>NC_133563.1:18980000-19605000 GCF_048773025.1 Camelus bactrianus | reverse complement strand
GAATAAATCAATTATGGGACAGAATTCATTGGAGGTACCCTTTCTTCCAAACAAGAAGACCCCCCCCATTTCCTTCTCAGAAATGTAAATATGTAATATATAATATATATATTTTTTGTTTGGTGAAAAGATACCAGTAAAGTGATAACATCTGGCTGGAGCAGAACGCTGCCAGCTAAGGAATGGTTTCCTCTCTGCGGGTCTGACCAGAGTCTGATGTTGTACAGATGTGCACCCAGGCCTGACTGTAAAAGTTATAAACATTGTCATAACATTGTTCGACTTCTCTAGTATTTCCTGTCTTCTGCTTAGCACTTTATTACTAAGTCTGGCCCGCCGCCAAGTGAAATGCAGGGAGTTAGGGCCTCTGGCTTGAAATTTAAAACAAGTCCAGAATTCATTGGGTTTAATTTGATATGCGAACTCTGATAACTCACACTTGTTAAAATAAAGCCGCTTACCATTCAAGTTAGATTTACACAGCTTTGAGAGAACACGGGCGAAGGGGAGTGGGGGGAAACACATTTTTCAAAACTTTAATATTGGCTTTTAGCTCTGGTTTTAGAGGTGGGGGCGGGGGAGGGGGGAGGATGCTGAGCGGGGAACAGCTGATTCAGAAGCTGGACGGCTTACAGCAAACTTGTGTTCATTTCCTGTATTAGAGGCAGTTCCCTGGGCACAGAATGGGCCTTTCTTTCAACACTTCTGAGCACGTTCTTTCTCTTGGCTCATTTTCAGATTAGGAAGGCCACATGAGGCTCGTTGCCTATACATCATAACAAAATGGTGAGGTGAAAACAAACGAACGCTACGCCACCCGGCTGATTTTCTGCAAAGGGTATCTCATGCCAGGGTTGAACAGAGCACCATTGAAGCACCAGCATGAAGACATGTTAACCCAATTTCTCCTGTAATGTATACATGATTGATTGGCAATTTTTGGACCACAGGCTGTGGTTAGGATTACATCAATCAGGAAGCAGTAACTCTGGAGGGACTTCCCTTAAATGATCTAGTGTTTATTGGCGAAAGTGGTTGCATTTTTTGCTGTCTGTTTCTTTCATGTGTTCATCAGCTCCAGTCTTGTTTGACATGCAGTATCCGTGCATGAGATAGGTCATTTTTTCTTCTTTTATCCCTGTTACTCACTTAAAATGCAAGATGACACACTTAGCACGATGTCGGGTAAGTTGAATGCACAAATTGAAAAGAAAAAAAAAGAGAATTTTGAATGACTGAGAAATGATTAGGGAAGCAAGAATACATTTAAGTGTGCGGGTGAGCAGATGTGGATTGTACGTTCTTCAGAAGTGGTTCGGATCATTTTGTGGATTAACCACATGCCCACGGTTTACCTGGAGAGCGTCACTGATCTACGTAGATCACTGCATGTATAAATATATCGCTTAAACTCAATATGCAGTTTTTAACTTCCTTCCATAATTACATTACCTCATATAGTCCTAGTAAATACAATTAAATGTAACTATGTGAGAAAGACTAGGCTGGAGGAGGAATTTGCTGGATGCTGGTAGTCCTCGATGATCAGACACTTTGGTGGGGGAGCAGAATAGGAAAAAAAACTCACCTGGAAAGTGCCGTCTTCCAAGTTCTTCTTGCTAGCTTTGTTGTCTTACGAGTTTCTGTCATGGTCCTGCACGTATATAACTTGCTGTGTTCCCAAAAGCTTGCGTTATGGATCTATGAAATTTTTGTAAGGTGTGAATACGAAAAAACTGTCCCACGGCTCTGCTATTAATTTGTTTTTATTGAAGGAGAGGCAAGAAGGAGGCACATGTGAATGCAACCACTTTTCACTGCTCGGTGTTTTCACGTGTAATGGGTGTTCAGGGAGGTGCAGTGACACTTGAGTTACAGTTCATAACTCTGGAGGAGAAAAAAAAGTTCCAGACACAGATCTTCCAGGCCACCAGAGTCTAAACTTATAAAACGGAAAGGTGGGAAAGAGAAACATGTGTACTGTTACTTCAAGTTCAAGGTTAAGAGTGCTTTCTAAAAGAGTCAGAGCCCTAGCTAGGGGTTTTCTTGAACCGGTCCTCACAAAGTCATTGGCCCTTCGTCGTATTGTCTAATTTTTGCAAATGGAATGTAAGGCATTGGAAAGTTAAATAGCATGAAGAATGAAAAGTATGCTCAAAGCGTTTAAGATGGTCGGCCAGGCTTGTGTCATTCAGAGCAGCTCCTGTGGACTGAGAAGGGCTCCTCTGAATGCCCCGCTCATCTAATCACATGGGGTTTGGAATTAAGTTTCTGGCTCCACATCACGATCAGAACAGATGTTTCCCAGGCTGCCTAGGTGGGTGCAAGAAATGGATTTCAGGAAAAACTCGCTAAATGTATAATCCGATTTGGGGTAAGAAAACCTTGGTATCGTCTGTCTCAAGATTCTCCATTACAGGCAGACTAGTGGCCCCGAACAAGATATGCTGTGTGTATAGTTCACCACATTCCTGTAGGCTCTTTCTTTTTCACACCAGAAATGTCTTCACTTTTTTCCTCTTCCAAGTATTTGTGTATGTGCATGTCTGTGTCTGTGTGTGGGTATTTTTTTTTTTAAATCACATACCACTTTGGCATCTCCAAGCGAAGACAGCATGCATTTTAAAGTGTTATGTGTGAAGTTCAAAGTATTTCCTGCTATTTGGGACGGCTGCTTTGGCCATTATTTTTCTTCCAACCGTCTGATGGGAACCCCGCATTAATTATGTATGCCTTTATTGGAATGATCGAGTTAAACGGCTAGTTGGTGTTTACCAATCTCCTTTGAATATTAAGTAGGCAGACGAGAACACCTCACCTCAGTATTATGCTTTCCATCTCTGGTAGCTTGTTACAAAAGGAATATGTAGCAAAGAATACAGACAAGAAATCATGAAATCTTGGTGTGGGGCCAACAGACCTCTAGCTGGCTGCGGGATCGGTGAGAAAGCAGCTTTCTGCTGTCAGAATCAACATTACTCAGCCAGTTGCAGAAGCTCTGAAGCCTTGGATTTGTTTGCAGTGAGAGATTTGTTGTGGATTTTTAACAAGGCTCCTGTGTGTGTGCCATGCTTAGTAAATATTGGCCTTCAGGGTATTTTGCAGTCACGCTGAATGGACTGTTAGTTTCCCCAAACTGCAAAGTGCAGAAAATCCGTTTTCCTGATTTTGTTGCCACTGAGATTGCATCATAAGGTTTGCGGTCTACAAAAGCAGAATTAAACCTAGCAAAAAATCTTTAGAGAGCTGGAAAAGTGATCAGGAAGAAGAAGGATGCCTGAGATGGTATAAACAAATGGACCTAGAATGGATCTATAGAAGTACTTCATGGTTAAATTGTTCAAACCCAAGCCACTGAAACATTTTGATTTCTTTAGAATCGGGGAGATGAATAAGGTCATAAGTATTATGACTAATATAATCAAATAATGACCTGTTCCAATATTATAATATGTTGGATATACCTTTCAAAGCTTATCAAAATTTATTTTATAAAAAGTAAGTTAATCGGAAAGAACCATGGTAGAATGTATGTGGTGAGGCTTCCAGAAAACCAGCCAACCAACCAGCACAACTCAGTCTGTCCCCAAATGTTTTCTTCTTTGATATAAAATTCCAGAGTGGTTTTTTCCTCTCGCAAATGAATCAATATTGGCAATTATGTTGTACTCAAGGAGTACTTGACTTTTTTTAAACTGTTATTTAAGACACACTTTCAAAGGGTGATCAGTGAAGTTCTTTTATTTGGTCTTTAAGAAGGAATTTCAGGAGACATTCAGTGGTCTCAAGGGCAAGTTAACATCAGGGATCCAAGCGTTAGAGGTTCATTAGAATCGCCTAATGGTGAAGAGATTCAAAGCGTGAAGTTATCTAGCAGAATTAGTGTGTTTATATACTGTATGTTCTTTTAGAAGACGATCAACTTTCCTATAGAAAACGCTTACAAGGTAGGACCTAAACTCACAAAACAGTGTTAAGCTGGGGGTGAAGAGAGGTAGTCAGCGACAGCCATTTGAGCATGGATTTCAGGAAACTCTCTTTGGCCTAAGTTTTCTACCAAAGGCCTTGTGCGTGGAAGAGTAACCGGAAAGAGGGTACTTTTCCATCTGTTGTCCATTTAGCTGTCAGCGCTTGTTCTGACGGAAAAGGAGCAGGGTCTTGAGTGACTGCTAGTCTGTCTGAAAGTATGGTAATGAGGCTAATTAGGAGAGATGAGAGCTGAACTAGATTTGTGAAGGCAATTACCCATCCAGCTTTTGTGCCACGCTTTATCTTTATCAGATCCCTCTTCTCTGATTTTGTCATTTCTCAAACATCACAAGAATAATGAAAATGTCCAAAGCAGTCTGAGCAATGTGGTTGGTAGAAAAGAATAAAATAGACTAATGAAATCCTGGGAGCCTGCTTTCTGTTTGGACTCATACGAAATTATAGATTTGGAGCATGGCTATGACGGTCCTGACTAGTATTGCTGTTCAGTTTATATAAATGAAAATTAATTGCAGTTTATTATAATAAGTCTATAAATCTTCTTCGGCAAGCCAACAGTGTCTTGCTTGGTCCTTTTATGATAGTCATCGTGGCAAGTTAGTAATTTAGTGTACTTGAAAGGAAAAGACATCAGAGACTTGCAAAGCAAGCATAAAATGTATTCTCTTTTATGTGATTTGGAAAGTTGAAACATTTTAGTTTCTGTTTTCAAAGGTTTAATACATTTTAACTTTGACAACAATTATGAAAGTAAACTAACGGACTCAGATCTCTCCACAGTGATTTCATAGTAGATGATGTTGAACATCAGTTTCATTTGTTCTAAGTATTTAATCACAAAAGTTAGGAGCTAAAATACTTGAAAATACTTGTATTTAAAAAAAAAACTGCTGAATAGGGCTATTGACATTTCTTCTGAGATATATAAAATATAGTATTCTGAGAACATCACATTATTTCTAAAGTGTGATTGTAATTTTCATCTCCCCCCACCCCCCCAAAAAAAGAAACCTGGAATTATTTAAGATTACAAGGAAAGTTTAAAAGTTTAGAAAGTCACAGAAAAAGAGATCAAACTTGTGTTTACCGGGGGCGGATGGCGGAGAGAAGGAGAATTGGAGGAAGGTGGTCAAGACACAAACATCCATTTAGAAGACGAGAAGTCCTAGGGGTGTAATGTACATGATGACTGCAGTTACCACTGCTGTACGGTGTAGAGGAAAGTCGTTTAGAGGGTTAATTAGAGTTTGCATCACAAGAAGAAAGTATTTCTCCTTTTCTTTTTACTAAATCTATATGAGATGATAGATGTTCGCTGAACCTTTCACAGTAATCATTTAACAATATATGTAAACAAACCATTGTGCTGTATGCCTTAAACTTACACCGTGATGCATGTCAGTTATTTCTCAATAAAACTGGGTGCGGGCGGCTTGAGAAAAAAAGGACTGGCTTAATTCAATCAGTCCCCAAACTGGGTTTGATTGGTGATGATTTGTGCTCACATTATATCTAGGCATATTTTAAAATGACTTTTAGCGTATTTTATGATAATTTTCATTATTTCTGTCTCTCATGCAAAAGTTCATTAGCCTATGAGCTTCTTATAGCCATCAGGGAGGAATTCAGGTTTATTTTAATTTTTGTTTTGTAGAATGAGTGGGGAAAAGAATCTGATAAACCAGGAACAACACAGAGGTGGATAATCTGAGTTGCTCAAGAATTCTCCTATGTATGAAATTCCATTATCTCCAAGTAATTCAAGGGAAAATCAGGGAACCTGCATTTTGTCTTCCTTGTGATGATCACAAAGCTAAGATACCAGGGAGCAGCTTTGGGGCAAAGGTATAGTGAGTAGGTTTGGTCAAGAACGTGTAACAGAACCCAAAAGGTCATGGTCCAACTGAAGTTAAAGAACTTAGAAGTGACTCAAACTTGAACATGACTGAGAATCACTGGGGGAACCTTGTTAAAAACACGGATTTGTGGACCATATAATTAGTGATTCTGATTCAGTGGGTCTTAAGTGGGGCAAAGACACCACATTTTTAACAAGTCGTCCTGGGTGATTTTAATGCAGGTGCTAGGGTGGAACACACTTTGAGAAACCCTATTCTAGATCAAGAGATTTGCCGTTCCAAGTATCAGAGTATCAGAGCAAGGCTAAGCCTGAAAGCAGTGGCAGAAACTGAAGTTGAAGCACAAGGAGACCTCAGAGGAAAGCAGAAAGGAGGCCTGAGTTGGCAGCCTCAGAAATTACGTCGTATTAGGTAGGACGATATAAAAAGGCAATTGCATTAAGTCCGATCTGTATAATTCTGCTTGGTCTGAATGAGATTTCGTAATCCCCATAACCTTCCTGGGCTCATGGTTGTCAACGATAAACTAGTTCTAGCATTTGGGGATTCCAGAATAGCCGTGGATAGAAAGAGAATGCCAAGTAGCACTGAAATTGGGAGGATGCACACAGCAGGAACTGCAAAATACAGGGGATCAGAAACCACACCAGGAGCGGAGAACCAAGAATTTGAGGGGAGGAAAAACGAGCAGGAAACTAAATTGATGCAAGATTCTTCCTCCTAGCTGAAACAGCCTTCTGCCTCGGGCCCAGGTCACTTTCCTGGTTGTTTTTGAAACAGGAACCAAACTCAGTACAACTAGATGGGGTCCTGCAGGTGGAAGCAAGTAATTGGAAGCAGCTGCTGCAGGTGAAAAGTGTGAGACGGGGGAAGCAGTCGTTTTCTCTCCCTTTCTTTCTTCCTTTCTTCCCTTCTCTCTTTCATTCCTTCTCTCTTTCTTTCTCTTCTTTCTTTCCTTCTCTCTTTCCTTATTTCTTTCTGTCTCTGTCTCTTTCTCTCTCTTTCTTTCTTTCTTTGTCTGCTGGGAAACAAAGTCTTTTTCTTGTAGGGGAATCAATGAGTAATAAACACATACTAGTAATTTATACATGGTGCATTGCTTTGTATGTAAATGATGTTTCTAAAATAGCTTGCAAACACTTACCTGGGTGTTTTCAACATTCCCGCGATACACATCTGTCCATTTTTTATGAACTCTATAAAGAAATCCTTGCCAAAGTTGAAGCAAACTGCAACTCGTGTACCCACACACATCACAAAATCCACATGTGTGCACGCCCCATGGCCATTTTACAGTACTTTCATCCAAATTCAGAATTATGAAGTAGTCAGAGTGTGAAAGGAAACAAGTTCTTCAACAAAGAATAGTATCTACTTAATGGGAAAACCATCCTGATAAACACATGCATCCTGTATTTATCTGTCCTTTTGTAAATGTATCCATGAGTGAAACTGGTTAGTGACTTGCTGCATTTGCATGAAAAGCCATATGCATTGATATTTATAGGTGATTGTAGCATGTAGGTAAATTTGTAGATGAACTATTGTATTATTTTAGTGATTTTCCTCTGGTAACTTCATCTCTCCTTACACAGTTTTAGCCTTTTGTTATAGCAATGTTTTGAAAGAAAATTGTCTTTAAGTTAAATCAGTGGCCTCCTTTTCTTAAGCCTAGAAATGGAGCCATTTCATTCTTCTCAGTTCTTTCTTGAACCAAGTTTTACTGAGCAATTAAAAGTCCCAGTGCCCTGCTTCCTAGAATTCACAGTCAAATACAGTAACAGACTCTTGATTTCTTCATTGGCTCTTTTTGTTTCCTTTAGGGAAGAAGGGGTTTTGGTGCCATTTTAGTTCCAACATCTCTGGACCACCTTCAAGAGGAATATGATTTCAGGTGCAGGATTAGAGTGGGAAAGGAGTTCAACAGGACTGACTGAAGGGAAGTTTTGGGGATGCTGGAGAAGAGGAGAAGTGGAAAGAGAAAATTTCATGTTGATTTAGCTGATAAGGTAGGCTTTGACAGCATAGGAACAATAAAGCAGTTACCTGGAGCTCCCTTAGAAGAAGAACTAGAAACTCAGTCTTAGCATTGAAAGCTTCTTGAAGTCTGGACTCTTGGGCTGGGCTTTGAAGGTTATGGCAGGTTTCAGAAGGTTGAGACGAAGGGAGAAACCAGTATATGAACATGCACTGAACTGGGGATGTACAGGATCAGTGTGAGGGAATGTGGAGTAAGGTCGTTTGACGGGAGGATTCAGGGAAGGGTAAGGGGAGCTGATGGAGGGATCTAGGTCGTGAAGAGCCTCAAGAACACGGAACTAAGGGCTTTGGAGTTTGTGAGAAGATGAAAGTTATGAACAAGAAGTGATAGAATTAAGATTGTCTTCAGATACTTAATCTAGAAATGGTATTTTTGGTGGATTGGGAAGCAATGGAGACACACGAGTAAAGGGAAAGAGACTGCACCAGTTGTGGATAAACAAGGAGTTTCTTTAAACAGTTAATCCAGTTTTGAGATGATGAAAAGTGTCATTTAATTGAATAATTGAGCACGGATGCTTTCTTTGCAAGGCATTTCTTAAAATCATCCCCCCAAAGTGTGTCCTCTGTCCCTTAAGCTCATGGTTTAGTGGAAGAAGTGGCCATGTTCACAAACACTATAGAAAAATGTATACTTTGAGAATGGTAGAACTACCAACACAGTGAAATGAGAGACTGTGGGAGAGACAGAGCAGTCTTCTGGGAAGACAAGGTAGAAGAAGTGTTTTGAACTGGACTTAAAAAAAGATGGATAGGAAGAACTTAATTAAGTTGGATTCCTTCTTCGTTGGGTCGTGTGTTCAGCAGAACCTTATTGAGCACCTGCTCTATTGCAGGTGCTGTGTTGGGCACTGGATGTGGCGGTCAGAAAGCCCAGTCTCAGTCTGAGAAAATAAGGACTGGCAAGTACAGAATCTGAGTGGATGGCATGTAATCCCACGTGGATAGAGCCAAGGGGTGAGGATGGAGGGAGTTTGTAGACTAGGAGATGGTAAAGAACTGCTGGACCAAATGAGGAAGGAAGGAGCGGACTGGTCATGTTGTTGACTGAATGACGGGGAACTTTAAAGTTTTGAGGAGAGGGGAGATCTGTATTTTCGATCTCTATTGAAGATGTTGTAGACACATATTTTAGAAAGGTAACAAAATGTCCAAGCTAAAATATTTACCTACATATACATTGGACGTGGGGATACGTTTTAGATAATCATTCACGTGGTGGTGTCTGCCAGTCACAGGAGGTATGAGCTTGCTGAGTTTGAGCATGAGGAGAAGGACTGAGGTCTGAAACTGGAGTTACAGTAACCATCATTTATTGAGTATTTACCATTATCCAAGCACTGAATTAACTCCTTTACTCCTTGAAACAACCATTAGACACCAGTATTATACCCTTTTTACAGATGAAGCAATGTATCATAGTGAGTTTTAGCAATTTGCCCAAGGTCACACAGCTACCTAGGGTTAGAGATAGGATGTGAATCTAGGCTGGTGGTCTCTGGTACCTCCAGGCAGAAGGCAGCTCAGACAGAAAAGGCTTAGGATAATTAGTATCAGAGGACTTGAAAGTTGTCCTGGGAAAAGTGCGTGCTTATGGGAGCTAAGGCAGGTTGTGTAAGTGCCAAGGCTCAGAGGTCCTCTGGGGAGGCGTCGAGGACAGTCTTTAAAAGAGTCTCCCTCCGCTGTGTCTTGCCATGAGAGAAAATGAACTTAGCAATACTGGATTTTACAAGTGCCAGTAAAACCTCGAAAAAAAAGCCCATGGATTTATGTGAGATCACTCAATTTTTAAATGTTGACAGCTACTTTCGGTTTTCCTGTTTTATACTACCTTGTAAGATCTACCTGCCTTCCAAACGAATGAATGCACAGCTTCTGCCCAGACTGAGCCCTCTGTTCACTAGAAAGATAATTCTGATTTACAACAGAACCTCTTGAAATCCTTACAGACATTACATACATATTAGAGAAGCCCCCTATTTCTTGTCATGGACAAAATTGGAGAGTCTTTAAATATAGAACTCACTCTACGGTTTCAAATTTTAGGTGAAAATTCATACTAACTTTTCTCCCACATTTTGGCAAGCAAAAATAGAAAATCAGATGTATTTTTTTCCTTCAGCAAATCAATGGGTGAAATGTTTGTTGCTGCCCACACTGTGTCATCTACTCGGAGAATTTGACTGTTTATATAATACCAGTGAATCTAAATATGACATTTGAAGTCAGTCCTCTAAGTGTTTCCAAATATCCACCATGCATTGCATCATGTAGACTAAATAATAAACTTCACTGTGGTGGTTTTTACTCAGTTTTACCCAGGAAAGTTAAAATATTAGGGATCCTACTACATTCCGAGGTTTTGTGAACCATGGTAAGAAACGTGTGCATTTATGAAGAAGTTTAATAATAAGAAGAAGCTATAAAGTTGTGCTGGTGCTTCAAAGGGAATAACATCAAAAACTTGTGGAGAGAAGCCACAGGCTACCATCAGCCTCAACACACACACACACACACACACACCCTTGGTTGGGAGACCTATTTTGGTAGAATGAAGCCTGGTTCACCAAAGAAGAGGGATAATGAGGCCATTTTTCATTATTTTCCCAGTGGATTTTAAAATAGTTACCTCATAAAATAAATAGTTTAAGTTTCCACATTACTTTTGCCTTTAATCTGTGCCTATGATGCAAATAAATGAGTGGAGATTTTTATACTCCCGAAGGTTTATACAGAGGCAGATACATTAAAAAACAAGCATCCAAGGTAAAGTGTAATTTCTGACCTAAAACATCAGCTGACAGGATGCTGCGGGTGAAAGAGGGAAGACGCTTTATTAGAACGAATCTCTAAGTAGATTTATTTTTAGATGTGTCGTTCAAGATGACGCTAGTCTACCCGATGTCGTCCTCACGGTGCTGTGTTTCCCTAACTTGGACTTGATCTGTGTGGAAGACTTTGCAGCTGAACTGGGCTACCCACACATAGAAATATGCATTTAGGATGTGGGTTCCTCTGGAAAGGCTGGACCCGAACGGCTTTTGATAGGAGCACCAGCACGACGTGCAAGGTGTTAAACAGCAACGATGAGCTTTTATAAAATTAAAAACCCATGTGCTAAAATTAGAAATAGTTTACTATCCTTGTTAAGAGGCAGCTGAATTAACCCAGCGATCTAATAAACAGAAATAGTCCACCTTGGTGAAGCTCTAATTACAGCCTCTGAACCTTTCAGTAAGTTTATGGCTTAAAACATCTGAGTGATTCTGCCGTTTGAAAGCCATGTGAAGTTAGAAAGGCGGCCTAATTAAAACAAATCTTGGATAAACCACTTCACGGAGATAGAAGTTTGATGGTTGGCTATATCAAAAATTGTTACCAGATGTTGTGCAGAGGCCTTAACAGTTTAAAGATCATGAGGGTTTTTTTTTTTTCCTTAACAAAGCAAAAATATTCTAATTGAAGTTGTCAGCAGGAGTGAGACTAATATGCCTGTATTTGATTAAATAATAGTTTATTTAACATTCAGTGTGGCCCAAAATTGGCCAAGACGAAAGTCAGAAAACATTTTAGCCAGAAGACTTAAAAAGAAAAACACAACAAACTGACAGCACTACGTAGGTAAGTCTCAGGCGCTGTGGTTAGATAATGTCAATTTTTCTCCTATTACTGCCCATTTATCCTCTTATGTCATACCAAATATATTCTGCAGGAATGCCTCAGGATCTATTTTTTAATGTTTTTTTTCTGTATTTTCTCCAAAAGAAAAAAAAAAGCTAAGAAGAGCAATACAAACTTATAAGACTTAACGGCTGAACCCTGGAAAGCAAACATCATGTCTTTTTCCATTATAAAAATGTAAACATCTGTATTTTTAGGAGTTATGTGTGTTGTGTAGACTGCTGCTCTGACCCTCACTGGGATGTGGGGATTTTCTCTGTATAAAATAGAAACGTGTAGGAGTCACGTGGTCCAGTAACAACTTGCAGGCACCTTTTCCTGATTACATGATAGGAGCACGTAACTACTTCCTTCCTGCTCGGTGGACAGCTGTGTGGCGCTCGCTGATGAAATGCAAGCATGTTCTGCTTTTGAAGACCAAGGAGTCTGGCCTCATCACACACAGCCCTCCCTATTGACTCCAGCCTCTGTCTCTATTTATCTTTTCCTCTCAGGTACACATCTAGCCGTGCACCCGCAAACAGTGTGGTAGTGCCTAGATTTTTCCAGAATGAAAGGTTTTAGACTTGACATAAAAATTTAAGAACCTGTCCGCATACAATACTGGGGAATGTATGCATGAAAAAAAATGGATTTTCCACATAGCAGTCAGTGCCTGAGCTATCATTTGCTCTCCATAATACGCAGGGGTCTGGATTTTCAAAGTAAATTGCAGCTTACTCTGTGGCAATTATGAGAAGACAGCTACACTAGAGGGTCATTAATCATTTAAACATTCAAATAAAACTAAATGTTTCTTTTTAGATCTAAAGTGCAGCCCATAACACAATCGAAATAACATTAATGGGAGAAGGGAATGAAAAGACAGAAAACAGCTGTTGCTCCCTCGGCCAGTGTGCCCTGGGCTCTGATCAGAGGGTGAGACACTGTGTACAGGGAGGGAGAGGACTCTGCTGGGTTCCCTCCGTTTTCTACCGTCTTGAGCTCTCTCAGTTTAAAGGAAGTCAGGGTGGATGTTCCTACATGTCATAACACTACATTTCTGGACATTCAGCAGAAGGGACCAACGGCTGGAAGGTTTAGTCTCACAGCTGTTGCAGAGTAGTGTTTAAAAGTTGCTTGTTAGCTGCAAAGTGCTAATAGTAACATAAACAGGGTACAAAATGTCCCCCATGGCTAATGAGGAAAAGCTATGCTCTTCAAATACAACATTTTCCTTATTAAAATAAATTTCAGTTGTACCGGCAGTTTACTTTAAAAACAAACTTTGTGAAGACCTGAAGGACATGACAGAGTTAATCAGATTTGTCCTAGATGATAGCATGGAAAAAAACTTACAGGCCAATTGAGAAATTAATGTCTCCATCGTGTCTTTTCTCTATTTGCCTTTTTAACAAGTTCAGTTTCTGTCCCTTTGATGCTCTTGAAAATGCCTTGGCTTTGTGGCATGATTTTTACTTTCACGTCCGTTTCCCGTGTTCTCATTTTTCTTATCTCGTGAGTGTCACTGAAAATGGCAGAGCAGAGACCGTAGCTTATCAAAAAAAAAAAAAAAAAAAAGGGTGAAAATTGTGAAAGAGAATAATACAGTCATTTGTTCCAGTCAAAGAATAGTCCCAGGTGGGACCAGGCGAAGAGGTGTGTCTCCGGACTCCCAGGATCCTGGGCTTGCCAGTATGCTATGCCAGGAAATGGAAATCACAGCACTGCCATCCTGAAAGGCTCCCTGGCTGCTCCCCATGCGCCATGGGTGAGGAGTTCCCGTCCTCATGGGCAGCAGTGCGTGACTGAAGCCAGTAAGGAGCTAGTCCCCTACACCCCAGCCCAAGCGCTTTGTTGACTGTGCTCAGCAAAGGAAACACACCTAATGCTATCTCCATATGCAGTTAAGACCACTTGACTCCCTCCCCTCAAACAACAAAAGACAAACCTGGAAAGGGCGACGTTCATCTTACTAAGGACTCAACAAATAATCTGTTTAAAGAGTGAAATCAACATTAGTTCACTCTGTGAGCACCACATACTATGAGTATGTCTCGTGTTAAGTCACATCAGTCACCGATCATTGTATATCTGGATCACGTTTTAAGGACTGACATAAAATGACCTTGGAGTGATTGTTTTATTGTGAAATGAAGTTTTTCTCAAAATCACCAATGTATAATGCCTAGAACTGGAGAAATCTGAAAATGACAAACGAACAAAAAAAGAAATGGAGGAAAGTTGGGTGCGAGAAGGGAGAGAGGAAGGAAGGGAAAGAGAAAATGTGAGGAAAGCAAATGAGGTTACTTCAGATCATCGAGGCAAAGAATGAACCATTCCTGGATTATTAGTGCTAGAAGAGACCTTGGGAATCATTTGTTATTTACACTCTCTACCCTCCCTTTTATATAAATATATAAAGAGGGAATGAAGAAACTGATTCATTGAACATCTTTTATGCAACTGACACAGTGCAAGATATTCTACATGCGTTTTATTCATGACCCTTCAGAGCCGTTGGCCACTTGCTTTTTTTTTTTTTTTTTTCCTGAGTCAGAACCTAGTAAATAGCTTCATTAGGTTGAGAACTTAGCGCATCTTTGCTTATATGGCTTCCCTAATAGCTCATGAGCAACTTGAGTCCATGCATCATGTCTTTGACAGCTCTGTGTCCAGCATGGCTCTGGGCAAAAGGCAGATCCTCAATCAATGGTATTAAATATTAATGAATGAGTAAATGAATTATAGGTAACTATCACCTGATTATTGCATTGAGTGTGCCATGGCCTTGGTGCTTATGCCATCCTGTGCGTGTAAGACTTCCTCGTGATAGATTTCAATGCTTTTAGCTGTAGATGAGCTTTGCACTGTTTCCTATCTCCTAAACTCTTGAGTATCTTTTGGATGGTATTGGTTTGCTTCCATTTAGATATAGAAAAAAATGTGCCATGTTTTGGTATTTTAGCCTTAATACCCTCATGAAACACTTATGAAATTCACTTGCTAGATTTTAAGATGCTTTCAGTTCAGAGGGGAAAACAGAACTCACAGCTCTTCTTTACCTTAGAAAGAATATAGAAAGTAGCCCCATGCTCTCCTTAGCTCTGAATTATAGCCCAGACAAACCAGAGACTTGCCCAGTGATGGAGAATTCAAACCAAAGAGTATGCCAACACCTTTCGGATGTGAAGAGACCAAAAGTTGACACTGATAGTAGCGAATCTAATATTTACAGTTAGTATGAGCTGGTACCAGAAGAGGTATGTATTTTTCCCAGCGCATTTAGATACTTCATATGAAAGAGGGTGAGCCTTTCTTCTTGTTCATGGAGTTATCAGTTTTTCTGAAAGATACGGTTGACACTTTCATCAGTTATTTATTTTGTTGACATATGTGCCAATGGGAAAAGTTATCAATCCATTAAATACTTTTTGATATTTGACACAGGATAGTAAATACATGCATTCTGAAAAAAATCTGATGCCACCTTTGTCATCATTGTGACACTTGAAAAGATCTTTTGGTCTTTCAAGTGCAGATAAACCTTCAGGAGAGTTCTCAGGTGAGCTGTCCACAAGGGCTTTTATTGTGAACCTTCCACACGTATCCTGTGTATTCCTTGTGAACTAAGGAAATGGTGTTGATTGAATCTCAAACAGTTGATCACGGCACCTGTCATGAAGGTACCTTTGCTTTTTGTGCCGACGGCGTTTTGCCAAGTTCTTCTAAAATTAGATTCTTCGGTGTTATAGAGCTGTTTCCTCATAGTGTGGCTTTTGTAGAAAAAGAAACAAATGGCATGGATCTATCTTGTCAAAACAGTTACATGAGAAGTGTGGATAATGACGAACTCTTTCAAGGATTATTCATACCAAAGGAAATACTAGCTGACATGGATAGACTACTCAGATGTGATCAGTGCTGTCTCTACTTAAGCACAGATGCTCTGCTTACTAAAAGTCTTCTCGTCTGGGTGAATAACATGCAGAAGATTGTGTGTTCATATTTGTGTGTGTGTGTGTGTGTGTATTTACAGAAGAAATGTGTTGTTTTATCTTTTTTTAATTTTCTAACCCATGTTTAATTCCGTATTTCTGGTAACAGGCCTTAATTCTCTTTCCAGAACCCACACTGCCCTCACTTTTATTTCATGTAGTTCAGATGGAACTGGCTTTGCCCCAGATGCAGGGCTCAGGTGTGTGCTTAGATCCACGTTACTCAGACAGGAAGCTTATTAGAGTCTCAGGTCCCATCTCAGACCTACTCAACAAAAAAATCTGCGTTTTGATAAGATCACCAGGTGCTCTGTAACTCACATTAGAGAAACGGCTCCAGACCTAATAAACCAGCCCAGGCATTCCACCCTGTGTCCCACCCGGCTGTAGTGGGACAGGGACATGACCCGAGTTTGGCCATCGTAGCCCTCCTTGAGGACACCGGTTGAGCTGTCAGGAAAGCAGACTCTGTGTTTCCCCCTTACTTGTTCAGCTGAGATGTGCAACAGCCACGTTACCATCCAGCGACAAGGTTTATGTGAGTAAGACTGTAGTCAACACAGAGGAAGTATATCCCAAAGAAGGACAGAAATTGTGCTCTCATGGTATCATTTAAATCCTGGTTAAACCATGCCTAAAGTCAGGATTTTTCCCGGTTTTTCGGCTGCATGAGTTAGAAGACTTATCTTCGTATTGATCTGGTTTGGGTTGTGTTTTCTGCCACAAACAACTGAAAGAAACGAAAAGGTACAGTGAGGTGTAACGATTAAGAGCTTATTCAAGTCCACCACCTACTTGCATGGGCGTCTTAGCTGAGCGTGTGTGCGTTTCCCATTTCTCATTGGTTGTAGCATTTAGAAGCATAGGAATCCTAAAAGCCTTAGGGTTGAGACATGTCTCCTTTCTTTCACCGTTCTCTTAATTGCTTTGTGTCTATTTTCCTTCCCTCCCCTCAAAATTATAAACACTTCAAAGGCACTGAACTTTTCTTACACGAGGTGATAATTTAAAGTAAGAAGACGTTTATAAATAAACATACCAGAACTTACACCAAGTGAGTGGAGACGTTCAAAACCACCACCTGAGGAAGCTGCCAATTTATTCAGGCTTTGCTGACTTTGGAGAAAACATTGTTGTAAGTCTTTAGAATAATGACCAGCACCAGTTTTTTGAGCCGTAGGATCGCACCAGTGACTTACTAGTTACATCTGATTTCTACTGAAGTGTCACCCACTGGGACTAATAGTCAACGTTGTCAGAACACTTCAGTCCTGAATGACGAGCCTCAGCCTGTGTCCCCTGAGCTGAGGGGCCCTGATAGGCCGGGTATCCCAGCTCCTCCCAGAGCACTCTCTGGGCACTGCCTCCATCCAGTAATGAAGGCGGAGCACCTGGCCTCGTGCTGGGTCCCCCGAATTCCGCTCCTGCACGACAACCAGGGCTGGGTCTGATTCTTGATTGGTTAGTGCCTAGGCCATACGGGTTGGTCTTAGCTTTCCTATCGCCCTTGGCTGCTACCAAGGTGCTTCCGCCATCTTACTCATCAGCTTTTCCTCTGAACAAATTCTGCCTTCTTCCAGAAATGAAATTGACTCTCCAGAAAAGTTGACTTTTCTATTGCTGAGAGAACCAACATAATGCATCTTATGGCTACATACCTCTGAGAAACTTAGGAAGTAGAATTTTGAGTTTATATTCAGAGGCCTTGTCATCTTTGTATAGCTGAGTGACTAGCAGTTGTGTGCGAAATTAAGAGACAGATAATCTATAATGAACTAGTAAATAACAACACGTTCCTCAGGCTCATCAATCTGTCACAGTGACCTGAGGTTTTTGATTTTGCGGGAAGCTGAGTTTCCCTTTCTGTTCCTAAAAGAGGAGAGGAGGCAGGGTTTGACAGAGAAGCGAATTCCTAAAGGAGAAAGATCCTCCCTTTGTTGATTAAATATCAGGCGTTTAGGTTGTGAGTTTTTTTCCTTTCCTGTCTGTGACTTCTGCAAGCCAGGAAGATTTCAACAGGTGATAAATATCCAAAGAAATAAAGGGGTGGAGAAGGCTATGCATTGGTTGTTAAGGAAAATCTAAATCGACTTTAGAAGGAAGGTGAAGGAAATCAATGTTTATGGCTTGGACCAAAATGAATTTTATTTGGAGTTCTAATGGAAAATTACACCAATATTGCCAAGTTAAAAATTACATATGTAGCTAATAATAGAAGCATATCCAATCATTTAAACTACAAGCTGAAAAATATATTTTCAAAATAATGATTTTTGTGGTAAAGTGATAAAGATTTTTTTTAACAAAATGTCTACGTTACAGTAATCTGGTGTAAATTATTTTGTTAGACTATTAAAGCAAAACCTCTCTGCTAATATTCAGGAATTGTATTATAATAGCGTATTATATATAGTAAAATAAAGTAAAAGAATGGATCAGCTTCCAGAAACCCTTCTACTGTAAGTGAATATTCTTTCCAGAATTTGTTTTGAAATATGAATTTCAGAACTATAGGTAAAAGACCAAAACTTTTAGTGATTTATATATAGAATATCTTATATGTAATAATTTATATGTGATAATATCTTAGACTATCAATATTGCATTCCTATCACAGATTTGTCTAAATTTTTTTTCCTTAACTCAGAATAAACTATTCAGAATCACCCACGGAGAATATGTGTAGGTATATACATACAGCAGTGAGTGAGAACACATATATCATGACTTAATACCATGCTATGTATGTATATTTTTATGCATGCTTCCTTCTATGCATTAACAGCAATGGAAGGCTTAGAGTGATATAATAGTCATTTTAAAATAATCCTAAATCTACTCAAGTTGAAAAGATTCTGACAGCATGAGCCTTAAACAGCTGCCCTGAGCAAAACTGCTTTCTTTTAAAGTTGAAAAGAAGAAAGGTAACAATTATCCCTGAGACACTGGAAACAGAGTTGTCTGATTTTTTTTTCCCCCTCTCTCAAATGCCTCCACCTTTTGTAAAAAGAACAGTGCGCTTTGGGTTGTACCAGGCAATGGCGGGCATATCGGAAGCAGTAATCAGATAAACAGATAATTAACCTATTCAAAATGTACTTGAAATTAAAAATAGCTTTCATAGATGCTTTTAGGACTGTGCAACAATTTATTATTTATCTGAGGTACTTTCTAGAATTTAAGTTAAGATGCCATGTGGAGTCCAAGGTAGAAAATTACACTTAAACGTAACTGCAAGATTAAACTTGACACAGAATCAAGTAAGGATAGAAGCATGATTATTAAACATCTGTTTTGCCCCTTCATATTTCTTCCATAAATCTGGTGTTGCTTTTTTATCATTAAGAGAATTCTAAGCTAGTATTCCAGTTAAATCAAACGATTTAGTCGTTACGTTAAATATATCTGTCTAGAGGTATTTTTAGCCTAGATTAAAGTTCCCAATGTGCTTGCAAATTATTTGCCCTGTAAGGAATTTAGGAAAAGAATTTCCCTGAAATTGTCTAACTTAATCCTGATTTATATTTACTTTTAAAAAGTAAAAACCTGCAGAGAGCCTTCCTAACAACTTTAAGCATATTACAATTTGCAAGGAGCATACAGCAGCGTACATTCAGTGGTGGGGGTTTTGAAGATCAGAACATTCAAAGGAATTGCTTCTCCATTTTAATAATCACACCTCCTTCTATTAATGAACTCAATTCATTGTGATATTTTCAAATTCTTTCTACATCATGTCTTTAACTGGCCACAGGTGCTTGTAATACTGTAGTGTTCTTTAAGTTTCAAAATGACTTGCTCGGATAGGAGCTCACGTTATTTTTCCATTTCTCATCCTTCCCTTCCCCCACTGTTACCAAAGAATACTCATGCCTTAGTAAATCAGTCTATTTTCATGCTTTAAAAAAAAAAAGTCAAGTTCAAGGAAGAATAGCACAGCTGTTCAAGATGTCATGTCTTATAAAATAAATCTATTAGGAAGGTCAAATCCTAGAAGGGGTCAAGTTAATGATATAAGTGGAATAATTTGGTCATTTTCTGAAATTTGTAAACCTACAAACGTAAAAGCCTTGTATTAGATTGACTAATTAGCTAAACCTCTGCTAATGGTGATTTTCTTCTTTAAAAGTTAGGACTTTTATGTTTAAGGCACACTTTTCTTTACCTCTTTCTTTTTGTAACTATGAGTTGCTTTGAATTTTAGTCTGGTACCAGTCAGTCCATTTTGTTAATCTTTGAATTATTGCTTTCATTTGGGATGAATTTAAAGGAAGGTGGTTATTTCCATTTTTATT
This sequence comes from Camelus bactrianus, assembly GCF_048773025.1. Classification (NCBI taxonomy): domain Eukaryota; kingdom Metazoa; phylum Chordata; class Mammalia; order Artiodactyla; family Camelidae; genus Camelus; species Camelus bactrianus. The sequence continues at coordinate 19,585,158 of NC_133563.1, read as the reverse complement.
TTCCAAAAAAATAGACACATGGGCAACTAAGTATATATATATAATACTAAGTATATACATAAATATGTGTGTATGTACATATATGTAAAATAATAAATAACAATTAATAAAATAATAAAACCTTGGAAAATAGATAGAAAAAGAGAGATGACATTAGTCAGATCTATCCACTTTTCCTTCAGAGAGTACATAACCTTTTGGAGCATGTAATATCTACAGGTTTTTTAAAATCATACAGAAATTATTAATTCCTCATAAAATTCTACATGCTGGCTTCTTAAGTTTTATTGATTTATTAATTCTTCCATTATACATTTTCATCAATGAGATATTTTCTCTTCTACCCAGTTATAATAACCCTTTAACTTAGGAAAGAAGGATAACTTTCTAATTTTTTGTTGTTGTTGTTATTGTTTGTTTTTTTAATTTTATTTTTAACATTTTTATTGATTTATAGTCATTTTATAATGCTGTGTCAAATTCCAGTGTAGAGCACAATTTTTCAGTTATACATGGACATATACATATTCATTGTCACATATTTTTCTCTGTGAGCTACCATAAGATCTTGTGTATATTTCCCTGTGCTATACAGTATAATCTTGTTTATCTATTCTACAATTTTGAAATCCCAAATTTTTAAAAACACACACTTTAAAATACAAAATCATCAGTCCCTGAATTTTTTAAATTATTAAACTAAAGGACGTTGAAGCCACGTTTTCTTAAAAGAAATGTGTGTGTGTTTTCTAAAATGTACATATTTTAAATGTATGTTTGTATACGTGTGAATATATTCCATATACACAATGTATTATATATATTTTATATGTATACATAAAATAGAAGATCAAAATTCCAAATGGTTCTGTATGGATATAAATCTATCCTAAATTAGTTCTTGCACAAAGATTTCTAAGTCTTGATCTATATAAATCTAAGTGAATCAACTTTTTGTAATCTATGAATTAAATATCTATTGTCATAATTTCTGATAATGGATACAATCCATGAGATCACACCGTATGAAATGAAAAAAACCTCCTGCGGCTAGAATGAGTAGTATGCATAAAGGAACTTGACCTACGGTGCCTATGTTCTGGGAAATTCCAAAAGCCAGTGAGCTCTCCACCTAGCTCTTAGGATGAGAAGTATGTATCTTTGATAGATTCATGAAACTGGTGTAAGTGAATAAGTCACCACCAAACTGGATTATTTAATGAAATCCTTAAAGATCAAAAAAGAAAGAATAAGAGAGAGAAGAGAGGAAAGATATTTATATTTTTAATGCATGATTAATGTGATAAAGTTTCTTTAAGACAGTCACCTATATGTGAGAGTTCTAGGATCACTATTCATACTTATTTTCATGTGGTAAAAATAAACATGATATCCTTTGTATACATTTTGCACATATGTACATAAATTATGTAGCTATAGATGGTGAGCTACATATGGGTAGATATACATGTCCCAAGCTGATTAAGTTATTCAGTATTTTCCAAAATCTAGTATTTGTTGTTACTCAGTATCTTCTAAAATTAAGAGAAAAAGGAGTATTAATGCTCACTGAGTGTCTGTTGCATGTTAAGCACAGCATTCAGTGTTCTCTCACACATAGTCACATTTATGTTCATTGAATGTGTCCGTGAGTTAAGAGAACTCTAACATAGCAATAAAAATAAATCACAAAATATTGAAGTCTTGTTTTCCACCTATTAAAATCAGTAATTGTTAAGCTGACATGTAAGACACTCTTCTAGGTACTCTTATTGCTTCATTTTTTTCATAGTCTTTTGTACAAGCAGTTAATTATATGTATTTTCAACTCTCCAGGAAACTCATGGAATTTTTTCTCTTTAATCTAACATCATTGGTATTTTAGTTTCACTTGTAAAATACTATATTGCTTTAATGAAAATAAAAGCAACTAGTGACATTTCACCATGTGTTCGTGCTGAAAATGTTTTAGTGGATTCATTTGTGTATGTATATGCACACATATCTGTGTATGTGTGTATACGTGTATACATATACATATACACGTATACACAAATACACCAAGATATGCCACTTCCTCTAGTTCTGAAAATTGCTCAGAAGCTCAAGCAGGCAAAGCTCATTCCTAATATATCATCTAAATATGATGTAGAATTTATTAGTTTTCCTTTTTGTTTCACAAAAGTGAAACGGTTTTCAGTCTGAGTCCTATTTTCCGTCATAATGACTACCATTTATATTTCATGGATACAGCTGCATTTAAAGTGATAACACTTTGATCACAGCATGTGTGTATATGTACACATGTGCACACACATTTTTAACAGATTGTTTATTAAAGTTAGGAATATATTCTCTTCCAATAGAGGTCAAGTCAATTAAGCTATCATTAGTTAAATGCCTACTATGTGCAATGCACTGATAATTAAAAAAAATAAAAAGATTAAAAGAAAAATAGGGGCTTCCTTCAAAAGCCCCCAGCCCACTGGGAGTGACTTGAATATGTAAATAATTAGAATCCGGTACTAGCTCCCAGATACCTAAAAGCTAAGAAAGCAGAGCTATTTGATGGTTTAAGACAATTTAATACATGAAAATCAAAGGCAGAATTGGCATTCAAATGTTTCAAAAGCTAAGCTTATACACTGAAACAACAAAGTACCCCTTATGAAGAAGAGTAGCTTTGATATACTTGGGGTAAATTTATAAATGTGGACTAGCACTTGAAAACAACCGTTTTGAGGATCTCTTTTTTTCTTTTGTGTGGTTTAAATTTCAGCTTCTCTATGAATCTTTTTTTTCAACTATTTTAAGAGCTTGGTAATTGATGGTCTTTTCCTTTTTTTTTTTAATTCCTATTACTCCACAATAGGGGGAAATGTTCTATCTTGTAGGCAAATCACTTTAAAAATTTGGAATTTCTTGCATCTCCCACAGAGATTGTGGACCATTTAACAATGTTCATCCAGGAAAAAAAAATAATGCCAACAGAAAAAGAATATAAACATGAGGGAGGAGAAATAAAGTTTCAGGAACGTTCATTGCTTTGTTATATTTTCAGAGCCCTTCTCATGAAATAAAATCTCACTCACCAGGAGGTTTATGTCTCAGGACGTACAGCCAGGCCTCAGTACTGGGTTTCTGATATTCTGCTCGGTGTACAAAATGTCAAAGAATGAAGTGATTTTAGCTGTTCCTTTTGGTAGGAATGACTGAGGGGTCGTCTCTAGAGAGAGTGTTTGATGCCATGAGTCCTTGCTTTGGTACGGGATACGGTGTGATTAACAAACTCCAGATCGCACAGAGGACCGGGTCCGAGTCCGGTTATTAAGTGCAGCTCCCTCCCCAAGACGATGTATTGCCTCGTGCTGATATGGGAGTACTGGAGGGGGAACAGTACATCTGTATAAAAGCAAAGACAATCATTGCTTTCTTCTTGAGCAGCTGCAGCCAGTCCCACTAATGGACGTGCAAAAGCAGAAACGAGCAGCGCAAGGTATGTGTTCGTTTTTACAGATGGTACTGCAGACAAGTTGGTAATGGAAAAGGAAGTCGTGGACGTGAGCTGTTGGACGGTGGGGCTGGAGGCCAGGGGGGCGACAGAAGGACAGCCCGATTACAGGGCTTTCCTGGGTAATTGACTCTGTGAGTTATTGAAGAAGCAGTTTTCCCATGAAAGATTTCAGTTGCTACAAAATGACATCATTGTTGTTAAGGAAATGCATAATTTCAAGTTGTCTTTTTAAAATAATGTCATTCAAACTTTAAAAATCAGCTTAGATTTCCCTGTCTGCCCGGAACCTCTATAATGAAATTATCTATCTACTCAGTGTTGGGTTTTTTTACCTAGAGTGATCACAGAAGTCTTATTTAAAGACACATCTTCCATTTGAACAATGACATATAATAAATACTAGGTACTCATTTTAACTCTTCGAAAGGTGTATTTGAATACTGGATTTTATGGGTCCTGAGGAAATACAAAATTGAATACAAATGAGATAACATTTTTAAAAGGATTATTTATGGAATCAAAAATTAAATGAAGTTTAGGTTTATTTCCCTTAGGGATTTTTTTCTTCCCCTCCTTGTGTATTTAAAAGTCATAGAGGATGAAACGATAACAAGAAGTATTACCAGTGTAGTCTTGTCAAGTTTTAGTTATTTAGTTCAAATTGCTTATTTGATATCAGGATATCTCAATACATTTGCAGATTTTTAATATAATTCTTAACTGTTTCTAACTTCAGTATATTTAACTACATTTCCATAAGTTTTTTTTTTATTGTTGTTGAAGTGGAAATAAGCAGCAATTACCATCTTTCAACTGAGCAATCTACATGCTATGTTTTAACATCTGATTTCAACTCAATAGCCTGTAAAACACTTTTATAGAGTTAAGAATATTCTGGTTTTTGCTGTTATGTAACAAAATGGAAACTATATCACATATGAAAAGTATCAGAGTCAACTCCTTAGGTCGATGAAAAACATATTACTTTTATATCTAATAATGGGGGAAATGTTTAAGGGAAAATAATTATAAATATTTTCATATTATTCAGATCTGAGGATTTTGGTAAAATGACCTCATTTTTCAGAATTGGCAATATTTTACCTTGAATAACGAGGATTCCACACATTGCAAAGGTCTCTGCCAAGGAACGTATAAATATATAAAGTAAATCTAGTAAACTGTTACCTGACCATGTGTGTTTACAGAACTTGTCAAAAACCTCAGCTCTATTTTTCCTGCCCCATCTCTAGCTACGGCGAATGCAAAAGAGATCCTAGTTCATAGCCGCCTTTCCATGCTGGCATTTTACGGGCTAAGTCAATGCACTAGTTTCTGCATTTAAGCAGAGACTTTTTTCACACACATTTTTTATTTTTATTTTTTGAGACAGTAGGATCAAAACCCGTGCCCTGCACCAGCCCCCTTCCCTACCCTTGCCTCTCCATCCGCTGAATGCTGCGTTCCTCTGGCTATGCCTGTCTCTCTCAACCTCAAAGCAGATCGTTGCCATATCTGATCAAGGATGATTCATTTCTTTCGGGTACCTCAGACCTTGCATAATTTTGATCAGCTGTTTTAGGGTGGTTTGAAGAGATAAGGCTTCTTCAAAGCCAAGCTGTGGTGAAGTGTTTTTGGTAAAAATTCACCAATCACTCACTTTTTAAGTAAGAGGGACTGATACATGGTTAAAAATGGTGGCCTAAAGTGAGGGAGCCCTGGGTTTGTCTCTTAGCCCTACTATTTAGCAGTTGACAAATGTTTCTAAGCCTGTTGTCTCGTCTGTAAAGAGGATAGAATAATAATAACTGTAGTAATAATAATAATACCTCTTAAGATTGTTTTGAAGATGTCAGATCATAAAACTAAGCCTATCGTATATTACCCTACAGATAATAAGTACTTGATAAATATTGGGTACATAATGGGGACTATCAAAGAAGGGACAAAAGGTAGTCAAACACAAGAATTCTACCAGATAATTGATTCAAAAATGGTCTTTAGAAAAAGTCATGTGTTTTTGCCTAGATTTAGAGCCTCGGATGTATTTTTGACACCAGATAAGTCAAAGGCCCTTTCTCAGTGTTTTACCTCATCAATAAAGTGAGAAAATATTAATCCCTAGTAATTCATTTTGAATCTAAACTGAGGTAATAAATGTCAGGAGCTCTTAACCTTGGCATCCATGGACACGCAGATCCACGTGAAATTTTTGGATACATTTTGTGAAGGACATTCTTTTGAACAGCCTGAAGTTATTTGTAGAATGTCTTACATTTTTTTCTTTATTTTCTGGGGAGAGTGTCATAAATTTTATCAAAAGAGTTTATGACTCCTCTAAGAATTTAGGAACCATTGATATATATGTAAATGCTTTGAGGATAGTAACACTTCATAGAACAGTTATTATCTGTTAGCTAATACAAAAAGAATGACTGATTATTATCTGTTATTTTCTGTTTCTTTCAAAATGACCATCATCTTCATCATTATCTGTCATAAAGCCAATCCTATATAGATAATGCAAAAAATAGCTTAGAACTTAAGGTATTTTCTAGAACTGTCCCCATCACCAAGATTTTTATTTTCTATCATGTGAATAATTCCCATAATAAATGTGTTTGCTAAAGATACTATTTAAATAAAATTTGCAGTATATTTATTAAAGCAGAATCAGTTCTTGAATTCTCCTGCTGAAGTTTCCTTAAGAGGCGCTGAAGTTTTTTAATTGTGCCTCCAAAAGGCACCCCCCTTTTTTTGTTCCCTTTTCAGTGTCAGATTTTGGCACTAGCTTAGAAGAAGCCCCTGTAGAACAGCGTTCCGACCACTGTTGTAACTGAAGGAAAGGTGAAAATGGATCTGTGGCGGCAGAAATAGAAGCAGTGAGAGACTTGAGTAGTTCTCTTGACAGTAATGACTTTCACTTTGAATGAAAAAAGACAGTGTAGACATAAATTTTCAACCAGATTTTCAGCTGTCCAAATCTATATTGCTCTCAAGGCAGAACATTATTACAGAAACAGCGTGGATGAGAACTCCAAAGATCTGGGTTTTTCTTCTCCTAGTCCGTTAGGTAATTTGTGTATGACATTAGGTGTTTGGTTTGCTAATTTACCAAATGTGGGGTAAGTCAAAGGACGGAGGTGGGGGTCCTTCAGAACTACGTAATGGGTTATATATCTGTGTGATAAGTTCCCAAAATCTGAAGATTTGAAGGATCTACCAGAATAAATTTACAGTGTGGGGTTTATTTGGGGACCTTTAATTTTTCTGCTCTTCCACTCCACGAGTCACCAACTGCACCTCAGAAGAAACAGAGCTAATGTGCTTTTAGCACACTAGCGTGTCCTGATGTATTGAGCAGCTCCCGCGTGGTGACATGTCCCTGGAAAAGTCTTAGGCACATTTGTACCTGGGCACAACGTCTGATTACTGGAGTGTGTACTGCCTCATGTTCTGGAACAGAAGTTGTTCCATTGCTCCTAGCCAAGGATGTCAGTTTACACTGGTCTCCATTATCATTGCTGATGTGGTGAGGAAGTGAATTTAATAAGCAGGGTAAACAGGTTTTGTTTCCAAACTCTGAGATAGGTGATTATAAGATGGGTGCTTGGCTGAACCTTGTAGAATCTCTTCAGTTTTTTGGCAAGAAATCTGAGGGCATAGAGGGTTGTTTTAAAGCAGGCATTGACGTGCTGTACAGCCCATTTCAACTGATTCTTTACAATTTTACTTGGAACAAAAGTCAGCCAGGGTATTGGTACCTATTGCTTTTTGTTGGCAGAGCTCTTTCCCGGCTCTTGCTAAAATATTGACCAGCCCGTGCTTCTGATAAAATTCTGATGATTAATTTAAAGGTGTTCATTGCAAGCCACCATCTATTTTAACTGGTTTTGGGTGCTGTATTCTTCATATTCTTCTGGTGTGTCAGTTAATTCTTTAACAGGGGAAGTGGGAGAGAGTGGCCTTCTATGTCTCTTAGTGGTGAATAATAGAGATAAAGACTAAAATAATATTTATAATGTATTCAACAGTTATTGAATGTCTATTGTATATGACAGTCTTGAACACATTATTTAGTTTATAGCAACTCTTTTGGAAGTTAATAGGGCAGTGTTACTGATAGGACAATAAACAAGTGTCTTGTTTCTAAAATGACCAGACTATTACACATTTTTATAGAGGAGCACAGAGATTAAGCCCTCTAATTGTTAGATAACTTTCAGCCTTTAAATGAGATTCATTCATGGGAAATACTTTGATTTCTTCAGAAATGTTTCCATACAATTTACCTGAATTAAACTGTCAGTATTCATGAACAATCTCAGTTTGTATCAAGTTAACTCCACACTTAGTATATGTTTTTAGAAGATTCTCCTGGAAATTGAGAGATTACAGACCATGTCTGTCGTATAGATCACTGTAACTCCAGCTTCTAGCACAGTGCCAGGCACATGGTGGACATTTAATAACTATTCCCAGAACTGAACTGAATTGAATTTACCACTGAGATGTTATTACTGCAAAGTTGTACCAGAAGATTCTATCACAGCCATCTGTACATTTCCCTAGAATGAAGTTCTCAAAGGATTCTTGATATAATCGAGTAAACATGGAAACTGAAGGAGTTAAAAATATTTGAGGTACATCCAGACTCACAGCACGTATATCAAATTTCAGATTGAATTGATTTAAAATGGCTAAGATATAAAACCATAAAAAATGTGAGTAAGTACTCAGTCTATCAAGGCTTGTTATGTAATTACATGGTTTCAGTATGGTTCTTATTCATAGAAAACTATTAGAAAGGATCATTTCTGCACAAATAACTTCACCAATGGGGACTTTTACTGTCTTGAAGATGAATATCCCATGTCCCCAAATGTTAAGCCACTTGAATGAATAATTCAGTCATATTTACGTTTTATTAATCAAATGAACTCTATGTACATTTTGTGTTAATAACGATATTTGAAAACCTTACAATGTTTGTTTTTGGCAGATCTTCAAATAATAAAATAAAATAAGCAATACAAACAGCCAAACCAATTTAAAACTTGTTTTTTATCCTTGTTCTTTTCTAAAGTAACATCTGGGTTTACCAGCACACGTGTCAGGGCTCAACGCAAAGGGATCTATAACCAACGGAGGATTTAAGCCCCCTAAAACCAAACTTGAATCAGAAGCTTTGGGGAAAATGTAATGATAGTGATACCCTACAGTGGTTAGCTGTGAACCTAACGGCTAAAGTTTTGTTTTTTGTTGTTTTTTTCAGTTGGTTATTTAGTGGTTATACTTCTTGGTGCACTGTACAGGAGGAAAAGGAAAAATTATATTGGATTGAAAGAGTACTTCTATTAAAAGATGGGTGTGTCGCTGTCTGTTTCAAATCTTGGTGTGGATGATTGTCTCAATTCATCGCCTAAATTGTTGTTGTGAAAATCAATATGGCAGTCATAGTACATTTGAAATGTGGAAAGGAGACAAGTGGTCCAGACAATACTCAGTTATTGAAAAGCTTTTGCTGGGCCCATCATTGGGCTGGCCTCAGAATTCCTTGCAGTTAACTGTTCCTACCACCCTCCTTCCTTTTTCATACAGGAAATTACCAGCCAACAGAAGTAACATGGCGGCCACACAAATGTGACCTAAAAGTTAGAGGGCAAACTGTTAAAACTTGAAGTTAAAAGCAGTCAGTTCCTTGAATTGTTGATTCCAGGATTTCCTCTGTAGAAATTTGCACTGGATGTGACTCTCATGTAGATCTGGGATTTGGGGCGGACCTTCCTTCACTCTTGCCCTCCATGGAAAACCACATAGAAGTAGAGAGTGCACTTAGAGAAGGCCAGGGGTGGAGGGTGCTATGACTGTGTATGGCTTTGGCTCTATAAGAGTGCAGCTTTCCTTCAGCCTGAAAGGAGAGTAAGAACCATGCCCAGTATGCCTCTCAGGTGTGTCATCAGTGTTATTATCCACTAGCTGTTTATTCCTGTCGTGTCTTCTCCTAGAAGTGTCCTTATCCTTATCACTCAGTTCTCCTCTATCCTGCACAAAGTCATGGAGATACAAATTATTATTAACTCTTAAACACAGCTTGTAGGGAAAGGAGAGACAATCTTATTATTTAAACATGCACACACACGTGTAGAACCGTCCACAATGCGTGACTCTAATGATGTCTCTGCAGGAGAGCTGGAGCTTTGTTCTACCTGACCTTGAACCTTCAGGACCTAGCAAGTGCATGGCTTCAGCTGCTTCTCAAAAATCAGTGTGGAATGTAGGACTGGAAAATTCATTCTCTTGATTTTATCTTCTACATCACCATTAGCCATCTCTGTCCAACTGAAGATAAATTTGTCAATCCAAATGGGAGACATTTCAAAGGAATCCTTTTTAAAAACTTTCTTTTCAAAAACAGAAGTGACTGCTAATGACAGAAATAATAGCAGGGGAGATCATTTTCAATTTCATTAATGCTCAGCTGCTCAAGACAGAAAGCACTGTCCTAGGTGCTTATTAGAATATTTGATGACTATATTTCCTGTCTTTAACAAACATCGTATAAAAGAGAATGACAAAATATTTTAAAACTTGATCATGCCTGATGGTCTGCAAATGAAATCAGATCTTTAGTGCCTTTCTTTCTGTTTAACTAGCCTTTTTTTGAAAAATGGGGTAGGAGAGATTTTTACTATGCCTTCTTTGACAACAGACCACTTCTCTGCACTTGATTGAGCTAAGGATGTTGGTGACTTGAAAAGAAATGCCTTACTCTGTCCAACCAGGCTACGTTATACACAAGGTGTGACTCCCCCTGAGGTCAGGCTGTCATCCGTGTCGTGGTTTAGAAAGATGTGGTACAGTCCACAATTCTGCAGTCACACAGCTAAGGACATTCTCCCACCTTCTCTGCTGCTTCCAGAAATCCCTAGTGCCCCCAACATAAAGTTCTACAGGGCTTACCAAGTGATAAATTTGTTCAGATGGGAAGGAACACAATGTGTGAAATATTTCTCACCTTCCTCCCCCTCTCCACCCCCACACAAGCACGCTTCTATTGAATTCTAGGTGTGAACACCTAGATATTTCACTCTGACTCAACTTTCCATTCTCATATTTGATAAGATTGACACAAATGAAATGCATTTGATAATATCCAACTATATGCTTTGAGAATATCTGAAATGTACAATAAGTAGATTAAGGAGATAAAAATGAAACTGACAAAATATTTTTCTCTTACAAAAGACATACAGTTGAATCCCCTTGATAGGTAGCTATTTTGACTGTTTACTCCATCCCTGGCATTGTTCTAAATCGCATCCATTTGCCGCATTAATACTCACAGCAGCTTACACTTTAAAGATGAGGAAATTTAAGCTTTGCCAGGTTAAGTAACTTGCCCAAAGTCATACCAAGCAAAAGGCAGAGACATGTTTTGAATACAAGTTGTCTGACTCCTAAGTCTGATTATTAACCCCCATGCCATACTGACTCTGGATAAGTGAATCCAAAGTGCTCCTGGTATTTTTAAAATAAGGTATGATTTACCTAAAAGATACCAGCCTTTGTGGGAGCCTAAATGCTGCTTAAAGCAAGATATGCCTGTGGAAACCAGTGCTGTAATTTCAGGATTTTCCCTCTAACTAATGAAGGGCATTTTCTTTGCAAGAGAATTAAGCACAAAATTGTGCAAGGATTGAAGCATTCTCTGAAACCAGGATTACACCCACTTTGGCATGCTGTGTCAAGCACCCAGGGCGTAAGGAAAGAAAAGCAGGCTGGAGTGAATGGTTACACATCCAGATTTGAGCCTCAGCCATATATGCGGGTTAGTTTCCAAATGGACATTTCCATTGCCTTTATGTGGATCAAATTGGTGTTTATTTGCCAAACGTGTTATTTAGATGGAGGAAAAAGACAGCATGGCCCCAGGGAAGTTTCACAATTATACCCAAACTAGGCTCCCCGGCTCACCTCGGATAAAGGGGGCCCCAAAGTGTTTGATAAACACACCCTCTAATAGTTCCTTGATTTGAGGGAAACAGCTGTCTGGACTTTTGCAGTGGGTCCCGATTGGGACTTTGAGGACCGACACCCAGCATTTGGTGTCGCTCTTACGGAGACTGAGAAATGTATGACACGTTCCTGGTCCTGCTTTGAGGGGAGGGGGACCCAAAGATTATCTTTGTGAAAAATCTAGCTTTTATTACATCACCTCAAAGTAGCCCAACCTGCTACACTAATGAAATTGTGTTCTTGGTTGAAAAGGGCAATTGTTAGCCTGACTTTGTGCTCACTAAAAACATTCCCCCGATCTTGTTAAATTATTGCTCTCATTTCAGATTTTTATGGCTGTGCAGCTTACCAGCCCTCATTTCTTTACGTTTCATTCATTTTCCTTGTATTGATGATTAATGGAGGATGTCGAATGTTAGAGCGCGCAGGCATCAGCAATTGCAAGATCATAATTAGTTTAGCTGACGAGGGCCTCTGATAGCAGTTGCGTCTGGATGGAAAAATTACCCTATAGGGAACTGGCTGCTCACCAGGTCTTTTTAGTGATACATTGTGAAACACCCGATGAATCAAATGCCCTTTCAATGCCAAGAAAGTGTTCCAGTCTTGAAGCCAAAATTATGTCTGCAGAAAGCTTTCCATTTGAAATGTATCAGAGTACAATTATAACCATTGTATTTTCTTGGCAGAGATACCACTCGTCTACAGTATGGACTCAAGTTAAATAAATTGCCTAAATTTTATGAATCCCTGAAATTTTGACTTATAGTGTTTGTAATTTTAAATTTATAACAAAATTGGGTTCCAGCAAGACTTTTTCCACTCCTTATCTCACATGCATATTTTGTCATGAAAGGCTCTGCTTCCTAGGAAGCGAAAGGAGAGCAGAGTTGCAGCTCGGGCTGGCCTTTTTTTTTTTTTTTTTTTTTTTTTTTTGCAACAAGAGACTTCCATTTCCTGCCTGTTAGTCTTTGCGCCTACAGACACAGCCGGACTTCTGTTTCAATGAGAAGTTTAATGGAATCATTACTTGATAGCAGAAGTGGAACAAGCAGTGCTAATGATCGACTTCTAAATATTCTTGAGTTATTTTTGAATCTGGTGATTACAGAATTCAGCCCACTAAAATCAATTTGTGTTCAGAAACACTTGCGATCTTCAAGTCTGAGTCAAATAAAATAAATAAATAGCCATCGATGGGGCTGTGTTGTCTGGCTGACACGGACCCCTCGTATGCAGTCTCGTTCGTAACACTGTACTTCTGGTTGGCAGAAGTTCCCACTGTGCCTCTCAGCTTTGGGAGACGGAGGGTGTGTTCTTTCAGACTTCACAACGGCAAACCAAAAATTAGAACTGAGTGTCTTCTGGTCTCTTACGTTACATGACTGACATCCAAAAAGACACACAGCAGGTTTAACTCTAAATGGTTTACATGCTGCATTTATTCCAAGCTGGACTGTATTTTAAAACACAGGTACCCTCCTCTTCCAAAGTATATTAAACATATTGCCTGGCTCTGTCTTTTGACTTTTGTTTTGACACTTTTAAAAGGTATGTTTTAGGGTTCGGCATTTAGGAGCCATCATTAAAGGCACAAAACCCAAGGTTCAAAAAGTTAAAGCTGTTTCTGTGAAAAGCCTTTGGTGCTGAACACACCTCATCCATCACTGTAGGGTTAATTATAATGAAAATCAGTGGTGCCTATTAAACACAATTGAACCTGACCTCATTATGGGCAGTGTGGTTTTATACTGTCATTGTTGCTAGTCTAAAGACAAAACTCCTGGGTTGATTTGGTCTAACTCCACCGATCATGTGACTCACCTCTGACCTTATGTTTTTTTTTCCCATTTCAGAGGCGCAGAGGCTCGGGTGTTTTTTGTGCCAATTGCTTGACCACAAAGACCTCTCTCTGGCGAAAGAATGCAAATGGCGGATATGTATGCAACGCGTGTGGCCTCTACCAGAAGCTTCACTCGGTAAGACCTTGTTAGACTGTTTCAGGAAAAGCTTTATAAAGCAGCCTGGTCTGTGGCGTGATAAGTACCATTCCCTGGCTTGCAGTGCCTGCCCCTGCAGAGTTTAATCCAGGCGCTTTGAGTGCACATGTGATTTATGGTGGACAAGCCTTAGATGTTATGGGGGGAAACATTTGAGATCATTAGTAATGCATTATGCTCCTTTTGATATAGAAGAGGAAAATGATTGATTTCTGGGAACTTCCCATAACAGAGAGTTGAACTAGTGGTTATCAGAATTCAGTGAAATTAACTTAGGTAGAAAGGAGAAACCTTAAAAGTTCAAAAGTATATTAAAAAGTTGTGTGTGTGTGTGTTTAAAGTGTACTCTCCCATGTTCGGTGTAAAACATAGGACAGGGAAAAATTGCTTATTTTCCAGTTTATCTTTGGAATTTGCAAGGGTCATCTTGGCTGCTTTGGGGACTGGAAGTTGGGCACATTCAGGAGAGTGGTTCTAAGCTAGGACCCAGGATGCCAGGTGACTCTCTCCAGTGCTTTCAGTCAGAGGTATCCGAGTGCTTGAAAGCACCCAGCAGAGTGGAGTAAGGTGCATACGTGTTTGGGTTTTAAGATCTCTAACTGGCTTCTTTCTGTGGCTCTCCAGTTATTTCTAACCAAATTTTAGTTAGAATCCTATCATAAAATGTAAACTTGCACATCACCCATCTTCAAATGCGTTTGAGTTCCTGAAGAATATTTTTTAGTTGAGAAAGTTTATCTGTTGACAAGAGCTGCCTTTAAAAATCGGAATCCCCCATTGAGTAAGCAGAACTCTATTTCCCTCCACCTTTTTTCATTTTGCTTGGCATTTTACCGCCGCTCTAAGCACAAGCCAATGAATAGATTATGGCTACAGGGAATACAATTTTAGACAAAATGTCCTCATAAACGGACCATTGGAAGCACTCTTTTTAAAAATACAGGCTGCTAACAATACTAATTGGTGGTAAAATGTAAAAACCTTAGTTATTAGCATGTAGCTGACAGGATTCCCACCCACCCACCACCACCATCAACATCACCTTACTTTTTTACCTTCACCATTTAAGCACAGCAGTAAGCTTCCATTTAATAAGTACTGACAATGATTTTAATTGAACTCTGGCCAATCAAAGGCCAAGAAATAACTAAACTACTGCTCTTCCAGGTTACGATAATTTAACAACTGTGATACAAACTAAACTCTTTTTTTACAGTTATTTTAATATTCATCTCTCCAGAGAGGAGATGTTTTCAATTTTGAGGGTTTTTTTAAGTCATAAATTTAAATACATAAAGGTTATGCTCACGTTTCACATCAAAGGCTGCCACAAAAGTTATGAAAGTTTAAAAAAGGTATGAATGCAAATTTCAGATTTCTTTAGAAGGTAGAGATTAAATACTGCCTATTTTTATAATCTGAATATGAGCTTTTTATATACCTGAAATTCTGAACAAAATAAATGAACATACCCAAGGGAAAATAGCATTTTTTTTCTGAAACCAGTAATTTGATTGTCAATAAAAAGCGTGTTATCTTTTCTCCTTCAAAATATCTTTGTGAAAACAGAAACATTCCAAAAGGATTTATATTATGTCTAACAGATAAAAAGTACACTCTTGCATTCAGGTTCATCCTTTCTAGGTACAATTCACAAATGATGTATTGTTTATATTCACATTTTGTGTAGAAATTATTTCCTGGTTTCAGTAATCTTTTAGCATCAGATTTTAGCTCATTTAATGATTCTCCTGCATTTTTAATCTATAAATATGCATTCATTTATTAAGCTTATTCTTTCAATTCTATAAATCAAAGTTAGAGCTCTTACTGCAAGTAAAGTTTTTTTTTTTTTTTTTACAGTCTTATCTACGGATTTTAGTCATGGAATATAAACACCTGTTGAACATGTACATAAATACCAATCATATAATGTCGAAGTTGAATAGCATACTTAAGCTGAGTGAAAGTTAGCATTCGATTTAAGTACAGAGTAGAGTAACAAATTGGATATTTGAACCGAGGCCACAGATAAATTAGATTTTCAACAGAAAACAAATGTTTCACCTGTTAACAACTAAAGCCTTCCATAGTGAATACTCACATAATTAAAGAAAGAGAAATAAAAGTGAGAGATTAAAAAACAAAAACAAAACAAAAAACCTCTCTCTGATACAGCTTTGATTACCTGATATCTTTCCTTGAAATTCTGTCAATTTGTCTTGGATTATTTTTGCTCTGATCTTTAATATTATATATTCACACTTGCAATTATTTAGAAGAATGTATTACTTAGCTAGGGTTGGCATAACAAAATACCATAAATTAAGTGGCTGAAACAACAAAAATATATTAGCACACAGTTCTAGAGGCCGGGAGTCTGAGATTAGGGCACCAGCATGGTTGGGTTCTGGTGAGAGTGCTCTTCCTGGCTTGTGGAAGGCTGCCTTCATGCTGTGTCCTCATTTAACCTTATTTACCTCCTAAAGACCTCCTCTTCAGCCACACTCACACTGAGGAGTTAGCACTTCAACCTATGAACGGGGGAGTGGGGAACACAGCTCAGTCAACAGCAATGTATAATTTTTCCACAGTCATCACTAAAACCCATCTCCCAAGTTACTATGTTGACATCCCAGTGCATGACTCAGAAGTTGAGAAATATTTCAGAAAAGTCACATTTCTTCAAGTAACTTGCTACACAGTTTTATCACTAAATGATGCAATTCCAGAATCTATTGAGTTTGGAAAAGCTGTTTTCAAGTAGATTAAAGTTTTTCAGTCCTCCCTGTAAAGATGGGCCTGATTTCATTAGAGTGAAATGGTGTGCTGTGGTTACTTCCTCTGATCCTGCTTAGGGCAAAAGGAGGAGATTTAGTAAATCTCTAACGTAAAGCCTATCTTTGCTTTGAACTTCAGCATGGTTTATATTTGCGCGGAATTGGTAATGCGTTTTAATGTATTTTTGAATGTTTTCCTTTTATGTATTGTGTGTGTGTTCTCTGCAGACTCCCAGGCCTTTAAACATCATTAAACAAAACAACGGTGAGCAGATTATTAGGAGAAGAACAAGAAAGCGCCTTAACCCAGAGGCACTTCAGGCTGAGCAGCTCAACAAACAGCAGAGGGGTGGCAGCGAGGAGCAAGTCAATGGGAGCCCCTTAGAGAGGAGGTCAGAAGACCATTTAACTGAAGGTCACCAGAGGGAAATTCCGCTCCCCAGCCTGAGTAAATACGAAGCCCAGGGTTCATTGACTAAAAGCCATTCTGCTCAGCAGCCAGTCCTGGTCAGCCAAACTCTGGATATTCACAAAAGGATGCAACCTTTGCACATTCAGATAAAAAGTCCTCAGGAAAGTACTGGAGACCCGGGAAACAGTTCCTCCGTGTCTGAAGGGAAAGGGAGTTCTGAGAGGGGCAGTCCCATAGAAAAGTACATGAGACCCGCGAAGCACCCAAACTACTCGCCACCAGGCAGCCCTATTGAAAAGTACCAGTACCCGCTGTTTGGACTTCCCTTTGTACATAATGACTTCCAGAGTGAAGCTGATTGGCTGCGGTTCTGGAGTAAATATAAGCTCTCCGTTCCTGGCAATCCGCACTACTTGAGTCACGTGCCTGGCCTACCAAATCCTTGCCAAAACTATGTGCCTTATCCCACCTTCAACCTGCCTCCTCATTTTTCAGCTGTCGGATCAGACAATGACATTCCTCTAGATTTGGCGATCAAGCATTCCAGACCTGGGCCAACTGCAAACGGTGCCTCCAAGGAGAAAACGAAGGCACCATCCAGTGTAAAAAATGAAGGTCCCTTGAATGTAGTAAAAACAGAGAAAGTGGATAGAAGTACTCAAGATGAACTTTCCACAAAATGTGTGCACTGTGGCATTGTCTTTCTGGATGAAGTGATGTATGCTTTGCATATGAGTTGCCATGGTGACAGTGGACCTTTCCAGTGCAGCATATGCCAGCATCTTTGCACGGACAAATATGACTTCACAACTCATATCCAGAGGGGCCTGCATAGGAACAATGCACAAGCGGAAAAAAATGGAAAATCTAAAGAGTAAAACCTTAGCACTTAGCACAATTAAATAGAAATAGGTTTTCTTGATGGGAATTCAATAGCTTGTAATGTCTTATGAAGACCTATTAAAAAAAAAATACTTCATAGAGCCTGCCTTATCCAACATGAAATCCCCATCTTTTATTATTCTTTCTTTTGATGAGTAGGTTACCAAGATTAAAAAATGAGACAAATGGTCAGTGAGAAAAATAAATGGAAGATGGTAAATAGTCATGTTTTAGAACCTAGTAAGTCAAAACCATCTTGGCAAATGTGTACTGTGGAAACCATCTGTAAGAAGTATCACCAGACTATAATTATTATGCTTGTAAAGAGAGAGATCAAAGCTGTCTAGAATTTGGAAGGGTTTACATCTTATGATATTAAAGCAGTATTGGGCTGGCCGTTGGCCCATCTGCTCAAAAACCAATGAATTGTTGCCTCAGTTTAGAAGTATCATGAAATCCAAGGCAGACGAGGAGAAATCTCATCTCCAGGGCAGTGAAAGGAAAATGGCGCCCTCTTCGATGAGTCTCCTCTCATTGACCGTGTTTCAGATTTAGACCTAGAAACGTGAGCTGTGGTTAGGCTTGGTGAGAGAGCAACAGGGAAAAATGACAGATGGTGACACAAGGATTTTGGCCAGCCCTGCCTGTACATACACATGCACACCCTCTCTGATATTTTTGCCCTTTAGATGTTCAAGTACTCCTTTCCAACATAGTCCTTTTGTTTGCCATTTAGGCTCATTTTGTCCAAATATATATGCATTTTTAAAAACAACCTCCTCAGTGCTTATGTAGTGATTGTATGTTAGCCAGGTATTTCTTTCTTGTATGTGATGAACCAGTTTGGGTTTGTTTTTTTAAACTTCCTCTCGGTCACTAATCTCACTGGGCACGTCATAACTAAAGGAACCCCCTCAGTTGAAAAGACTAGATGGATACAAAAATTCAGACCATGGGCTTCATTGGCTTAGAACGCATGATATTTCTCCACAAGGTAACCTGCTGTATTTATTTATTTTCCTTTGGTTTATATATAATTTCCAAACTTTGTGGTCAGGCAACGTCTAAGGTTACGTTACCACAGACTGGCAGTTGGTATATGTACCAGTCAACCCCTTCATTAGATTTATACAGGTTTAGTTAAGTAGCATTAAATAGGATTCTTAGAAGTATGTTCTTCATAGTACTTTTAATACTCAAGGCTTTGTAAAACTATCCATGAAGGGAAAGCCTCAGCATAACTGCTCAGGGAAATAGGGCTAAATAACTGAACATTAAATAATTGGTTAAAGGTGCTGTTAGTCGAGCCTCAATGCTTGCTACAAGGATGTATGTACAAGGACTGACTTTAATAATTTGCATTATATCGTCCCAACCAGTAGTTTATTTTTTGCCACGGAGATGTAGAAGATATTACAAGCTACTGGATGCACTGTCAGATTAACTTATTTCATTAAAGAAGTTGGGAGAACAAATAGGAAAAAAAAAAAAAAACCTTATTTTTCTAGTAAATATTAATGTATTACATTTCAAATAATGGTGCCTGACATATTGAATAATTATTTTCTACAGTGTACGTATGCAACAAAGATATTCCATCATGCATTAGAGTCAGTTCTGGCTCTGCCTAGCTGTTTACATTTGCAAATGTAGCAAACAAGGTAATGAAGCAACTATTTCTATTGCGGTAGATATCTCTTTGTGTGTGTGTGTGTGCATTAAAGTTGTAAACGGTAACATGAAACAAATGAAAGTTCTTGATATAATGGTATGGAAAACAAGAAGGAAATGAAAATATTTTTATGCCTACTTAGGAAAAAAAGGGTAGCACTATTCATTCCAAGTACTTTTTTTTTTTAATTTTTAAGCTCTTAATTCACATTGTTATGCTTAAGATGATAAACATATATCCTCTTTTTATTGCTTTGTCTATGTTTCAGATGAAACATTTCAGAAATGATTTTGATAAGTGCTGCTGGAATCCGCAGCACTCATGTTTTTATTGCATTCAGTAGTCGCATTTGCACTTCATTTTTACATGAATTCGCAGTTGCTTTGTATTGTTTTGTTTTGTTTGGGTTTCGTTTCTTTTTCACAGTGCCAGGTCTTCGTTTCTTAAAGTTGGATGGCAGGTAGAGTTCAACCAGTTTGTGACTGTTGTAGTGAATGAAGTTAAACATGTCTTTCTGATATTGTGTTGTCATTTCCATTCTTGCATTTTCGTTTTCATGTGGGAAAAAAAAAAAAAAAAGGAGAGAGAGAGAGAGAAAGAAGTCAGGACTAAGCCTTCTGCTTCAGTTTCATTTTTAAAGGGTCCTATTCTGATCTCACCTGTCAAGTCGCTCTAATGTTCACAGGAACTGAGAGACAGAGGTGGAATGAGGGGCTTCGACATTCGCATGATGTGATGCACCTGATATTTCTTAGGAATTTTGATGAACGTATCTCAAAGTGTACAGGCAGATTGGAGAGGTGGCAATTAAAGATCTAAACAAGAGGAGATTTCCCAAACAACAAAACAATAATTTTCTTAGTAAAAGGACTAGAAACAAAGTGCACCTTGGCAATCCTCAAGCAACATTCAATGTGGACTGCTCCAATCAGAAAATACGCGGAGTTTGGTTAACTAGGGCAATGTTAGGTATGACTTTTTTGGGCAGAAATACCCCATAAGAAGTTTCTCCACTGTGTTAGAAACAAGTAGGTTATTCATTTTGGGCATGTATGTCTTTTTTTTTTTCATCTGATTTTTTTATTTTTTCTCAGACAGACAAGTAGTAATGGTTAGCGTTGGAAAATACATATCACTATTCTTGGAATATTTATGGTCAGTCTACTTTCAGTAGAATATTCTTAGATAGCATTGACACGATCTTATTCTGTATTCCTTTGTTATTGATGATTTTATTTTCATTTATTTTACTTTCATATTTTGATGGAGAAAAAGTTGGACTATTAAAAAAGATGAAAATTTAACACAACACTAAAATACCCCTGAATTTTTGACTTACGAGAGCCTTTGTTCCAGCTCTCAACATATATCACAAAAATGATTGGTGGTTATCTTTATTTTTAATTGGGTTTTAGAGTTCTGGATCATGTTGTCTTAAACTGTCATTTTAAATGAGCTATTTAGGGACTTAACCTTTTTTGGGGGGCGGGGAGGGGGTTCAAAACTACTTAGGAATTTCCGCTCTTGGAAAAGGCTTTCCCAATGATAAAAACTATATGCCAACTAAAATTGTATGCCATTTAAAAACTGTAAGTCCTTTTTGGTTTTGGGGGGAGGGAAGGTAATTAGTTTTGTTTGTTTATTTTTTTTTTTTTAATGAAGGTACTGGGGGTTAAACCCAGGACCTCATGCATGCTAAGCATGTGCTCTACCACTGAGCTATACCCTCCCCCCAAAAAACTCTTTAAGTCTTTTTAAAGTACGCATCTGTATTCTGAATCAGGCTTTGGATCAAACTTTAGGCCAGGACCAGCTCACGCATTCTCATTCTGCTCCTTCTCACTCTTTCTCTCTCCATCTCTCACCCATATGTTCATATCGTTGTTTGGGACAGAAAAATCATAAAGAGCCAGCCCACCTCGGAGGACTGTGGACTGAGAGGCACTGCACGACTCTAAGTAGATGAGAAAAGGATGGAGCTCTGTCGGCAAACACCTAAACTCCATAGTTCAAAACAAAAAGACTGTACCCATTCTTTCTACATGACATATTGAGATGTTCTTTTTTTTAAAAAAAAAAAATCAGCTTTTAAGAGTGTGATGTTTTCTTCTAAGCTGTTCTCTTTTAGTGAGGGTAGATTTTAGAAAACAAGCATGGGGATTCTTTCCTAAGGTAATATTAATGGGAAGGAGACAAAAGGGATGACCTTGAACAGCTCTTTGTTGAAGCCTGTGGTAGCACATTGTTGATGATTGCACATGTGCACATAATCTATGATGATCCAATGCAAATACAGCTCCAAAAATACTAAATGTGTATATTTTTGAAAATGCCTGAGGATATACATTTTTCTTAATGAATTGAAGAATATCAATCCTGCTACTAAAATAAGGACTAGCCTCCCGCTGCATGGCTGCAGAACATCCCAAGGTGACCTGTCTTGAGACCTCTGGACTGCCTGCCTGTTGAGTTGGTGAACTTTAACAGAGTTCTGGAGGGGAAGAGCTGACATCCCGTGGCAGAAGCATGAAGTCAAGAAGCTGGCTGTCAGCTTCTGTGCCGTTTGCCAGCCTTTCGCCTATAGTTTACTTGCGCTCACAGCTCCTTGTCTTTGGGTTGAGGGCCGTGGCAAAAATACCCAAGGCACCTTTGGTGAGCAAGTGGGCGAAGGCTTTGCTGACTGTCTTAGATCACAGGAGAAAATGGGGGAACTGCAGTCCAACCTGAATATGAGACTAAACATGCTAACCAAAGGTAGGTACTTCTAGGTGGCACTCTCTCAGCAGGCAGCTGTAAAGGAGAAGAGGATGGAAAGACATGCGTCGGGACTTTGAAGGGCTGTGTTATTTTCCCAAAGAAAGACTTGGCCAAGGGCAGAAGGCATGACTTCTTTGCAGAGCACTTCCTTTTGGTTTTCCATGACTGTGTCACAGACAGTGGACTCCCGTATTGCTGATAGTGGTCAGTTGTTTAGAAAACATCCACAGTTGTCTGCAAGAATTAGGACCTCTGGAAGGTGCTAGGGCTGACGTGTGTCAAGTCAGGGATGAAGAAAATGTGAACTTCAGCATTGGTCCACGTGTGGAAACTGGATAATGTAGGCTTGTGTGTTGTTCTCTTGAGAGGAAACGTAAAATATAAGCTTCACTCCGTCCTACGCCAGAGAAAAAGCAAGAGTAACTTTACATGGAAATAACACTTAGCCTTCATCAGAGAAAATGGTCCTTCAAGACCCATGAGTCCCAAAACTGGATCCTGATTTTTACCCCCCTCCCCCGGTTCTCTTTTCATTATATGACGTGCAGCAAATCACTTTTTTTTTTTCTCTTTTTGTGCCTCAGGTTCCTCACCTGTAAAATGGAAAAAATATATTAATAATAATATTATTATTAATAATAATAATAATGGTAATGTAGTACTTGTTTGTAAAGCACTTTGAGATCCTTGGTGAAAAGGCGCCATGGGAGTGCCAAGTATTATTATAGGGCCAAGGGACTTATTTAAACTCTCAGTTCCCAAGGGCCAGGAAAGGTTGGGGTCATTTTTATTAAAGACGAGCTGTAAATATCATAACTAGACAGCCTGTAGCGTTGGCTATGAAGAGGCAAAACTATTACAATAAATAAAACCATAGTTTCTTAATGGCTACCAACAAGGCAAATATCCCAATAAGAAATGCCAAATTCCTTAGGGTGGGCTATTTGACAACATGGATAATTTGTGGGTGGGGGGAGGGACAGGGGCGGGAAACATCTCAAAATGCCAATGTAAAATTCACTTACAGCAATATTCACCAGCAGAAAATGTCTTTCATACGGAATGATTTCATGTTGCTAAGAAAAAATTCAATTTGTAGTCCTGATTTGAATATTAGAATGTTGGCTATAATAGTTCTGTTCTTACAACACATGGAATTTTTTTTTGTTTGTTTTATTTAATTTTGTTTTCATAGTGCATGTTCATTTCTACTCACAAACATGTTCTTGGTGTATTTCTTATGCAAACAATCTTCAGGCAGCAAAGATGTCTGTTACATCTAAACTTGAATAATAAAGTTTTACCACCAGTTATACATGATGGTGTTGGTATGGTTTATATGGATTCACTTTCATCCATGTAACAGTAGGAAAGACAGATTTTTGTAACTTAAAGGCAGGCTCTGATGAATTGAGACAGTGAAATCAAATCACCGTTTTCAAAAAATATGACGAAGATTGAAAAAGCCTGGATTCTCTCAACTTGTTTTGCTTTGCTTTATTTTTTTCTTTAAACAATCAATCTCTTCTTGATAGATTTTGTGTAAAAAAAAAAATAAGATTATACTAGTTTATTTAGGAAGATTAACAATAAAAATTGTGTTTATTTCAAAACATTTATTGAGTATCAAGTATTGAGTATTGGGTAATGATTATGTTAATGATATGTTAAAAAGTCCTGCTTTTGAAGTTTGATTTTGAATTCAATTCAGTATGCACACATGAATATGATGTGAAGATCCTGATAAATCATCTCAAGAAGTTTATATTAATGTATCACATGCCTTGTTTGTTGGTGTAAAATGCAATTAATCAGAGAGGGTTCCTGAAGGTTGATTCGGAAAGAGGGAAGAGGCAGAAGAAAACCAGTAGGCAAAGAAGACTCATCCAAAATGTTTTTAACCAGAAGGAAAAACACAAAAAGGACAGGACATAAAGCATGTAAATAACCCATGGCTTTGGAAGATTTGTTCTGAAAATTTCAAATTAATTAGTATCTACCTTCCTTGCACAATCTTTACTTCTCATTTTGTGAACACAAGTTAACAAACCCTTTACTTATTTTTTCAAGTGTTTTCTTTTCTCCCATGTTTTGAAAACAGGAGACGAAAGACTTTGAGGGGCTGATCCTAGGGTAATGAGCTTGTTTCACAGCTGGAGTCAACACTGTCCAGATAAGAGCTTAGTAATAGCACTTCATATGATTTCCTTCCCTTATGCAGAATTTGATTCTTCTCTTGGGGAGAACTTTGCAGATAAATTTGAGTACTCTTTGTTCTCACCCCGGACTGTCAGAATCCCATTCAAGGAGAACTGTGTGCTCATGAGATCTTTACCATAGTTCGAAGGAAGGGACGAATGAGTAACTCTGACTTCCCTCCCACACCTTTTCCTCTCCCATCTCTGGGAGGGTAGAACCAGGGTCAGAAACTCAGTGCACAAAGGGAGCAGGCAAGTGGTCCATATGAGTGCATGAAGCCAGCTGGGGGAGAGTCTGGGAGCTGCAGGGCTGTATAAATGTAGACTTTCCTCAACTTGAAGAATATTGCCAGGCTGCCTCATGTTCCCAGATTTGCAGTTTTCAAGAAAAACTGGCCAAAGGGAATTTTAGATGAAATCTAATTTTCAATGTCAGTGACTGCCTTTTTTATTTGTATTTTTTAAATACTGCAAGCCAAACAAAACACTTATTCAGAATAAATTCCACCCCTCAACAGGCTGAGTGTGACCCCTGGAGCTTGAACAATGGTGAACTCTGGTAACTGGTAGGGAGGAAATTGGGCAAAGGGCTGAGGTTAGCAGTGATTCCTCTGGGTTTTGTCTTGGGTCCCAGTGCATCACCCGCTCTGCCAGGAAACCCAAAAGCACTGTGGCGGCAGCACCTGCCTGATTATTTCGCAGCCAAATTTGCTTAAGATGAAAAACATTTGCCCAGAAGAGAAAAAAAAAGCCTTATTTCTTGAGCACACTGCTAGTTACTTTGTACTTTTGTTCTCCATCCTTGTAACCCAAGTATAATTTTTTTCTTTTTTTTAAACACACTAGTATGAGCAAAGAAACCTCAAAAAATATTCAAAGTTGCTCAAGTTACTGTCCAGTAATGTCCTAGATGTCCTTACTTCCCTCTGCATGTCATCCTGTAGAGTGAAAATAAAAAGATGAGAAAAGTGAAGGATAACAGTAGATGGGGTGGGGCAGGCTTTTTCACGTTTTGTGTAGTTGCTCATTTGAGTAATTTAAAAAATTTCTTCAAATAAAAATAAGTAATCTTAATAATGAAATCTTGTTAGTTTTATAGTACCATTCTCCAGTATCTTCAGGATGTAAGTTCTGAATGCCACCTTGCATAAATGTTGCAGCCCAGGTGACCCTTGAACAACACGGATTTCAACTGCGTGGGTCCACGTATATGCCAACATCTTTTAATAGTAACACTACGGCCCTACATGATCCACAGTTGGTTGAATCTACAGATAAAGAACATTAAATATGGAGGAATCATGGATATGTTGGGCCCACTATAAATTATGCATGGATTTTCAACTACACAGAGGGTCAGCACCCCTAACCCAGTTGCTCAAGGATGAATTGTTTTTATATAAAACATTTTACACGAAGTAACAAACCATTCACCCAACTTCCTGCTAGTAACAACAATTAACAAATACCAACTTTCCTTCTTCAAGTAAGCAATAGAGACTGGGAGAGGAAGGGTTATTGGAAGATAGAATAGAAATTGTTTAAATTATTTCCCTAAATAGAAGGTATATTTCCAAGTTAAAACTGTATAAGCACTAAACTGTAAGCAAATTCCCAGGAATATTTACGAACTCAGAATCCACCCATATGTCTTCTCGTAGGTGAAACGGACATCTGCCCTCAGCGCGTTCATGCATGAGTCAGTGTTCAAAGTTGATGTAATGTGCAAGCAAAGGTATTTTCTTCAGAGCTTCAGTTTCATGAGATACTTTCTTTCTACATAGCATGTATTACCCAAGGAATCAATGTATCCTGGAAAGCATACATACACCAATGAGTTTACAAAGCTCAATAGGATATCATGATGGTTGGTTTTCTGTCATTTTATTTTTTATAATTGCTTTGATTTTTTTCCTCTAGTGAAATCATCCTTGTTGTTATTTTGTTGTTTGTTGGTGGTGACATGCAGTACCAACCCAGGCTACGTGCGTTCATTCAACAGATACTAATTGAGCCTTTACTATGTACCAGGGACTATTTCAGGCATTTGGACCATATCAGTGAAAGAAAACAGACCAGGACTCCTGTTTCTATGAGAGAGAGAGACACACAAAACAATATGTTTATTGTGTATGTACGTTTCATTAAAATGTAAACAAATATTAAAATATTTTAAATATTAAAATTGAAATACATATTTCATTAAAATATAAATAACATTTCATATTAGAAGGTGACAAATGCTCTGGAGAAAAAAAATAAAGCAGAATTAAAGGGAGGTGAGTGGATGGACACCATATTTAATTGGCTAAACAACGTTAAAACCCTCATTTGAGCCAAGACTTAAAGGAGGGACTGGCGGAGTGGTGAAGAGCTGGTGCAAAGGCCCTGAGGAGAGAGCGTACACCCGGTAAGTTGAGAAAGAGCCAGAAGGCCATCGTGGCTGGGGCACAGTAAGCTGAGGGGAGTATTTAGAAATTCAGTCAGAGACAAAAGCACTGAGCTGGGAGGAAATCAGATCATACAGGACATTATGAGCCACCTAGAGGATTGTGGCTTTTATTCTGTGTGAAGTGGGGACAACTTTTAGTATTCTAAGCAGAGGAGCATTACTCAATTTGTGTTGTAATGGGACTATTCTCTTCTCTGCCTGGAGTAAATCATGGGAGGTATTTATGGAATAAGTCATGCAAGGAGAGAAGCCAGGAGACCAGGTTGGAAGCTAACTGAGTAACCTCTGCAAGAGTTGTAAGGAGTGAAACAGGAGTTAAAATTCCAGAGACTATTTTGGAAGGAGAATTAACTGGATTGCCTGGCAAGAGAGTGTGAGCAGAAGAGGAGAGTCAAGAATTCTAAGATTTTTGGTCTGAGTTGCTGGAAGAACAGAGTTGATGGAGCAGGTCTGGAGGGTGGAAGAAAGGAAATTAAGTTTAGGACAAGCTACGTTTAAGATCCAAATAGAAAGGTCAAGCGGACTGTTAGGTCCTTGAGTCGGAAGTTGGGAGTTGGATAAGCATTCACATAAAGAACATGTGGTAATCATGACACTGGCTGAGATAACATAGGGGGTAAATAATTAGAGGAGAGAAGATGCCCAATGATTGTAATCAGGGCCAGGAGACGTCAGCAACAGAAACAGAGGGAGGAGCCTGTGAGGCTAAAGGAAAACCAAGGTTATCTTGGAAGTCAAAGAAAACAAAAATGCATCATGAAAGAGGGAGTGATTGACCTTGGAAGAGAGGTTAAGTACAACAAACACAGAGGACTGGCTACCAGCTTTAGCGTCACGAAGGGCATCAGCAGACAGGGCTGGGTCATGTGTGGGGCCCAGGGCAAACTGGACATTCTGGGGCCCCCTTGTTCAAGAAGTAAGAATTTCAGGATGGGGACATCAGAGCGTTAAACGAAGCTCCAGGCCCTGGGCAGCTGCTCCGGTTACCTGCCCATGAAGCTGGCCCAGAGCAAAGGTGACATTGACTAGAGCAGCTTCATTTGGAGAGATGAGTGTGAAAGCCTGATGGAGTGAACTTCAGGGAGAACAGGAAGGGAGGTTTGCAGAACTGAGTATAGAAACAATTTGGGAAGCTTTGCTATAAAGGGGATCAGACAAAAGAAGGTGATGATTGAACAAAGATGTTGGAATCAGTAGAAAGTTTTTTGTTGTTGTTGTTCTGTTTTGTTGCACTTTAGGATACGAGAAAGAAAAACATGTTCCTTTGCTAAGTAGGGAGGGCCTTATTCTCCTTCAGGAGGGAGGAGAAGATAGCCTCAGTGATGTTCTTTAATAGGTGAGTGGGTGAAAGGAGATAGGATCTTGTGCCCAGTGGAGAGGATGCTTTAGAAAAGAAACGAATGTTTGAATTCATAGTCCACAGCTGGCCAGGCAGACTATGTAGACACAGATGCTGGTACATGTGTGGATGTGATGGTGACGTCCCCGAACGCTCTATTTTCTTGAGGAAATGTTTTTCTCGTGGCACTGCTGTTCTACTTATTACTCTAGTAAGAACTCCAAAGCACTCTATTCAGAAACAAGACAATTTCTACATTAAATGCACCAATATAGTTTCCTTACATCCCGATGGCATTTGGCTATATGGATAAAGTCCGAAACCTATCACTTGACTGAAGACGGTATTTAAAATCTCACTTTAAAAATTGTTTCTGTAAAAAATCTTCCCCAACGTGTTGATTTTGTTTAGATAGTTCAAAATATTATTTCTTATTTTCTTAAGTCTGTTTTTAAAAAGGCAGTGTTCCCTTGGTTATGCGAATATGGAGCAACACAGGAAGTGTAACATTCTTAGTTTCCCTTAATATCATCTTCTAAACTCCTAAAGATATATCCCCCCATTAAATACAGGCTTTTACTAAGTTTTCCTTGTGACTGTGATTGCTTTTTCTGAGTGAATTAATGCATGTTTGCTGAGTACTGATTCTAAGCTCAGAACTGTGCAAAACCAGTAAAAGACACAAAAGAGGGTTGAAATCGGTGCATACTTTTCGGATTTTTCCACAAATGTGCAGGCATACCTCAGAGAGAGGGCAGGTTTGGCTTCAGACCACCATGATAAAGCACTGCAATAAATTGTCACATACTTTTTTTTGTTTCTCAATGCATATAAAAGTTATGTTTACACTATCCTGTAGTCTAAGTATATAATAACAATGCCTTAAAAAAAAAAAGGTACATACCTTAATTTAAAAAATACTTTGTTACTAAAAAAAAACCGCTAAGCATCATCTGAATCTTTAGCAGGTCATGATCTTTTTGCAATATAACATCAAAGATCACTGATCACAGATCACCAGAAGAAATATAAGCGTAATGAAAAAGTTTGAAATACCGCGAGAATTACCAATATGTGACACAGAGACACAAAGTGAGAGAATGTTGTCGGAAAAATTGTGCCAATAGACTTGCTCAAGGCAGGGTTGCCACAAACCTTCAATTTATAGAAAAAAACATGATATCTGCCGAGCACAATGAAGCAAAGTGCAGTAAAAGGAGGTCTGCCTGTGTAACAATCAAGTTTTAACGTTGCTTATTTATAAATCTTCTCATTTGGGAGTATTTTCTGAACTTTTAGTTGTTGCATTTCATTTCATTGTTTATTTTAATGTCCTTACAAAAAAGTCTTCCCATCATCTTAATAAAACTTTATTGAAATTTTAGGAGAAACTCATCTACGATCCCCCTATGACTATTAAAAATGAAATAATATATTCAGTGGAAAGGCTTTGGTATTTGCTAACAGTGTCACTTCTAAGAAAGCACTTCAGGAATGGTATCTCACTTTAGGCATCTCATAGAGTGAAAATCAGAACTTGAAAACTGAAATCAAGTGAATGTAGATGACCCAGAGATGTTTTAGAGGGTGAAATCGGTTTAGTGTGACCTGCGATGAATTGCTCTTTAACTTGTAGTCCAGCAATCAGCCCATGCTATTTTATCAACAGGTTTCCCTTGGCAGCAGCTGCTGTCCTTGCTCTGTAATCCAGCGATCATGCTTCCTGCGTGCAGGCATCAGGCGGAGGCTTGTCACTCCACAGGCAATGGCAAATCCTCACCATCGTCAGAAAGCAGTCAGGGTAGGTTGCCTGATACCCTCACATGGCTGACGGAGGATGGCGAGGGAGAGTTCAGTATTCTCAAATGCAGTGGAAAATCTTTTTTTTTTTTTCTGACTCGGTGCCAGCTGGCCCTGGTTTCCCAGACAGCCTCACATTTGAAGACCACCATTAAGCTGGCCTTGATATTTTTGGTTGAAGCTGCTCACGGCCAAAGCACAGGAAACCCTTTCTCCCTTGATACCTTTGTGTCCTTGGCCATCTATTCTCCTCTCACACACTGTCACCTTCCTAGCATCTGAACATCCAGAAGGAAATGGATGGCCATTTGTTTTTGAAGACATTGGGTTTTTCGATGATGCGGAGCTTTCTTTGCCATTTTAATCCTTATGTCACGAAACTACACTTTGGTGTGAACACAACTTCCAGGAGCATTTTCTTTGATTCAAGTCAACGGCCTTAACAACTTAACAGACTCTGAGTAGGCATATTTTCACTTCAACTAATTAAATTTAAAAATAAACATATCATTTTAACAAGGCCCACTCCCGAACGTCTCTTTCCCAGACTGTGCTCACATGCACTCCAGTACTGAAACCACTAAAACTTCCTCTTTTTAACCTTCCTGCCCCCAACCACTTTAACCTCAAAAACAAACTCTAAAATGTTTTAAAATTAACAAGAATTGTTCTTTTCAAGACAAACACCAATAAGCATCTCTGTTGATAGTTAAATTCAGATATAGAATGTTCTTTACATAGATATAGATTTTAAATATTTCTGAAAGGTATAAACACCAGAGAAAAGAGTACTGCTTATTGGCACACACCATTGTCATCTTAAGATGGACCAAGGAAATAAAAATCAATATTTTTATAAGGATTGATATGTTGAGTTATGTTTTAAATTTCTTTGGTCTGGGAGGAAGACATGAAAGATAACCACCACAACAAAAAAAGCTACAACCTTTAGCTACAAACTTAAAAGTTGTTTTAACGTGCTAGCTTCTATTTTCGGCCCAATTTTCATGGAATTCTTGGAAATGTTTCATAAACAGTTCCCATGATATCCCAAATTTGAGGTACTAATAATGAATGTTTAGTATCCAATCAGCCATCAAAGAGATTCTTTATTTTTCTTCTTTCAACTGTGTTTTTTCTCTAATGGCATGTTTGTTTATTGACTATGTTTTTTAAATAAAAATAAATACACAGTGATACTTTGCATTTTGGCAGGTCGGTTTACATATAATCAGCCATCTAAAACTTACCAATATGCAAAGTTCACAAAGCAGGTAACCCGGCAAGGTCGTCAGGGCTCCTGCGTAGATCCTTTCATACAAAGAACTGAGCTCGGCTGTTTCTTGGCTCCTGTTAACTTTCATTTTCCACGATGACTAAATCAACTTGGCCTTATCCACAAACATTTTTAGAAATTCTCTTGGTTATGGGCAACATCTTTACAGACGGGATCCTCATGGACAGTGTTCTATCCTAATGGGTTTGGTGACAAATAAAATAACCAGATCATTATTTAACTTTAAGATTGTCAAAACGTAACTTTAAAATGTAACAAAGGACAAAAACAGAATCCTCACAGGGAGAGTGAGCACAGGCAAAAGTTTCAACTAATACATTAAAGAGGGAATCTGCAATTTGATAAAGCTGGTTTGAAAAAGAACATGAAAGACTGGGAAAGAAAGAATGCTGAAATAAGATTGCCAAATTGGGTGCATGCGGTTCATGTTCTATTTGGCAATAATCATCATAAACTTTTTAGGTTATCTTCATTACTGGGTAAAAATCATTGGCATCTCTTCTGGACAAAAATACAATTATGACTGATCAATTTTCTAGAAGGTAACCTTACAGAGATGTAAAATAGTAGTGATATTTAGTTATACTTTCCTGGAGAGTAAGTAGAATGATGATAAATCTTAAGGTAATAAACTTTTACTTCGATCATGCTTCGTATGACCTTGAAAAGGCAAAGCAGTTATTTTTACCCCACTTCCAAATTTGGTTATTTTTTTCTTAATAAAATACAGAAAAATTGGAAAAAATTATAACATTTATATCTTTTGACAGTACATACTTTCTGAAAATAAGTTTTCTCCCTGTGAATTGTTATGAATTACTGTTATATAAAACGACATGAATGTAGGTTTTTCCAGAGTTATAATTGAAATTAAATTCGCCATAATTTAAGTCTGAGATTACTCAAGATTCCTATGATATGTGATAAAACCTACCATTAAGGAAAAATATTATAAAGTTAAAAAATAGAGTATTCAAAATATATTTATAGGAAAACACAAATAGGTGTTTTTTGTGTTTTGAGGTGAGTGATGACTCGAGGAAATGTCACAGAAGAATAAAATTCAGGAGAACTTATCTCCTCTCACTGTTTATTTTATGAGTCACTATAGCTTTCTTCTTTTCCAAAGCGTCAAAAGTGTGCTGAAAATTCCCCTTTGGACAGAGGATATTTTCAGTATTTCTCTTAGGAAATCACAACAAAGTAATTTTCATACCCACTATTGTTTATAACTATCTGTTATTTCAGCCATTATTTTTAAATAAGGGACTTAGGCTACAGATGCTAATTACAGTCAATTTATTCTCCAACTACTTGCCTTGGGTCTATTTCAGAAAACATTTTTATATCTACCAGAAGAGGGCAGGGAAGGGAAGAGGAGGTAAAAATATATTAGAATGACTTTGCTGCTTAATCAGAACAGACAGAGCTCATTTCTCCTTGTTGTTAGCTTTTAGCATCCTATCTAGTAATAGTGAGCATTCAATAAACATTTTGTAGATTAAGTGGAATCATTTGGTTAATGGCTCTGAACATCCCTACTAGGGAAAGAGGTTTTAACAAAAAAGAAAGTAACATTTGTGGAGTATTTGGGGATTAAAAGTCTTTGGAATCACTTTCGTCTTTTCAGTGTAATGCCTAGTGAAACTGTGTCATACATAATAGTCACTGAATAAATACTTGTTGATTAAATCATGGCGGGTCAGAGATCGGTTGTATGTAAGCAAGAACTTAGAACGCAGGGGGACAATCTACGTTTAAAATGTGCACATGGAAACTGCCAAACCCGAGTTTGTTCTCAACTTATTTTTTTTTTTCTTTTCTCTTTTTGTTTCTTTTTTAAAAAATTGAAGTATAGTTGATTACAATATTACATATGTCACAGGTATAAAATACAGTGATTCACAATTTTAAAGGCTCTGCTCCATAGATAGTTATAAAATTCACATATATTCCCTGTGATGTACAATATATCATTGTAGCTTATTTTATACATAATAGTTCGCATCTATCGACTTTTACATTTGTAGACCTTACAGGTGAGCTACATCAGAATAACAACAGTGCTCTAGTGGGCTCTGTGAATATACTTTTTTTCTTTTGAGGCAATAGGGGATGCTCTTTTTAACAAAATGTCCCCCAGAAGCTCCTCGGCAGCCTGGAGATAGGTAGAAACTGAGGGCAAAAGTATGCATTCTAGACAGCATTTCACCTTTATTCACTGGGGGATTTTTGCTATTTGCCATATTTTAACACAATAATTTCCTTGTTCTGGGGGGAGGGTATAGTTACTTAGTTACCTTCCCCCCCAGGAAAAATTTTTCCTAGTTTTTTTCAATCCAAAATACATTCAGATTTGTTGAAAAACATGTATTTGTGTCTGTACGATGGGAGCTGTATATTCTATAAATGGGATGTCAGTGGATAACACCAACATAATGAAGACCTGGGAGTCAACCTAGCTCCCCTTTCTTCCCCTCCGTGTCCAATCTTTGACCGAGCCCTGCTCATTTTACCTACTAAGCACTTTTCTTGTCTGTCACCTACTCTCCGCATCTCTCCCCCTGCCCCTACCTCCCCACCAAGGATGGCATTGTTCTTCTGGGTGGTGGCCATGGCCATAGTCTCCTAGCTGAATATGGCTTCCACACAGCTGCCAAGTGAACTCCATAAAATGCAAAACTCACCTTGTTATCCACCTATGTAAAATCTTCGTGCTTCCTGCTTTGTTTACAGAAGAAAACGCCAAGAGTATTTGCATTGTCAAGCCTTTGATGCCTGGCCCCCAGCGATCTGGACAGCTCATCGCGTGTTACTCTCTGGTGAAACTACACAGGTTCTCATTTCACAAACACATCGAGGACTTCTCGGGTCTATGTCCTTACTCGCCATGTTGCCTCTGCTAGGAGGGCCCGTCCCACATTTATTTGCCTATCTTTCTCATCACTCAGATCAGGAATGATCTCTAGCACGACTTCTCCGAACAGAAGGCAGAAAATTCCCCTCCGCTGGACTTCCTGGTACACGCCTCGCTTTTCCCTCACATCATACTGATAGTCATTCCTACCTGGAAGGTGGCTAGGATGACTGAGCAACTGATTATTTTATTTTATTAAAACTGAACAACCACCTATGGCTGGTGCTACCGTACATAGCAGTACGGCCCTCGACCCTCCCTGAAAGGGATTTGATGCCATGCTGCTCCGCTGTAGGGAGGATAACTTCAGGGGCTTCATATCCTTTCTTGCTCTTTGTTTCGCTGTAAAAAGCTCAGTAATTAATTACAAGCGCTTTGTATTTATGTGTATTAATGCTATAAGAATCAAAAAGGTCCTTTTTTTTTTTTAAAGATATCATTTTTACTAATTCTTTGAATAATTTACTTTGGCAAAGCTGTTGAAGTCATTTTATATTATCTTAATAAGCCCCTGCCTCTGGAGTCAGCTGAAATATGCCTCATTCCATGGGTCTTTTTAACAACTCTGAAAAATTGATTACACTTCATTTGATCCCAGGTTTACAGTATCAGAGTGTTCGTGTATTTCTGGACATTATTGGTGGTTTTATAAAACAAGGAGAAAGCAAAAGCTGTGAATAATTTTCAAACTTCAACCTTAATTTCAATATTTTTAAATTTAACTGACAAGGTAATTATCCCAGAAATCGTCCTAACTAAATGATTTGTGAAACTATGATTGTCCCATTAAAATGACAGAGTACTCAATCAGGAGAGAAAAATGGTTCTCTGAGGTTTGGCCCTATTAAGCAGGTTCTTTATATTATTATCCACGTCTCCTTTTGAATATACACAGCTGTGTGTTTCCGTGCGTGTAAGGAAAAGTGTCACAACTGGAAGATGGCTAATGATAACACAGAGCAGTGGAGCAGGGGTAAAGAGTACAGATTCTGTGGGGAGGTGGCCTTATGGGAATCCCAAGGGGCGATGTCACAGGTGTGTGACGTTGCCCACACTTGACCTGAATTTCTTCATCTGTAAATGGGGGATGATCATTTGACCTGCCATGCTGATCCGGCTGGCGCTAGAGTAAAAACCCTCGCAGCTGAATTTTATAAAGCAAGAGCTGCTACTTCTTGTGAACACCACCAGCACATCTCAGATCAGCCGGGGCTCTGTTCTGCATCACGCTTTACTCCAGCACCCAGCGAGAGCCAGCAGTCACTATCTGGACTATTGCCAGTCACTTTCCAGCAGGGAAAGAGCTCAGGAAGGTTGTCTGCGGCAAGTGCGCTCACCTAGAAGTGACCCGCATCACTTCCCCTCGTAAATTACTGGCCAGATGCAGCTCCAAGGCCGAGAGGGCAGTCCTACCAAGTGCACAACAGGGAGGC
This sequence comes from Camelus bactrianus, assembly GCF_048773025.1. NCBI lineage: Eukaryota > Metazoa > Chordata > Mammalia > Artiodactyla > Camelidae > Camelus > Camelus bactrianus. The sequence continues at coordinate 19,549,686 of NC_133563.1, read as the reverse complement.
TGAAATATTCAGTGGCAAGGCTCTAATGATGACCACAATAATTACACCTATCTCATGTACCAAAAAGTTATTTTACACAAATTATTTAGAACAGGACCTGAAGTAAGTTATTTTTATAAACTAAGGGAAGAGTAAATGGATGAAGTGTGAGCTTAGATGATTTCAATTTCCTGTCAAACTTGATTTTAGGACTTCAAGTTTGCTAAAACCAACTAATCTGAGGGGGAAGAGTTGATAGTGAAGTTATCCAGAGGGTTAATACATCACTTCCGTCAAGTATGATCTATTTTGAAAGGATACTGTAATTATGACTTCATCATGCCAAAAATGGTCATTTATCCATTCCTTTGTACATTCAACAAATATATACAGGCACTGTGTTAAGTGCCAGGGATGCAAGGGTGAACCAAACAGAAATGGTGTCTGCCTTCAAGGGAGATTTGACGTTAAGTACATCACACATAAGTAGTCACTGAGGATTGAGATAAACGCTACAGAGAATTTCCAGATAGGTGATAGAATTAGTGATAAGTATTTGGGAATTTTACAGTCCTTTAAAGTATACTACATAATAATTCTTCCATCATACATACGCTTAGATATTGATCATCAACAAATCCGATGGACTGGACCTGTACGAGTCACCAGAAATAAAGACATTATTAAGGCACGATGTCTTCCTCCCTCAGGGAGTTCCTAGTCTCCCTCAGAAATTCCCACATAAAAAAAATCATCTTGATGTTCCTCGATAAATGCCATGATTGAACTAATCTGAGTAAGTACCTAGGACAGGGAACTACGCTCTACTGGGAGGGTGAACATGAGAAATAGCTTCTCGGAGGAGCGTATACCTCAGATCAGGTTTGATTTATCATCAGGATATTAGACTAAGATGATGAAAACCATTCCGGGTGAAACTTGTGCAGAGGCATGAACTTGGAGGTGGATGTTGTGTATATGAGGAATCACAGGTAGCTTACGGTGCCTGGAAAGAGGAAGTGGCATGTGGTCAGCCTGGAGGTCCTGCTAGGCCAGCTCAAAGAGCATCTAATGCCAGGCTAAGCTTGGGTTTTACACCAAAGGCAGTGAAGAGAAATGAAAGGAGTTTAATGCAAGAATATGATTAAGTCAGATTTGTAATTTTTAAAGATACCTCTAATAGTAGGATGATTTGATGGGGGCTGAAGTAGAGGGAAGACAGACCAGTTAAGAGTCTTTTGCAGCCATGACTCAGTGGGGTTTCTTTCAAGAATGCAATTCAAAGGTGATTCAACATACAAAAATAAATTAATGTGACTTGTTACATCAGTAGAATCAAGGGCAGAAGTTATATAATTATCTCAATCGTTATAGAAAAATCATTTGACAATACTTAACACCTCTTCATGATAAAAAACACTCAACACACTATGAAGGAAAGGGAACTTCATCAATCTAATAAAAGGTATCTAAAAACCCACAGCTATCATTGTACTTAATGATGAAAGAAGATTGAATGCTTTCTTCTAAACAACAGAAACAAGACAAGGATGTCCACTCCTGCTACCTCTATTTAACATAACACTGGAGGTTTAAGCCAGGTCAAAATCAGGCAAGAAAATAAAATAAGAAACATCCAGATTGGAGATAAAAGGAGCAAAACTATCTCTATTATAAGATGACATGATCTTCTATATAGAAAATTCTAATGAATCCACTAAAAAAAGAGATTAGAACTAATAAAAAAAACTCAGCAAAATTATGACACAAGATACACAAAATCAACTATATTTCTATATATTAACAATAAGCTACCCCCAAAAATTAAGAGGAAAATTTATTTACAACAGCATGAAGAAGAATAAAACATTTAGGAATAAATTAAACAAAAAATGAACAAAAACTTATGTTCAGAAAACTACAAACCAAATTTCTGAAAGAAACTAAAGATCTAAAGAAATTGAAAGATAGCCCATATTCTTGGATTGAAAGATGTACTCCCCAATTTGTTCTACAGATTCAATGCAATTCCTATCAAAATCCAAGTTGACTTCTGTGCAGAAGTTGACAAGGTGATCCTAAAATTCACATGGAAATTCAGAGGACCCAGACTAGCTAAAACAATGATGAAAAAGAACAAAGAATTTAAACTTTCCAGTTGCAAAACTCACTACAAAACTACAGAAATCAAGACAGTGAGGTAGTGCTCTAAGTATAGATATGGGTCAATGCGATAGAATTGAAATTCAGGAAATACACCCTCATATTTATGATTAATTGATTTTCAACAAAGGTGCCAATACAGGTAAATGGGGGAGATAACAGTTTTTTTCAGTAAAAGGTTTTGGGATCATTGAATATCTCCATGCAAAATAATGAAGTAGAACTGCTATCTCATACCATATGCAAACATTAACTCAAAATTTATCAAAGACCTAAATGTAAAAGCAAAAACTATACATTCTCAGGAGGAAACGGTGGCGTAAATCTTTGTGAACTTACGTAAAGCAATGGTTCTTGGATAGGCTACCAGAAGCACAACCAACCAAAGGAAAAAAAATAGATAAAATAAACTGAGTTATCAGTGAGTTGTAAGACAATTTCAAGAAGGCTAATACATGTAAAATTGGGGAAGAAAATGAGAAATGAAGATATATTAAGGAAATAACATGTGAAATATTTTCAGATTTCATAAAAACTATGAACCTACATATTCAAGAGGCTCAATCAATTCTAAACACAAACAAAAAAAAAATGAAGAAAACTACACAAAGACACATCATAATAAAATTACTTAAAAACACTAGTAAAAGAAGAATGTTAAAATAGCCATAGATAAAAGGCAAATTACATGTAATTGCAAAGATAAGAATGACAACAGGTTTCTTGGAGACAATATAAGCAGAAGACAGTGGAGCAACATGTTTAAAATAATGAAAGAAAAGATTGTCACCTTGAATTTTACCCTCTGCGAAAAAACACCTTTCAAAAACAAAAGTGAAACAAAGGCCTTCCAAACACAAAATAGATAAAAGAATTCATCACTAGTGGACTTCGCTACAAGAAATGTTAAAAGAAATCCACCAGATGGAAGGAGATGATAACAGATGGAGATCTGGATCACCATAAAACCATAAGCCAGGAAGGAAGCTGAAAACGTTAAACATACAAGAAAAATCAGATCTGTGGTTGCTGTGGTTGGGATGGGTCTCAGGGAAGAGCTGGAACGAGATATTACAATGGAATTTGAGGACTTGGAGGGTGATGGACATGTTCATTATCTTTATTGTGGGGGATGGTTTCATGAGAGCATAACTTGCCAACACTTAACAAATAATGTCCTTTTACTATGTGCAGTTTATCGTATGTCAATTACAGCTCAGCCAGTCAGTTAACAGAAAACATTCTAAGTTGCCAACGAGATCTTCAAGTAGCTGAGATTTAGATCAGAACAGAACAACAGTTAGCTTGTTAGACACAAGGATCTGTAACTCAAGGGAAAGGACTAGATTTCACGGTTATTATTGTTCTGATGACCTTTGAATGGAATGAGAACGCCATGTTTAGAAGCCTGGGTTCTGGATTTGGTCAGCCGGACTTTGAACACAGGCTTGGCTACTTACCATGCCTGTGACTTAAAATTCTTCAAAAAATTCTCCATGCCTCATCTCCAAGTAGGCAGGATAATAATACCAATATCAGAGATTCATTACATGAAGTCCTCAATTAATGCTATAGAAAAACAGCCAAATTAAAGTCTTGGGAGTGGATTAGAGTTTACAAAGGAAGCAACATATTAGAGCAGCATTTCATAGCCTTTTTCCTTCATTATTGATATCCTAAGGAGACATTTTGAAGACTTTTTCCTAATCTCAGCCACCTCATAAAATTTTAATACCACAGTTATACTATATATCTGTTTTTCTACTGCGGCCTTAGGAGGGCCACAAAACATTGTAATAGTTACAATTATTTTCCTCCACCAGGAATGAATTTTCACTCCCTTGGGGGACATCTGTTCTCTCCCCACTCCAAGTTGAGAATGAATGAATTCCTGGAAATGAAGATGGGACTTTTAAAATAAAGAGAAGAGGATAAATGGCTTAGGGGTATGACTGAATTCACCAGATTTTTTCTAAATAGGTCCACCACAGCAGAATAATTAAAATGAGTCAGAACTTTGGAATAAATGGCACCATTACTGGCCTAAACATACATACATACAAAGCTAGAGATTCTATTGATGATCTTTAAGTGTCTTTTCAGAGGTCACATGTGAAACAATCAAGACAGTGCCTGAAGACAGCCTGAATGGTGATCTTTTGGTTGACAAAACCATGTAGACACAAGAAACCCTTCTCCCAGCACAGCTTTGCTTTATCTCACTGCAGCCCCCTCCCAGTACAACACTAGACCATAATTCGTTTTATCAACAAAGAGTTATGGGTGTTTATTAAGTGTGAAAATTAAGACATTTCAGTTTTTCACTTATATAAATAATAATGCAGTGAACATCTGTATATATAAATTTTCACTGCATCCATTTCAGTGTTAGCAAAGCCTTCAACAAAATCCCAGGTTAAAATTACCACATGAAAATGGTAACTATCCTATTTAACAGAATGGAGTGATACATGGGCAGTCTTTGTGATATCTCACATTTTTCAGCAGATATAATAGGCTTATACGATGGATGAAGGTGATCAAATGTACAAACTCCTAGTTATAAGACAAATAAGTGTGGGGGATGTAATGTACAGTATGGCAACTATAGTTAACAGTACTGGATTGTGTATTTGATAGTTGCTAAGAGAGGAGGTCTTGGAAGTCTCCATTACAAGAAAAAAAAAAATGTAACTAGCTGTGGTGAATAAGTCACTAAACTTATTCTGGAAAAGATTTTGTAATATATGCATTTATTGAACCCTTTTATTGTATACCCAAAACTAATACAATGTTATATGTCAATTATATCTCAATTTAAAAAAAAAAGAAAAACTGAAATTTGACACAACATTGTAAAATGACTATAACTAAATAAAAAATGTTAAAAAAATACAGGCTTTGCCTTTTCCTTTTTTATTTTTTAAATTACCATTTCTACTGTTTAACACAGTGGAAAAAATGATTTTTATGCAGGAACATCTGGAAACTGATCAAAAACTTCTTGTATTAAATTCTGTGATAAGTGTGTATTCTATGTCATGGTTGGGCGGCAGTGAACTGTAAGTGATAGAAGGATAAGAGAACACTTCCTTAGGTGCAAAAATCCTTAGTAAAGCTCCTTCTACAGGAAGACAGATGTTGAGATACCTTACATTGTACAAGGAACTTCTATTAGAAAAAGCTTGAATTCTTAGCAAATTACAGATGCAGGTACCCACCTCTGAGTAGCTGGGCAGGAGAGCATCTCTGCTGCCGAAGGACAGAAGGGGAAGATGTGAGACCAAGAGAAGATCTAGAGGACAACTGAATCACTTGCTCCGCCTCCCCTTTGAGTTTTAACCAAAACAACAACAACAACAACAACAAAAACCAAAAAAAAAACCCCACAATGAGCCAAATGTTGGTTAAGCATCAGTTTTACCACCAAAGTACAAAGTTCACTGTTCATCCTGTGTGGGAGGATAATGGCTTAAGTCTAAAGAGAAATGAGCCTATTAGCTTTCATTAGAATGAAAAATCATCTGCATGAGTAAGACACTTGCCTGAATTATGTGCCCAGCCAGAGATGCTAGAACAGAGCTGGTGGAGATCTGGATAACTGGTGGGAAAAAAAGGCCATTCCTCTTTTGTCCAGCACAGTGGTTCACAAACCGTGGTCCGAGAATCCCAGCATCAACATCACACGTGAACTGTTAGGAATGCAAATCCTTTGACCCTAACCCCAAACTACTGAATTAGACATCCTAGGAATGGGGCCCACAATGTTCTTTATCAAATTGATGATTCTGGTGCCCATCAAAGTTTGAGAGACACTAGTCTGCATCTGGAGAATGGAACTACAAGACTCACGTGATCCCTTGGGCAGAAAGCCAGTTCTGCTTCCTGCAACTGAGAAAAGTTACCCACACCTGGGACTTGACCAGTGGAGAGCAGGCTCTCACCAATCAGGTGAATTCTCTTGGCTTGATGGAGGAGAAGTGGAGAGGAGCCCACTTCTCCAGAGGCCAAAGTGGGAAGCTGAGAAGAAAAAAGTTATTCTAACTGGGAAGAAGTTGACGATTTATCTGAACCTAAGGTAAACTCAAGCACCTGCCCATCTACAAAAATGTGAATGACTTAAAAGGCTCCACCGTTGTGTGAATTTGCCTTTCTTTTCTGGCCACTTTGGCCAGGATTCTGAAAGATGCATGATCTTTTTTTGGTTGATAACACAATACTACTTTTAAAACAAAACAAAGCAGAGCTAGTTCTTGTAATCTCTACTGAAGCTCGCTCAAATATCTAAAAAAAAATTTTTTGAATATCGCAAATTCTTCAAAGCTTAATGTAAAGGTATTTCCTTTGCCAGTGAGTGTCAATTTAAAAAAAAGAAGCAAAAAAGAAAGCAAAGTGTATTCATGCTAAGGACATAGAGAGAAACCAGGAGACAGGGAAAGACAATAGCCTGGATAAACAAACATATACATAAATTTTTAATGACAAGCATTTTAAGATAATATTTGCACATCACTTTGCCACCACATGGTCAACTACCTGTTTCATAATAGAATGAATGAATGTTCGTTCTGTAGTAAAAGAGAAGTTACTAAAGAACAGTTAAGAAAAGAAGTGGAAGACAAGTAAAAAACTATGAACTTACAATTGAATAAACACAAAGGTTGTTTTTGTTTTTATTTTTTTAATGGAATGTTTTTGTTTCATTAAATGATAATAGGAATTCTAGTGTGTGTGTGTGTGTGTGTATAGGTGTATGCTCAAATAAGCTTGAAAAATACTAATTAAAGCAAAGTCAAACAGCTTCGTCTTTTGCACAGCTCCTCAGAGGCTTTGGATGTGATAATGTGCATAAGGCTTCCCAGGTGTGATACATAGCGATTCTCAGACTTGTTTCACTATGGAATCCTCATTTCTCTATGTTATACATCTACCACCTCTGATCAGAATCAATTTAAGAAAAGGTGACCCATCTTTGCCAAGTCTTAGTAAATGTTTCTGTCTATTCAGATTAGTATATATCAACATGGAGATTTTACCATTTCCCTGATCATTTGAATTCCCAACTGAATAATATAGTTACTCACTAAATAATTGAGAAGTATAAATTTTACACAGCTTATCCATCTGTTATCACATCTGGATTTTTCAGCCTTACTTACATCCTCTTTTTTGCCTTTTGGGTTTAGAGTATATGAAATTGATTTTACATTCCAGTTTGACAAATATTTATTAAATATTTACCACAGGTTCAAATGGAGGTAAATACAGGTAGATTAAATACAATAACAAAACACGTTTCCTAGGAGTTACAACATGTGTGCATATCTGGAAGCAGAACCAGTGCTGCAGGGCACTTCACAATCAAAATCATGTAGAAAATATTTTATTTGAAATGTCACCACCTACTCTTAAAGAAGGATACTTTTTTTTTTTTATATGAAGGTTTTTTTTCCTCCTATGCTTCTCCTCACTTCCTCCTTTCTAGCAGATCATGGCCTCATTACCTTAGGGAAAGAAAGCAGCAAATCAGGAAGGAGAAAGAAGTGGTGTCTTCAGGGCTTTTGGTTTCCAAGCGTGTCAATCCATTAAGGAGATTTTGCTTGTTGCCTTTGAAGCAAGCAAAAGACTGAATTTTCCTGCCCTGGATGGAAGAGAGATGGAGCAGGGATACTAAGAGGCAAAACATCAGAAGACCCTGGATGGAGGAATCCTGTCCTGGGAAGCCCCGTGGAGTCCAGGGCAGTGCTAAGACCTCAGAAGGGGGTGTATGTCTGGGTAAAGAGCTGTCTTGACAGCTTCTCAGGTATTTTCATGCACTAGCAGGACTGGGAAGCAGCAGGATTATTTCATGGCCATCAAGGCATGTCTCCGAGGACTGGTGATCTGCGGACACTGAGCCTTGAGACTTCTCCCGATCAAATGTGTTGACACCATGTAAAAGCCTTTAACTTAGAAGCCTAAGAAAGAAGAAATCCCCAAATAACTACGTTTACAATGCCACAAGATGAGAGTTTATGTTAATTTTCACTGGCTTAATTATCCAAGGGAATGGAGATTCAATACCAGTGTCACTATGTGGAGGCCATTCTTGAAGTCAAGGTGATCCATGGAGGCCCATTAGTTGCAACTTAATACTGGAGAAAGTGGAAGAGATCAGAGCCCCTGACAAAGGGTCTGGGATCTGATCAGGACTTTATGATGTCAGCTACCTTTGATCCTGTCCAAGAATCCACTTCCCTATCACGGGTAAGCACCTGGATTTAAAAGGCAAGCCAAGCAGGGGCCGCACAGAACACCCTTCCCTCCTCAGCTGTACTGAAGACATTTGTTTAATTCACATTTCTTAAATCTTATAGGTCCCAGTACTGAGATAAGTACAAGAATACAATGCAAGGATGATTCAAGGAGCACATGCTTTGTGGGAAAGGCAGACAAATAAATCAGCAATTATAAACTTTTGTAATGAAGGCAAGGGCAGTAAAAAGCCCTAGGGTGTAAGGATACATCTGTAACAGCATGAGAATATCAGCGATTGAAATGGTGAGAAGCTTGAGCCGATCCTTACAGGACAAGTAGGAGTTCCTGAGGAGGGCACCAGAGCTTCAAGCTGAGGATGAAATATTTGCGGAACAGAGAGAGCTCAGGACACTGGAGAATGCTAAGGAGTTTGGTCTTCCTGCAATGTGAAGCCTTTATTCAAGAACCACCAGAGAGAAGGGAATCAGGCGGAGAGAGTTAAATCATAAACGGCTGTAGCACCTTCATGAGTTAAGGATTTCTCCTCAGGTCAAAGTCTGACTTCAAGGAATTTTGAGGAAAAAACTGATGATTGGATTAATGTGCTAGAAAGATAACTCCAGAGGCAAAGCAGAACATTTAGCAGGTAGAGAGCGAGGTGTGGGGACAGTAGATGGGAGACACTTGCACGGTCCAGGTATGTGCTGATGCTTTCCTGAGTGAGGGGAGTGCACTAAGCATAGAGTGAAGGTGGGAAAGCAGGGATTTTTGAGACTGAATTGTCCCAGCTCAGGTGAGCAAGGGATTTATGTGGAGAATGGTTAAATTGTCTTCTAAGTTTCTGGCACTAACTGGAAGAACACAGGGTGAGGAAGAAAAGGAAGAGGAGGAGAGAATGTGGGCTGGCCATGTGACTTGCCTTGATCAGTCAGTCTGGATCCCAGGTGAAGTAGAGCCCCCTCTGGACTGTGAAAGACGGTGTATCCCAGTGGGATCTTGGGCGTTGAATAATACCACTGTCTATTCTCAGTAGATCCTGTTGAATTTTTCAATAGTACAGAATTTTTTAAAAAATTTCCCTTTTTAATCTTTATATACTTGTTTTTAAATATTTAAATAATAGAGGCATTTATGAAATAAAAAGATAAATAAAAACTTTTCTTTATCTCTCCCTTAGAAACCCATGTTCCTCTCCAGAGGTGACCACTGATAACACTCTTTCACACACATTTGTTGATATGTTTTACACATATGTAATATACATGTAAATGCAAACACATAGATTTTCATTGCACTGGGATATATATCTGTCATCTATCTCTGCCTTTTCCTTTTCCATCCCTGTTCTAGTTAATTATATGCCTCCGAGATAGTCACATATTAAAACAGATAATTTTTCCCTATTTACTTAAATCTTTGCACAGTATTTTATTGTGAGAATTTGTCATAATTTAACTGCTAATCTATCAATAGTCATTTAGATTGATTCTAGTTTTTCTGCTGAGTAAACAATATATAATGAACATTGTCCATGCTTTTATGCACACCTATGAATGTATTTCTCTAGATTAGAATCCTAGAAGTAGAATTATTGGGTCAAAGAGTAAGCACATTTTAAATTTTCATAAACACTGCAAAATTGCCCTCCAGAAAGTCTATTCCAATTTATATTCTCATCAATAGTATATAAGAGTCAGATCTTTTTCTTACTTGACCATTTTCCTCTTTATTTCCTTTGCCCAAAGGCTCAGATTTTTGCTTTCCAGTTATCTTGCATCATGGGTTTGAGTGGTGTGTGTGTGTGTATGTGTGTGTGTGTGTGGTGGTTGAATGGGGCAAGGTGGGTAGATTTTAAACAGTCCTCATTTTCTTGTCTTCCATTTTTTGTAAGGAAATGTTTCTCATCATCTTTGTTAAAAATTACTGTATCATTCACAGTGCCTCATTACAAAATTCTTCGTTAAAGTGATCCCCAAATAATGACCCCCCAGATCTTTATGTCCTTAATTTCATACATACTCATATTTTATATCTCTTCAAGAGCATTATGGAGATTTTCATATGGAGTGTGTGGCTGACCTACTGTTGAAAAAAATATACTCCTCTTTCACATGAGAAGGTCAAATCTTTGAGGCATACATTCATGGAGGTCCAGTCAAGCTGAACCTGGTTTCATGTATAATAAATAGGGGACAGATTAAACTCAGTCATTGAGAATCTTTACTGATAGGCAGGTAGCTTGTAGTAAAGATTCTCTCTGGTTCCAAACACGACGGTTGAATTGGAATTTTACCTAAGTGACATTTAATTGCCAAATGCTCATTGTCCAAGCTTACTAGCCATGGGCTTCCAGGCTTCTAAACTGGGTTGTCTCCTTCCTCAAAAGTTCCCTCACGACCAAGGCTTCCCCAACCATCTTACTTCTCCTGGCTGTGTGGCTTAAGGACAGTGTGTCAAGACTGGGTCTAATGGAGAGCCCCAGTAGGTTAACCTGAGTTCAAGTTCTGCTTCCTTTATCACGTGGAATGGAGATTTAACTTGGGCTAAAAAACAGATATCTTGATCTTTGAATTATATTTATTGAGTCCAGTAGTTTAAGCTGGAATGAAAAACCAAGAGAAATCACACCATCCCAATGTACAAAACCGAGCCTGGTAACGGCTAAGAGCATCTCTGCTGAGCCACGCACGTCCTGTCTTACCTTTTGCTTTTGCCGTGCCTCATGGATTTTTCAGAGCCTGACACTACAGATGGTTTGGAGATTATGTCTAACCACCAACTGATCTATCCAGGCTGTTCCTACTTTTTAAATGGTTAACTGAGACCGTTGTAAGCGTCTCATTTATCAGTCTTTTCTTGGTGAAGGGTAATTTTTCCTCTGTTTTCAAAATAGTCTCTATTCATTTGGTTGTCAAGTAGTCCTCCCTGACTGTGGGCAAATAGGTTATTTATTGCCCAGCTAACTTTCTCTTTGCACAGGAAATCATGGGAAGGTGGGTTGGAAGCTGAGTCCCTCATCTTCAGGATCATTAGCAGCAACGTAATATTTTGTGGCTGTCAGCCTTCAGGCTCCTCGCATGGTAGAGGGGTCATCCTTCGGGGAGAACATAATGATCCCAGAATGCTGGCTGACAGGGTCTTGATCTGCACTTTTATTATGTTCAATTTATCAGTCTCTTTGGAAAGAATGGACCATGGGACTCTTTTAAAACATTTGGAATCTTTGGATAAAAGCTCAGAGACAGGCTATTCCTACTTCCATTAATTTCATAATCAATGATGTCAATTTGTCACTATTAATAATGTTTCCACAACCACTTTCCCCAGGCTTTCCTGAACTTAAAAGCTTCTAGATCAACTCCCTCCCACCCCTTTTTTCCCCTGATCTTAGTTGTCCTCATTCTGCTGACTATACTCAAATTTACTTCCCTTTTTCCTGGTCATCAAAACTTTTTTTTATGTTCTTGCAAGACATCATAGTATAGTTTACAATACCTAGTCTAAGATGAAATTTTTGAAAGCTGACAACCTGAATTATGACTGTCTGTTTTTAACTATTTTACATTTTACCCATGTGGTTAAGTTTAGCTTTTTGGATTTTCTCACAAAAGCTATATGTAAGCTTATTTTTCAGTTTATAGAGAAATTCTTTTTACGATCTCCCAAGACTCTCCAATCCTGTTTGTATGATCTCTCTTGTATGTTATTAAAGCAGAACAAAATATAAGCACTTTTTTGTATTTTTATATCTGAATTAAAATATATTTATTAAAACTTTAGAATCTTAAAGACGGCTAAATGTGGACTAGTAGGTGATACTGGTTAACTGTGGTCTGGTGTCAACATGCCTGGGCTGGAATACTGCACCTGTTTTGTAACTTTGGGCAAACTATGTTGCCACTCTGAGCTTTGGTCTCCCTATACACAAATAGTACTATTAATCCTAATCTCCTAGAGTTATTTTAAGAATTATATGACAGAATGCTTGCAGATTAATTAGCACAATGCCTGACAGAATAAGAGTCTGACACGTGTTATCTGTAATAATGGTAGATAATAATATCATAATAGTGATATAAAAATATAATGGTACTGCTGTAAAATATTCTCTCTGGTAGTACAGTTCTACGTTCCTTTGGCTAGATCTTCCTCTCAGATAGAAACAGGAGTAGGCTTGCAGATCACAGAAAGCCAGGAAGCCCTACTGCACCTGTAAGCAGGCTCAGAAGGACAGGTACAGATGAGAGCTAAGTAGTATCACAGGAGGAAGTAGGAAAATTACTGAGTTAGACAAGGAAAAGAGGGGAGCCTGGCTATCTGAGAATCCGAGAAGGACAAGGGAGAAACTGAGGCAGATGTGTACCTGGAGTCCAGAATTCAGGAGAAGAAATAAGGTAAAAAGGAATTCAGTTTCTCAGCAGAGAAGCTGGGGAACAGGAGAAGATTTTCTGTATCCAATAAAGAGATGAACTCAGATGTGGGCTGGAGCCAGAGAAGGCTCTGCACTGTTCTTGCCCACGTAAGACTTGCCTGGAGCAGGAATCCACACTTTGCTCCCTCTGAAAAATTTTTTGATTCTAAAAAGCTGTTAGAGTTAAATATTTTATGAAAGAATTTGTGGAAAAGAGCAATGGCTTTATATCACCTAGCATACAACATTTCATTCCAAAATTCTCTTTCTCACTCTGTTTTTCTCCCAAAGCCGCTCTTCAGCTCTGGCTTCTCCTGACACTCCTCTTCTTCATTCCCATAGCCTCTAAGAGTTTCCTACCTCCAGTGTCATTTCTTTCCTCCCTCCCCTTTCCTCATGTGGAATAATTTAATTTCATTGGTTCTACTAATCTCCCGGCTCCAAGCCCATCACTTAATACTGGAAGCAACCAGCAAATCAAAGATTCCCCAGGATCTAAGAACTCCATTTCTTGTCGGGTAGAAGGAAACATAGCAAAAAGTCTCTTGTGAAGACAAATATTATTTTCCTGCCAAAATTACATTACTCTGTGCTAGCTTTTTGCTTTTACTAAGTGGCTTTCACATACCACCCCTGTTAGAAAAGGTGACAATTGCCAAACGTCATCCTTGGGCTCCAGACCTACAGAGCAGTAGCAGCAAGTGACAGAAGATGAGTAGGTCAAAATTGTTTGTTTAACACCCAGGTCAGCTAATTATATTATGACTATGGCTGCATATTTTATCCAGACTATCAACAGCTACCTGTCCCAACATGCCCATTAGTGACCAAGGGAAAGTGTAGGAAAATGAATATAAATTTTTTATTAGTACTGGATATACAAGAAGCATGTGCTTTATTGAAAGTAGATCAGTAGCATCGGGTTTATATGTGGACAAGACAGATAGCATGCAATACAGCCTTAAAGCACAGGTCAATTTGCCTTTTATTTTTTTTTTTTTTCCAATGGGAATAGAATTATATTTGTCAGAACCTGCGAGAGAGCACCCAGCTGACTGACTCCTGGATTTCTGACGCAAAGAATCTTTGCGAGATAATACATATTTACTGTGTTAAGATTTTAAGTTTTAGGATGATTTGTTATGCAGCAATAGCCAACTAATACATTTACTATCATCAAGAGGATATCCTTGATATGACCTTCCATTACTACACTAGCTTCATATCTTGGTACTCTCCCCTTTCCTTAACCCAACCTAGCTTTTCTTGAAACAGGTGTGCTTCTGTCTCAGGGTCACTACCCTTCAAGCTCCCTGCTCATTTCAGGTCCTTGTTTAAATACTATCCTTCTAGTAGTCTCCTTGACCATACTTTGCCTCCTTTTCTGTTTTGTTTTCCTCCCTAGCATTTATCAACATTTGACACGCAGCATATTTTACTTTCTGGTTGCTGTTACTCTTTCTCTCTCTGAATGATAATGTGAGCTCTGTGAGAGCAGAGACTTTGTTGTTGATGTTCACGGCTATCTTTTTAGCACTTAAAACAGAGTCTGGCAAATATTGTGGTCAATAAATGGTCAATATTTACTTATTGAGTGGTCAATAAATACTTATGAAGTGAATTAATGTTGTAGTGTTCTGGGTTTTTGTTGTCTGTTTGTTTGCATATTTTCCCTACTTGATTATAAACTCCATAAAGTCAGTCACTAGATCTTATTCATCTTTATATTTCCACCACCTATGTGGTGACATATGGAATAACAGATCCATTTCCTAAAAATAGAAAAAAGAGTTTGAGTTATTTTTAATGTTTATACCACAGAGACTATTTTAAGAAGTTAAATGTAAGTTTAACAATGTATGTATTTAAAGAATACTTTGAATGAGTCAGTGATCTTGTGAAATTAGCAAAGATTGCACAAAAATTTGAATTTAAAAACAGCAAGACCCAGGAAGACTACTATTATGTAGTTTTAAAATCAATTGCATTTGAACTCAATAATACACTAGACATAAGAACTCTATTGTTTCTAAGAGAAGCTATATCAGGGTTAAACAAGTTCTGATAGTAAATTAGAGAGTTCAGTTGACTTATGCAAAGTCAACTATTTAGCTAGAGGCAGAAACACAGCCACAACTGTGGCCGTCTAACCTTGTTATTAATTGTTTTGTCCACTATCCTATTCTGTTTCCTAAGTGTTAGGGGATGTTGTATGACAAGGGCATCTCTCCTCTGGGATTTCAGCCTGCCTTCATGTGAAACAAACTCATTACTAAGAAAGTCATAGGAAGAGGGAGAGAGGGAAATGGGAGGAGGAACATTATGCATATACATAATTGAGCTAAATTCTGTAACATTATAATGCAAAACTCAGAAGTTGCTGTCAGTAATATTCAAAGACCCTTTAGGGGTAGAAGCAGGAGACAGAAGTGGTTAAGTAGGGGAGCTTATCCCATCTGGCTCAAACGATGTGACGTGCCATGTTCTATGCCCAGATTTGGGGGATGATGGGGGAAATGTACAGCACTGTTTAAAATTTTGTATTATTATATTAGACAAAAACAGATACATTCCTTATAAGAATTCACAGGGACATAGAGGAGGTAGTGGAAATCAATATGTCATTGTTAATGAAGCATACTAGTCTGGTATTTACTAAGTTACTCACCTGGCTTTTGGAGTCAGACAGTTCCAATACCCTCACCCTTAAGTATGATGTTAGCTGTGGGTTTGTCGTATATAGTCTTTATTTTGTTGAGATCTCTTCCTTTCATACCCAATTTTGTTGAGAGTTTTATTGTAAAAGATGCTGAATTTGGTCAAAAGCTTTTTCTGCGTCTGTTAGAATAATCATGTGATATTTGTCTTTCATTTTATTAATGTGGTGTATCACCTTTATTGATTTGCATATGTTGAACTATCCTTGCATTTCAGAGATAAATCCCACTTGATCCTGGGCCAGAGCCAGTGGTGCGCACATACTTGGCTGGGGGGCCACCTGGAGGTGCCTGGGTAGTGGCAGGGACCAGTTTACAGCCACACACGTGGTGAAGATCAGGGCCAACTGTGGGTTCACTAGCAGCTGTGGAAGCCCTAGCTGTTAGGGTGCATTCCTGTGGTCAGAGGGATCCATGTTTTTAAACATCTCAACATGAGATAGGTCTTTTTAAAAAATAATTGATATTCCAATTGCTATTATCTGGGAGGAAATTTGATGCTTGTATGTGTAAATAGGTATTATGTGGTAAAATCTTTTAAGTAGATAAATAAATGCAACTAAACTTGTTTTCAATAATCTGCCCCTCAGAGCCAGCATAAACGTTTGCATTTTATTTGATCAGTATCACCATATTATAAAGATTTTTTCTGCCCTCTTTTCCTTCAAAAATTTTAATAGTTTTTTTGCCTTTCAGAAGATGAATAGATTTCATTAACACTATTCTCTTTGTAAAATAATAGTCTTAAATTTAGACTTAAAGCCGTATTTTCAAAGGCTTAACTATTTAGAAGAAATATAGTTTCATCTTTGATTTTAAAATTGAATTTTAAAAAGGTATTCACTGTACTTGTTCAGAAGTTCATTCACCTAATCATCCTACGCCCCCTCATTGATCACAAATCTAAACGTGACAAAGAACTGAGTTGAATTTTGATCAATTTAAGAAAGTACAAGTCTAGGATTAATAGTTTCAGCCCAATATCTCACATTCTCTATAGCCGTAAGAAATATTAGTTATTATGATGCCTTTGAGCAGAGTTGTAAGATAAAATATAGTACACATACTTAAATTTGAATTTCTGCAAAACAATAAATAATACTTTTGGTATAAATATGTCCCAGTATTACATGGGATATTCAAACGTGACTAGGCACCATAAACTTTTATTTGTTAGATCTTGCAATCCTAACTTTGTATGATCAAAAATGATTATTTTTACTGTGTAAAATAAATTGTTGTTTAAGATGGAAGCATAGACTTAACAAGTCATGAGATGGGAAGTCTTCCATCCTAAACAGGTAAAATAAAAGCTTGATAGTCATATCATTTATAGTAAATAAATATTGTGACTTCAACTATATTTCACTTCAGTAGTGTAGTTCTAAGCCAACTAATTAATGCCCAAAATAAACTTTCTTTTTGAAATTTACAAATAAGACTTTTTTCCTCAGATTTGAGGGGTGGGCATCCATTTAGCACTTCCCTATTGACCACAGTAAAGGGCTAGGGTGAAAAGTGTTGGATTCTTTAAGGTAATTATTTATGTCAGAACTCAGATATGAATTTACCTTGTAACCAGTTTCTCCAAAATAGTATTTTCAACATCATTATGAAGTTTGCACATGAAGGAATAAATGGGCCCCTATTGCAATGTCACGCACCTTGTGGGTTCTCCTTCCTATTCATTTCATTTAATTGGGTGATGAATTTCAACATGTGACTAGATCTGTTACTGACTTTCAGTGCAGTAAAGAAGTCTTCTGGGAAGTCTCTGTTCTAGTCATTTTATTTATTTATTTTTATAGAAAATCATTCTCCCTCCAAACAGTAGGATTTAGGACTGTTTTCTGAACTGAAACTAAGCAAGTCTCCACTTCTCCACTTGTTAATTCAGATCTCTGGGAGTTAGGAAAAGTATTTGCAAATATTTAGCACCTGCATCTCAATCTTTCATCTTCAAAAATCCTATTTTTATTTAAGAGTAGAGTGTATGACCAAGAACAACAGTTTACAGTGTTCACTTGATTAAACAAAAACATTCATGGAATTCGAGTGGTTCCATCTGAAACAGACAGTTTAGACTGATGCAGTATGGAAAGGATGTGGAATCACAGAAGAATTAATGTGAAGTATATGACTTGGCACTAGGAAGGCCTTATGAATACCATCAATTTGAGATTTTTTTTTTAAGTATCTAAATGTGTTTACACAGCTGGATATTCAGTTCCAGCTTGATCTCTTTTCTTCATGTTTCCAGGTTATTTACAAATGTGTTTCCCTCTGCTTTTTTCCTTTATGCATTTTATTTTCCAAGTTTTAAAACTCAGATAGCAGCACAATATTGTGAAATACTTGCTGGGAGTTTTGTTTGTTGCTGTATTATCAGTGTTAGGAGAAAAAAAGGCATTTGGAACATAAACATTTTTAATATAATCTTACAGCTTTATCTAATTAAGGAAAATAAAAATTCGTTTAAAAAACACATTTCCATGTGGATGATTAATTTTTTGTATCTTGGATTGGAGTCGACAGGATCCAAATTTTAGCAATATTCTGAAATAGCAACTCTCTTTAAATTTATATTTTCCTCTTTTATATCCTTGATCATTGCCAGAATTCTTTAAACTTCATCTGAAGTCAGTGCGATGTAAGGGATGGAAAATGTGACGTGAATTTTAAAGATCTCCGTCCTTGTCCCAGGCCCAATTGCTGGCTGTTTGATTTAGAGAAGTTATTTAACCTCTCCATGCCCCAGATTTCTCTCTTGTGAAATGGAGTGTTATTTTTCAACTGCCTTCTTCATTTAGTATCAGGAGGCCTAATGAGATAATGTGCCAGAATCGTTATCCTGAATCATCTTTTTTGGGAGAACGTAAACTCACAGGCACAAAGGCCAATCCCTGCGAGCTGGATAGAGTCCTTCCTTCTCCATTACTTACACATAGATTGAGAACCTGCTGAAACTATTCTTGGCCACAAAATCCACAAGGGCATGAACACATACAGAACAGAGAAGGGCAAAGCGCTGGGAAAGCCAAGAAGGGAAGATGCATAGTCTAGGGGCAGAAAAATGATTAGAAATCCACCAAGACCTGCATTAAAATATATTACCAGCTCTAGTAGTTTGTGTTGTGTTCACTGATGAATTTGTTGGAACATTGCCTGCTACATCCAAGAGCTCAATAAATATTTGAGGGGGGAATGAATAAATTACTATGAGTTTATCTTTCCTGATGCTCTAGAATTCTTCCTATAGACCTTTAAAGGCCTTTTTTTCTCCTTTGTCCTTGAGAGGAATCTTAGCTTGCAATAGTATTCAAAGGCAGTATTTATTTTACACTAGATTTTAAAAATGTAATTGTCTTCCTATTAATAAGTGGTGTTTGTCTTTTCTGATATATTTCATACATGCCTATGAATTGAGATGGTTTTTCTATACGATTGCTATACCCTATTCCTTAGGAGATTTTCCCATTCATACAGAGCAAAAAATTCTGCTTTAATAAACAAATCTGTTAGCAGGCAGGCAAACAGAATGAATACCTTGCAGCTGGATCTGGATCTGTCCCTTTGGCTGAGAATAAATCTGCCGGAAAAGGTGACTGTGGACAGAGCTGGAGGGAACATCCCTCTTTCGGCCTCCGAGGGAACATGTATTCCCTGGCACAAAGCGGGAAATCAAACTTTCTCATTCTTCCAAATGGAGATGAGTGTACTTTTCTCCTATACAAGTGGTTCCCAATCTGTCCTGGCGACGGGCCCACCACAGTCCCCGCTTCCTGTAATGGACTTTTACTACAATTCCCATGGCAGCTGCTGCTCTAACTTAAAAAAAAAAAAAAAATCCTTTCTCTTCCTAAAGAAAACCTTAGTTAGTAAATGTGTAAACCTCCTTCACTTAAACCCATGTATCTGGCGGATGATGACATCAGCTTTGCCAGATGATAGCAATCTCAGTGACTTCACGCCTCCTGTGCACCCCTGCACCCCCCAGGGTCTCTTTCCCCTGCACTGTCATGAAGTGAAACTCCACTTTTCTATGCCAATTTTGCATGTTCATTTTTCCTTGAGGTTTGTATATGGCATGTCTGGCAGCCAATAAAGGACAAAATAACAAATTATGGGTCGAAGACTTCTGTTTCTGGCATTCGGGAGGATCAGCTAGTCAGAAAATGCCTTCTCAGTATCGAAAGCCTGAAAAAAAAATGCAGGATTAAATATTAAATCTTATTAAAAGCATGGCTGAACTAGCAGTAAAACGAAGGAAACAACCAGTGCCCAAAAATGCTTAAGTCCAGATGTGTGAGCAAATGCTAGATTTGGCATTTGCCTGCCAGCGGCTCTGATCACCGGTCTAGAGCGAGGGGGAACAGAGACACTCAGGAGAGCACAGGAGGCTAAGCCGAGGGCCCGGGTGAGCCTGCGAGAGAGCAAGGTGAGCCTTGAATCAAACTGAGACACCAAAGGGTGACATGTTTTTAAGGAGCGAAAAAACTCTTATGCAGAAAGCCCAGGCAAGCCTGTCTAGACCAACCTCGACTCCTGGGGGGAGCAGAGAAAAAGAGATCTTTGAAGATGCCTAAACCGCAATGTTGTGTTCCCACAGATTTGCAGCTGGAATTTACACTGCTTATGTGACCACTCCCCGCCCCAAGCCCTCCCCCCTCAAAAAAAAAAAAAGAAAAAGAAAAAGCTGAAAATTTAGCTTAACTTGGTTCTAGGCTGATACTGGACGTTTAATAGCAGGGACGTACTGGGTGCTGACAATCAGAATTAACTTTATTCATGACACAGGGTGCCCACTCCATACTGCCAGGCATCATGGAAGGAGTGGACGGTCCCAGGGAGGGGCTGGGACGGTAGTCTCCAGGCGGAAGCTGTTCACCAGTTGGCATTGCCATACTTGGTTGATAAATAATTGTTGTAGGGGTATCAGCCTTAGCCTTGCTAAGTTACTCAACTGTTCTGCATCTTAGCTTCCTTCTCTTTTCTGGCCTGCCTACCTCACAGGGTTATAAAATAATGTCTGTGAAAACACTTTGTGCAAAAAAACAAGTAGCAGTCTACGGAGGTCCGGTTTTTACACGGTTTCGCTTCAGTGTAGCAGGGAATGCTTTATGATCTGAAATAATTTAGTTAGTTCCTCAAAGCGCCTCAAACGTAGAGGTTTCAGATGATTTTCTCATCTGAATTTCTATTGGATGAACAGTGCTCGCTGTTAACGGAAATGTGGTGAAAGATGGTCAGTAAAGTATGCTTTGGGGAGAAATTTCACAAAAGCATAACTCTCTTCTTGGAACAAAGCTGTCACAAGTACTTCAAAATGGGGCTGAATGGTGGAGGTGTTAATCAGGAAGGTGACAAGGATGATGGTGATGGTCCGGTGGGAGGGCGGGGCTGACGAAGCGCCGGGGCCTTAGGAGCTGCTGTGAAGGCCAAAGGGAAAGCCGCTCGAAAGGCTGGTGAGGGTTGTGGGTGGGCGGAAGTCAGCTCCCCTTCTTTACAAGGGGAAAAAAAACAGACCAAAGGGATGGGTTACAGCCCATTAAAGGGAGAGATATTAAGGAAAGGCCAAACGTTAAACCAAGGAACAAAAGACCCCAAACTTCTGCACTGCACGTGGACTGAACACCCCCTCTAGTTTTAAGCAGGTCAAAGCAAACCTCTTCTTTAAACTAGTCACCACTTGTTGACTTTTGTTGCCGGGAAGTAGAGTCTGGGTCATAAATGGGGGTCATCCAGGGTGAAGAAATAAGTGGCCAGTGACTGTGTGGGTCAGTCAAAGGAAGGCTTTACTGGTGCAAAATGCGAAGTCAGTGATGACATAATCATCCAGTGAGCCAACTCTCACCACTGGTTCAGGCTTGAGAGGTCCAGAATTTCCAAATGCAGTGTCCTGAAAAAGCAATGGAGTTGAATGTGTGCTGTGCAGGAGGGGAACCAGGCCCGAGAATTTGTCTTGAAAGATGCTAATTACTATAAAATAGATAAACAACAAATTTTTTCTGTATAGCACAGGGAACTATATTCAATATCTTATAATAATCTATAATGAAAAAGAATATGAAAAAATATATATGTATACGTATGACTGAGACATTATGCTGTACACCAGAAATTAACACAACATTGTAAACTGACTATACTTCAATTTAAAAAAATCAAAAGAAAAAAATGCTTTTGAGTAACAAAAAGACTAGGTTTCTATTTAGATTTTCTGTTATGGCTTTAAAAAAAGCTAAATCATTCTAAATATATTTTTACTCACACTTGACGTAAGACTGAGAAACTCAGCTGTCCCTAGTAAAGGATACTGCAGAGTAGCTTTCTCTCCACCAGTCTATTTTTATACATTGAGCTTCTTTCCTTTTTTCTTTTCAATGTGCCTTTTCTTGGAACTTCTATATCATCACCTCCATTCCCCAAATTCCAAAAACCTATGACCATGACAGCTTTCTTACCAAAATCAATAAAAAAATTATTATGGTGAGTGATAAACCAAGGTAGTGTTAGGGGATTAATCTGCCTTCCTCTCAGTTATGTAATAACATACAGGGAGCACTCTTTCAGAGGCCTTAACACTTGGATTTGAGTTTTAGGTCTGCTGTTTATGAGCTGTGTAAACCTGGGGCCCATCATATGACCACATAGGGTCTTCATTCTTTCCAGCTATTAAATAAGGGGTTTGGGGCTTTAATAGTTGACTCAGTTGCCCCCTTTCTCCTGAACATCCTAAGACTAAATTATCCATATGGGGATGAGAAGTTTATTTTGTTTTGTTTCTATCGTTTAAGCTCTAAGACAGCAAAATTACATATACTTAGCATAACTTCTTCTAAACTTATCTTGGGTGGGCCAACTGAGTTTCCCAATGGTAGTCCAGCCCATCCTATTCCTCAAAAATTGTAAAAATGTTAGGTTGGATCACACGACCTAAATTCCCCAGGCCATCTGTACCACTTCAGGATGACTGATCACATTTTCCATCACTTGTTCTGTGTCTGAGTTCCTGCTAGATTATAAGCTTGGTAAGGGTAGAAACCAAGTACGTGTTTGTCATTTACCATTATATTCCCAGCACTTAGTGTGCATAATGGTTACTCAGTACACCTTGGATAAATAAGAGGCTGAATGAATAATTTTATAAATGAAGGGAGAAACATCTACAGTCCTGTAAGAGTTAACAGACTTAATCTAAAATGCAAAAAGATTGAATACTTCTGTTATTTACAGACCATTAAAAATACTTGTCACATTCACCTAGAAGGACTGGGACTTCCTGTCTGTTTTGATGAAAATCTTAAAGAGATAAGGGAATATTTATCTCAATATTTTTGACTTCCTGCCTATCACTAATCTCGGTGGATCGCTAGTGTCACTTAAAGTTCAGAACGCAGTCTTTATCTGATTATTCCTCTGCTACCTAACTGCCAACTGAGTGGCACATTTAGCATCTTATTACCCCAGGTACAATTTTATAGACAGTCCCAGTCCAATCACTAAGAACTACAGTGATTTAGAGTTAATTTGCCCTCATGACCTATTTATGTCAACTGAGGTCATTAACTCCCCTTTGTGACATGGCTTGGGTTGGTAATGACATATGAACTGTCTGAAGAAGTCTGCTAGTGAATTTTTCCAAGCTCTATTAATATTTTCAAGTTACTATATTGTCATCAAGGAATGATTGATCCTTCACTCTTCAAGAACTTAACGTTGTGAAACTGTTACCTGTCCTGGTGGGGTTCTTTTGTTCATTCATTCACAGAGCAGCTTTCAAGCACCAGCTATGTGCCAGGCACTATAGGAACAGTGGTAATGATTGTATAGTTTCTGCCCTCAAAGAGTCCCTGTTCAAATGTCTAGTGGGAAGGATGGTTGCACAGTCAACTGGCCATGACAACACATGGTGACTGTCATGCTAAAGGTTGATCTGGAGTCCCCTGGAGCACATGGGAGGAGTACATGACAAGGTTGGGGGAGGGGACACTAAAGGCATCTCAAAGGGAAGTAGAATTTGAGCAGCAAGGAGGATTTTGTCTCTTGCTATCTCAATCCATGCTCTAAGAGCTTAATCTTCCATTGCTAAGCAGCTCACTGAGGTATTTTCTTTACGTAAATAATTTCTTTCCTGCAAGAAGTTCTGGTATTAGTTATCAAAGCCATGTTTTAAGGAGCCACTCATAACTGAGTAATAGAGAAGGGAGGATTTAAATTGAGTTTTAATTAATTTATTTTTTTTTTATTGAGGTATAGTCAGTTTACAATGTTGTGTCAATTTCTGGTGTACAGCACAATGCTTCAGTCTGGCTTGAGTTTTAATGGGAACTCTGTGTGTGTGTGTGTGTGTGTGTGTGTGTGTATGTGTGTGTGTTTACGTGTGTGTGTTTTAAGTATATCAAAAAGTGACAGCCAAAAGCAAAGAGGAAGAAATACACATGGCATATTTTGTGAACGAATGACTAGACTAACACATTTGGGATGAACATTTGTCGGAGTGCTTGAAGACAAAGTTTTAAAGGCCAGTATGAGCCAGTTTCTTCAGAGGTTTGATTAACCAGACTTAGGAGTCTGGACTTCATGTGGAGGCATTTGGACTTAGTCTTGAATGAGGTGTTACACGCCCCCTTCCATCCATGCTGCAGGTTTGGGCCCTTTAGATGCATCAGGTCCTTCATCACGTCTCCAGCTTCATCTTACTGAACTACCTGTCATGTCCCCAACACATCACTTGGTTTCACAGTTACAACCTCTGCACACGCACATGCCCTTACCACCGTGTAAATTAATGGGTTCTTATTCAAAGTCTTGTTTTGTGATACCGTGTGAATAGTTCACCGCTCCTGCTCTTCCTCTTCATCTCCCGTAAAACTAACCATGTTATCTTCTCTATTATCTTTACACACTATATGATTATTTATTTGCGAATATAGTGTCCCTCATAGACTATAAGCTCTAGGAAGCCACGGGTCCTCTCTTTCATCCTCTTCCCTCTCCTCTTGTCCTTCCCTTCCCTTCCTCCTTTTTCTTTTTTTCTCCTCCTTTTCCTTCTTCTGTTTGGACACCTCTGATCTGGCTCAGTGCTGGAATTAGAGTAAACTCATCTTGACACGATATTTCACCTGCATTCATCTGAAATGCTGTGCAATTATGGAAAATTTATGAAACTTCTCTGAATGTCATTTTCCTCATTTTAAAAATGGGGATAGAAATGACTTCATCCAACTCTCTTGGATATTAAATGAGATTGAACATGTAGCCTGCTTAGGACTGTACCTTGTGCATAAGATACGTCTGTCTGTTTATGTGTTATATGTGTTTATATGTTAGTTACTATCAGGGTGTTAAGTGAATGTAATCTAATAGAACGGGACGCCCTCCCGTTGGTACAATCTTGGAGTAGTGCTGCAATAAAAATACCTTAATTCTGTAGCCAAAAATAACGGAAATTTTTTATGCGTATTTCTGAGAGACCCTGAAAGGAGACCCAGACATGACCCACCACCTGTTGTAGCATCCCTCTTCCTTCCTCCCTGATGTTTTCAGAGCTCACGGATACTTCATAGATGCTCTCCCTGCAAACCACCTTTAGTGTTAATTCGTGTGTGCATGTTTATGCATCCATAGATATTTATACCTTGATCTTTATCTGAGTATATGAGAAGGTGCTAGAAGAACTCAGAATAGGTGAAATCACTGTTAACAGAAGTGACTGAAGAAAGCCTTTTAGGGTAGAGTTTGTCTAGGCATATGGGCAAGTGGAAGATAGGACAAGAGCCCAGAAACAGCACGGGCAATGCTAAGGTAGAGAACAAAGAGGGATCAGATGTGTGAGGGCCAACGTGAGGGCTGGGAGCTTTGGGAAATTAGATAAATTAATCCAACACTGCTCTTCAAACAGAATTGTCTCCAATAGCATTCAGAGGGGATGGGGTAATGAATAATCATAACAGAGACTGAAGGCTATGAGATTAGATCTACCAGATTTTCCTAGTTAGTCAATGTTATGAGTTTATTACAGAGACGGAAGCCTATAGTATCCTGGTTGCTCAAATTCTGTGAACCTTGACAACAGTTGGATCTCTAGGTCCAAACTTTAAAAATTAATCACAAACACCTTATGCCAGGATGTTAGCTGGATGGGCCCTCAATTTGTAAGTGACTCAGCAAACATCAAAGAAACATAAGGTTTGCATCTTGTCCAGTTATTTTTCTTTAAAGACGTAATGCTTTATTCACGTACTTAGAGTTACCAGAAAGAATAGAGGCTGCAGCAAATATTGTTTAAATAAATGTGTCCCAAATGTTTCATGGTGTATACTTGCAATAAAGTTTGTCTGTTGCTTATCTGAAATTAAAATTTAACTGGAAATCCTGTGTTTTTATTTGCTAAATCAGGCAAGCTTATATATACTATGTGCATATTTCAAAAGATAAGCATTTATAGTACTTAATAAAGCAAGTCACATGCCCAGTCAGTCAGTTTTTTTTAATTCAATATGAATTTTACATAACTTCTTTTAACCCCTTCACTCCATACATGCACCTGCTGTTTGAAGGGGAAAGAGTCCACAATGAATTTTAAGGTGTTTTGGGGAAAATGTGCAGCTTCTCTTTGCTAATGCCTTTCTTTGCTTGACAGATGTGACTCTTCTTTAAAATAACTTTATTTACTTCATTTATGTAATATTTTAACAAAATGACAGCAAAAAAAACCTGACACAAGAATCTAGTTTTAAATAATCTATTTTCCTGAAAGCTATTGCCTTTTAATCAAAGTTGCTTTCTTCAAACAGAATAGATCACACACACACACACAAAATTGACTAGTGTTCTCTGTCTGAAGGGAGTTTTTGAAAAGTATGCTTCATCTTAAGGATAGTTTTGATGTATTATTCAAATATTTGACTTCGATAAATAAAAGATAGGAACATGGAATTCTTCAGATTAATACATTTCTTAGGAAAACATTCCCAACTGGAACTTTAGATTTGAGTAGGGAGTAATTCAATGTCCTCTTGTAATTTCTTATTGTTGGAGGGCTAAACAATTTCGCCAGGAAATGGTTCAGAGTGAATGCAATTTCTCTCTCTGTCCGACATGGAGGCTCATGAAATTAGTTTTAAAAGTGGCAGGGCAACATTTTGAAAATAGGGCATGGGAAGAATTTCAACCATCTATCCTTGGCTGAGAAGACAATCTTTACAACTGGGTGGATTGCTTTTCTGTGCTATGTAATTTTTCATATTTTAGGAATGTGAAATAATTATAAGAATTATAAAACTAGAACTTGCTGACTTTTTTGGATTCATTCCCTATATGTAGAAAAGAATTACATTATAATTTTTTAATCGATGGCATACTTGTATGTCATTAATGAGGTAACCTGTTGTTTGTATGATAAAAGGTCAGGACGTATACCCACTTCACTTATTTATCTCTAGTGGAAGTCTCAATATTTTCATTAAAAATATATATATATATACAAGGAACAAGACTATTCCTTGAAAAAGCTTTTTCAGAAGCTCACAACAGTGCTTCTGTAATTGGAAAAAAAGGTTAATGCATAAAGAAGTACTTTTTATGATTGTCTTTTCTCTGTGATAAGAACGTTCTTATGACTTGGGGAGAGAGTGATGGGTATATGTACAACTAGATAGTAGCTATGATTTCTGAGAGGCTGGCATTTGATTGGCACTCAAGAAATATTGAAAAATGAATGAATGAATGATTATGCCGATGTTATAGAACTTTCCATAATTTAGAAAGTCTCCTTTGAAAAAGAATTGAATAAATAATAAACTCCTTGGAAGAGAGGGATGAGACTAACAAGGGAAGTGTTTGGGAAAAAAAAATTAGATAATGGCTGCAGGGGTTTTGTTTTCCTGAATGGCATACACAAGTTGAGGGTAAAACTAAATTGTCCAAGATGATGGGGATTTTTTTTAGAAAATAGGCAAAAGGAAAGAGGAAGAATGAGAAAATGGCAGTAGAGGGGAACAGAAATACTTTCCTGTGAAATTCTTATTACTGTTATTGTGTGGAACAGATTATTGTCTGCACTCCCCTATGATATTCTCTGCCAAATATTCGCATTTCTGTTTAATGCGTTGTGGAGGTGGCTCTATTCTGGGAATTGGTGGAAGTGTTAAATATTGTTTAAGGTGGGAATTGGGTAAGAAGTGATACCCCGTGTCCATGGAGGACTTACCTAGCTGGATATGAGGCAAATCTCTTTATTTGTTTCTTTGCTCAGAATTCATCACTGGCCGTCCATAATCCACAGCAGTGATTTTTCAAATTAGGTGGAAAGGAGGAGATGCTGTATCTATCATCTGAGTCATTTTTCAAAACACATATGGTCACCATGTGTATTTGGAAAAGGGTTCTCATGTGATTCTCCCATTTTCTCCCCAGAACCTTTGTCCATTTGTGAATGATTGACCTACAGGATGAATTTAAACTAGCATAGTGTAGAAGGCTGTCAAGATGTGGGCCAGTGTTTTGCTCAACATAACCTGGCCACTCCTGCTTCAAACTTTATAGTCCAGAAATGGAAAACAACTTATATATTTTATGTCCAGCCTTACCCTTTC
The DNA here is from genome assembly GCF_048773025.1 of Camelus bactrianus. NCBI lineage: Eukaryota > Metazoa > Chordata > Mammalia > Artiodactyla > Camelidae > Camelus > Camelus bactrianus. The sequence continues at coordinate 19,521,580 of NC_133563.1, read as the reverse complement.
CTTTGCATTTGCAAATCCCGTTCTCTCCTCTTGGAATATCCCTTTCTCTGCTACCTCTCCTGGGCAATGTCTATTCATCTTGCAAATATCAGCTCCCTGCTCTTGTAATACTTTGTACCTTCCAAGTTATACAAGGTATTCACATATTTATTTTTGTCTAATCTTTGAGAATTTTCAGGGCTGAGACTATGTCTTTCTATTGCTGTACTCTCAAGGGACAATGTAAGGTCAAACACATAATAGGTTCTTAATAAATGTTCGTCAATATTGAATGAAGAAAGCAAAGACTAGAGCTTGGGGTTGATAGGATGTTGGCAAAGGTAGATATACTATATCTCTGCTGCCCATTTCATTTCCAAAAAAGCATCAAAAATAAGCCCCACAAGCATATTTGCCAACTCCAGCCACTTGTTTTTAAACATTCCATAGATCCATCTGAGATAAATTATCTGATACAATATTTTTGTTGGTTTTCATAGTTCAGGATCTACTAAATTGGCTCATACTTTTTTTTCTCTTTTTAAAAGGAGAGCAAAACTGCGATTAGAAATGCCAAACATTTTAAATCTAGACTGATACAGGCAGTAAGCCACCTTAGAGAAGACTGTTCTCGGAGACATTGAGAATCTGCAATTCTTTTTTGCCATAAGGGAGACCCAACAAATAGACATGTAAATGGAGACGGAAGTGGGGTTAAGAGAAGCAAACAAAATTAATTGGCATATTTTCTTTGCATACTGTTGGGAATGATTTAGTAGGAAAGAAAAGAAAAGCAAATGACATGGGAGGGAGAAGGGAGAAGGGAGAATCCAGGGAATGAAACAGTAAAGGGTCCGTATAGGGGCTGGCCTTCAGCGAGGACAGGAGAGAGCCACGTGCATTGATGGTCCATGTCCACCCTCAAAGCCTAACCTCCGGTAAGGAAATGCCGCTTCAGGCTTGTCCCGAACTTAAAATCAAGACCCTCCTGTTGCAGCCGCACAGACCTTGTGGACAGGTGCTGGGTAGGCTGCCCTCCTTAGCAGCAGGGCAGGTCTATAAGTTGGTGGAAGAGCCCAAGTTATACTCAGCCCCGGGGCAAGAGGCTCTGCTGCTTACATCCTGAAAACTATGCCTGGAGAAATTGTTGCAGAGAGTCATGGCACATTCCTCAGTCACCAGTCATTTTTTGAGAAGAAAGAAATTTGACCGGACTTTGATTTTCGTTATGAGTAATGCTCAGCTGACATGAAATTTTTCAGTAGAGGACGGAGAAGGTACTAAATTGCTTCAGTGATGTATTTCAGTGTGCCTGGACGTTGCTGGCAGTGGGCAAAGAAAATCAGGGCAACAGCAGCTCCTATTTTCAACAGCGATGCTGTGTGATAGTCTCATTAACAACCATAGCAACACATGGGACCCTCCAGTAGGTGGATTACCTTTTTTTTGGTTTTCTCTTCACATGCCAACAGTGACCAGGACTTAGTAAGCACTTCCAGGGGATGGCTGAATGCATCACAGGGATGATAACAATAGGAAGAACCAAAATGTATCTAGGATGGTATCTTAGCTCTTTTATATACACTATTTTGTAAAACAAGACCTCATTTTATACCCAAAGTTGATAAAAACAGTACATATAGGTTACAGTCATAAATATACCATACTATTCCTTGTGAAATTCGCCATCTACACACATATAACAACAGATTGTAAAGTTAAAATCTTGCATATTTACTCTACTAACAGAATATATAGCACATTCATTTCATCTGAATGCCTTATGAATCTAGTGGAATTGGTGAAATATACATAATATTCTCTACTGTTCAAGCCAAAACAGTGAAAATTTATCATAAGCTTACAAAGAAAGAATAGTTGAAAGCCATTAAACAATTACACTTTTGCTTCCTACTGTGTTGCTTTATAATCTCAGTAGACATGGTGCCTTGAATATTCTGGGGACTAATTGATGGTTACATACACATTTGAATTATAAGTTTATAAACTTATATTTATTTATAATATCTATGACATCTTCAGAATGGGAAAATCACAAGTCTTCTTGTACTTCTAATTCTCATGACCAAGTTTAGTTCTGCAATATGTTGAAGAGGCTATGAAACCATCTATGAGGTTATTATGCTGCAAAAGTGATCTTCTTCTTCCTGTTGTGCTCATCAACTGGAGGAAAGATTATTAGAGGTGGAGTCTGAGACTTGAGCTCTGGTCCCGGTCCAGTTTGTAATACTTGTGCAAACTCTGGCAGCCCACTTCTTTCAATTTCCTCTATGTAAAATGAACATGTTGAACCCAAGAATCTCTAGGGTTCTTTCCAACTCTAATGGTCTGAGGATGTGATGTATCCATTTTCTCCTGTTGCATGCATTGCTGCTCACTGGCTAATGTCCAGTGGGGGTCAGCGCTTTGCTAGACTCAACAAATATTATTTTGATACGTTACATTTCTTAGGAAGAACAATAGGCTTCCATTAAATAAACAAATCATTATTGGACTTGCGTTCACTGAACAGAGGCATAATCTATTTGCTGAACACTGTCAAAACATTAACAGGTTATAGAAAAACTAACTGGCTTAGCAAATATTTTTAAGGATAGCCAAGATTTCATTCATTTGCTTTATGTATTGCTACCTTGGCAAACTCCAGGGTTACAGAAATCAATTCAGAAACTAATGGACAAAGACATTCTATTGATAAAAGACAAACGCTTTATGGTTGAATTCCCTAGGCTGCCTTCCAGAATTTACTTGAGTACGGAGAATCTGATAGGCAAGAATAAGAAGTAAATTTGTCCCATGATACACCCACGAATGCCTTTTTTCTTACCATCACATTCTAGCTTTTCCTCTCAACCAAGATAATTTTTAAAAATTTAGAATGGATCTTAGATATTTTAAAATAGTAAGTTTATTTTAAAATAGTAAGTTTGAGGTATTTTCATTATCTGTGCATAAAAAGAATAGTACAACCTCTATTTAATATTCTTTGCATTGCATATTACCTTTGAAGGAACATAGTCACTTTTTCAAAAACCATTATTAACTTTATTCAAGAAGCTCATGGGCACTTAGGAACAAAATAGAATTAATCTTGGACCGTAGTCAAACTATACAAGGAAGTTAAACTTGGAGATAAATGTCTTTATTGTGTTTGTTTATTTTTGTTCTTTTTTAAAACAGTGAATTGTGCCTTTCATTATAAAGGAATGCACACTATTGTGGTTTCATATATAATGTTAATTAGTTATCCATATATGTGTGTATATACCCACACTGAATGTTATTTGATGTACAGAATCAGAGCTGGTTGGAACTTTTAGATGAAAAGCTTAAGGCCACCCAACTTGAACTAGTAATTACTTCAGCAAATAGCTATCTGCTTTCATTTAGGAAATGTACATTGGAGAACAAGCATTTCAGTAAATTTTTAAAACCAATTTTTAATGCCTACTCCTTACAAAAACAAACACAAACTTTAGCGTGAAATTGTAAATTTGACTCTCACACAAACATTTCATGTAGTAAAAGGGATGACCTGTACCTTGGAAAGATAGTTCAAGTTATATTTTAGCCTCGATCTCATTCTTTATTGAAAATCTAGCCTTCTGCTTAATTAAGGAAGATGGAGATGAATTAGTCTACAACTTCAGCCACATCCACCTCTTGAAAAATGTTAGTGTGTTAATCTCTACATTTTAAAATCATCTCTTCATTTTTTCTATCATTCAGCTCAGATTCTATTTGTTGTTTCTTCAATAACCCTTTGCCACTATAAAACACAGTTGTTTTTTTCTCACACTTACTAGCAAAACCTATTCTTCATAGCATCCGATTGTCAGTGCAGGTACCACTGAGAACATCTGAGAATTACTGAAGATGGTCACACCAGAGAGCACTGTTTCCATGACGAATCTGGAATCATTGTGTTCAAATGGGTTTTAATACTGCTTGACCATCCCCTACATTTTTCTGGTGACATATCTCATATGCTTCCTTTATGGCCACCCCTTTCTTTACTCATCCTCCTGAAACATCCTACACCCTGCCTCCTCCTTGTTGCTCTCAGCCGATAACACAACCTTCTCTCGAAAATCCTTCCTTTCACCACTGCCAAACTTGCCCACGTTTGCTTTGATCATTTCCTCCTCCTCGCCAGGAAAACTAAGGGCTTTCACTTCTTTTCAATGATAATTCCTTCTCCTGGGTTGGAGCTTTGGATCCAATTCCTTCCTGCCTTGTCAGGAACCACACATTTTACTCTTACGTGCTTTTTTGTACGTGTTCACCCACTCTTTCTCAGCGGAATTCTTCTCACTTTTAAACATGCTCAAGGATCTTCAGTTCTAACAAATCAACCACAAAGGACCACATACCTACTTTCCCATTATACCTCTCCTCCCCTAGTCAGCCAGTCTTCTCAAAATATTTCTTTTTTTACTTGTGTTCAGGTTTTTCTCCATTTTGACTCTCACTCCCACCCACTATGATTTGAGTTCTATCCCCAATCACTTCACCTGAACAACTTTTGTTAAACTCGTCAGTGAATTCTATAACCCTGGTAATCGTAGTTGGATAGAAAGAGGAGAAATGATAGCTGTAGTAACAGGATGAGTTACAAAGTAGTGACAAGGAAACCTTGGGCAGTGAGGAGATGAACATTTGAAGGGTTGTTTCACTGATGTTGTCCCAGTAATGGGTGTTAGGGCAGTGGCTGGGGCTAATTTTAGCTGAGAATAAAAAAATAACAGTGTGTGGCAGTGATGGTGGGAGTTAATTATTTAATTACTTTGGTGTAAAATATTAAAGTATAAAATGAGCTAATGGTGTATCCAAAGCAAATTTCCCTGAGTAATATATTCATATTTCTTGTTATGCATCATTTAATGAGGTTTCCATCTTGCTTTCATTATTTTTACCTATCTACACAAAGACTGATAAAATTTATAGGAACACAGAACAATAAAAATGTACTTACTTAATATCAATATAACAATAACAGTGTACCATTAAAATATGGCTTTATATCATAGGATTAAACATAATATGATTAAAATATGGCTTTATGGCATAACATGATTAAAAATGATTGTATTACTTTATCTGTTGGAGAATTGTTCCAACAACTATTGCCTGTTTACAGTGGTTATTTGATAAAAAATTGCCCATAGAAACCTGGTACCATTTCTTTTCTCTCTGCCTGTTGTATGAAAAACTACCACAATGAGTGTTCATATAAGAAAGGAACTGGAAGCTGGAAATGGAGAGAAGGAGTTCTAGACTCTGAGCAGTGAGCATATGTTTATTAGAAGAGTTTATGAACATAACATTTGTGAAATACTCTTTTAAGATTGAAAGGGAAATTTAAAATATCAAAAATATATTTTACTCAGTATTTCTAGTTTATTCATTTGTTCAAATAATGGTTCCAATCCTTCTCTTATGCATAATTTCATCATCATTTTGGGGTGACTATTACTTTAAATTTTTATATAGTCTATTTTAGGTGCGAGGTTTATGTTGAGGATGGTGGAAGGGGAAAGGGCAAGGAATATGTGTGTGAACCAACATGGTCCACTACACATCATATTACATGGAAAATTTCAGTACAGAATTGCAGGAAAGAGTGATAAATGATGGAGAAAAAAATGATCTTTTACACTCACTAAAGATCTTTTACACTCACTAAAAATCTTTTAAAAAACAAACAGACCAAAAAAGAAGGATCAAAATGGAGAAATTTATATCTTCAGTCATACGGGGAGGTAACTCTAAATCTGAAACAAAAAGTGAAGTATGTAATTGCCTAATATTATATATTAAATTTGAGTGTTAATGAAGGAAGATACAGAGAGTTGACACATTATTCCTGGAAACTAGAGCAGAAAAATATTTTCCTAAAATTGTCTGGAAAAAACCTCTACATAAGGACCTATTCATTAGAATGATGAAGTCTAGGAATGTGGGTGACCCATGAGATAAGTGAAAACTATTCCTGTAAAACCTAGTTGGAACTCATAGACTGGAAAGAGTGATGGACCTGGAAGAGCAAATAGGTGATGTAGACCCATGATGCTATTTCTGCTGTCTCTGACTAGTAAAGGCAATTAACATTGGAAAACCTGGACTATCAGTGACTTAAATTTTTTGCTGTGTAAAGTTTGATACAGAACAGACAACTCTTTTTCAGTTTTATCTTTGCCATCTGGAATGGGTCCTTTGAGGAAGTGACACATATTACTTCTGCTCACAATACATTCATTGTAAAGCCACAGGTCTTCCAACCTGTCTGCAAGGAGGCTGGAGAGAAGGGGGTATGTGGATACTTGAAGAGCACTAATTTTCTCTGCCACAGTGACAGTCTTTAAGCAGAAGGAAAGCAGAGCAGGAGGAGAGGAGCAACTATTACCATATTTCAGTGAAAATTGCTTGTAGCTTAAATGGCTCTAATTGAGATGCACTAACCTCTTCAGAAGGAAAAAAAAAATCAGAAAGGAGATATTAGAGAAAAAGGAAGAGTAGTTTTGGTGAGAAAATGTTCAAAAGGAAAGATTCTGAAATCCTGGATCAGAGCTATAATATACACCTGTTTGTACTTTTCTACTCATTCAAACGTATGCAGCCATCCAAAGAGAACAAGCACCAGAATGAGGTGTGGAGACTGCTGATGCTAGTGTTTGTCTTTTGGACCTTGGCCACACTTTGTCATTCTGCAGTTTTTTTCCTGTATTTCTGAGGGCTAGAAACCCTTGTCAGTAAATTCTAGTGAGGCTCTTCCAATAAGAGGTATTGACAGGAGATGAAAAGGCAAGAGGAAAGGAGACATCACTTTTATTTCATTATTTTTGTTCTGGCAATGGGTATTTTGCGGGTGACTGGGAATTCCTGTGGTAAAGGTGTTTGCAAGAATACTATATTGGGCACATATAGTGACTGCATTGGACCCAGAGTGGGACTGCCAATCACAGCAGTGACAAAAGTGTCACTCCAGCAGCCTCTGTGGCAGTGCACTTATGGGCTCTGGGTAGCACTATTTTCTCCCATTTGCTTCTCCAGCCCTGGAGATGGGAGTGGTTTCTTTTGGTTAGTGAACTCTGTGTGGCATTGCCATCACCCATTTGCTTTTCCTGTCTTTTAAATACATTTGTGTTGGAATCTACTTTGTATGATTTGTATGTACAGTAGCCCTCACTGGATTCTACCCAAGGTGCTGCAAAGCAACATGAATTTAAAGGGAAAAAAGGACATAAGGAAAAATCAGAAAATCACATAAAGAATAAACATACATTATAAAAGGATTTACTCAAGGAAACAGAAGAAACTTTCTGACAAACTTATTCCAAGTTCTTAATTAAATTGTAGGTGATGTAATTGACCTCAAATTAACAGCTCAAGAAAGAGATACAAGGGTTCAATGATGAAGGCAACACAATGAAAGAATACAAAAAAGGAAAATGGCAAATTTATGAAAGAAATGAAAGAGAAACAAAATGATGCAGGAAGAAAATCATATTTGATGCAGTAAAATAAGTTAAACACCACTAAAGCCCAGTGAGAGAAATCACATAAAACAAAATAAAAAAGAGAAAAGTACAGAAATAATAGTAGAAAAGATTTAGATGTGGAAGATAACTTGGAAACTATAATTGGCAAAGAAGACTGCAGAACAAATAGTCCAAATAACAATAAAAAAAATTCCTTAAGGAAGTATTCCTGCAATGAAGGAATACTTGAATCTTCAGATCAAAAGGAAGTCAGTAAATATTGTAGTAAAGTTATTCAATGTCAATTAATGTAGAAATCATTGCATTGAATTCAAGCAGGGAAAAACAAAGCAAAACAGATCAATAGGAAAAACCTAGGCTTATCAGAAGTGCACAGACAGACTCAACACCAGCAGAGCAATATATTCAAATGTTTCAGGGGAGAAAAGAAATTTTACTCACATTTTTTGTTACTGTTGTTGTTTTTTCTATTGTTACACTTTAGGCATAAAGGGTTAGAAGCAAATTGTGCCAAGTGTGGAAGGTTTAGGAAGCACCCATGCACTTTTCTTGAAAAGAACAACTTGACAACAGAATCCTTCAACCAAGAGATGAAGCAAACAAAGAATCTAGCAATAGCAATTGAGCTAGTGGAGATTATTGAATCTATTTAAATATTAACTAAAACCAAGAAATATGGAAATTGTAGTTACTAAAGTGAAGTGTAGTGACTAAAGTTATAAGCCTTTACTTGTGTAATACACTAACATGCACACTCTTAATATCATTATAATATAACTAATAAAACCACGAGCTTTTAGGAGCAAAAATAAGAGGATGTATAGAGAGATAAATTTACTTATTTTTACAATAGGTAGTCATTAGATACTGTATGGATTTGAACAGTAGGGGAAGAAAAATAACTTTCCTTTTACCCTTCTAAGTTCTTGGCTGAAATCTCTCTTGTAATAAAAGATAGATAAATAGGAGAAAAATAAACAGATGTTTAATAACATGTATATTTCATGTATACACAGGAGATACCCAGGAAAACTGAGTAACTCCCTGAAATGGCCCAATTCACGACTTTAAATACCATCTCCAGCCAGTGACAAAAGAAAGATAATGTGGGGATGGGTGGAGGAAGCTAGTTATGGGAGGTTACCAGGAAAAACACAGTAAACAGGGGTATGGTTGTTATGCAGATCTAAGTCATTGCCTTCTCCAGTAATAAGGGTTTCTAGAGATTTAGTCATTTTTCTCTTCCTAGTACAGAATGGGAGGCACCCTTACAAATGGAGATTTCCCTTAGAAATGTAAATATCTCTTATAAAACGGTACTTGGTTTTCAGATTTTTCTCCTGTGTCTACTATTTTTTTTTAATATGAAATAATAAGCTCAAAATAATCCTTATGCCAGAAAGACATAGTTTGGGTGGCAAATTCTACTCCCCCTTCAGAACATGTAGTTTAAAATTAATACCATATCTCACAGTTCTTTATAACATTATCTTTTCCATTGAGAAGACTATATTTTAAATAAATTAATAGCTCTTATAAAGAAGACATATTCATTAAACCCAGTTAATAAAGACATTCCAACCTTTCAGAAGCAAAGAGATGTTTTTAAAAGTATAAAAGAGAATGGGGGAAATTATAAGACCTCCATGTACATAACTCTATTTTAATTACAAATCAAGCCCATAGGGGGAAGGATCAAAAGAAAACAAAACAATGGTCATCTACACACATTATTTATTTGTGAAGTCTTTTTGCCCTGTTATGGAGACAAATTCGTAAGATTAAGAACTGGGCACATAAAAGTAACTAGTACAGCATATTGAGAGTAACAGAGGAGCTCTAACAAAAATTCCACTGATAGAAATCCATCTCATATTCCAGGGTTCCTGCTGGGATGACATTCTTTGCATTTTGTTAATTTGGGCTATGTTATACGATGTTCTGCTAATGAGTGGAATAAAAGTATCTACATGGTTAAAACCGAAGCAGGGATTTCCAAATATTTAATTATTTAGAGTAGTACATGAAAGGCTGGGCAACATTTCTATTAAAACCCACAATGTTGCCTGGTTTAATACCAGACTTTAAATATTTCTTTTAGGATAAATCTAGAAAATCAGAGCAGATGCATATTTTACATGCTTAGATGGTTTATATTTACACACACAGAGAAGAACATTCAATGCTTTAGTTGCTTTTGTTAACCTCCGCTCACAACTACCAGAATGAAAATTAAGGACTTTGGGAAGCGTTCAGTCTATAATTTGACCTAATTTTTTTTTTATCATTTATGAATAGAAAAAAATTTTAATTAAGTGAGTATTCTTGTAGGCCAGCCAATTCATCAACACTTTTAGAAGCATAAAAGTCTACTATACCAATAATCCCAAGGCTGAAAGGCTTTTACATGGGAAAAAAAAGTAATAGATCCAAAGGAATTATTACAATTTGCCTTGTCAAAAATCCATTCATTGAATTGTGTGTAGTGAAACATAATAACTCCTTTACAGGTCTAATAGCCCAAAAGTAGCATGTTCATTGAAATATGTGGTTACTTATTACACTAATGTTAATATACTTCACATATCTTTTAACATTTTCACTTCATTTATTTTAAATGTTGATGAAGAAGTTACTCAGAGAAAAAAAGAATGAGGAATATGAATACATTTTATTAAAATAAAAATCAATGCAAGTCACAAGGAATAAGAGAGATCTAGATTTTATTTATTAATTCAACTCAGGGTATATAGATCTCTTGAAGAAAAATGATGTTTTCTCAAATATTTTCCTTTCTAACCATTTTCATTATAGATATCTGTGTTTGTGTGTGAATAACGTGTGTATGTGTGACTAAGTATTCTTTAATACATACCTTGGCATTTCTAGCCTTAGTTCCACCAATATAATATTACTAAGTTTTAGGGAAAAGACTCTTGGTTGGATTGATAAACTTTTGTTTTGCTAATTCCATTCAGGGAAATTCGTATTTGTTTCTCTATCCAAGTATAAAGGCTGAAATGTTGCAGTGATTTACTTTCCTATAATTGAATAATTGAAACATAAAACAATGTTTTCCTAACCTTGCTAAGATATTAACGTGTAGCCCAAGAAAAAGGGAAAATATTTGAATATTTCAATTCAAAAGTGTGGAAACATTTATTTTTTATTCAACCTTGAATGCAGTCCTAATACTATTTAGAAACTACTTGGAGTATGAAAACCACAAAAAATATGAAAATTTCTTTGGAAGTATTAGTTTATATTTCAGGATATATTAAAAAGAAACAGGATAATCAATCAAAATACATGATTTTAAGTTTACCTCCATGTATTTTTTATTACTCTATTATGAGACTATAGTCATCCCTTGGTGTCTGCAGGGGATTGGTTACAGGACCTCTGAGGATACCAAAATTTGTAGATGCTCATGTCCTTTATAATAAAATGGTGTGGTTATCTGCATATAATCTAGCACATTCTCCTATATACTTTAAATCACCTCTAGATTACTTATAATATCTAATGCAAAGTAAATGCTATGTACATAGTTGCAGGTGCATGGCAAATTCAGGCTTTGCTTATTGGAACTTTCTGGATTTAAAAAAAAAATATTTTTGATCCATGGTTGGTTGAATTCATGGATGCAGAACCCACAGATACAGAGGACCAACTGTCTACCAGTCAGGGTAAGCTAGACCAGGATTGGCAAATTAGGGCCCCACAAGCCAAACTCGACTAACGAACGCCAAAGATTTTTGTAAATAAAGTTTTATTGGAATGTAGTCACAACCATTCCTTTCTCCCCACCCCCTACCATGGTTTCTTTTTCATTACAAAGCTGAATAGTTGCAACAGAGACCTTATGGCCTGCAAAGACTAGAATCCTTATTATCTGGTCCTTTATAGAAAAATTTTGCCACTTCCTGGTCTAGGCTGTGCTGTAGGAATAAACGATTCCCAAAATGCTGTGTCTGAGCATCAGAACATTTATTTCTCACTCATGTCACATGGTTAACATGGTTGGGCATGGGTGCTAAGGCAGGGTCCCAGACTGACAAAAGTTGCATCCTGATACATGTTTCCAAGATCAGGAGAATTGCACTGGGGCTCTTAAAATTTCCACCTGGAAGTGACATGTTAATTCCACTTCTACTTCTTTAGCCAAAGCAAGTCAGGACCATGCTTATCCTCAAAGGGGATGGGAAAATACAATCTTGCCACATATCCAAAAGGAAAACTTGAATATTTATGAATAGTCCTAATAAATACCACAGAAGAATTATCTGTATAATCTAAAAGATAGCTTTCACAGTAGTCATTGAGAAGTGATAATCTGACCTGAAAAACTAATTTAAAATAACATTATAATGTGTGTAGCAGTCCTAAAAGAAATTCTATTATTCACCTTGCAAGCAAAGGATTTAAATGCATCCATGACATGTATTTATAAGAAGATAATATTGCATATTAATTATTAATGCACATCTGTAACGATTTTACAATCTATACTGTAAATTATAAAGAGGTGATTAAAGATGCTGCATAAAATATTTAAACTATGTGGTGAGTATTGCTATCTCATAACTTTTTAAAACTTTAATGAAGGCTAGAATAGTTTTCTAGATCTATGTAGTACACCATGGATAATAAACTAGGAAAAAGTTAGATAGTCAAGTTATTAATTCTGCTTGCAGGCATACATTTTAATGCCTTGCAAATTTCCAGTGTCATTAATGTAGTAAATATAGCAGTCTATTACATTTTATAGTACAAGAAAAATAATCAATTTAGTTAATTTTTGTACAGAATTTTAAAGTATAAGGAAAAGCTGATTGCCACTTAAAATCCAATGTCATATTTCTACTCATCAATAAATTGTTAAAATGAACATTGATAATAGGACTATTTATGTTCATTTTTTTCCTTCATTCAAAAGTAACCATTATGTTGAAAGAATACTCCTCTATAGAGTGAAACTTCTTAGAAATTCCATAGAAAATAACCTTCTTCCTCTGCCCCCATTAAAACTGTCTGATCGAACACACTCTGTTGGGCTTACTCTTTCTCACATCTTGAGTGAAATTTTGAGGTCGATCTCTACTTTTCTTGTCATTTCCTAGTCCTTGCCCCATAATAAAAATCCTCCTGGCATTTGGGTCACAAAAAAGTCTCACTTTGTAACTATTTTCACTCCAGTGTAAAATTAGAATTCTGAACTTGATAGGAAATTATTTGTTTCCTCAGCTAGGAAACTGCAGAGAGGAAGGAAAGCTTCCTACTTTAACTTTTCCTCTTTCCTCTTTCCCCCTCTCACTGCTAGGCCATCTCTGTCTCTCCCAGGGTTAGAGATCAGGCAAGTGTAGGAAGGTGATGTGAAAGAAAGCAAAATTCCGCTGGAATTATTCTCTGATGAAACACTTTCATTGCTTCTGCAGACTCACTGGGGATGTTCTTTCACCCAAATTTCTTGCAATGGAAATGATTCCTCTCTTCTGGTGGGGCATCTTACCCTGTGCGTGCAGGGTCTACCTCTTTTGTTAAGTTCACGTAATCATTTCAGGAAGTCCCCTTGCAAAGAATGTAAAATGATTCCAGCCTGGCAAGAAATAGCCATTCATCCTCACTGTCAACACAGCCCAGGCTGATAGCTGCAGCCTCTTACAATTCAATTTCTCTGCTGTGTTTTCAACAACAGCCTTGTGTGCCGCAAACTCCAAGGAGCACACATTAATCTTTCCAGTGGTGTTCCCAACTCTCTTCTCATAGGTTAAAGGTGAGAGAGAAGAACCCTTCCCTGTATCTGATTCTCTTCCAATATCCCTTTTGGGCTTTTCATACGGCTGTTGGGCAAGGGTCTCAAATTACCTTTGCAAGTCCTGCTCTGGGGGTCTAGTAAGTCACTTTGAAAGGCGGGCTCACTAGCAACCTGTTCTTTTGTTCTAGGCATTACACAGCCTCAACTAAAATGGAGACAGAAAGGCTGTGTCTACACAGTGTGTATGTGTGTGTACCTATTACATGTCAGATATTATATTGGGCACAGGGATGCACTGAACAAGGTCTCTCCCACCCTATAAATGGTGGAGAACAGGGTGACAAGCAGAAAAAAATAATAAAATAGTTTTAAAGCTTGTAGTTGCAGTAAGTGTTATAGAAAAAAAGAACATGCAAGAATGAGGGTCTGTATGGTGGTTCTGGGTTAAGGTGCCAGAAATGCTTCCTTGAGGAAGTCACGAATATGCTTATTTAAAGATGAACGTGAGTTAACCCAGAACTAATGAGGAGGTGGGTTGTTAGAAGGTACAGAATATTCCAGACAGGAGGACCAGGAAAGAATTTGGTGGACTGAGGGACAGACAGGGAGAAAGTCCTTTTGGCTCGAGTGTAATGGGCGAAAAGGAAAGTAATGAGAAATAAAATAATAATTCTTTAATAATCTCTAATTTGTGCTGGGCAATTTCCCAAATGCTTTACCTGGATTCTATTTTATTCCTAGTAAATATAGTCTAAGATCAAACTCACTTTTCTAGATGAGGAAACTCAGGCATAGAGAGGTTTAATAACTTGTTTAAGCTTATGACAGAATCCATAGATTTTAACAAGATTTTTTTTAAGATCTTTTGTATTCCTGCAGTAAACATATCTAATCAGAATTTTACTTACACATAAAAATAATAAGATTTAACAAGAAAAAATAATAACTTCTTTCCCCATTTCTCAAGAGATTTTCAGAATATCCAGAAGGATTTATAATTTATTTCTTTCATTTTAAGAGTGACAGATGTGGTGAGGACCCTGTTCCCTATTCCCTTGGGGATGGTTTAGATGTAGTTTTTGCCCCTTCTTCTATACAAATGCACAATCTGTATTTCACAACTTTCCTCTGTGTTAGTCTCCTCAACCCAGGACTGTAGGAATTCTAATGTCTTAGTTTAGGTCCCAGGAACCAGAGCCTGAGACCAGGAATTTATTTGTGCAGGACATTTATTTGGGGTGAAGGTGGGGGCAACACAGGAAGCGGGAATGAGAGAGTGGGGAGACTGAGGCAGGGAAGGAATAAAGTCAACATAAGTGTGGATCATTAAGGACACTGCTGTGGGAAACAGGGTTTGAACCGGCCAGCATCTCCCGAAGAGCATACAGACTGGCTCCCCGAATCACTGTCCTGAAGGACTAAGGCAAAAGCAGGGCTTTTCAAAGTTCTGCCTGAAGACTGGTGTCTGTCCCAAGAATGTTGGTTACCAGTCCACGACAAGTTCAGATAGTTTGAGTAGACTTTTTGAATCTTTTATAGCCATTTGACATTGTTGCAACACTTAAGCGGGTGACTTTCCAAAAGTGAAAGCATTGGTTTCCTGTGGATGAACACTTACAGAAAATTAGGGAGGAAACAGTTTCTCCATGTCAACTTAAAGAAAAACACACAATATAAGAGTTGTGAGTTCAAGTTTTATTCCAGATCTTACTGAGGACTATAGCACAGAGACAGCCTTTCAGATAGCTCTGAGGAACTGCTCTGAAGAGGCAGAGGAGGAGCCAGTATATATATGATTTTTTTTTTAGGCTACGAAATAATGTAGTCAAGTATACATTTTGGTAAAAGATTACTGCTGATCACAAAGAATAGACATCTCAAGTTAATTATGTCAGTGCTTTTCTATGGATTGGGAAGATGCAAGAATCTGGGGTCATTGAAATTCTTCCTGAGATATGCATCTAATGAATTTGGGACCATTTATCTTAAGCACGGAGTACCTCATCCTGAATTCCTTTCAGGGTGCATTGTTGGTGGGTGACCACAGTGGGTTACAACTTAAACCTTGAGAGATGCTCTTTGTTCTTTTTTGGTTCACATCCATCACAGATAAGTTGGGAAGCCTTGGGCTGGAACATTTATCCACTGGCCCCTTCTCCTCATTGGTAGAGGATTGTCTCTGGGTGAGGAAGTCCCTGCAATAAGACTGCACTCGTTAGTTCCTGTGGCTACTAAGAAGACCTTGGGACAAGAAGTAAGGCAGCACATCCTTGAGGTGGGATGCTTTCAGCTGCAGGTGAGCCTGCAACTACATGGAATTATCCATCACCGTCGCCCCTGAAATCACCGTTAGGCTGAAATGCTGAGAGGCAGGTCAACAGTAGTTTTTGCTACATGCAACCAGAGTTGCTTCCATAATGTTGGTTAAAGTGGCCAGAACTTTCCCCTTCCAAACACATTGAACAGTCACATCAATTACTGAACACTTAGAAGAGTGTCTCCCCTCCAGCCGCCTGCCCCCACCACCTTCCCATACAATATTTGCACTGCTTTTGTTATTTTTAATATTACTTTCTAGTTCTGTTATTTGTCTCTCTTCTAAATCTGGTCCCTCTCTATTAATGTGGTGGATGTCAGGGCTGGGAACTAGGTTGAAGCAAGTAATGTACCCAGGATACAAAATGTAAGGAAGTGCTCATTCAGGCAAAGCAGCATAGCTGTGAGAGTGAGAGCCTCCTTAAATTTTGACCTCTACGAGCCTCGTTCATCTAGCCCAATGGCCATGATGGATTGGCGCTCAATTCCAGATTCAGCTTCTTTTTCTACCTGTGCCTTCCTCTACGGACATGGTAAGGGTCAAGCATCTTGCTAGTGATTATATTATGGGTGGTGGCTTGGTGCTGGGTTTGGGCAGCTTTCTGACAGAGAAAGCCCACTGTTGATGGCAGTGCAGTGAGTTTCTGAGTCTGTGGGCTTTCTGATCATGGAAAAAACAGCGTCTCAAACTTGTGAGGCCATTCAGAAGTCGTTTCTGAGAGTTCAAATTAAATTTTGTTTTTTTCAGCTTTCCCCAAATTCTATAAGCCAGTTAACAGGCTATCATAAAGCTCTTTCCACTCAAATAAGCAAGACTAAATCATGTTTCCTGCAACCAAACCATGACCTATATAAGTATGTTACTCAAATTTCAGAGAAAACAAGTCATTGCTGGGTAGTTGTTATTGGCTCCTAAAATCTCAGATCCTATTGTATTTTGTGTAGCCTTGTGAAAGCTAGAAATATGTTTGTTCTTAGTTTCTCACTCACAGAAGTTTCTCTATCTTTCTTTGGGTGGGGGAGGGGAACATATAGCCCAGAAGCAACCCCCTTGATACATGCCCCACCCCTGTTCTCTTCAAAAGAGACTTTTACCAAAAAGAAGTTTGATTTTTTTCATAGACATTATCTAACCTTGTCTTGTGGCTTTCATCTTAATGCTCACCACTTTGTGGTGACAAAGAGGCCATTGTGTCTCCAAGATGATACCCTCCAGCATCATTCTAGGCAGGAAAAATGATTTATGGTCAAAGGGCAAAAGGGACATATCAACTGAGTCTCTTCCTTTGCCGTGTCTCCTTCCTAGAAGTTCCTCCCTGCTTCAGCCGTCCCCCCCACCCCAACATCTCATTGATCAGGACCTGGCTTTTCCTTGCTAAAAGAAAGACTGTGAGATTTGGTTGTTTTTGGGGAGGGAGGCAAGGAATATTATTGACATACACAGAATCAGGTGAGGTAAAGTATGATACCTATTAGAATGACAATAAATAATGTTTACCACTGTATCCAATCATCCATTCTAGCCTGTCAAAGCAGGTTCCATTTCTTCTCACACTTGTCTTTGAGATTTCTCTGTCAATTTCCTTTCTACTCTTTGCCCTTTACTTAGAAAAAAAAAATCTAACTTCGTTTTCCTGGGGCTATTTTCTCCATCATAAAATTATCATAATAAAAGTCTATATTTGCATACCTGATTATTTATTGTTTTGCAGTGTATTTAGAAAGATAAAAAAAATTAAGGTACATGGAGTGAAGAGAGGAGATGAGAAAGTAGATTATTACAAATAAAAATTACATTAATGATTGAAGTCTGTCTCTGTGCCTCTTGATCTATTAACTGTCCTGTTTATCTATCTATCATCTATCTAATATCTATACCATCTATTCAATTTACATGATTTTACAGGGTTATATTGCTTGGTGCAATTGAATACTCCAAGAGATTTTGATAGAGAGTTCACATGGATTTAACTACACTAGTTATATGGAGTCAGTCCAAAAACAAAAGAAAATAAAAACCAAAACTATACACCATGGTTTTATGTAAGCTTTAAGATGAGATATATTATTTTATATTGTCCCATTTTGTTAAAAGTAGAGACTTACCTAACTTTAATTGTATTGAGTAGAAATAAAAAGTGAAAAAAAATTAGACAAACATCTATTGATTGCTTCACCTGTGTTTTTTCACAGAAAATCCTATCAGTTGAAAATTTGTGTGTTAAAACTGGTATTTGCAGGGACCTCAGAATTCAAATTTATTTTTAACTGAAATGTTTTGTTCCATTTTACTCTGAAAAATGTTGAACACATTACCACAACTAATGACATGTTTAGTTGGCTAATGCTATACCTGTGAATGTCCCTGGGGGCAAAATACTGTTTCTTTAGATTTATGACATAAACAAAGCTCAGTATAAATGAAAGCATCAAAAAAAACCCATTTTTCTAAGCTGAATTTTTGACTCCAAAATTCGTAATTAGGCAAGTCCACGCCTCTGATCTTCTTTAACCAAATAATATTCTTCAATTTGGACATATTTTCCTGGCATGTGGACCAATGTAGATAAATTAGGCAGTTGGTTGTATTAAAATCTAGATTATAGCCTGCCAAAACCCAAACCGTGCCGTATCATTGCTAATTAGTCATTTGTAACATAGACTTGAGTAAACGAAGATATCAAATGTGAAGTGGGACTATTTTGAGTTGAGTTGAAATGCAAATGAATTTGTATTCATCCCATCAAGAAATATTTACTAAATGCCTACCACAAGTCCAGAACTGTGCTAGGAATTATGGCTGATTTTTAAAAAGAGATAAATGGATCCTATTATGAAGGAAATTGTAATGTAGCTGGGGAACCAGTAGTAAAATACCCGAAATGTTTGAATGGAAATACCTGCATGTCATACTAATACTAGTGGAACAGAGAAGAACAAACCTAACTCCATTTTGGACCTACTCCTTTAGCTCTGGCCCGTGCTTCGCCATGTTAGCTTCGCCATGTTAGCTCTGCTCCGTTGTGAAAGAATGTTGCCTATAGCCTGAAATACACAGAACAGCCCATTCTCAAGGCTCTGACCTTTAAAGGTATAACACTTTGCATTCACACAGAGCTAAAAAGTTGCAGAAGAGAGAATAACATTTGTCTTGTTGGAGGTTTACAGGAACACTGTGACCAGACCTAGGTGGACAGCTGCAAAAATAAAGGATCCCTGGAACAAGAAGTTTGCAACAACCAATTACACCCCTTCCCCTTTTAATATAAAAGAAGCCTGAATTCTAACTCGAGTAAGATGGTTCTTTGGGACACTGGTCCACTATCTTTTCTGTCTGCTGGTTTTCTGAATTAAGTCACTGTTCCTTGCCCCAACCCCTCATCTCTCAATGTATTGGCTTGTCCTCGGGTGAGCAGTATGAGCTTAGACTCGCTAACACTCGCAGCACCAGTGATACTAGGGCAGGCGCTAGTCCCATTTCTGCCACTGTCACTGCACTGCAGGAGCAGTAGCAGTGGCAGTAACACCAAGATCCTGTACTTGCTGAGTCTTACTGTATTCCAGGAACTGTACTAAACATTTCACCTGGATAATCTCCTTCATTTCTTGCAACAAGCCTGCTGACTATTTATCATTATCAATCCCATTGTGCAGATTGGTAAAATGAGCCTTAGCAGGGTTAAACCTAATTTACCCAAAGCTACATACTTAAGGATGAATGTAGGCAGGATTCGAACTCGGCTACTCCGACTGCATGTGAAATCAGGCAGTATGCCCACAGGTCACCAGCTTTCCCGTGCTGTGCTACACTGCTTCCTATCACTTTTGAGAAAAAGGGAAAGAGCCCATAAATGGATTTTCTGGAGGAGAGAAGCCAAAAAATTTAAGTGCCAATGCTTTTAAAAAATGAAATATATAATTTTGATTGTGGTGTTTCTAAGGTGATTTACTTTATGTCTCAAATACAAAATGTAGAAGATAGTTTAATCATTTTTTGGTAATTTGAAATATGATGATGACCTTCTGCTATATATTTTATTTATGTATAGTTTTTATTTTCTTCCCTGGCAGAATACACTTGTGCTGCAGTGTGACTCCCCTCATCCATCGTCCCGTTTATCTCGAGCTTTGGTCTCACTGGGCTCTGAGATATCAGACTCAATGTTAGAAGTGAATAAAAATGATTCAACACTCCTCTCTCTCTCCCTCTGTCTCTGCACCTAAGTCTTCTGTCCTAAGATCACCTTCTCTACCTGAATATTAAAAAATCCGAAATTGCATGTTTTTTTCCCTCCCTCTGTTCCCAAGATAAGGGCAGTCAAACAAGCTTTTAGAAGTTTGGTGTGTTTGATGAGGAGGGGAGACATCAAAGAGCTATGCAGCAGGGAACCTTGTCAAGTATAACTTAATTAAAAACCCACGTGTTTTATTAAATCCCATAGATTTATCTATCATTTGCTGAGCCTCTTCTACGTATTAGGTACATTCTGTGTATCAGGTTCTTTGCACGTATCATCGCTAATTTTTCTAACAATCTTGTAAACCAGGTGATCATAGATGGTCTGACTGAAGTGCAGATAGGTTCAATAACTTGCTACATGTATTTACGATTCCAAGTTATTGATATAACTTGTAAGTACCTGAGCTAGGACTCAAACTCAAGCTGCCTGACTCCCTAACTCTTTCAGTGCTGAATCAGTTACTTCAGACAATGTTGTTGGGTTTTGTTTTTTGTTTTTGTTTTTTACTTTTTGGGGATTCTCAGCTTTACTAGATGTTGACTTTGCTGCAAGTTTGATCTCAAAGTCCATAAAGAGATCAGCATAGCCCAGTGTTTTACAAATGTGTCTGATAAAACCTAAAATCTCTATGAAGGAAGCTCGTGGGAGGATCTGAGGGGCAGAGGAAGCCTGATGGGTGAGGATCTGGACTCTCAACTCAGGCTTCAACCAAAACATCTTTCTTTTTATAAGGGTGTGTATGTATTTGAGTGTCATATTTCCTTAGGGAAGTAAAAAAGCTCTCTTATGAAATAGAGTTGAAACCCTTTCTCTCCCTGCCCCTCAGTATTGTAAACTGTAATAGAGTAGCATTTGGGATCCCCGTCTCCTAGGACTAATTGATTTGAAAAAAACTTCATCTCCAAATCCATTTCTGATCCATATTGTGATGAGGATCCTTTTACTCCCAATGGCTGGAATATGCAGAAATAAACCTTGACTCGACTTGCTCACGTACCCACCATCCATTTCTACAGCAGTCAAAAAAGCACAACTTTAATCTTAGCCACTTTGAGGAACACTGTGTCATCCATTTTAGAATTTGGTCTCTCCCCAAATGACTTAGTTAATTTTGAGTAAATTAACAGTTTTTCACTTTGTTCGTCTCTCTTTTCTTCTTCTTTTCTCCCCAAGATAAAGGGAAGCTTACATCCTATCATGATCTCGTGTAGAGTTCTCTGGTGTCTTGCTGTTGTCTGGTGCAGTGAGCTGCAAACTGGTCATAGGTCTCCAGACGTGTACCATTCAGGGCATGTGAAGACTCTCCAAGAGACAGGCATGAAATGAAAAGTTTTTAAGGGAACCAATTTCTAGTGTCTCATCTTTCACATGTATTCTTTGCTAAAACTTATCAGAGGACTCTCCTGCGGTTGATATGTCCTGTCTTTTCTGCCTTTTCTTTCCCAATTGCCCTTTCCTTTACAAAGATAAAGCATCCTGAATCTTACTTTGGTGCTTTGCTCCTGTATGTAAAAAACTCTAGGGACCTCCAAACAAATGGACAGCTTGTATGATATCAATGAAACCTCCTTTATACAAAGCAACAAAACCCGTGGCAGGGTGCCCTAGATTTCTCTCTCTTATATGTGTGTATTTCAAGGATGAAGAGCGATATGAGAAACAATGAACTTTGGTCTATATCAGGATGTTCTGAATTAAGAAAGAACAGTGTGAGACAATAGGAGTGATTTTATATGAATATATATATAAATATATTCAAAACTTTTGCCTGTTCCCATTCCTTGACAACTATCAGAGTAAAAGCAACACAAGGAACACTTTGGTAAGAAATGCTCAATGCTACGTGACCTGTTTAATCCAGAAGACAATTCTCTGCCTTATCTAATTTAGAATTAGGTAATCTGCAATGGAGCATTCTCATGAGAATGCATATGCTTATCTGAATAGAAATAGCGAGTTAGCCATTTTCCAGCAGAAAGTAAATCATATTGGGCTAATGAATGTGACAATAAAGATTAGTCTTTCCAGTTAGACTAGATGGCAGATGTTTAAGTCAATTAAATAAACTAAATCTACAGCTGCAAGATTTTAAAGAATATTTATTGAAAACATGTGAAAAGATAAAACTGTTTCATTAAAAATGTTGCAGAGACAGTTATTGACATTATAATGATTTTATTTCCTCAACTCTTTCTTAATGAAAAAAAGGGTCTCTAAGTAAAAGATTAACAGATATCAGTAATATTCTTGGTGGCTTTTTGTAGCATTTTTATAGGCTTCTACCGAGTTGAAACTGTTACTTTATTATTAGAGCCCAGATAACGAATCATTTTGCAAATTAAATGTTGTCAATTTACTTGCTTTAAACAAAGTAAAAGGAGGAGTAAATTCAGTGGTTCAAAACCATTGAATTGCATTTAGAGTTCATTGAATACATTTAAAAGACTCATGTAATGGATTTATTTTAAAATTCAATCAATATAATACTAGAAATGACATATTTCACAAGTATTTAAATGTAGGATGGACAATTATAGATGACAATTTAAACAATGACCAAGAGTATAAGTAGCTTTTAAAAATTATCTTAGACTATGACATAAATTATTTGGAAGACCAGAGCTCAGGTTCTTTTTTTTTTAAATCAACAACCTTTGTTTGAGGTGTTTGCAGTGTTTGAGGTGAGCTTATCTGGCTTGGTCTTTGAGGGTCAGCCTCCGTTTCAGTTGTTTCTGCTGCTGAAATATATCTGGCTGGTGTTCCTATTCTATTCTCTTGTCATGGTCAAGGCTTAGCGGTTGCCACATCATGGTCCTTCCTCCTCCTTGGCCTTTGCTGATGCTGTGCAAACTGCAGTTCTTCTGTGGACCTCAGATTTTGATTGTCCACCCATGCATCCTCTCTCCAGCTTCCTGCTCTTCAAAGTCAGCTCTCTGCTACTAGTCTCTACTTCCTCCTAAAGTTCTGTTGGAGATTAGAACCAAATTCCCTTCTATCCTTGTGTCCTCAAAATACTTAGATGACTTCTATGTGCATTTTCTTATATAACTTCCCAGCCTACTACAGAGCTTTTCCTTTACAGAAGCTCTGTATCAGGGATACACCCTTAGGGCTACCTTTTCCCACTTCCTGTCTCTCAAGATTTCTTAAAAATAAAAAATTATAGGAAAACATCTCATTTTCCTATATGGCAAAAAAAAAAAAAAAAAAAAAAAAAAAAAAAAAAAAAAGCCCTAGGTTTTATTCTTATTGACTTTCTACTGTAGCTTACATTAAAACTATGATTGCTTTCTGAACCAAACTTTCCTAGAATTCAAAATCCAGCTCTCTCCAAGATGTCTGTTTCTTGTAAATCAAAGTGCTTTATATCACATTGTTCTAATAGTAATTATTTGCTAGAGCCTATATAGATGTCTCATGCATAAACATTGGCTTTTTATTTGTTATGTCTTTATTTATTTAAAAAATTGTGTTGGCTTCTACCATTAATCTAAAGAAATGGACACACTCCAATCTTATTGGAAAGGCCATGGGTCAGCAAACAGTACTAGGAATCAAAATCACTGCAGATAATACTTGGAAAGTTTTATTGGCATGTGGAAAATAGTCTTCCTTACTTGATTTTTAGCTTTTACTAGGAGTTAAATAGATAACTGAATCGAGTGACCAAAACAAAAAGGGTGCCCTGTATTGCTAGAGAACTGGGGGGACCTCCTAGGACTGAGTCTTACTGGAGATACCTCTGTGGTATTATAATGAAAAGGGGAGAAGGAAACGGAGTTAGAAGACATATTTAAATGGTTAAATGCTTTTGGTGCTGTAACTCTTTCCATCATCCCCCCTTCCCCCCAAAAACCCCTCTTGGCACTACTAGGAAATCATATATGGAATTAATACCCATTGATTCCTTGGCATTATGTGACCATGGGCATCATACATCCACACCCCCTTCCCAAATTAAAACTTTCTGTTCCTAGTCTATAGCTTTTCACAATGGCTAAGAACAAAATGACAGACATACAGTTCTGTATTTTCTCTGCCTTCTGCACTTTCAGGAATCTTTTGAAGATTCAGCTTTGTGTTTATAGGTTAAATAGAGGAAGTAGTTTGTTTAATTGTCACCTTTTGAAGGAGGACTTGGTTGAGAGCTAGACTCTTCTGCCAAGCACCTCTGGTTTGTTAATCAGAAAGGTGACTTAGAGTCAAATTTTGAATGCTTGTTTTTGGCAGAGTTTGACTAATGCAAGTTTGTGGGCAACTTAGATGGACCAGTGATCTGAACGAAACCAAGAAAATTTATAAAGGGAATTCAGTGAAGATAATACGACAGAGAGGATGAGAGCGGTTGGGCATTAAGGCAAGAGATGTAAAGTAAAAAGGGGCAAATTTGTGGCAAGTCTGGAAAGCACTGAAACCACTGTAGAGCCCCAGGGTTTGTAGAACACAATGGCTCAAGTAGGAACAGGTTTTGTGGCTTAGGCTCCTGCTTGGGATGAGATTATATTTTCCCATATAATTAGGCACCTAATTGTGGTCCTACACTTAGTGGCTCCACTTACAACAACATATAATTGTGATTTACTTCAGATCTCTTCATGTGGACCGTATTTAATTGTTGAAATTATTTGTGATCTTTCCTGACTTGCTCTGACTAGATTTTGAGTAATTTAAGAGGCAACTTGATATCGTTTATTCTGAACAGAACCTAAACATAAATTTTTTTTTGTCTCACCAATTAGCTCACAAAGGTGTTGAAAAAGTCACCAGTATTTTCTCCCAACTCTGAAAATGAGTGCATTGGTCAAAGGATGTGGTAATCTTAATGATCAAGGTATTTATTAGGAAAAAAATTTTAAAAATCCCTGCCCATTGTGGGCAATAATTTCATTCTAAGGAAACAAGAACATGTATACAAGGAGTTAACAGCTAGTATATACAAAACTACATTATTCAGAAGAGTAAAAACAGACCAAAAAACCAATGTTCAACATACTATAGAATACTATATAGCCATTAAAATGCTACTACAAAAAGTGTTAATTGACATGGGAAGAAGTATTATTAAATATTGCTGATAGGAAAATCAGGTTCACGATCCTAACTTTGCAAAAACTAACTAACTAAATAAACATACCAATATCTATCTCATTCTATGACAGGAAAATATGGAGGAAAATGTATAAAAATATTAACAGTGATTTTTCTTTTCTTCCCAAAGTGGAACACTTTTGCTTTTTTCCCTACAATGAATATGTATTTTGTTATAAAATTCATTACAAAAAGAGATTTATTTGAGTGACACAAAAATATCAACATCAGCTAATCTATGTGATAATAGGAAGACATAAAAATATAGGTTTTTCATGAATAACACAAGGGTCAGAATTTGGATATATAAAAAATACTTATTTGTTAAGTGATACAGCAAAATTTTTAAAAAGTGAAAGAAAGCCCTAAGAATGCACTGGCTCACCTGCTGGAGAAGTAAAGAAAGCATATGATCAAGAGACAGAGGCTTTGAGGGGAGGGTATAGTTCAGTGGTAGAGTGTGTGATTAGCATGCAGGAGGTCCTGAGTTCAATCCCCAGTACCTCCATTAATAAAAAGACAGAGAGAAATAGAGATTTGCTTATGTAATGGAGTCCTGCACAGGATAGTGAGGACCCACAAAATTAAGGGAAAACGCCTCTCCTCGACAAGCTAACAATCTACAGGGCTAGACTAACAAGCCCGCAGTTGTGGTTGAACTATCTAGAGGTGTGCTATGGATTGGAGAAAATAAGACTTTCCATCAGACTGTGATCAGATAGGCATTGCTTGTGGAGGGGATATTCAACTGAGTTATTTTTGACAATTAATATTTATATTTCCCTGATTATAAAGGTTATATGCTAATTGAAGAATAATTTTTAAAAAAGTAAACACAACAGAAATAATAATTACATGCCACCATATTGGTTTCTTCCTTCATTTCTCTCAACTATTTAAATAAATATATAAACATATATATTTGTGACATTATAAAGTTAAACTATATAAAATACCAGTTTCCTTGACTGTCATTGATAATGCCAATATATGGCTTTAATGTATTTTTTACTGACTTTTCCTATGATATTGCACAATGTTCACTTACTCTTGCAACCACTCAAAAACATCTACTGCTCTCCTTTCTTACAGACCGATAAGAAAATATTTTCAACTCATAGTCTATGAAGTGCTATGATAGGGTAGGTTAGAGTGTGCTATAAGAAAGACATCTAACCCAGACTTAGAAGGTAAAGGATGAATTCCCAAAGGCAGTAAAGTGTAAACTAGGATTTAAAGAATGATTAAGGATTCTGTATCCTCATGTTTTACATCCATCTTTTTCATAATTCAGTTTGGCAACCTGCGACTATTAACTAGAATATGTAGTACACTGATAATTAATTATATATTGGAATTTGAATCTACCACTTAATTTACTTAATCTGCTTGGGATGTCTTGGAGCTTTTTGAACATTTACACATGTCTTTAGTTTTTTAAAAAAGTCAGCTATTCTTTCTTTAAAGAATGCTTTTATTTGATCCTCCTTCTCTCCTTCTGGATTTTGATGAAACTTAGGTTTGACTGTCTCCCAGTAGTTTCTTTTACCCTCCTTCTGTATTTTCTATATTTTTGTCTTAGAATATTTTCTTTTAACTTAATTTTCCAATCAGTAATTCTCTACTTAACTGTATCTAGTTTCCCTTTACAACTTATCTAATGAGTTATTTATTCCAATATTTTTTTATTCTAGAAAATGTATTTTGCTTTCAAATCTTCTACGTCATACCTTATAGCTTATAGTTTATAGTCAGTGT
The DNA here is from genome assembly GCF_048773025.1 of Camelus bactrianus. NCBI lineage: Eukaryota > Metazoa > Chordata > Mammalia > Artiodactyla > Camelidae > Camelus > Camelus bactrianus. The sequence continues at coordinate 19,494,917 of NC_133563.1, read as the reverse complement.
CTTAGTTCTTCAAAGGTAGATATGTAATCATTGTATAATCTGAGCAGAATATTCCCCAAATCTGATTTCTACGCAGATTTGTTGCTCTTATTTGTCACTTTTGCTGGTTCTTGCTCACACAGTTTGCTTTCCTTGTGTGGAACGTCATCACTGGCTGTGTGCTGCACAATGCTTTTGATAAAAATCTTTTCAGAAATAAAATAAAGTCTATGATGGAAATACTTTTCTCCAGAGAAGACTGGCATTTGTTTCTGCTAGGAGACCATGTTTACAGCCACCAGTACAACTTTAATAGATTTTCAAGGTTTAAAATATCCCTGAACAGCATGGGAGATTAAAATCTGAGTGTAAATCCATGTGGAATACGTTCTTTCTGATTCATACTCACCTTAAGAGTATGGTCCACAGCTGGGTTTCCCGTTCAGCTTCCCCCCTTATACATGTCAGGGTTGGATTTCTGTCCCCTCTCCTTGTGAAGCTGACAAAACAAATATTGTAACTTTCCTGATCAACAAATCCTCTTGGGACAAAAGCAGATTTCAAACCAGCTTTCTTCCCTTTGTCCTCAATTTCCCTCCTATTTGGGCATAGTAATTCTTTACTGACATGCTGCTTTTTTAACATTGTTAAGATTAGGCATGTGTGTTTGCATGTAAATACATATTTATCTAGCTATTTAAACACCAGAGATCAGGAAGACACTTATAGAAAATGACAAGCAATAGAGAATGGGACATTTTTGTGTTTCTCGAAATTTCCTTGAACTATGGACCTGTGTCAAGTCTGATATTCAGCTGATTTGCATGAGTTATTTACAGACAGGATCCATTCTCATTGGTTGCTACCATAGTTTGGCATCATTCTGATTAAGCATTATCCATATTGAACAGGTTGTTAGATATGCCTACTATTACCCATTTGCTCTGCTGTTAAAAAAAAAAAAACTCAAAAAACTATAGCTCCATACTATCTAAAGTTATCAGTGCAAAGATATTAGATAAGGAAGGAAGAAAAACATTAAAATCTTGGTTATATCAATTTTCTTTCTGTGCTTAAAGACACATCAAAGAGAGGTTAACTGTACTGTAACCACAAACAATGCAATAATTGCTATGCTTAAATCTCTTTCTCAGAAAGCTCTGTGGGGATTTTCACATAGCCTCTGGGATTTTACAGATTTCTGTACAAATTAGAAGTTAGCCTTTTACAAAGGAAGATTTGGGCTTTTTAAACGGCAACTTATTTCAAGATACAAATTTTAAGTTTTTCATGATTTTGTTGTACGACTTACTCATTAACAGCGAATAATAGATCAAATCCTGCCAGGAAACTCCTCCACCAGTCCTTGGAAAATAATTTCCGACCTTATGTGTTCACATAAATGTCTGAAGTTTACTCACTGTTTGACATTGTGACTAGTTCCTTGAAACACACAAAATTAAAAATGGAAGACATGAAAAAAATGTAAGTGTATGATTAAGTATATTAAAAATTCCCACTTAAAGAGAGATATGGAATGAGAATAATAGTAAAACTATTGACCTGAAAGAAAGATAACATTTTACTTTAATTTTGACTTTGCACTTGTGGGAATTTTCTTGCCATGGAGATTTGTGAAATGTTGTACATCAGAAAAGCCATTTTAATTCAATAAATGATGGTTGTCATATTATCTGCACATGTTTAGAATTAAATTTCAGAATAACTCCAACAGTACTTGCAACTGCATACAAATGTGATTCTTTCATGGGGAAAAAATAACAGTAGAAAAAAATGCAACAAGTGTAGCAGTGGGAATATACATAATTTAATTGAAAATGAAATGTCATGGGTAGGTATGGCATTTTTTTTTTGATAGTTATATTTGTCATGTTGCATAATGAACATACATGCTCTCCATAATATACTCTTAACAATAATAATTTATCTACTTGATGATTGGTTTAATGCTTTCAGTTACATAAGCTACATAAATTATGGGAATGAATCATTTTTAATTCTTCTATCAGTTGCCTAAATCAAGACTTAGTTACTCTGGGGAGTTATATGATCTGAACATCTTAGAAAAACTCTGAAAGGACACTAATTTAATTTGCTTTTTTCAAATTACTGGAAAATAATTTCCTTGATAATTTCTCTAAGATTGTTATTTGTGTCAATATTATTTTTCTCTTTTCTAAATAAATTAACTAAAATGTAAGTACATTAAGTTAATTGTTTAAAGTTTTATAGAAAACTGCTGAAGAAGCTTGCCTCAGAACATCCAAAGTTAAAGAATTCCTAGAGGGGAAAAAAGCAAATGAGCCTTACTTACCACGCACATTACCTAACAGATGGTTATGCGTGCGCACGCATGCGCGCGCACACACACACACGCATCCATCTCCCCAACAAAGGTCTATTCTGGGCACTTGATGGACAATTTGGAAACTATAGTGGTTTACTAGGTAGAAAAAAAACTTGTTCAAAACAGAAAACAGAGGTGCAAGTATTGTGAGTCTATCTTAGAATGTCAGGGAGGAAGAAATTTTCCTTTACCTTCTAGGTTTTTTCGTCTTATCGAAGAATTAAACTGACGTAAGTCAGATTAACAGGAGAAAATCAAACAAAAGTTTAACAAAATGTATACATGGGAGAGAGCTAGGAAAACTGAGGACTCACCCAAATGGCTGAAGCCCTCAATTTAAACACCATCTTCAGCTAAAGACAGAAAGGAAGTTGGGGATGGGTGTTTGGGGCTTCAAAGGAGAGAAAGGCAATTCACATGGAGGTGGACAAGCAAATGACTGGTAAACAAATGTTTGCTGAGCCATGCAGAGACAATGAGACACGGAATGTACTCTGATCTCTAGGCCCTGCCAAGTTGCCCCCTACCACGCCGGCCCCATATGCTCTGTACATATCACTAGTGGTACCTCTATTCTGGGAACAGGCCCTTTAAATTCTTTAAGGCAGTTAAAGAGAGATAAAAAGAGAAACTTTTTGAGTCTGCTTATTCTTAAAAATAATCAGCTTAAATGAATCCTGAAGTCAAAGAGATGTATTTTGGGGTGCAAATTTTGCTCCCTTATAAGAATATCTAAAGTTTTCAGTCCTCTTCCAAACCTTAGTCTCAGCTGACTGACTTTTAAGACTTTAAAGCAAATGTTAGCATTTTCATATCTTTTGGTTATTTTAAACTACTAGATGCACAAATTTGCCATCTACCATATATTATCTACCTCCAGCTCCTATGTTTCCAGAAGGTTCTTTTTGCTTAATTTTCCCGTATCTATTACAGAGTTGTGAGTATTGCATTGTTAGTCATTCATAGGACATTTAGATCCCATTGCAATACACTTCCATTGAACTGGTACTTCAGAAGAATCTTTGTATTTATCTGTTTTTTTTTCTTTTACAACTGAGATTTCTCTGAGATAGAACTATTAATAAATATTTATTGAAAGTAGTATGCCTATGATAATATAAAAAAAAGAACTCATTGTTTTAATAGTGAGCATTTTAGAATAGCATAAAAGTAAGCCCCCAGATAGCTCTAAGACAAAAAAACAGCTGAATTGAACTGCACACGCTAATGTAAATGGAAAGCCTCAACTCCTTTGAATCTTTTCCCAGGGGAAGTTTGGGGAAAATGATGGCTATTAAAAATAAAATCAATGGTAGTACTTGTTTTCAGATCCCAGCTGCTTGAAGATAAACCTTTCTCCAAACTAAATCCATTGCTACTTTAATTTCAGACAGAATTTCTTTGTTTTTTAGAATAAGTGAATGAAGAGAAGGAATGATCTCATGGACACATATTTTGAGACTTCTTGGGAGGTTAAACATAACATGACATAGACTATTGAAAATCTAAAGAAAAATCCAGAAGGAATTTTTGGTATAAGCATAAATTGCAATCAAAGACAAGCTTTTACATTAAAAAAAAAAAAACCCAAAAAATGGAAGTAAGCTGAATCATGTCTCAACTTATTCAATGTAAAGTTTTTGTCAGGCCGTGATAGTCACAGAATGGTTTTATACCCTTATTGCTTTTGGTGGAAAGAATAACTTGAGATTGAGTTAAATTTGAAAAGCCTTTGCTATGGTGCGTAAATCACGGGCACCCTGACAGTCCATATGTACTACCATTAAGCAGCCTCTGTAGCTATAAAATCTAAGTGTTTTTCTTAGTGCATAAAAGTGGAATTCCACTTTAGCAGTTACAGTGGTCAGAAAAAAGAAATCACTCTTCTTACATTCCCTGAACCCTGGTGAATCCTTATTAATATAATTCTAGCCCAAAGCTTTCTCCTTAAGTTTATTTTTATCTGTGTATTTTCAATGGATTCAGTAGCCAGAAAACACAGGAGTACTTTTGTGTTGAGCAGAAAGGTGAATAATTCCAGAGGCAACAGTCACAAGGAACAAAGTGTGAACAGCACTCCTTAGAGCGCAATGTGGTAATCTCTACGAATGCCGGGTCCGGGTACCGTGATTAGTTCATACATTTCTTGGGCTGCTTCTTCCTCTGGCTTCGGGGCAGGAAGCTCTGGTCCAAGGGCAGGAAGAAGCACCAGCCGTGTGCTGAAGCCGGCTCATGCTGACTGCAAGTACAGATTGTGAAATCCTCATTAATTTTTCAAGTGGTGTGTTAATTCTCGGTACTTTAAAATCAGTGACATGGAAGTATTTACACCATGGAAACTGGCAAACACTACAAATTGGGGATTTCATTTTCCTTTGCAGAGGGAGAAGCTGACTTTCAGCACACCACTGAACCAGAGGCTTTCTCCCCTTCTCTTTCTCTCTGTGCTTCAGGTTTTGCATCTATCAGGGATGCTTCTCTGTGGCTCCAGCTCTGGCTGGACGACTTTCCACTGAGGTCCTGTTTCCTACCAGGTATGCTGAATCCTTTCCACCTTTCAGCAGGAGGTGCCATCTCCCTTGTACCTTCCATTCTTAAAAGTGGTAGGGTCTTTCTGCTGTTGTTAACATCTGGGTGTTCTCACAATCTGCTGCTTAGCTTTTCAGTTCTTCAATTACTGATATATCCGATCCCATTTTAATATCTCCTTTAACTACATAGAATGGCTTCGTTTTCTGGCTGAGCTACGATTAGCATTGCAAGTATCTTCTTTTCAATCCCCACATGCACTCAGAGGGGCAGTCTATTTTACTGAGGGTTTTGTTTTTGTGCTATTTTATGAATGCTTAAGCTTGAGAGGAAATTGTCCTAGCAGTTGTATTGTTTTCAGATTAATATGAGAGAGGCATTTTCAAAGCTGATCATAGCTTATCCAGATCAGTGAATCTTGGACCTCGTAATATAGGTTTTATGACCTCCACTTATTCATTTAATAAGATTTTGTTGTTTGAACCATGTTCTAGGAACTCTATCAGTTCTATGGCAGACAAGACCCCTTCCATCTTCTCCATTTTTTCTTTTATTAGGTTTGATGATTTCCTAATATTGTTGTATTTGATAAAACATTTTGTAATTGCAGCTTTTGTCCATTACTCCATCATTAGATAATAAGACACATGAGGGAAGCAACCTTATCTTTCTTATTCACTGCAGTATTCACATGTTCCAACATATGGTAAGTACCCAGAATGGAAATTAAATTAACTAACTCCTTTCCATTAAGTTTCAGCAGAAATGTCACCTCCACTACAAGGAATTCCTGACAATTCCAACTGAAGAGAAATTAGAGAATAGTACATTTTTTTCCCCACCATCACTTGGTAGTCCATTTACTATTTTGTTTTCAAATGATTTGTTTAAAGATCTTATACTCTAGTTGACTGAACATTCTTGGAGAACATGTGGAGCATATAGCTGGGGTTCAATATATGAATAGATGAATGGATGGATGAAAGAATGAATAAGGAACTCACAGATTGTTCTGGTTATACAGGCAGGAACAATTATGATTCCTGATGAGATGGACTTATGGTAAAAAAAAAAAAAAATAACCAAGAGAGGTCCACACAGTGTGGTGCGCTCAACTGCCTAAATGTAGATTGAGAAGGCAAGTTGCGACAGTACTGATTCTTGTTGAAATTTGAGTGCCTGGAGCAAATTACATTGGCAAGATGCCTAATCTTTATAGATAAGCTAGTTCCAATTCAATTTGCTCTTTTTAATTTTACCTTTTCCATGATAGTCAACCAGGCTATTTCAGGAGTGCCTTCAGAGATGAATGTGTATTTAATCATTTGCCATTCACTTGGCAAATATTAAGTAGCTTCTACCAAGTACCTTATCAATACTTGGGATAAGCAGACAAATAAAACCCAACTTACACCTTCAAGGAGCTCAGCCTGTTATAATCATTAGCACTGAGCCAAAGACATTTCTGCACTATTTGGTGACATGCTGAAGGGTCTTTGCTTGGCTTAGGAAAAGAAAATCCTATAGAAGTTTATGATCAGTACAACTCCTAAACAAAATTGTGATGCCCTACTCTTGTGGTACCACTAAGGCTGCTTTGTCAGCTTATGCATAATTTAACTCTGAACATGAGTAGATATTTTGAGGTTAAAAAAAGGCATTGGCATTGAATACTCAAGGTGGAAAAGTAGATTATAATGCATATTATGGAAAACTTTACCAAAATGATGTAAGCTAGGAATGACTTAAGTGGAGTAGATGCCAAACTTCCTATTTTTCCTATTTTTGAGCAAAAATTTCAATGCTACTTTCCAGATGACTTAGCACACAAACCAAATATAGAAGGACTAAACCAGCATCCAGAATCAGTTAGCTAATGCTGCGTAACAAACACTCACAACTCTTCAGTGGCATACAATAAAATAAAAATTTATTTAGCTAAAGCATGTCACATAATCAAACCCTCCATCAGAGCTGGGGAGATGATCAGCTTATATGACAAAAGATTGAGACACAGATAGGGGTGTTTTGGGGGGGGCATTGGTGCAATTGGTCTACCACACTCGTCCTTGTAACTTGCCATTTGAGTCATCTGTTGATAATGTCCTGTAGAAAAATTGTTTTGATGAAAATGAAGCCAGTGGAAAGAACCACTATAGATGATATGGCCTTTTTACCATTGAATAGACGTTTATTATACTTTTGGTTTAATATGTAATTAAGAGCCTATTATGGCTCAACTCCAGTACTGAGGATACAGTGATGACTAAGACATAGTCTTATGTCTAATGTCAACTTATTGGGGAAATTTCAACATTAGTACATTGACACATAACACGTATCACACATCACACATGTGCGCACAATGTAGTCTTGAAGAGTGGACGAAGAGCTCTGAAACCTTGTGAAAGAAGCATCTAAGAAAAAAATTTTTTAATATCCTCAATGATTTTTGATAAGCCACGGTTGGAATCAAAACCTATCTTGGGCTTGGCATTTACGAGCACTGTGGTAAATATAGCAGGGTCCTCAGGCTTTATGGGATGATTCTGGTGGCTTCATTCTCTGGTGAATAATCAATAGCTTCTGACTCTCAGTGATGTAAATTATTATGATAATGTCTGGACTTCATTTTAATACATTTTGAAAGGATGGCTGACATAAAATTCTTCAATATTCCCCAAAGGAGTCATTTCAAGCACAGCATGTACCCCTGGTCCAGGTAGAGGCTGTGTTTAATAGTTTACCAGTCCTGCTGGAGAGTGGATTTATACTGCTGACTCTCACTGAGCTCTTTGACAGAACCCCATCTTTATCACCAGAAGATATGTTGGGCAGCAGTAAACAATAAAGGATAAACAGGCCCTCAACTAAACCTTTCAGTGATGCATAGATGACTTTGGGCTAATCCTACCTTAAATCAATGTTGTATGGTTCTGTAAGAACTCAAAAGAACCAAGAAGAAATCTAAATATCATACTGATTTACATTGCCTTCCCTTTCCCAGACTCATGGCATTCACAACGGTGGCAATGTTCCAGCACATCCCTTGCTGCTTTGATAACTCCTAAGTTAAGGAGGACAGAGTATTATGGGGCTGCTCTGGAGAACCATATTTTATATTCCTTTGGAGGAAAATGCACAGACTCTTTAAAAAGCCAGTTTTAGCATGTGTTAATGGCTGCACATCTGGGAATGTCAGTACCAGCTTTAGTAGGATTTCTTTCTATTCCTGTTCTGCCACATGGAAATGTGAGATCTGAAATATTATTTCATTAGCCTGCATGCTTTTTTAGATCCGTGTTCTGAATAAGCATTTGCTTAGTCTGTAAGAATAAGCATGTCTTTTCCATGGGGGGAAAAGTCATTAGGAACTTAGTATGCTGGAAACAAGCAGTATTCTTTCATAGGACGATTTCATAATCCTAGAAATGGGAACTTCCTCAAGGTGTACGTGGACTTTGCACTTTTACTAATGAGAATTTACATAGTAGAGACAGAATGACTTTCACACTATGTAGAGGTAACAATTTTATCTTCTCCCCACCAAAGCGCAATTGCATTTCATATTCCAAACCAAGTTTCAATTATGAGAGTTAATGAAAGAGAAAGATAATGAATATAGGAAGAACTTGTAGAAGATTTAAAATTTCTCCTCTGTCGAAAACCTCACAATAGACATTGGTTTAAATATCTTTACCTATACAGTGCTTGCAGTTTATTAATTAATTTGATAAATATTTTTCCCTCCACACTGATTCCATGGCTATTCAAACAGAAGTGAATGCTTACTAACTTTTCTTGATTTATTTTTTACTGTGAGTCAGACACAGGAAGAAATGGTTTATAGATATTCACTCATTTCATTCTCATAATCACCATATGAAATAGGTACTATATTCATCCCATTTGACAGTGAGGAAATTGGGTGTGATAAGTAATTTGTGTTGAGTTCCATGGCTAGCATGATAGAGGAAGTACTCAAAGCTGGATATTTAGGATTAGAGTGCATTTCACCACATGTATCCATGCATTTAACCACCACATAATACTTCTTTATTTTAATTCTTCTAGTGTTTTCCAATGGGCCATGCTAGCCAGAATCACCAGAGATTTGGAGTAGAAAAATCCAGTTCTTTGAGGCACCACAGACCTATCAAATTTGAGTCTTGGGATGTATAGTCTGAACATTAGGCTCACATCTTTGAGAGGACCCTTGGGGCCTCCTTTATTCCTATTCCTCTCTGTAGGGTGAGGATTCCTTACAGTCAAGACCAGAGCTGGTGCGCCCACCCTTTCAGACCACATTCTGGGTACTCACAATTTCTAAATTGCCTGGACAAATAGTTCTGAATGGGCTTCCAGGGCCTGTGTGGGCCTCTGCCCAGGGTTCCCCTCTTGATGGTGTCCCATATCATTACTGTGCACATCTCTAGGTACAAGGGGTGATCAAAGAGTTGCTGTTGGCAGGGAGTGTGGACAGAGCTTGGATGTGAAGTGCAGGCTGTTCATACATGTCTTAGCTTGAGCTGCCATAACCAAATGCCATCGATTGGGTGGCTTAACCCACAGGGATTTATTTTTGCACAGTTCTGGAGGCTAGGAGTCTAAGATCAAGGTTCTGACCAATTTAATTTCTGATTAGAACTCTCTTCCTAGCTTATAGATGCTCGTAGATGGCTACTTTCTCCCTTTGTCCTCACATAGCCTCTCCTCAGTGTGTGTGTGTGTGTGTGTGTGTGTGTGTGTGTGTGTGTATGAATGTGGGAAAGGCAGAGAGAGAGAAGAGAGGGGGATGAGAGAGAGAGAGAGAGAGAAGCTCTCTGATAGCTCTTCTTATAAAGACACTAACCTGATAGGATCAGGGCCCCACCCTATAACCTCATTCAACTTATTTAACTTTGATTACTCCTTTATTTCAAATATCACCACACTGGGGGGTTCAGACTTTAAAATATGAATTGAAAGGGGTGCAAATATTTATTCCTTGAGAACACATGTGTACATGAGGCATTTCACAGTTAGGGAATGGAGTCAGGGTAGTAAGAAAAAGGGGAAAGCTTGGGGGAAAGTGTAGGAGTTGAATCTATGAGTACCTCTATGTTCTGGTGTGGAACTTCACAGAATCCAGTAACTCTAAATTTGAGTCAATGCTGTGAGTTCGTAAGAAGTTAGCAAAATTAAGCATTTTTTTTAAACATTTTTTATTGATTTATAATCATTTTACAATGTTGTGTCAAATTCCAGTGTAGAGCACAATTTTTCAGTTACACCTGAACATATATATATATTCATTGTCACATCAGGCATTTTTAATTTATCAGCTTGTTAGCTTAATTTATAACTTCAAAAGATTTAGGCCCAAGATGTGTGGGCCTTCTCACAGGCCCTAGAGATAAACCGACTCTTTCCTCTGTTGCTGTCATTGGGAACACACAGGGTGTCTTGCTCACTGACCCCACTCCAGGTCATCTGAGGGGTTATGAGAAGTGGCCCTTCCTGACCAACAGAGTTTATTTAGGATAGTCATGGGAATTTGAATCGAACATCTTTTTTTAAAAAATCATATAAAAATTGTCAATAGTGAAACTTCACATTGGACATCTTATCAATGTAAAATTCCCTCGTTAATGAACTTGGCCATGTTTAAAAAAATAAAACAACCAACAAGCAAAATAATTAAGCCCAGAACAAAAATCTTCATAGATCATCTGAGACAACCCATCTGAATAAGGAAAGAGCTAACTTTAGTCCATTGAAATTTGCCGCCAAAGAGACTGGTGTTAGCGAGATGTTTAAAAGGCAGACGTTTCAGCGTCTACTGGTACTTACCCCTTGAGTCAATTAGGAACAAGAACTGAAAAAGAAGTAACCCCCTCAGCAAGAGAGTCAATGATGTTTCATGCCATGTTGAGTGACTTTCTGCCATCACTTTGGTGTCATGACATCCTAACCAGCTTTTCCCTGCTTTGGCACTATTCCTGCTTTCATGGCACTGAATCCTGTAGTCACGTAAGCCTTAATGCTGTCGACACTGCTTGCTCTCATTGAACCATTTTCCTTTAGAGCATTCGTTAGTTTTCGTTTCTGTTTTAATTATATGTCCTCCCCTTAGAACTCGGGCGAAGTTCCTTGTATGGAAGGTCTTGGGGCAAAGTGAGTTAAGATCCTGGTGACTGGGATGGTCACACTGACAGTGACTGACTCCAGTGGCTGAGCATTTACTGTCTACCAAGGAAGTGCTCAAGTATTTATAAATACTCTTGTTTAGCCATCACAATGACCTCACGAGATTAGTATCATTCCCACATTACGGTGAGAGCGGAACAGTCTCGGAGCCTGGAGAGTGACCTGTTTAAGCTTACACCCTTCCTTCTGGTCCATACTCTGTTTTTAAACCACACGTGAATTCTAGAGTGAACGCAGGCTATTTATATCCCACGTAAAAGGCTTAGAATGATTTTCACAGATGAAAATTCTTTCACAGATATTTTAAGAGGCTCACAGTTCCTAAGTACGGATTGAGGTTTCTTTAAAAGTTTTATTTTATTTTTTCTCTCAAACTTCCTGTTGGTAAATGATTTAGCTATTTTTTTTACCTCGGTTCTTTACACCTTTTTTCTTTTTGTATCAATCTTGTTTCATAAATGTATTCAGATCGAGAGGTTCATCATCTTTATGACCCAAGATTACAGCCCCTGATTTCAGAAAATGGTCCCATTTCCCGTGGAACTGATTCCCTGTGCATGATGAGCCCCTCCACCTCCCAGAGGCAGAGTTGGTCTCTTTGCGGTTTGCCACACACAAAAGACTCATTATTGTTTATTTTTACTTCTCAGCATTTCCTCCAACGTCTTGTTCCTGTGATTGTTAGAGCGTTGGATTCAACGCTCGATTAGCCCTGCTGTTCGAGAGTTGCCAGGTCCGAGGCAACTTTATTAAACTTCCAGCAGAGTCGCGCTGAAGTGCATCTGCCTCTTCCCACTGTCAGACTCGAGCCTTCTCTGCTTTGCTCTCCTTCCTTATCATGTTTTCCCCGCCCCTGCGTGGCGTTTCCCTGGCAACGCAGGATCCCGCTCCCCACGGTGTGGAAACAGCGTCTGCCATTCACCTTTCCTCTCCGGTGCCATAAACCACTTTTATTTTTTAGTAATCAATTCCACTGCTGAAAATTAGCATCTATTTTTCTCCCTTTCCTTTGAAGACTTCAGAATTCCTGGCCCTTGCCACCCCCCTCAATTTTTACAAGAAGCCTTTGATCTTAAGGAGTTCTAAATGTATCTCTGGAATTTCCTGGAGATTTCTGGGAACACCATCAATAGAAAGCTCTTGTATATAGAGCATCAGTCAGGCACACGGCTCTGAAATACACCTTCTCAACCGAAAGAGAGGAAAGGGAACTGCCTTCGTCCCAGTCGAGTAAATGGCTCATTATACACCAAGTAATGATAAAGGCAAAACAACAAGTCACAGTGCTCTTGATATACGAGCCTATCTGGGACAGCCTGGCAGGGACTTTGTACACTTTCAATGGCATTTCAACACTTGTCTGTTCTTAAAACAACGTCATCTTTCTATCCGGAATACAAATGCGTGCTGAAAATTTCCCCGTATTTTACGCAGTCGGCCCCTCGGTATAGTATTTCCTGATAACAGAATGTTGCTTGGCAAATAAGAAGTTATCTGAATTGTTCAAGCAGCTCTCCTGGTTGCGATAAACCCTTGTTCAGCAACTTGTTTTCGATTTGTAAAAACAAGCCAGATAAGCCTGTCTTGCCAGGGTTATCTCGGCTCTTTCAGAGGCTTCCAGACTAATCGTGCACCCAGGCTCAGTCTGCTGCCAAGTCTTATTTAACAACAATTTTCTGCCTTGCAAATGAGGCATGGAAATTCAGGCAAATACGCCTAGAAACCTCCAGATTAAACCAGGAAAAGATAACTCAACTAGTTTGCTGAACTAGATAAGATACGAGAATGAAGCCCCAAGGGATCCTGTTTCAGAAGATTGATGAAGAAGACGCTCAAAGGTAGCGAGCCAAAAATTCAACAGCTTCTTTAAGAGACAAAGGAAGAGTCTTACTTTGTTTCTTCCTTAAACAAGCGATTTTGCCTAGACTTGAGAAGCAGTGCACACAGCTTTGGAATAATCCTACGAGAACAAAATGGTGGCACATCTTACCTTCTTATGCACTTCACCCTCATGCTTCCTGGAACGCTTATCTGTGCCATGCACTTTGGCGTTTGATTACCCATTCTGGCGGTTTATTCTCACATTTCCTATTATTCTCGTCTTTCCAAAGACAATGAACATTTCTTGAGCAAGTCTTTTATGGTTTATGGTAGATATTGTCATTTTCGCATACTTCATCTCATTCAGTACTTATGACAAACTTGGGAAAAATGTCTTATTATCTCCATTGTCTTAGTCTTGGAAAGAAAACAAGAGATTTGAAAAACTTAGGTGGAGCAGCCTGGACAGAGAAGTCCCATTTATCTGACTCCAGAGTCTCTCTCCCACACTCCACTTCCCTAATGATACTGTAAATTCTTTGGAAGCACAGATGGATCCCAACTGGATTGAATTTATTGTTCTTGGAAGGTTATTTCACTAAATCAACTCTCTCAGGCCTGAGAGAGGTAATGCAAATGACTAGATCACCAATATTTATAATAAATTCTTTATATAGGTTATCTCATTTGATCTTCAAAACAATCCCCTGAGTAGGAACTATTATTACCAACATTTACAGATGAAAGGATGGAGGTTTAGTGAAGTTAGGATTGACCACGTCCACACAGCTGATTCGTGACCAAATAGAAATTCAAACAAATGACCATCTGATGCTAGTTTCCAAAGTTTTATCTACTCAACTTATATGTCTGTCAATGAATCACTGGGCTTTTAACCACCCAATCAAATGGCCCCCTTGACACTATAGACTTTCTGCTGCAGACTGAATGTTTACGTCTACTCCCTTCGATTCTGCCCCCTTGCAAATTCATATGTTGAAATCCTAACCCCCAAGGTGATAGTATAAGGAGGTGGGGACTTTGGGAGGTGATTAGGTCATGAAGGTGGAGCCCTCATAAATGGGATTAACACCCTTATAAAAGAGGCCTTAGGGATCCCTGGCCCCTCCCACTATGTGAAGTTGACTAAATGGCCCTTACCACACAGCAAATATTCCAGTGCCTTGACCTGAGATCCCCCTGCCTCCAGAGCTGTGAGAAATAAATTTCTTTTGTGTACAAGCCAATGATATCTTCCTATCGCAGCCTGAAAGGATAAGATACGTTCTTGCTAAAAACACCTCCTTCCTTCCTGTGATTCCCTGTGGCCACAGTTATACTCATACTTAACACTGTTTTAAAAATGATGTTTGTTGTAACATGTCTCACGCATATCAAAAAGCACAGGAAATATCACAAATATTCATGGTAAAGGCAACATTTTGTTTTGGATTTTTTTAAGTAATAAAATATTACAAACACTAGTTAAAACTCCCTTGTTTACATCTCTCTGATTTCATTCCCCTCTCTTACCTGAGGCAATAGTTATCCTGAAGTTACTGTTTCAATTCAATGGAGTTCTCATTCACCTGTACATATTTTAATTACATGGGTATTAATAATTACATATATACCATTAATTTATTTGCTTATAAACATTAATAATGGGATCATTTGGAATGCTTTATTGTGAAACTTTCCAAAATTATATTTTTTGTGATTTATCTATATGACAAACATAGCAATGATTAATTGTTTATTATGCTGAACTATATTCCATTTTATAGTATTGCAATTTGTTCATGTTTTTATTAATGGAAATTTTTTCAAATTTTTGCAATTACTGTTACTGTTGTTGAATAAGAATGTTACTGATTTTTTTTAAGAAAATGTCCGTATGTCCAGAAATCCTTCTGAAGTCTCTTATTAGATCTAAAATTTTCCCTCTAAATTCTCCATGAGGATGATTATATTGTCTAGACATAATAATATTTTTTTTGTATTTTTTTCTAATTATTATAACTCATTTCTTTTTCCTGCTTTTCTCTTTATCTAGACCCTTCAGCAGAATGTTAAATAATATAGGCAACAGAGCCATCCTTAAATTATATTTTATTTTGAAGGGTCTACTTCTAAAGTTTCATCATGTGATGTAAGTTTTTGGTAAAATACTTAATCAGGTTAGAGAATGTTCCTTTTCATTTTTTTCCTATTTTAAAAAAAATTATGACTGATTGTTGAGTTTTATCAAATGCAGCTCCATAATCTTTTGAGCTCTGTTTACTCTTCAATTTCCATTAGCCATTGCTTTGGGGGGCCTCAAAATGTAGTGGGCTCAAGAGTTCATGGCATGTCCTTCCTCTCCATCTGTATCAGTGATGTGTGACCCTCTCTGTGTGCTTGAGTGGGGAACTGAAAAAAATCACAGGTGCTCAGACTCCATCTAAAGAGGCTGAATCAATTGTTCTAGGTAGGGTCTTGGCTGTGCCACTTTTAAAAGCTCCTTAGGTGTCTTACCCAGAGTTGAGAAGTACTATCAAAAAGGTACTTCAAAATGATCGTGGTAGGAGAGAGATGGAGCGATCAAGGGAGAAGGATGTTTTACCAGAAGAGGGTATATTTTTCTTTAAAAAATACATTATTCACTATTATAAGCTCACCTTCTCTCTCTTCAGCAGCAAATTCTTTCCATGACTGTATCTTATAGGATGGAGGATGGGACTTGCCAATGAACAAACTGTGACTGTCTAGGGCATTTTTTAACTGCTGTAACCTGGAAACTTCAGTCTTTTGATTTTATTCTGTACATTTGCTACAGATAAAATATTTCCTCTCATCTTCTGGGAGGCTTTGAACATGATTCCTTTCCTTCCCCCAGACAAGTGAGAAGTATTTTTCCAAGAGCCAGGCCCCAAGACTGAAGGATCATCAGGGTTTACTGAGACAAAACAAGCAAATAGGGCTTGGGAGGAGCATAAGAGTTAAAAAAAAAAAAAAAAAAAAAGGAAAAGATTGCTAAACTGATCACTTACCTCTGTGACCCACAATAGGGAGGAGGGGAAAAAGGATTTTCTCTCCTTTGAGAAGAAGTTTAATGGACACTGCCACTCCAAGCATGGTCTACACCAGCAGCATCAGCATCACCCTGGAGCGTGGTTGAAATGCAGAATCTCAGACTCCTAACTCGGAAAGACTGGGTCAGCATTTGCAGTTTAACAAGACTCCTGGTGATTCATATGCACAATAAAGTTTAAAAACACTAGTTAAATGAAGCAGTGGTTCTCAACCTTGGATGCACAATGTAATCGCTGGGAGGAATTTTGAAAATGAAATTCTGGTTCTTCTTCAGAGATTCTGATTCAGTTGGACTGGGGTGGAGTGTACTAGAATCACCAGGGGAAGAATTAGCTCTGACTGATGGACAAGACAGTGGGAGTTGGTGCATTCCTAGCGACCCTAAGCAGAGCGGTAATATACAAGAAGTTAGCAGAGAAATTGAAGGGAACTCCAGGGATTTTTAAAGAATGAGGGAAACTGATAATAATTGCTGATAAACCTTCCTGCTGTCACACTCCTGAGATTCCATCCTGACTCAACCTTGTTTGAATCCTAGTATCAAGGAGATATAACGAATTGAGGATGTAATTTTGCTTCTATTTTTTACTCTCTCAATAGATGAATTACATTTTCCTCTTTCATGAAGTTTTGAGCTTTGGGCTAGGCACTGCGACTTATATAGTTTTCTTATGCTCCTATTCTGAATGGATGGCTCCATGCAAGGGCACATTGACTGCTTGAATACTTTTACTGGAAGAAATAAAATTAAAATAAATATATATGCTTCTATTATACTTAAAAGACATTGAATAAGCCTTCTTCTTTTTTTTTTTAAGTATAAAGTGATTTTGGAGAGCTAATGTAGATATTTTGACACTTTCCCAAGTAGTCCTAGGGTTGTGTATAAATCTGTAACTAGCATCTGATTACCCTGAAAGAGGTATTGAAAATTCCTAATGTTCCTGTTATGAGTATCTTTTCTAGCTAGGCAGCACATATGACCTCACTGATATATCTTCCACGTGGTTTTCCTTCTGTTAACAAGGGAAGGCTAATATTCTGTGACAAATATATTTCTATATAATCTACAAACTTAAGGCCCAGGTATTTAGATGGGGTGTTCTGAAAACCCGCTCCTACCCTCAATTTACAAGGTCCTTAAATTAGAAGCTATTTTCAGAGTTCTTACAAAGCAGGGTAAACTCGTATTTCTGAGGATATGCATGTCTTCTGGGTGAAGAGAAAGGACAGAGAGGTTATTTTGGAAAGTGAAGGGGTGGGAAGGATAGTATCACATAAAGTTACCAATTATATTTCTTTTGTTCTTTCTCTACCTGCTCTCCCTGCTTTAATTCTACATTTCCCTGAAATAGTTCTAAGGACCCGAATGGGGAATCTTGGGTGCTTGACAGCTGGCCATTTTGGATGCCTTCTAGCTTCTGCAATTTCCTCCTTCCCAGTTCCAGATGGTTGTGATGATAAGGCTTCTAGTATTGACAATGTCCAGATCTAACTCCTATAACACTGAGCGTACCACCCTTGCTTCTGGGGCTCCACAAACACAGGACCTGCACCTTTCGCATCGGCCAGATGCTACTGCTGAAATCGGTTCTCGCTGAATCTGTGCTGAGAATCTCAGTGATCTAAGTCATCTCCTGAGAGAGGCGTTCCTGACCACCTTCTGTAGGAAAGGCTGTTCTTTTGTTTCCTACATTGCAATTATTAAGTATTTTTCTTGGTCATTGCACAATGCCAGACATGGCGCAATATTTGAATGAATAAAGATCACCTAGGCATTTTATTAAATATATCTATTACTAGGCTTCTTCCCCAGAGATTATGAATCATTGTCTGCAGTTGAATCTAGAAGGCTGATTTTTACAAAGCGCTCTCATGTGATTCTGCAGGTGATCTGTCTAGGGACCATGGGTTAAGAAAGACTGCTGTAGGAGCAATAAATATGGGACTTGGCAAAATTCTACACATGAATTGGGTTTTTCCTTTGGAAAGAAAAAACATTAACTTAAAGGAACTCCAGAAGGTAAATGGTACATGGGCTTACTTAGCAGTTTATTTGCATGTATCTCTAACTAATTATGTCATGTATTACACAGATGCCAGTTTTGAATCAAGAGCTATTTTCCTTAGGAATGAATAACCCAATGATGACTGATCAGATGCAAAGTCCTAGCCCTGGTTCTTTTTTTTCTAATTCAATTATCATTATTGAGTTTTTATTTCTTGGTATTAATATTGTCCTGTGCAGTTTTGTGGTTACAGAGGCTGCTGATGATTCCTTAAAATTATTTTGCCCAAGTTAATGCTACCCTTGCTAATATACTTCTTCTTTTATCTCATTGCATATCATTGCTCACATTTTGCATTTCAACTTTTGTTAAATTGTATTTTAGTGTTGAATGCGATGGAAATCCATCTAGTTAGGAAGATGTTTTGTGCCACATTTAGCACGTGTGATTGCTTTACTGAGCTGGGTTTCCCTGTGTGTTACACGAACCTGAGTTTTGTCTTTGTAATATTTGGTGTATGTTTCTGTCGGGGCCACTTGTGTTTTAAAGTAATCCTGCCTTCCTAGTCCTCTATGGTGAAGTTTCTCAAACTATAATGTGCAAACGAATTACCCCATTCAAAGGGGTGGGGTGGGGTTCAGGATTCAGCATTTTATAACAAGTTCCTAAATGCTGCTAGTCTACAGACCAAACTTTGAGTAAGCCAGGCTCCAAGGAACCCAAGAGTTGGTTTTATAACCACACAATCATGGATTTCACGGATCATAATCCTATTCTAGAAAGGGGCTTGGCTTTTTTATTATCTTAGCTACATATAGTAACACATATAATCACACTAACAAGTTTTAACTTAAGAACTGTCCTCTTCTCACTTCAACTTCATTGTCTCTCAAAATTTTACTCAAATCTTAGCCTCTTCCCAATACCTTCTACCACAAAGTTTAGGGTTCATTGTTTCTCTTTCTAATTACTATAAAATACCCTAAATGGTTTTCTTTCCTCAGTCTTTCCTTCCTTGTAATTCATATTCCATTTATGTACTTTTGCCTCCTCTTTCTTCTCCATCCTTGCACGCGAAACAGCCTCTGATGTGCTTAACACACGTGCAGATGGAGCCTAAGCCAGGAAGGAGGTAGAGGGTGAGTTTCTATCTCACCTAGCAGCAACTGAGCCCTGGCTGGGCCGGGTTGACCCGCCGCACCTCACACTCTAAGTGCAAAACAAAAGCTGGACACAATTCCCCTTTTATGCCCTGGACCCATCATGCCTGTGTAATTAGACAGTGTTGCACAAGACCAACGAGAGAAGGCAAATCCCTATGGACTACAGAGAATTAAGCCCACAGATGCTCAGTATGCTTTGGTGATTTCAGCAATGAAAGGTTTTTCCCTCCCTCAACAGCATTACAGGCTGAGCTTGAGTTAAACAAAGCAAATGGGGGAGGGGTAAGTTAATGAAACATTTTCAGAGAATTATTGAGGTTGCTATTTTTTAAAGTATTTTATTTATTTACTTATTTTTGTATTATTTAATTATTTTATTTTGGCAAAGAGGGGAAGTAATTAGGTTTATTTATTTTTAAAGGAGGTACTGGGGATTGGACCCAAGACCTCATGCATGCCAAGCATGCACTCTGCCACTTGAGCTATACCCTCCCTGAGGTTACTATGTTTTATAACTTAGAGCCTTAAGCAGTATATGTGAGTTCCCACTCCACCAGCAGGAAGAGATGACCAGATATGCACTGTAGACACATGAAAGCATCCCAAGGAATTTCCAGAAATATTTGGGAGGAGTTCCCCCAAAGAAGAAAGGACTCCTGCCAACCAAATCCCAAAATATTGACATTTATAAAGTGGTATTAAATCAATGTGACCCAATTTTATACACGAAAGCGTTTGAACTTTTGACCTTACAAGCTGTCTATATATCCCCAGGACCTGTCTATGCCTAGTAGATCAGAGATGTTATTAAATATTTCTTGAATAAATTTTAATTAAATATTTCTTGAATAAATTTAAATCGCTAAATCAAGTTTTCTATATATTGTATTCCACAGTGTCCCTGGAACATCTACTTAACAAATTGATTGACAACTAGGAATAATGCCTTTGCTTAAAAAAATTTGGGGGGAATATTATCTAGCTTTATTTCATTTATGTGAAAATATTTAGTAATCTTTATTCTAAGTTAAAAAAGAAGAAAATTGGTGAGGGGAGTGTATAGTTCAGCGGTAGCGCGTGCTTAGCATGCATGAGGTCCTGGGTCTGATCCCCAGTATCTCTGTTAAAAAATAAAAATAAACAAATAAATAATACAATAAATTAATAAATCTAATTAACCTCCCCAAAAAGGTGTAAGTATTAAAAAAAAAATCGAAATCTTCATAGAAACAGCTTATATCTTTTTCAAACTATGTTCTGCAAAGTCCTGGATTTCCCCCCAAATGTGGGAGACACTCTGGGGACAGGGAAACCAAGAAGGGTGAGCAGACCCCCATATTCCCTGTCCCATTTCAAACCAATTAGATCTACTTTATCCTGTTTTATATTTCAGATTTCCAAGTAGAACTTCATTTGGAAAGGGGGATCTTCTGGAAATAAGTAAATAAATAAATATATACATAACTAAAATAAAAACTGAAATGCAATGATTGACAGGGCTCTGGAGTGTGTCGATCGTATTTGCTTTCCTGGGGCTGTTCTACCAAGCGCGCTTCCCACTTTTGCTTGCTGCCTGCACATCATGACCGGTCCTGCCACTGGGCGACTCCCTCGTGTTGACGGAGCTCCGGCAGCTCTGGCGGGAAGTGGGGCCCCTGTCGTGTGTGTGAGGAAGCTGTGTGCCCTCAGATCTCAGTGTAGCCATTGAATTAATGTGGCTACTTCTGAGGAGAGGTGACTCCATGAAATATTAACCAGACCTAGCTTCAGGGATAAAGGCTTCATTCCTGCTGTGTCATCAGCTCTTCTGAGCATCACATTTTCAAGCGCTGGAAAGTTCGCTTCCTTACTTCATCAGTTAGTGTCGGTATTATTCTGCCTGACTTTTTCTTCAGCTTGGCTAAGTGACCTTGTGATAAAAATTATTGAACTACACGGAGGTCAAGTCCATCAGGGGGGTTTTTAAATTTTATTTTTAGGTCACATCACCCTCTGTGATCTCAACTTCAAATGGCTAGGGAAATTTTTCTAATTTCAACTAGCTCCATCTGAGGTTATTTTCTGTTAATGTTTTGAAAAAATTCTTGAACTACTTTATATTTTTCCCCTGAACAACATTTTCAGATAACCACTTCTTGAGCATATTTCAATAGTTTATACAGTTTTCTATTTGTCTTCATTTTATCTTTTCAAAATTTTAGGAGAGGCTTTTCTTTTTAGAATTCCAAATGGTGGTAGTGAATTTATATTCATCTTCTGATGAATTCATATTCATATTACTTCCTGCTATGATTTTTCAATCTTTTTTATTGTGGTTAAAAAAATACATAACATGAGATCTACCATCTTAACATTTTCAAGAGTATTATTAACTAGGACAGCGTTATGCAGTGAATCTCTAAGACTGTTTCATCTTTTACAACTGAAACTTTATAGCCACTGAACAGCAGCTCCCCATTTCCCCCTCCCCTCAGCCCCAGGCAAGCACCTCTCTGGTTGAATAATGTTGACTACTTTAGATGCCTCACGTGAGTGGGATCGTGCAGTATTTATTTGTCCCTCTGTGACTGGTTTATTTCAATTAGCATAAAATCCTCAACTTTCACTCATGTAGTAGTAGCATAGGACAGAATTTACTTCTTTTTATGGCTGATAACATTCCATTGAATGTATCTACCACATTTTCTATCCATTCATCCGTTCATGGACAATTAGGTTGTTTCTACTTCTAGGCTATTGTGAATAATGCAATATGGAAATGTAAATATACCTTCAGAGCCCCTGCTTTCAATTCTTTTGGATAAATACTCAGAAATAGGATTGTGGGATGATACAGTAGTTTTATTTTTAATTTTAAAAGAACCTCTGTACTATCGTCCACAGTAGCTGCACTATTTTACATTTTCACCCACCAGTTTGAAAGGATCCTAATTTCTCTACATCTTTACCAACATTTTGTTTTTGTTTTTTTGTTTTGTTTTGTTTTTGATAACAGCCATTCTAGCAGATGTGAAGTGATATCTCATTGTATTTGTGATTTGTATTTCCCTGATGGTTACTGATTCTGACCATCTTTTCACATACTTTTTGGCCATTTGAATGTCTTCTTTGTAGAAATGTCTATTCAAGCCCTCTGCCCATTTTAAAATTAGATTGTATTTAGCTACTACCGAGTTATAGGAATTCCTTATATATTTTAAATATTAACTCTTTATAAGATATATGGTTTATAAATATTTTCTCCTGTTCCACAGATTGCCTTTCACTTCATTGATTGTTTCCTTTGCTGAGCAGATTTTTTTTTTTTTTTAAGTTTAATGTTGTTCCACTTGTCCATTTTTGCTTTTTTTGCTTGTGTTTTTGGTGTCATATTCAGGAAATCATTGCCAAAATGATTGTTATTAACTTTTCCCCTTATGTTTTCTTCTAAGATTTCACAGTTTCAGGTCTTATGTTTTTTAATCCATTTTGAGTTTATTTGTTTGTGTAGTGTAAGATAAGGGTCTGGTTTCATTCATTTACACATAAAATTCAGTTTTATTAACATGCTTTGTTAAAGCAATTATCCTTTTAAATATTGTGTATTTTTGGCACCCTCACAGAAGATCAGGTAACCATATATGTGTGGGGTTATTTCTAGGTTTTTTTTATTTGATTCCAATGGTATGTGCCTAGCTCTATGCCAGTACCATACTGTTTTAATTATTGTAGCTTTATGATATGTTTTGTAATCAGGGCACATAAGGCCTTCAGCTTTGTTCTGTTTGTTTTGACTATTCTGGGCCTTTGTCATTCCATATGAAGTGTAAGAATTTTTTTTTCCTATTTCTGTAAAGAATGCCATTGGAATTTGATAGGGATTGCATTGAATCTGTAGATTGTTTTAAAAGTGTGGACATTTTAATAATATTAAATCTTCCATCCATGAGCTTAGATGTCTTTTCATTTATTTGTTTCTTTTTAATTTCTTTCAGAAATGTTTCGTAGTTTTGAGTACAAATCTATTGTTTCTTTGGTTAAACTTATTCCTAGATATTCTATTTATTTTAAATACAATTGTAAATGGGATTGTTTCCTAAATTTCTCCTTCTAATAGTTCATTATTAGTGTATAGAAGTGCAACAGATTTTTGTGTATTCATTTTGTATCCTGGAACTTTATTGAATTAGCTTATTAGTTCTAACAGTTTTTTGATGGAATCTTTAGGGTTTTGGATGTATAATATCATGTCATAAACAGAGGTAATTTTACTTCCTTTCTGATTTGGATGCCTTTTATTTCTTGTCCTTGCCTAGTTGCTCTGGATAGGGACTTACAGAAATGCATTGAATATAAATGATGAGAGTGGGTATCTTTGTCTTGTTCCTGATCTCAAAGGAAAAGCTCATAGCTTTTCATTGTTGAGTATGATAGCTAAGGGGTTGTCATATAGGTCTTTATTGTGTTAAGGTACATTAAGAGTTTGAGAAAGGATTAGTATTAATTCTATGAATATTTGGTAGAACTCACCAGTGAAGCCATCTGGTCCTGGATATTTGTTGAGAGATTTTTGATTACTGATTCATTCTCCTTACTGGCAATCAGTCTGTTCAGATTTTCTTATTTCATCATGATTTAGTTTTGATAGGTTGGATATTTCTAGAAATTTATTCATTTCTTCTAAGTTGTCCAATTTTTTTGGTGTATAATTTTTCATAGTAGTCCCTTGTGATCCTTTGTATTTCTGTGGTATCAGTTGTAATATATCCTCTTTCATTTCTCATTGTATTTGAATCCTCTTTCTTTTGGTGAGTCTAGTTAAAGCCTTGTCAATTTTGTTTATGCTTTCAAAGAATCATTTCTTAGTTTGATTGATTTCCTCCATTGTCTTTTAGTTTCTATTTCATTTATTTCTGCTGTAATCTTTATTATTTCCTTTTTTCTACTAACTCTGGGCTTCATTTTTCTATTTTTTCTTGTTCTTCGAGGTGTAACTTAGGCTTTTTATTTGAGACTTGTTTCTTGAGGTAGGCATTTATCACTATAAACATCCCTCTTAGAACTGCTTTTGTAGCATTCCACATAAGTTGGCACGCTATGTTTCCATTTTTATTTGTCTCAAGGTGTTTTAAAATATATCCTTTGATTTTTTCTTTGTCTCATTGGTTGGTCAGTAGCATGTTGTTTAATAATCCACAAATCTGTAAAATTTCCAGGTTTCTTTATGTAATTAATTTTTAGTTTTTTACTTTTGTACTTAAATAAATGCTTGATATGATTTCAGTCCTCTTATATTTATTAAGACTTGTTTTGTGGCCTAACTTATACTCTATCTGGGAAAATGCTCCATGTGCACTTGAGAAGAATAATGTATTCTGTTCTTTTTATTTTTTTAAATTCATTCAGCCACTCTATGTCTTTTGATTTAGGAGTTTAATCTATTTAGATTTAAAGTAATTATTAATGGGGAAGGGCTTACTATTGGCATTTGTTCATTGTTTTCTGTCTGTCTTGTAGCTCTTTTGTCTCTCTTTTCCTCTAGTTGTTTTTCTGTTTCATTGATTTTTTTAGTGACATAGTTCGTTTCCATTCTCTTTTTCTTTTGTTTAATTTCTTTAGATATTTTCTTTGTGTTTGCCATCAAGCTTACAATAAATGCCTTTTAGTTATAGCAGCCTATTTTTGTTGTTGTTGTTAACAACTTAACTTCAATCACATACAAAACCTCTACACTTCTCTCACCCTTATCATCTCATAAATTACATCCTTTTATAGTGTGTATCCATTAGTATATTTTTATAGTTGTAGTTATTTTTTACATTTTTGTCTTTTAACTTCTATAACAGAATTACAGTGATTAACCAACCACTAATACAGGATTTCAGTATTCTGTATTTGCCTATATAGTTACCTTTAACAGTAAGTTTTATACTTTGATACACTTTTGTGTTGCTGTTTAGCGTCTTCTCATTTTATCTTGAAGGATTCCCTTTAGCATTTCTTATAAGGCAAGTCTAGTGGTGATGATCTCCATCAGCTTTTGTTTATCGGAGAAAGTCTTTATCTCTCTTTTATTTTTGAAGGACAGTTATGCTGGATGCAGTATTCTTGGTTGGCAGATGTTTTTCAGTTCAGAACTTGGACTATATCATCCCACTGAATGCAATTTTTAATTTAGTTATTGCATTCTTCAGTTCCAAAATTTGATTGGTTCTTGTTTATATTTTCTATCTCTTTGCCAAATTACTGTTTCTTTTGTTATATTTTCATTTTTGAATTTTCTCTATTTTCATTTTATTCATGTGTCTTGTTCCTTCACTTGATCATCTTTTTAAGAGTTATTTTGAATTCTTCAACAGGTAATTCATATACCTTGTTTCTTTTCTGTTTGTTTCTGGAGATTTATTTTGTTCCTTTGATTGGTCATTTCCATTTCTTTATGCTCTGTGTAACTTTGTGTTGATGCCTGTGCATGTGAAAAAAAACAGTCACCTCTTGCAGTCTATATGAACTAGCTCTGTACAGAGAAACACCTTCACCCATCAGCCTGACTAGAGATTCTAGGATCCTTTCAAACTCTTTCTAACTTTTTCTAAGGATGTGTCTCTAATTACAAATCTACACAATCAAGTCCTTTGTGCAGATTCCTAATTAAAGGGATACTATCCCTCCCCACTGCCCCCAGGAGCTTGTAATCTCTTGCACCCTCTGCTGTCTGTCTGCTATGCCACAGGTCCTTGGAAGCAGCAGCAAGACAACCTGCTCTTTTTTGTTCTCAACATCCTGTAGGCATTTAGGTTACATCAGGTCACATCAAGTCCCCCAGATAGAGTAGAATGAAACAGACCCTCAGGGAGCCCCTGGAAACCTGGAACACAGAAGGCATGCCCCACTCTTCTCTTTCCCCCTGTGTCTGCTGTACTGTGGGTCCTCTGAAGCAGCAGAATGCTTCCCAGCTTTTTTGTTTGTTGCTGTTTTCAGTGGCCCCCAGGCATCTAGATTGTGCTGGGTCCTGTGAGCTCTCTGAGATAAGCAAGAAGGAAGTCAGTCCCTTGGGCAGCCCTCACTCCTTAAAGTCAGAAAGTTGAATGCACACTCTCCAGTCTTCTGTTTCCCTCTCCATGAAGAAGACAGAAGCTGGGAGCTTTATTTTGATTCTGGAGGAGGGCTCATGATGAGAAGGCTCCAAAAATTTTCTTACTGGCTTTGATACAGCTGGTTTTCTGCTTACCTGGGGTGCAGGGGTCTCTAAGCTCTTTTCGAGATTTCCCTGAAAGAGAATTAATTATTCCATATATTTTTGTTGCATAAGCTTCTGTGGGAGAAAGGAGGGTCTCAGGCTTCTTATTCTATCATATTGCTGGTGTCATTTCTCAATCTTTTTATTTCATATCTTTAGAGGATTTACGTTTATATAATTAAGCAAGATAGGTTGAATATCATTTAAGGGCTTGGTGCTGTGTAGTGAATATGATAATCTATGAGTCCTGATCTTCTTCTTGAAAATTTACCATCTTGCTGCAGAACCTAGAAATAGATGTTCAGAAGGGTACTAATAAAGTGAAAAATTAAATAACAAAAAGCAACTTAACAGGTATTACTTTCACTGTGTTCAGAGCCATTTGTCCTGTACAGGCTTAGCGCCCCCTGTTTCTTCAGGTCATTCTAAACAAGGGCAGAATCTTCTTGATAAAATCAGTGGACATGACTGGAAACATCAGCACTGATTCAAGTCCATTGGTCAGTCCTTCCAGGATGACAAATATTCCCCATCTGCTAATCAAACCCATGATCAAATTATAATTACGAAATGTAATTATAAAATATAATTTAACGAGGATGACAAATTTGGGGGGCAAGGTAAAGAGTCAAGGAGTGCTTAGCTCTTTCTTTTTATGTGTTTTTTTTCCCTCTAAATGCAAAAAGCCAGAAAGGATATTAGCTTGTATTTTTGTGCGACTTAAGACATTTTTTCTCTCCTACTATCTAAAGAGGGTCATTAATTTTAATGTGTAACCCTTTCATTGTACTTTTCTAAACTGGAAAACTATATTGCCCTGGAAATGGTGGCAACTGTGAAATATGCTTCTCTTTATATTTTAAAATTTTATGAAGAGGGAAAAAATAATATGTTCTATTAGGGGAAGGGCAGGTGGTGGGTATAAATTCCTAGGAATTTCATTTTGAATAGAGAGATACTATTTTCATGGTGTTTAGCTGCATGAGAAGAAGTTCATTTTACTTAAATAGTTTTAGAAATGTATAAGGAAATTATGCTGAAATACAATGAATCTTCTTGGGGAAGTAGGTGGTCATAGATGCATGTAACTCTGCTTTCTTAATTTTTCATAATGATCTGATTATTAATTTTTAATAAGGAAAAATGTAGAACTGAAAACAATTAGGAATAAGATACTGCCTCATGATTTGCCTTTAATAAAAATAAGCATCACATATTTTAAAATTAAGATAACTAGGGAACCATATGGGTCTTGGAAGCCTTTAATGAACATTTGAAAGCCCTAACACAGGATTTGGAAACCAAATAAGGCAAGTATTAATTTGGGCTTCAGGAGTGAATACTCTTAGTCTCTGACGATTGTAGGCAGATTTCAGGATGGATGTTCATGCAGAGCCAGACTATAAATGGATTGTAGTCATTCCCCTGAGTAGTTTCATTTTCAGATAAATTTAGAAAAATCCTGAATCTCTTCCTGAGTGAACATCAGTAAAGCTGGGAATCTTTCCAAGAGAGCATAGAGGGATTTATCCAGAGTCTGAATTTCTGTTGCACTATGAATGTCAGATAAGTACTTGGACTAAGAACATCACTATCAGTGGGTTTGCTAGTCTCTATAGTAAATTCTACATTTATAGGCTATTTGTGAGAATTTTATGACCTCAGGTCAGAGAACAGGGCTGGAATCATCTCCTGTATATATAACACATGACATAAAAATAACTAGGTTTGCTAATCCTTCTACAATGGGGAGGGCCTAAATTCTACAATCTTCAAAGACAAACAGGAAAGGCAAAATAATTGACAGGCAAAATAATTGACCAACAAAATAAGAAGTACCTAATTAAATTTGAGTGGTCAAGGCTCAAAAGATATAAGGAAGGTACAGCTTATATGAGCTCCATAGTAAGGAATATATAAAAATAGTAAGACATTAAATAGGAAGGAAGGAAGGAAAAGAAAAGAACAACAACTGAAAATCAACATTAAAGCATAAAGCTTACAGTTTGGTTCAAAGACACATACCTATGTTTACATTGTGTTATTCTCAATTGTGAATCTGACTTTTGTGCCATATGACTGCATTTTTAAAGCAAATCTAAAAGAATTCTTACTGTAAGAATCTGGCCATAATAATGAAACAATTCTAGACTTGATAGACACAGAAAACAATGTTCCCCAGTGTTAAAGACTGAGCTTAGTTAAAGACTTGGCTTAGTTAAAGCAAAACTAAACCAAATAATAATGATAACAATGATTACCACAACCACCAAAAAAAAAAAAAAAAAAAAAAAGCTGAATTTCCTGTGACTGGAGCTTAAGAAATCTTTGTAAAGGGTGTTTTGAAAGTGTATGCTGGTGCTTCAGCCATGAAATCCAATTGCTTGACACTGTTCAACTTCTTCTACTGTGGGAATACAAAGAGATCCTGTTCTCATCCCACTGGGTAACTAAGATATAGTTCAGAGAAAGAAAGTATAATACGTAACATATACATTTAGGCTCTAATTGGGATTATGTCAATCTTGATAGTAAAAACAGTTAACATTTCTGTAGCATTTCCTATGTGCCTGACACCACCATAAGCTTTTAAGATTAAATAATTCACTATTTAATCTTTATGACAACAATAGTCAATACTGTTATAATCCCTACCTTATAGATGAAGAAACTGAAGTTTTTTAAGATCATGCAAGGAGCTAGGATCTGAATGTGACCATCTGAGCCCAGAGTCAGCACTCTTTTCTGCTTAGTTTTTGTGTTCCAGTTTCAGTAGCCTGTTTTATTTTATTTTTAAACTTTTATGTTTCTTCAAATGAACCATGCTATTTCCCCCCTCAGAGTGTCTATCCTTATTAAATTAATTATCTTTCCTATCTTCCTCCCTCACCTAAGACAGACCTGCTCCTTCAGATGTTAAGTAATCTTTTTTCAAAGAAGCAATCTTAGTACCCTGGATTTCAGCTTCGTGTCACTTATCGTGGTGGTAATGAAATAATCTTGACTTCGGCTGTGTAATTTCTGTCTCACTGCCTGTAATGTTAGTTCCAGAAGGAAGGGCAGATGACAGTTTTATTTGCCTTGGTGCTCAAGTTCAATGCTCTGACCAAAGCAGGTTCTTAGCAAATAGTGGTTGAATAAATGAATGAAATGAAACAAAACTGAATTTCTGTGCTTAAATGTAAACATAAAGGCCAGGAAATAATATATATTTTGAAAGAAAACAAAGCATATGTTTGCATTCAGTTTCAAGGAAATAGAAGCTGACACATTTTTAAAGAGTAATTAAGTATTTTTACATGCCATTTTTGCTTCGCTGTGGTAAACTCGAAAGCTTACCTCCTGTCTTCATTCTCCTATGATTAAAAAAATTAAAAAAATTCAAAACGTAAACCAATTTTATTAATAGGCTTTGCATTTAGTCTGAACCAAACTGGTTGGAAACTTAGTAATTTTCCATTCATTGGTTACATTCTCTGTGAATATTTCCTTTCATAATGAAACTATTTCAACTTAATGAAGTGTTAGTTACTGGAACAAAAATTATAGCCTCAAACGAATTAATGGTCCCACCAAATCGTGCCTGCTCTAACCACAGTCCTGTTGGTGGTGGAAGGACCTAGAGAGATTTTAAACAAGCCAAAAATGGGGGGGAACGTGGTGGCTTATCATTTCCAAGAGTCACAGTACTGTGGAAACACAAAGTAAAGATAAATTTGAAAATCGAAACAAAGCAAAACAAACTGAAAAATAAAAGTTTTTTATTTCATAAAATCCTACAGCTAATTATTTGTATAAAAATGAAAAAACCTTGGCAAGTATATTGGTGTTAAAATCTATTTGATCTCAAAACCATAGGGTTTCAGACAAAAAATATCTGCATTCAGACGTTATGGTAAATGTCTGATCTTTCAGAAAAAGACCTAGCTCGAGAGCGCTACTCTGCTTTCTGTTAGAGTTGGTTTGTGTTAACTTTTTTCTAGTGAAGGAAGTTGCAACTTATTGATAATGATATGCGAGGGAAAATAGAACATATTTTGTTTCCTTATATCAGTGAAAAATAAGAAACTCGGTTTGCTGCTGTGTGAAGAAAAATCTGAAATTTTATGTAGGAAATTCTGAAATCAGTGTTTGGTGAAAAGCATTTATAGTAAAAAAAAATAAAAGACACTTCACTTTGCTTAGTTCTTAAAATTGAGTTAGGAGAGATAGAGAATCCAAACAGATTTATAAACATTCTTTTCTTAAATCTGAATTTAATATAGAATGAAAGATTTGTTTACAGCTTGCTAAACACAAGTGAGATTATATAAACAAAGATGGAGTCTTGAAAGTAGAAATAACTTGTGAAGGTGTCATTTGAAATGTTTGCTTTTTGTTCCAACAATAATAAAATGAATATTGTAATTTTGTTTTATAAGACTTCCTACATAGAACTAATATTATGAGTAGTACATTGGATTGGAAAATGTTACATTAATATTAATGATTCAAATACATTTCAATATTAAGTTGAATGTTTTCTTAATGATGGGTTTATTATATTTAAAGCTTTAAAAGCAGTTATGATTCTTACAAACTTTATAGGCCTGTCTTTTATAAAAGAAAGGAACATTGCTGTTGTTTGTGAACAAGGACAAGACTTTGATAATATTCTTAGGACAAATTCTAGCCTACTTCATGTGAAAATAGGCATTGAATGGATGGTTTAAGTTATGAATATTTATAAGAAGCACTGTCTCTCCTTTATGCATTTTCAGTTCTCTTTTAATTAATAGGAAAAATTCCTTAAGCCTATTGAGAAATTATGTGTGTGCTCATACACATAAAATCATTGGAAGTGTTAACCAAGTGGCACCTGAGTATATCAATCCGCCTAGAGTTCATGACATACAAGTTCTGATCATCGCTAATGACTATATTATCAGATACAGAACCAACACACTTAGAAAATCAACTCACATTTTTATTTTAATTTGATTATGTTGACCTGGATTTGAATTTTTTTAAGTTATCTCCATTTTTTATAACTCAATTTTATTTTGAATTGAAGGAGAAATCAAGATACTTCTTTTATTCCAGTTGTCCATTTGTCTTTTGTATACTAGGATACAATTAGTGTATTCACTAATTATACTGCTAATTCTTGTGTCTGCTTTTTGGTGCTTTTTAATAGAAACAAATCCCCTTGTAATTTATCTCTACTTTTTTTTTTTTTCTTTCTACTTTGTTCAGTGTATCTGGGGCTTTTTCAATATTTTAATTAAAAATAATTATGGAATTGTGGGCTGCTTTTATATCTAAGTGTATGAAGTTTATCTGTGATTTTTTTTAGAATGATCATATGTCAGTTTGTTTGGAAATAGTCCCAACCTAATTATTAATAACTCTCACTTTTGCTGTTACAAGTGTTCCTGCTTGAACAATATATATGATCACCTTAATGATACCATCTTAAACAAAATGTACAGAATTTTCCAAGAAGTTTCACATAGTAAACTTGCCGATAGGTATTTTAATTTCCCTGGCAATTTGTATTTATAACAATAGCAAATGCTTCAGTTTTACTTTACATAATGCATTTGCCTTATTTTAAAAATAAAAATATTTTCTAGATAGTCGTTCCATATCTTTGATCTTCACTCTTTGAAATGCTATTTGGGTATTTAATGAGTTTTCACCAACTAAATGGTTTTGAACTGTTCAAATCCTTATGCCCTCAAGACATGTGAGGGAGTTGAGGGGTTGGGTCTCAGCCCCCCGCCCCCCGTCACAAAATCTTCCTGATTCTTGAGACTCACTGCCTTAAAGAGTTTCTGTTTTACCTCCCTATTATTTGAGGAGAGTTGAAACATTTACAAACATAGACAATTTACTATGATGCAGTATTTTTCTTTGGAGGGAGCCACATCAGTTTAGTATGTGTCCTTCATCAGTTACACTACATAATGAACAACTGGAATAAAAGAAGTATCTTGATTTCTCCTTCAATTCAAAATAAAGACTGCCCAGTTACCAATTTGTGCATAAGGCTAAAGGAATAAGTATTGGGAAATTATATGGGATGGGATAATAAATTATTATTCTGAAAGCTCCAAATGAAATTTAATAGAACAAAGAAAATAAAGGTTAGAATAGAAAAATAAGTCCTGGATTTGGCAGAAGAAATACCCCACACAGGGTTAATGTGGTAGAGAAATAGAGCTCAAAGAAGTGGATGCTTTATTTTTAATTTTCTTCATGTATTCAGACGTTGATAGGTACTTTGATAAAATGCTAAAGAAATAAAATTAGAAATAATATAAATATTGAAAGTGGAAAACAGCTTAATCACAAAGAAGCAAAATTACAAGGAAAAATGAGTAAAAACATTATGGTGGTGTGGATTCTCCACCTAAATTCTGAGAGAGGAAGTGAAAGGATGCACAGATCCCTGGAGCCAGGTTGGAATATTATTATTAGCTGTCTCTGAAGGTAAGAACACATGAAGTCCTTTAACACATTCCACTATAGCATGATCTCAGAAGAGTATACACTTTCTATCCTTTAGACATTGCAGGCTGAATCTTGAAGATGTGCTTGGCAAAGATAAAGCTTTAATGCATAAAAATTAAAAACAAAACAAAACTTAGGTCCCTCTTCTTTCAAAGCATTTTCCATCCCCTTGATGTCCCTCTGCCAAGAAAAAGTTCTAGCCTTGGGAAGTTTCACCCTATGTATTAAAGCTTTGGCAAGGATTACCATCAAAGGGATTGAGTGGGTGTTCACTTGGAATTGAAATTATAATTGTGTGTTAGATGTCAGAGGTCAGCTTTCTGTCTATTGAAAATGTTCTAAGATTCTAAATACCAAGAAATATGTAGCAGTCAAATGTAAAAAAAAAAAAAAATCATTGGATGGGTGTGGAGAAGGCTTGGGGAATTCAAAGAGTATCAATCCTGTCCCCCTTGGCACTGCAAGACTCAATAGGAAGTCATAAGAACTCAAGAGGAAGGTAGAGATACTGAGGTCTGACATTAAGTTCAGACCAAAGTTGTTCTTTCCTATGATTTGAGTGAACCCATCTATAAATTGTATTCTCTGCTACACTCCAAATTGAAAAATTCTTTTCTCATATTCCAAGTAGAAAAATTTTCTTGTATACATACCAGACTATTTTTTTTTCAGTTTTTTTCTTCCTTATACAGTGAAATCTAAGAGTTTCAATCGTCTGCTTTCAATTCGATTTGACATTAAAAAAATAATTGTTCAAGTAATGCAGATGGGCTTGTCAAGAAGAAAATTTATCTATCCCAGGATGAGAAAATGTCTGTGATTAACCTGTATGGTATAGAGTCTACATAGATAGATAGATAGATAGATAGATAGATAGATAGATAGATAGATAGACAGATAGATAGACAGACAGACAGATAGATAAATAGATTGGGTAAAATAAGGTTATTCTTGATGAAGAGGAATTGAAAGGCCAGAATTCTTATTGCTCAACTACTTTTTTTGCTCCAGAGGCAGCCTAGGAACATCTTGGCAGAATATTAAAACTTAGCAGAGCATAGTTTAAAAATATATTGCTAGACTAGTCCTACTACATACTACAATCTAAAAACTACTATTACTAGGGTTGTTTAAAAATAAAACAGAACAATTGCAAAGTCTTTTTCTGTGACCATGAAGAGACTAATCATACCAGGATCTATCTCTCTGTCTTTTCAGTGATGGACAGATCTTTATACCCTGGTTTTAGCTTGTCTGTGGCTACCCAAGTAGAGACTACATTTCCTGCTCTCCCAAGTCGCTATGTGTAATCATGTGACGAAGTTTTCTTACACAATTGAGTTTTCCAATATCCTAAATGATACAGATGCCAACAAAGTGAAACAATAAAGAATATTTTAAAAAATCACTCTAACAGCAAAAAGATCAACTCATGTCAAAAGATCACCTGAGAACTGTTACATTGATCAGAAGACCATTGAGATCAGGAAGGGGCACATGTGTTGGTCATTGGAGAAAAGATGTCAAGTTCAACTCTGATAAATTTTGACGACAAATAACCCTATGGAATAAAGGAAGAGTTTGTACAAAAAGTACTTGAAATTATGAGCTGTGGGACCAAATGAATGGTGTGTCAAAGAAAGAGTGAAGTTCCAGTTCCCGCAGTTTGCTAAGTAAGGTACCCATACATTACAATCAATATGGAAAAAAGCGTAAATACTTAGATTTTATGAGAATAAATCCAGTGATGTTTCAGTAGGCACGTTGGAACTAACCCTTGTTGACCTAAAACAAATAGATTGCCAGTTATTTCTCCAGCAACGATATGTTTATTTAGGATGAACAGAGAATTGCAACTCAAAGTCTGTAACCACAGCAAGCCACCTGCAAGTCCCCACTTGCAAGAGAATGAGAGCCCCTTTGATAGAGAGGAAAAGGAAGTTGGGAGGACAGTAGTGAACAAAGAGTCCATGGCTTTTCATTGGCCGAGCCCTTACCAGCAAAAAAGAGGAACCTTTCTTCCTGTTGGGCTCTGCTACCCTCCCAGGGCATGAGACTGCCTCCTTCTGGTCTGCCAATTCTATTTAAGTGAGGTTTTTGCTTATTAGTTTTTTATACACTAAAAAGTACAATAATGGTGGTTTCTTATAGTTAATCTAATGTCAACTTTCTAAAAACTGGTTACACTTCTAAATTGTTCAATGTCCCATAAAAATTTGATTTTATGGTACATATCCCATAAAAATTGGATTTTATTGAGGCACGTACCAATTTCCAAGGGAATATCCATCCATTTAGCTTTGATCTAAGGCAGTATTTGATTTTTACCGTTTGTTCCTAGATATAGAAATATCCCAATTGAAAGCTACCCAGAGGCTGAAAAGAGCTAGCTTTCTGTCTCTTGCTTTTTTTTTTAATCCAAATATCAAAATTTACATTTGTTTCTATAGTATTTTACTTATGATATTCTGATAAATCAACCTCTTTTATTTATTCACTTATTTTGGCACATTCTTGCTACCTTAAAGTTATAATTCACTCTAGATGTCATTTCTTCCTTAAGCAGCGAAGATCAGCTGAGATAATTCATCGACCAACTTAAGATTTTTACCTTTTATCAGTGAGAGTCTAAAACAATAAGGGGGACAAATTCATCAAAATTGATTCCAAAAAATTTTGAAACTTGTTCTTAAAATTTGGTGCTGGAGGGAACCAATGTAATTCTTAATATGTTTCTCCAAAACCTGTTGTCTTTAATTCCTTATGTCCTCTGGCTATAACCATAATATGTTTGCTCAGTTACTTAGGGACAAAAATGTAAACATTGTAAGTACAGTTTGAGGAAGAACTATCTGTGCACAAAAATGAAAGGACCTGGGGCTTGATTGAGTAAACTCTGAATGAGTCAGCCATCGGATGCCATTGTGGAAATAAGCCTTCCTGATTTAATGTAGAGAAAGAATACAACAGACAAAAGGCTATAATCTTTTAGTCTTATTTTTCTATATTTAAAGAGATGTGCAAAAATGGAAAATTACAAGATACTTAAAAGAATGAAAATGATGATACAAAGAATGACTAATGGGATTGGTTTGGGGGCTTAGGGAAGTACAAAGGGTGTTTTGATTGTGGTCTTCATCTGTACATATATTAAATCAAGGAATTCTGCTCAACAGTTATTCTCTATAATTCTGGACAACAAAAATATAATAAATTGCAGTAAAAATAAGGGAAGAGAGATTAGAATTAGGCACAAGGAAGAAATTTTTTAATGTGAAGGTGATGGAATTCAGTATCAAGGGATCTTGCAGATGTTAAGATTACATTTGTTAGGTGCTCAATAAATCTTTCCCTTCTCTCCTGTCCCTTCCCCCTCTGAGGTCTTCAAGAAACTAGGTGTTTGTTCTGGATGAGTCAGACCTTTACTAGAATGAGGGATTGAACCAGATTATCTTTTCAAAGTCCATCCTTTTCTCCATTTTTTCATCCTTTCTTCACTGCTACCACTCCAAAGTGGTCAAAAGGAGAGGGGGTGAAAAGGAACACAAGCTGGAATGAGGAGCATCCTTGAAGGAAGGGGTTCTGAAAGAGCTTGCCAGCTTTTTCTCTTGGGTATTTTTTTTAAGCCTGCAGTTGTATGCTGGCAAATAATTTGAATTGCAGGGGCCGCACTAAGATCAATTAGATTGGAATGGTAAATCAACCTACCAGCTATAAAACCTCCAAATTAAGTAAGTGCACACAATTGTCCTGTCTTATTGAAGCAAAAAGCTTGTCTGTAATGAACCTCCCTTCTGAGTCATTTCAGAGAAATAGAATCTTAGAGAAGGCTCCCCTTACATTTCTTTGTTTTACCTACTTTGAGGTGTGCACAGTAATCTTTTAAGATATTCTAAGTGCCCTTTCTTCTACAAATGCTGGATAAGATTGAGGATCTATTCAAAGCAAGAATCTCCCTGACACCCTTCCCCGTCATCCAAAGATAATCCTGGAGTATCTTACTTGCAGACCCAGTTATAATATCAATACACCATCTCCTGTCCACTAACAAAATGCTTTCAAATTGGTTATTTGTGCTCATCAAAAAGACTTTAGGGCTTCTGATAATTCTGAGAGACAAGCTGAATACAAAAGAGGCAATAATGAAGTTCAAAGAATTTGGGATTAAATCATGGAAGGTTTTTCCTTTCTCAATGGGAGATCTGCTGGCCTCAGGTAAACTGTTTTGGACAATGTGAGTTCATTAATCTTTTGAGAATTTAGGTTTTTCCCTACTAGAAGGCAAAAACAGAGGAAGACATAAACAATAGATCTGAGAGATCAAAAGTACTGATTTGTGTTTCCTTCTTTTTCTAAAGGGCACATTTTGAAAAAAATATATATTGGAACACATAAATGAAATAAAAACATACAGACAGAATTATAGAGCACTGCAGCCTTCAGGTCCAGCCTTTTCAGGGGCATGTGTCTCACATCAAGAGATGCATACCACCGCGGGAATGTCTGGGGCACAAGGCAAAATAAGATTTGTGAGGTCTTCAGGGAAGATCGAATTTCCCAGGTTGTGGTTTTGTGCAACTCTGTGACCCTGTTGTGCATTGCTTTAAAAAGGAAAGGTAAATATCATTGTTCGGAGTTTTCTGGTGACTTCAGAATTGGAGGTTATTGATTCTCAGGTTATTTTCTCCTTGGCTGTTGTGCTTTGTGCTGAATAGACTCAGACTCTTAACAATCTTGTTCGTGTGTGGTTTCCGACGCTCTGGGGCTTTGCTTCATTTAGCTTCTCCTACAGCTCATGCCCCCCACACTTTCTTTTTCCTCCTTGCTCCCTGCCAGGCTTGGAGCCTGAAGCAGATATGATATGTAAAAGATAAGATACTTGGATTTCTTTTGGAATTTAACTTACCGTGCTGTAAGGAACACTTAAACTGAAAGTTTCCTTTGTAGATCTTGAATCACCACCACCATTCCTGGAGTCCCCTGGAAACTAACGGGTAAATCTGAATGTTTCCCTTTTATGAGCTAGATTCGTGTGAGTCTGTCTGGACACATGACATTGGAACACTAAATTAGAAAGCAGTTTCTATCTGGAGGTGACATTCCCTGAACTGCTACCTGCATAGACATATTCTCTCTGGGTCAATTTACATCTTAACATCTAACGGTTCTTTTTCACTAATGGAGAATGTATATACCACTTAAAAAAACAAGATTCAAGATTAAATGACTTATTTCTCGCCCATCTGCCTGCCTGCCTTCCGTCCTTCCTTCCTTCCCTCCCTCCCTCCTGCTTTCCTTCCCTCCTTCCTTCCTTCCCTCCCTCCCTCCTGCTTTCCTTCCCTCCCTCCCTCCTGCTCTCCTTCCCTCCTTCCAGTCTGAGATACTAGCATCAGGGATTTACTACCCATGACCCTCCTTCACCCCAGAATCAGTCAGTTCTCTTATGCCTTCACCTTGCCTTGCTCAGACTGTTACCATAGTCTATGTGCCATTTCTGGGCCAAGGGCCCTCTGAGCTGCTCTGTGTCTCTCCCTTGCTCTGCTCTGCCTTGTGGGGAGCCTGACTGCCATGGGGTGAATTTCCCAGGCTCTCATATCAGCTAGATTCCAGTCAGATTTGGTCAATTTGCCAATGGGACACACTGGCTGAAAATTGAAAAATGAGGATTGAGAAAGTCAGGATATTTGTCCCTCCCTCTCTGCCTCAGACTGCTCTCCCCGCAGGAACAATGTTTCCTCCATGGCTCCCACTTTTTTAGTTGGCTGGTCAGCCATGGTTTGTGGCTGTTAGGTGATTCTGGTCCCTTTGCTTTTGAAAGGGATGGAGTGATTTCTTCTGTGGTTAATGTCTCATTTACCTACTTGTTCTTTGTCTCTCACCTCTCCTATCACCCATTGAGCAATTCCCCACATTAAATTCCTTCTGTTGTACTTCATGTGATTTTTAGTTTCCTGGGTAAGCACTGACTGATGCAGTACTGTTGTGCTTGTTTATAAGCCTGTCATATTCTACCAAACTGTTAAATGCTTCAGAGACTGGGCTCTATTTAGCTTGGTATCTCTCGTATCTAAGGCACATAATGGGTAGACACTATTTGTTGATACATTTTAATACATTTATTAATTGTTTGGCTGAGTACCACCCATATATCATCAAAGGGCAATGACTTACTTAGGTTATGTTTTAGCATTCCTATTTTTCAGGATCATCATAATCTAGATCTTGAGCAATTTTTGTAATTATAAACCTTATAAATGGGCACAAGTAAATTTTAAAAACTGATGTTTAGTGGAGAAGAGAAAACAAAAAATTTAAAAGTAGAGGTAAGCTTTTTAGAAATAGGAAAGCATGAGAAACCACCAATTATTTGGGCTAGTTTAAATAGTTAGCTAGAGCTTATGGAATCCTTAAGAAACATGAACATCAAAAATAATAGAGAAAAAAGAGAGCTTTCTTTTCTATAGTTCTTTGTAGCTTCCCAAGAATTCCTACAATGTACTTAGCAAAAAGGGCCACTTGATGGATATTTGCATTTTGATGGATTTGTCTGCTGAAGGCCTTCCCCAAGCAAAACAAAGAAGTGAATTACATACTGAAGTGTTTTACTTCTTCAATCACATTGCTCTTCCATTTGGCATAAGAAACGTACGAGAACAGGCGAGGAAGTTTTGTGCACAGGGACTCAAAGTGAGCCAGAAGATTAGTGAGGAAAGATCTGTTTCTTGAAGACAGAAAAATATTGACAAGAAGGGAATTTTTAGACAAGCATGGGAAGAGACGGACAGAAAATGCTGAGATAAGAGTAAAATATCGCCTCATGAGTTTCTCCATTTGAGGAACTCCATTTAGTAAGTTAAGCATTATCTTACTTTCATTTCATATTTTCCTCACTTAAAAGTGACTACACCCCTGTAATCAGTATGTAGGAACCCTAAAGTGACAGATATTTTTATGTTTCATTAACTATTTCATTCAATGCTTGAAGGTAAATCAGGTGGAGGCTAGCAAAAAATCCTAAAATTTAGATCTGTCATTTTTGAAGAGATTTTTGAGACTTATGCCTTAGCTCTCTTCCTTTTTTTTTTTTTTTTTTTTTGGTATAGGCAAAGAACGCAAAAGAGGAAATTAAATTGATCTGAGGCTCATCAGGAAAGAGGATTTAACAATAAAAATACACTTTCATTTTCTTCACTTATATTTTTCTAATTTCTAGGGTGATAATCTAACTCTTGACCTTCTTCTTAAATACATTAATCATTAGGCTGTCGGTTGTGTTCAGGGTTCATGTCAGTCTTGGAAAGACCATTTCCTCTGTTTTCTATACAAGTAAAAAATCTGAGATTCAGAGAAGTTAATTAACCCATCCAAAATCTCATATTTAATAAATGAAAGAGCTAGCATTCTAATCCAGGTACCACGACTTGGATCCTTATATTATGCCTATGTATTTTTCCTACTTTTGTTCTTATGCTTTCTCTATTGGTTTTATCAGTTATATGTACTTGAAAAATTACAGTAAATCTGGCTTTAAAACTAAAGGAAATACATATTGATGAAGATTAAGATAACACAAGCTCTCATTGATTGCTAGAAAACGCAAAATGGTACAACCACTTTGGAAGACATTTTGTCCGTGTTTTACGAAGCTAAACATAAGCTTATTATATGATTCAGCAGTTGTGCTTCTAAGTATTTACTCAACTGAGCTGAAAATTATTCCACACAAAATCCTGCATGTGAATGTTTACGATAGCCTTATTTATAACTGCCCAAATTTGGAAGCAACTAAGATGTTCATCAATAGATGAATGGACAAACGGTGGTAAGTAAGACCAAACAGTGGAATAGCATTCAGTGACAGGGAGAAATGAACTATTAAGCCATGAAAAGATATAGAAAATCTTGAATGTATATTGCTAAGTGAAAGAAGCCAGTCAGAAAAGACTAAATATTGTGTGAGCTAACTATATGACACTCTGGAAAAGGTAAAACAACAGAGGCAGTAAAAAGATCAGTGGTTGCCAAAAGTCTGCAGGGAGGGAGGGAGGGAGGAATAATAGATGGAGCACAGGGGACTTTTAGGACAATGAAGTATTCTGTATGATGCTGTAATGGTGGGTACATGACATTATGCATTCGTCAAACCCATACAGCTGCACAACACAGACAGCGTAACGTAACCTATGGACATTAGTTAATAATGATGTATCCATAACAGTTCATCAGTTTTAACCAATGCCCCACACTAATGAAAGACATTAACAATAAGAGAAACTGTGTGGTGGGGAAAGGGGTATATGGGAACTCTCTATACTTCCTGTGTAATTTTTCTATAAACATCAAACTGCTCTAAAAATAAAAATAATATAAAAAAGAAATATTTGGCTGGGAATGAACACCTAACAGCAGTTTGATCCAAAACTCATATATATATATATATATTATATATATATATATATATATTATATATAAATTTATAAGATGTAAATTCTCTCAGTATTTGGCTCTAATTTCTCCATGTTGGCTCTCTTCTTCTCTTCTGGGGCAGGTTATTTTCTCCACACCACAGAGTGATTGCCTTTATTTTCTTGGGTTATGTCTGTTCTCCCTTACATCCACCCAGAAATGAAAGCTCACTTTCCTGATAGCTCACATAGAATCCCAAAACTGAGTTTCATTGGCTTTAATTGTCCTGCCTGCTGTCAAGTGATGGCATCTGAACCAACCACTGTGGCCAGAGGATGAGATTTTCTTCCAAGAGGAAGGAGAACAAAGTATTACATCATTAGATGGATACAGATGAATTCCATCCAAGCTACACAACTGGGAAACCCAGAGTACCATTAATAAAGGGAGAGAGAAGAAAAATACATAAATACATGCTGGGAGGGCACCTAGCAAATCTCTACTGCTGTGTCTGTGTA
This sequence comes from Camelus bactrianus, assembly GCF_048773025.1. Lineage (NCBI taxonomy): Eukaryota > Metazoa > Chordata > Mammalia > Artiodactyla > Camelidae > Camelus > Camelus bactrianus. The sequence goes on along the minus strand of NC_133563.1, from coordinate 19,453,146 downwards.
AAGAATGCAGATTCTCTATACACTAGCCTTGTGCTTTAGCAGCTTATAGCATATTTGCTTTCAAGTGTGAAACTTCCATATCACAAAAAAAAATGCTTCCTCTATGGCTTAATGATGTCTGATATTTAATGATTGCAATTATGTTATTTCAGTTTATTCAACTAACACATATGTATCCAGTATCAATAATGCTCAATTGTAGGGAATACAAAGTTACATAAGACACAGAATAAGACATAGCCCCTGGCTTCAAGGGGTTTACAGTCTAGTAGGACAAACACAGGCTTGCTGTCTGTTGTCAAGGGTTGTTAAGGAGACAGTAGTTGCTGTTAAACAGGTGCCAAGAGAAGCTTCAGAGAGAAGTTCAGACTAGGGTTCAGTCTTGAAAGGCAAACAGAATTTCACCCAGTGTATCAATGGTGGAATTTATTCCAGCCTGACAAAAAAACAGAAACAAAAACAAAACAAAACAGAGCAAAAACCCTCTGAACAAAACATGGCAGCATGAAACCCCATGAAATATTTGAAAATCAGTAGTAGTTGAGTAAGATGTAAGAGTGGTACAGGGAGACATGAGGCCAGAAAATTAGATGAAGCTTAATTTTATCAAATACTGGATGGAGAACGCTTTGAGGCAGAAGGAGTAGCAAGATGAACATTTCCTTGTAGCATGTTTACAACTGTGTAGTCTGACTTGGGATTGTAGGACACCAGGCTATGGAAGAAGGGAGAATGTTTGGAGGCTGTTGTTGGAGACAAGATGGGAACTTCTCGGTTTTGAGTTGGGACAGTAGGGTAGTCATGGAAGAGCAGATCGACTTGAGGTTTCTGCTCAGTTAAGTACAAATCGCCCCGAGTTATAATACTTAGATACATAGCAGTCCTTTACACTTCAATGTGGATTTATATCAGGCTCTGCACTGTGCAGGTTTCCTTAAGGAAAATGAAGAGGGGCATGAGGACTTTAGGAGCCTATTGATAACAAAGGGTGGTACATACAGTTCTGGTAAATTTCCAGACATGATGGTAGAAGAATGGAAAAGGTCAACTTCTTCCATGTCAGTTTTTCCTTGCACTAGCCCAGTATAATCAGATGTCCAGAATGTAATAAATCCAGATGTTGTAAAGAGAATTAGAGCAAATGTTGATTTGCATGGCATAAAACCAGCTGCTAAGCACAGATCATGAATTCACTGTGGCTGGGTGAATCCATTTGATGTTTACATTACAGTGTAGGTTTCTCTAAATATAAATTTCTCCCATGTGTAAATGTGTCCCCAAACAGATTTTAAAGACCAGTGTCAATTCTTGTCAGCAAAAATATGCCATAAACTAGATTGCAAACACGTCCACTAATATTTATGACTGATCTATTCCATTATGATGCTCATTAAGACAAGTTATCATCAAGTAAATTTTGAGGAGAATAAAAATATATCTTTGCTAATAAATTATGTATGTAAATTATTGCCATCGGTTTGTCTTTTTGAATGGAGCAGAAGACAAATTTTGTCCGTAATTCCAAAAGAATGCCACTCCTGAACTTTCTAAATCACCACTGACTTAAATTTAGAATGCTGAACTATTATAGTGTAGAATTTTGATCCAGTAAGACACTGAGGTTCTGAGCCTTATATTTGGAATATTACGGCCGACCATGGGAATACTCATGTTTATTCCTTTTACTGATCACGAATTGGAAAAGAAGAGGAACATTTGGAGAACAGCCCATCTCCAGCCACCATCTGCTTGTTGTAACATAGTTGTATGTTGTCATTTTTTTCTCTTTTTTTATTACTGTTATTAACACACTATAAAAAATACATTTAAATAGCATTAAGTTTGCAACACAAACCAGCAAAATGGAGTCATTCAATCTTTAACTTGTTCTGTGGAAATTGCTTTATTCCTCCTTTTAGACATTGTTTGGAGCCATGCAGTATCCTGCTGTTCAGTTATAGTGAAAACAGGTGCCCAAGAGAGGTAATTACCAGTGTTACATTTGGTGCTTTGTTTTCTTTTAATTCAAAGTCTTTTGTTCATTTCCTGCGTACTCCGATTGGTACCGGATTAATGTATGCAAGGATGTCTTAGTGTAGAATTGATCAAAGTTAAGAGAGCGTATGCTTTAATAGAAGAAATGACAATGTGACAAATAATATGCTAAAGTGAAATTTAAAAACAAAATAATATTAATTTAATAAACATGTATTAAGTCTGTTGGAAAAGCAGTGTGGTCATACTATTTTACATGATGTCTGATTGTTCACCTCCTATTGTTTATATTACAGATCGTGTCCAACCAACATAATCAAATTAGTGAATATAACATTTTTATAACACATTCATGTGCTTTTAAGATATTCAAACTTTATTCAGAATGAAGATAGGTTCATAAAGCGATGCACGTTTTTAACATAAAAAATGAGAGTAAAAACCATTAATATTCTCTACCATGAGCTAATGGTTAATGTGATGGTCCACATGGACATCTGTGTGTGTGTGTGTGTGTGTGTGTGTGTATACTATACATACGTATATGACCGAGAATTTGCAGATATTTGTATGGAGGAATGTTTTTGAGTCCCTGCGCTCCTGGCAAGCCAGCAGAAGATTGAGGAGAAGGATTAATAGGCAAGGACATCAGCCAAAGTCCAGTCAGAAAAGTAGAAAACAATTTAAGTGTTTCAAACAGAGGGGATTTAATACAGGGAATTGGTTACATGGTGTTGAAGGGCTGAGGAAGTCAAAAAGGGAAGTGAGGTAATCCAGAGATAAATAATGGCAGGACACGTCACTCAGGGAAACGAGAAAGGAGTCGGCGCACCCGGAGGCCCAGGGCTGAGACGGCGGAGGAGGCACCGAGGCCACAGCTTCTGGGAAATTGCTGCAACTTCTGGAGCGGCTGCTCGAAGCAGCAGCACAAAAGAATACAGAGGAGAGACAGAGAGGGAGAAAGAAACATGCCTTCCGCATCCTTCTTGCTTATGAACCTGCCAGGCCCGCCTATTAGGACAGGCTAAACGGCAGCAAGCCAGTTAGCAAGGGAGCCCGAGAATTGTAGCCCACAAAACCCTAGCTCCAGCGTTGGGGAGCAGAGAGGGGAAGGGAGGGGTGCAGGGCGGGGAGCAACGCTAACTCACCAGCTCCCGCGGGAAAGCGCCGAGACCATCTGGGAGGAGAGCCCTGGGGGTCGACTAGACGCCTCGACAGTTTAACAGGTAGGGGCTCAAAGGCAGTGAAGGGAGATTGGACGACTTTGTTTTATATTCACAGGCAGATGAGCTCTGAACATCCGGGTTGTGTGTGTGTGTGAGAGAGAGAGAGAGAAAGGGAGGCAGAGACATGGAGAAAGGGAGGCAGGGACAGGTAGAGAGAGAAAGACAGAGAAAGAGACACTGATGCTTGGCTCATAATAATGTCCCCAAATGGTAGCTATCATTGTTCTTTGACAGCATTTTTTAAATTATTTGAAGTTTTCATAGTTATTCTTTTGAGTGAAAAAATGACCTCATTCTTTTTCCATCCTCCATCCTTCCTTCAAAAAAAAAAATAAAAAAGAAGTCATTTAACATGTTGGATTAATCCTTTACTTAGCAGCAATCAGCTTTTCTTAGGCAAAACCAAACGGGTGAGAGTTGATTCTTCAAGCTATCCACCTAGTTATGTGAACTTCAAAGTGCTGATTGATAACACTATCCTCAATTACTTATCGGGGACGTGTGATGCCATGTGTGGGACCTCAAGGCATGAAGGACACAGAAGGCATTACTAGCACCAAATGAGCTTACAGTCTGTATGCGGGGGTGTCTTACATGTAAAATGTGAAAACTAATCACAAATGGAAGCAAATGTTAAGTTTTACTGTTTTTTCTTTCTTTTTTTTTCTTTCACACTCAATCTCTGGAAATCTATCATAATTAAGGCAATGAAATGACTGGCTTGCCTGTTCAGGTACATACATTCAAAATGACAATAAAACATGTGGGAACGTGGTGCCCAGTGCCCTTTTGTTCTAGTCTTAACGTTCTTTTTTGTGTGTGTAAGGGGATGGTTTGTTTTATTGTTAAAGATGGGAGGTAATGGAAGGAGAGACGTTGACACAGAGAACAGAGGGGTCTGAGAGGAAGCCAGACTAGGTTCGTACCTGGAACAGAACAACGGTGGGAGAGATGTTGTTTGGAGCCTCAGTGTGAGCCTGGCAGTCAGTGGGCTCAGCTACAGACAAGCCCACAGAGCCCGGGAGTCAGAGGCAGAGCCCTGGCCAGGTCCAGGGCGGGGGCGCAGAGGGACGTGGCGGACACAAAGTGTGTGAAATTTGTGATACTCGCTCACGGGAGTTTCAAAGCATTGTGTCCTTGAACTTTGCTCAGTGTCTTGGAAATTTGAACAAAAGAGATTTTTTAAAACTTTGTTATTTTTTTTTTCTCTTTCTGGGATTTATTCATGAGTCTGGAAGTTGATCCAGAAACGTGAATGGTGAAGACCACTGGCTGCTATCGTAAACAGTATCCAGATTCCCTCTCTGCCTCTAGATAGGATCCACATGGCCACATGCTAGGTGTGCACAGGAATTCTCTGTCTCCCAAGAGATTCCAGGACTCATATTCAGATAGATTTCAAGTGACCCCCTTCTTTGGCCCTGAAGACATGCCCAGATAGTTTACAAACCTGGACACAATAAGTTGCAGGGATTCTAAACTGCTCATATTAACCCCCAAAAGCATAATACTGCTTCTCAACTCTACTCCCATGATTGAGCTCACGCTGCTCTTTTTAACCGGAATGGCTTTCTGCCGTCACTACTTAGTGGAGTTCCCCAACTTCTACAAACTGTTTAAAATTCATCTCAGGAGTCACTCCTCCTAAGAAGTGTTCCCAGACACTCCAACACAGGCTTGAGGTTATTTATACAGAAACTTATTTATTCGTATATCTGGCTTCCTCAAAACATTGTGAACTCTTTGAAGACAAACAACACGTCTTACTCATTTTTGTATTCCCAGGGCTTAAAACGGTGCTGGCACAGAGTGTGTGTTTAACAGATGTTGAACCACTCCTCCATCTCTCCAGGTAAGTTTGTTTTCAGATTTCCTATCACTTCTTCTCCACTTAGGGGAGCAAGCAATATTGGAAAAGAGGTAAAATGTGGCAAAGTGAATAGAGTCATTCTGTTTTTTAAATAATATATTAATTTCATGCTTGCTTCCCCAGCCTGTTTCTAATCTTCCTCTAATAGCAACTGAAATACGCTCAGGGAAATCAAAATGCTTCTAAGAGAAACTTTAAATATATAACAAAATAATTGAACTTCAAGACAACCAAATGGTGCACCATGTACTATACATTTGAAAAGACTATTAGTTATCATTTAAAATAAGCCTCTGTTTTCAATAATAACAGATTCTTCTGCCAGTTTTCTTTATGCCATGTGCTGATACAAATACTTTGCACATAAATTCTCATTTAAATCTCACCATACTATGAAATAGCAATTAAAATATTATTCTAAATTTGCATACCAGGAAACAGATTTGGTGACATTAGGTCAGCCTGCTGAAGGACACACAACTAATAGCAGGTAGGGCCCAAGTTTCGATAGAAATCCTTATTCCAAGCCTGAGATTGTAACTGCTGCCCGATTCTGGCAGGCATTTGCTTTATTATGAAACTATACTCACAGCAATTAAATAAAAACCATGAAGAAGTAAACTACACTATGATGTTTTCCTTTAATCTTTTGCTTTAGTTTTATTCTTCAGGAAGGTAGTACTGACTTTACCAAAAAGGATTCCATTTGGAAGTTTTATTTGTCAATAAAATACTCCTAGTCTCAGATCAAGGCCGAGAGAGATAAAAATGAAAAAAGTGTTTTGGGAAACAATGGGAACTCTCGTGGCAAAGATGATTTGTCCCAAGGAGAACACAGGAAGAGAGACCATAAAACAGAGAGAACATTTCCATCTGCGCCGAGTTCAGCTCAGCAGGACAATAGCTCGTGACTGACCAGGGAGCCTCCTCTGCTATAAACCACAGAAATTCTGGTTCGAATCTCCATACTTAGAATGTAAAGAAAGCATAAACAAGAAGTTCAGCTACCAGATGGGGACCCTTCTAATTAGTTAAGTCTGCTCTAATTTTTGGCCACCGGTTGGCAGATGCAACAGATGCCAAGGGAGTAAACAGAATATGTTGGCAGTTTTGAATTTTAAACCAGTATATCACAAATAGATTCAATTTAGAAATATTTTCCCCTTTGGTTAAACTCTGTAACTTAATTTTGTCAAATGCCAGGAAGTTAGAGATCTATTATGAAGCATTTCTTTTTAGACATTCCACATTTTTGCCTATAAATTGATGGCAATGAAAGACATGTCTTCAGGCATGTGGTCTCAGAATTTGAACAGTGTAACAGTAATGCTTGTATAAGAGTCATATTTTCTTACCAAAGGGGACTAAGGTGGTATTTAGCGATTAGAAAACCCTAACCAATGTGAGAGCTGTGTCTGGGAAAACGTATCTTAAGATGAACAGGGACATTAAGAAACTTAAGAGACCTGGTGACCATCATCGCAATCTCTAGACTCTGCACATTTTGGTGGTTCATGTCTTGTAAGCAGTTGGTCCTTGAAAGCAAAATTCCGTAACTACGTAGCTGATAGGAAGGACAGTGTCGTTTGAACTTTTTTGGACGTAACTGCTTTCCCTTGCAATAATACATCAGTGAGGAAGTTCTAATTTTTCCATTCCCAGGAATGATCGGCAAGTTTTCTTAAATTACTTGTCCATTCAGCTACCATCAGGGGTGGGGAGGGTGATTAAGTTGTACCTTATTTGCTGCCGAAAAATTGTGTTCTTAATTTTATCTGTATGTGTTTAATAACTCTTTGTGAGTGCTCAGTATATGCTAGCACAGTGCTTGTCCTGGGTCCACCGAGCTAAACAAGACACAGTCCCTAATGATTGCACATATATATAAGAAATCTAACTGCTACAATGTATTATGACAATCATTGTATTGGATGTAGGTCAAGTGTGTCATTGGTATTCACAGGCAGGGACATAGAGAAGTGTAAGTGATTCTGCCTGACTTGGTGGGGTGTGTATTACGAAAACATTTCTAAAGGTAGTAATATTTAACATGATTATTTGTTTTTAGAAAGTAAGAATTACCAATAAAATTCATGGAGTAGAGGGTTACAAAAATAGAGATGTATCTTTGGTAAAATGTAGTTTGATGGGACATAACTTAGTGTCTTGGAATCTTAATAAGAGGAAGAGTTGTTTGTGTTGGTAGAGAACAAGCAGGTGAGTGTAGGATGGACAGGAGGTGATAGAGACGATGTTTTATAGGTTTTTGACTTAGAAAATGAAGTTAACTTATGCTGAAATTGATCAAGATAGGAAACGCAGGGGAACCAGATGGTTTTAGGAAATGGATGAAGAGGTCCATGTTATAAGCATCAGATCAATTATTAATATTGATATCAATATCACTAGTATTAATTTTGTGTGGATAACGCTAATAATGCTGGTTATGATAATACAACATTTATTTGGGATTGACTCTGTGCCAGAAGTTGTGCAAGGTGTTTTGCACATACTACCATATTTGGTCCCCATCACAACCTAAAGAGATAAGTGCAGTTTTCATAAGGATTCAGAGGTACTCCAGGCCATGGTAGGGTCGTAATTCAAGCCCTGGTAAGTTAACTCCATATTCTTCAATAGTTCACGCAGTTTGGACCCAGCTTCCATAGGATTCTGTTTGCAATGTCTAAAAAGCAGCTGGCAATCTGGTTTCTGGACCTTAAGAAAAAGATCTGAGTTAGAGTCACAGGTTTAGTAGTCATCGTGTTAAGGTTGTATTTAAAACTATAAACGTATATTTTGTTTTGTTTTTGTTTTGTTTTTCTTTGCACCTGTCCAGAGCAGTGGTTCCGACCATGAGAAAATCTTAAGCAGTCACCCTGAAATTATAGCTAAATGCTGTTGCCTGTGCACTTTCTTGGGAAAAATTGCCCATAGTATTTGAAACATCCTAAGGAAGTCACAGGATTTCCCCCACCCATCAACATTTTAAGAATCTTTGATATGGAGTGATCAATATTTATAATAATGCCTAGAATTCTGAGTCTTGGAGAATCCTCTGGGTCTGCCAGTGTTCTATTGGATTTTCAAAGAAAGTGATGGTAGGGAAACCCATCAGGATAAAAGCTGTGTAAAGGGCTAAATCTGGCATGTAGAATCCTAGAACTGAATATCTTAGGTGTTTCATTCTTGCATATCTGTAGCTTTCATCCTGGTTTGCAAGGATGATATGACTTCCCTAGGGAGGCAGTCATCTCCTTCTTGGTCTTGGTCTGTTTCTTTCTTCAACTGGGCCTTTGCTTCAGATATAATCTGGAAATCTCTCAACTTCGGGCATTGGTATAGGTGAGGCTTTCATCTTAGAACTGATAGTTTTATATATTTATCTTCTAGGCCCCCTACGCTTACCTCTTGGAAATAACCTTATGTTTTGTAGCCCAGTGGGGAATATGGAGAATACCCAAGGTAAGAATGTGCAAAGATAAAATAACCAGTGTAGGGCTGTCTGGTCTTAATGACCCTAGAACATTTTCTGTCTTATCTCTTTCATGATCATGGCATTAAAAAAATAATATACATCACCTGGCCATAAAAATCTGTAGTTTATCAATATTTATTGCACAGATGAGTTTAAATGACAAAAGTACATGTGGGGAAAACTTCACAAAGCAGTAACAGGAGATATATAAAGTCTTTATCTATTTAAGCAATATTTATGTTTTTTAAAGTCCATATAGAATTACTTCAATATTTTTAACTTTATTAATGATAAGATAAACATTTAATGAAAGCTCCTATAGGCTGAACACAAAGAGGAACCAGAAACGTATTTTTCAAAGGGGAAAAGTCATGTATCTAGGTAATTGTATATCTGGGTAGATAGTGATGTGAGTTTCAGATAAAGGACTTCGGAATTTCGGAAAAAAGAGAAATCACAGTAGTGACTCCCTTGACAGAACTCCTCTTACGAGGCGTTTACAGGGGCCCTGCATGTCCCCTGTAAGGCAGACTGTCTGAAGTCTGAAGCAGGCTAACTGCTCTGCTCCCTAACACCTTTTTCTTTCTCCTCCCTCCTTCTGTGCTAGATTCTTAGCAAGACTGGGTTGTAAATCTGATTATGCTGCTAAATAAACCAAACCTGATTAAGCCAGTTTCACTAACTAAGATGATGACTCAAAGCATTCAATATTAACTAATGAATATGAGTTTTAAATGAAATTTATTTTTGCAAGGAAATCGAAGTGGAATGCACTTTTTTTCAAGAACTAATTGCTATATGAGTTGTTAAGAAGAATTTACTGCTGAGCTAGAAGTAGAAATTTTGGACGTTGGAAAATTTCATACAACAAAAGACTGATGTTTACTTTCAAGACTAAACATTTTCACTGTGTTGGGAGTGCTTTGCACATCTTAAACATCTTGCTGCCTCTTGAAGAAATAAAAAATGGGCACCATTCATTATGAATTGTGGAGGTGTTTTATGCAAAGGGCCAGAAGGTAGAATTCTGATCAGTAGCTCACTAGTCAAGGAAAAGACTCTTTCCCTAATCAAAAGTTTGTAACTGAAGCATTTGTCTAAGTTTTAAAGTACATTAATCCTCAATATGTGTGTAGCATGTAAAAAGTTTTATGTGGCAACCTTTTTTTTTTTTTTTTTTTTGATTAATTAACTAATCGGAAGTCCTGAATGAGTTGGAAGAGGGCTAGGACAATAAGGTATACTTTCTGAAGAAAGGATATTTTTCAACCCTTACTAGATCTTCCTTTACTGGTTTTATTTACTTAAGGAAGCAAACTCTTACTCAGTGAAGAGATCAATTACATTGAGCAAAGATTTATTGGATTTCCATTGCTTCAGGATACAGGATAAGTTACTGATCAGGGCATGAACGCATCTTCACAATCTGGTTCCTGCCTGGTTCTTCAGCCTCATCCCCCATCCCTCCTCACCTGACATCTTTATAGGTTAACAAGACAATGTACTTGTGAATTTTAAACCCCTACTATGTGTCAGCATTGCATGCTCTTGTACATTCTCTGCCAGAGGCCCCAAATGCCTCTCTTGTCATCAGGCAGGTAATGAATGCTGATTATGCAATGAAAACTCTGTTCATCTTAAAAAAAAAAAAAAAATCAGGATCTTTCCTCTGCCCTAGTTTGAGAGAATGCCAAACTATTTTTAATATCATCATGCCATTGATATTACACAGCAAGACAAAGTTTCCCCTGAATTTTCTCCAGAGTTTTTTCAAAAAATTCTCATGTGTTTTTAGGAAAAGCCTAAGGGGATTGGCATAGTGTTTATTTTTTCAAAAAAATTGTTAACAATATCAGAGTTTTGTTTTTTCACTTCAGTTAGCATTAATCCTTAATTATTACTTACCCCCCCACCATGTTCTAGTAAAGAATAATGTATCTTTTCCCCCTTCAGAGGATATATGGTACTGTGCTTGCCCATTCATATTTTCTTACTGAGATTAAAAAAAAAAATTCTTAAAGGTTCTACCATTTCTTGATGAAAAAATGAGACTATAAAAACTTTATTTTCAGTTTTTAGACTGATGACTGGTTTGTCTCATTTCCAGTTTTTCAATTTAAACGAACAAACAAACAGACAAAATATCCGGCTCTCTGCTAGATGAAAGGAAAATCAAAGACAAAGAGAAAAGGTTGCCCTAGGAAGAAAGACTTGAACTCAAGACTGTGCACCAACTTAGGGCTGGAAATAAGGGCCTAGGGAGCTACGAGGAGGAGGTGAATGACATTGCTTGAGTGGCCCAGGTGTGAGAGGTGGCTTTAAGGAGGAGGGGACCGTGTGTGTGTGTGTGTGTGTGTGTGTGTGTGTGTTCAGTGTCACATCCTCGGTTTGGGGTGTAGGTCATCCGTGCTCTGCATCATGACAAGCACAGGGAAGCTCAGATGGGCTAAGCAGGTTTGTGATGCCAGCTGTCTGTGAAACCCAGGTTGCTTAGTGGGGAAGACAGATGCCGTATAAATTCTAGTATTATGAGTGTAGAACATGAGCAGAAGGAAATGATTTCGATTTAGATGTAACAGAGCTGGAGACATAGGAAAACCTATGTATGTATGGGACAATATGGTGGAGGGGAAGGGAAGGGAGCTAACTGAATCTTTGAATACAAGAAAGGCTACTCTTAGGAAATGATGTTTGAGCTGATAAGCGAGGAAGCTGAAATTATTTAATTATGGACTGGATGTGAGAAATAAGAAAGTGGAGTTAAGGACTATCCTCTAAGTACTGGCTTGGGCACCTGTCAATGGGGATGCTATGAATAGTCTTGGAAAAATGATTTTGAGATGCCTGTGAGGCATTCTGTGTAGAAACATGGACCACATATTTCACTATATGGGTCTGAGTATCAGACAGGGTCAGTCTGGACTAGAGGTGAGATTTGCTGAAGCTGTGGATATACGTAAGATCCGTCAGGGAGATATGGAAAGAGAGATGAGCATGGAGTCTTGAGGATGGTGCTGGTAAATTTCAACGGTTCAAAAATGGGTAGAGGATGACAAGCCACAAAGAGACCTGGGCAAGACAGCTCAAGCAGGAGTGCATGGTGTGCTGACGCTGAGTCAAAAGTGCATGTGTGTGTATGTGCTTACAGGAGGAAGTGGTTAGTAAGGTCAAATGTCATTGCTAGGTCTAGCAAAATAAAAACTGAGAAGAATCTGTTGGATTTAGAGATAAGGGTGGAGATCATTGGCTATCTCAGCAAGAACAGTTTCAGTGGAACAGAAGGCTGCTTTGAATGAGTTAATGTGAAAAAGAGAAGTGAAGAAATTAAAGAGAGCGACTTTGAGAATTGTGGCTTTTGACAAGATAAGAGAGATTAGGGTCGAAACTGGAGGAGTGTGGGCCTGGCAGAGAATTTGTCCTCTTTCTTTTTTTTCCTCCTCTTAACTTTTACAATTTGATATCTTTAATTAAGTTTATTTGCTGATATGGAAGAACCAATAGTAAGGGGCAGTGTAGCTACCAGAAAGGATAAGGATAGTTCAAGTTGGGAGAACTGGAGTCGGGAGGCTGAACGGGATGTATTTATCACACAGGCTTTGCCTCTGTGAGGATAAGGGACAGCTCTTCCACCTAAGAACGATGTACAAAGATGAAGGACAGAAGGGAAAGGGACAAAGGTGAATTGATACATCTGGTGATGGGACGTCAATGGACTATGTCTTTCACAGAAAACATGGGGCCTTCAGTGAAGACATCTGCTGAGAGAGGAGAACATACCAAGAAGGACAGAGGTGGGTGAAGATGGCAAATGGTTTGTAGTCGTTGCTGTGAAGTGTTGGATTGGGAAACCTACCATAACAGCATTTTCAGAGTGTCCTTAATTTAGAGCTCATTAAGCTTGGCTTTGTCCCTCGCCCATGAGGCTTTTCAGTAAAGAGCAGATTCACGGAAAGAATAAAAAAGAATGTTTTCTTTGTCTTGGCCACCCCTTGTCTGATTTCTAGCAAGACGTTGATGAAAACTGCTCTGATTTCCATGTGCCTGTTGCTTCTCTTGATCCGGGTCCCATGGTGGTTGATTCTCTGGGATACAGTGACTGCTATGGAGATCATCACCGCTGTCACCGATGAGGGCTACTTCTCAGGGGACGGAGAGCTTGCAACGGCAGGCAAGCAGCCTCTTTGCAGTACACACCCAATTTTCATGAAATTTCCTTGGCAGTAAGGGAAGAAGCGAGGATGAGAAAACAAAACTTAAATCAACTGAAATTAAGGGAGTCACGAGTCTGGAAGAGGCCTTGGGAGAGAGATATTCTGACTTCTTGTGGACAAGGATGATATCTTACTTGATTTTTTTGTGTCCTCTCTGCCTGGCAGGGAGTAATAATAGCCAGTGTTTATTGAAGGTTGCAGTTCTGTGCCACAGACTTCTCAATGGTTTATACAGGGTAACTCGTTACATTCTCACCTTAGTGTGAGGCAGCCACTATTAATGTCTTTGCTTTTAACATAAGAAAACTGAAGGCACAGAGAGGCCTAGTACCTTGCCCCAGGATCACATGGCTAGAGTGAGGGCTCGGATTAAGCCCCAGGCAGTGGAACGGTGAAGCTCGCCCTGTTACAGAAACCCGGTGCGTGCTGACTTGAGTAAGTCACGCCCTTTTGCCGTGTTACCTCGTGTAATATAGTATTGCGATTTTATAGCTGAGGTCCAAAGTCCAGTTCAGGATTGACCAAGGTCACACCGTGAGTGACAGAGCTGGTATTTAACTTCAGCTCTTTTGACTTCTTGCCTTGTGCTCTCCCCACTTTGCTGTAATTGAATTAACTCTGTGTCTGATTTCAGGCATGGTGATCCCCTTTTGCCCCGAGTTTTGTTTGTACCTCCAACCTGTGTACCGCCTGCTCAGTTATGATCTAATACTTACTGTGTGGGCTTCAGAGTTTATTTGATTTGGAGCAACCTAAACGGCCTGTTGGCAAGGACTAAATATAAGATTGTGAATACAGGGACAAGGATGCATATTTCTGGCCAGAGGGGATCTTGCAAGCTAGGGTAAAACACTGCAAAGTATTGGCAACCGTTGCTGTAACAAAAATGAATTCACTAACTCTCAGTGTTTGTGGTATATTATAATGTAAATTCATCTGAAGAGAGGGAATACAGAATTAAAGCAATGATGTTTAATATTTCTAATGCATTACACTGGTTTAGAAAAGTGGGGTTTTTCAATTTGCAAAACAAATTAATTCCGGAAGAGTCTTGCCTTGACAATCACACGTAAGAGCCGTTATGTTGCACAATGCATGCACCTTGCAGTGTTCGGAATAGGCTACTTTTGTTGTTACTGCCCTTGTTTCCTCGCAACGTCCTGTGTTGTGACTGGGCAATGCATTTTGCTACACTGATTTGACTGAGGGAGAAACCACAGCACCGTGTGGTTTAAATGACTCATTCAGTCTCGTAAAAGTGGTCTGTGTGAGAGCCAGGGTTAGGATTTGGATCTTCCATCTTGAATGCCATGCTTTGTGTTAAGCCACATGGTGTTCCAATATATCATTTGGCCCATTTAAACCACATGGATAATTCATTTTTCAACACCCTGGTTATATGTCATCTTAGCTGTCATTTCCATTAGCTGCTTACACACCTGCATGTGGCTCATAGCAGCCTCCTTTTCTGCCTGCTGCGACATCAGGAGCGGTGCTCGTTGAGCAATAGAAGGCAACTAAAATACAACAGCAGCAACAACAATAACCCTTCTTTGTTCCACTCTAGTGCTTGTTACTTCCGGTTTCTGTTCTTATAGAGTCCAGCGTCACTTCAGTGCTACGATGCCTGTCTAGGGGGACTCACTCACTATTCCATTCTGTTGCTTGCAAACTTTCAGTGTCTTTCCTTATAGGACAAAAATGTTTTTGCATTTATGCTTGATGGAGCTTTGGAGATACCAAGAAGCATTTTATAACCATCTTTGTGAAGTAGCACAAAGGGAGCCTGGGGTGAAACCCAGGGTACAAACCCCCCATGACAGATTGTATATTTTCAACTTAAGTTCACCACCAACACACTCTTAGGCAGAGGAGAAATAAAGAATTGCATTCCCTGAGCCCCTCTGTTCCATATGGTTCCAGTTTCGTGTCTGCCAAGGAGAGGCATTCATGTGAGATTTGGAAGACAGGAGAGAAGGAAAAATTGACTAGAGGAGAGATTGACCCTGGGTTCACACATTTGTACATCCAGCAAATATTAATTAAGATCCTATATGTGGTGGACATTGTTTTACATTCTGATAATACTTCACCTATTCTCATAGAATTAATATTCTGTGAGTGAGTGAAGAGATCAAAAAAAGGAAAACCAAAACCAAAACCAAACAAACAACCCCCCCCAAAAATCCTCAAAACAAAACCAAAAAAAAAAAAAAAAGAACTAACAAGAAAATACAATTATATATTTTAGACCATAATGGGTATTATGAAAACAAAACAAAAATATGATAGGAGATTTTAGAGAGGCGAGTAGACATAGATGAACTTTCATTTAGGAATAGTCTGAGGTTCTAAAGGATGATTTAAAGTTGATTTCTGAGGGAAACTGTCACTTTTGAACCCTGTCTGGAATTTCTGCTCAATTGTTCAAGTTTCGAGTTAGTTGGGTGTTGTGCACGCATGCAGTTATCAGTGATTTCTCTAAATACCCTGTGTTAACACATGAAGTGTGTTGCTTGCCACTAGCTGCTGTGAGCAAAATAACATCTTGATCTGTGGTTTGAGATGCTGTTTGGCTCCTGAAAGTCAGTCACACTCTCCATTTTCATGAATCCTGCCCGACGGGAATGACACGGGATTTCAAGGGAGTCACTCTGACTTACCAGTGGGAACTGGGATTGGGTTCTGTAGATCGCTGCACATTTTATACTGATTTACTAGCACGCTGTCCTCAGCTCGGCTTGGTCCTGTCCTTTACAGGATTCCACAGGAAGGTGGCATATGAGCCCATATCTGAATAGATCTGGAAAACACTCTGGGTAGACTCAGACAAGGGAGATTTAACCCGAGGTTTCTCTGTCCCTCTCCTTAGGGAGTGAGGAACAAGCATGAGTCCTTACTTCCACAGGTAGAATTGAGTGTCTCTCCTTTGGAGATCGACTTTGATCTACGAGGAAGTGCACAGAGTGTGTCTTAAGGGCATCAAACTATAATTGCTCTCCTTCAAAGTGGACGATCATGCCCTCATCCTTCAAATAAAGGGGAACTGCATAACACCATGTGTTTATGTGACTTACGATTTATATCTTTTGAAAGGATTATGTCCTTCGTTAAAACATTCTTTTCACTGGGGATGGGAGATTTAAGGAATAAAGAGGATTTGGTCTTAGGAAGCTACTTTTTCTGTTAATTTTGCTTACCTCTGGGATCCTTTTATTTAAAACAAAAATTTCCTATGTTTTCTATGCACGTGTCCACGTGGAGACTTCTACTAGAAATTATCTGTCTCCATTCTCCTTATCTCATTTTCACAGCCCACCTCTAGACCTTCCCTATCTGTCACATCACATCACATCATGTTTCGGTGCTCGACTGTGCTGGGAAATACTCCTTTTCTTTCCAGTTCGGCTTTGAGAAATAGGGGCAAAGAGGGTTGGGTTCCAGTGTAGGCTTTTTACTTGATTACTTTGGCAACATGGAGCCAGACACTTATCTCAGATATGAGGATCTGAGTCCCACTGACTTATTTGTGGAAAGAGGGGGTTTTATTACAAAAGCAGCTGTTAAACATTGTAGTCTCAGGACCCCTTTATATTCCAAAAGCACTCAAGGTCTTTTAGAGTTTTTTGGGGGGTTGCAGGGGGGGGTTTGCTAATCCAGCATCTGTGCTGTGAGAGCCATTTGTTAGCTATTCAAAAATCCTACAACTTTGTAGTGAAACCATTGGTAGCCTGAAATCAACCATGGTGGAAATATTTACATCATGGAAACCGGCAAATGCTTTTTATTCAGTGAGCTGATTTATCGGCATACTACTAATGTACCAGGGAAGAAATAAAGACTGAGACATTAAAACATATCTATTTATTAAATAATTGAAAATAAGAATAGGCCTTATATATATTCATCTAAATATTTTCATAAAATATAATAACATTTTCAGAAAAAAAAATGAATGAGAGTGGCTTTTCTAAATATCTCTGATACCTGGCTTAATAAAAGACAACTATATTCTTACGTGGGTTTCTACTTTCAGTGGGTTGTGATATTTCAGGTCATGCAGCATTTGAAACAGTTCGTTGTCCCCTTATGGGAGAATAAGCAAAAGCAGGCAAATGCTATCTTCTTATTATTATTATAAAAATAATTTTAAGCTCATTGAACCACTGAAGAGGTGTCCAGGTACCCCACAGTCTTCAGATTATACTCTGAGAACCACTGTGTCAGAGAATCTCTAGCATCATCTCCATCTCTGAAAAAAAATAATCAATACTTCTAAATTCCTCTTCTATTTATGTATTTGGGTGGTAAGACTTAGGCTGGGATGCAGCCCCTTGGCAGTTGATGAGCGGGCTTTGAAGAGTGGCGCTCGGATTAAAAACGAGTGGGGAGTGAGTCTCTCCTGCTGCTCACAATTGTGTCTGAACACCCGTTACTGCCTTTTCCCTCCTTCTTGACTCCTCTCCTTCTTTCCTACCATTTTCCAGTGACCAGGCTTCCCTACCAGGCCAGGTGAGCAGGAGCTGAGGAACTCTAAGGCATCGAAAATGTGTGCTCACCGCAGCAGAGTTTCGAGCTCATGGTAAGTGAGGAGCCAGTTAGAGCAACCTCGTGATAGGGATGGCGCAGCTTGAGAGGCAAACCAAGATGCCCAGCTCCAGCCCCGAGAGCAGAAAGGTGTTCTGGGTGTGAGCGAGTGTGAGAGACGGCTGTTCTCTTCAGGCACGAACGGGTCACAGCCATCTTTGCTGCCTTTGAACAGGAAGAACTGTGAACTCCGGTCTATAGCAAGGTTGACAAACTTTGTAAAGGGCTGGATAGCAATTTGTTCCCCCTGCTTTGCAAGCCATTCAATCTCTGTTGCCACTGCTTGATTCTGTGATTCTCTTGTAGTGCAAAAACAGCCACAGACAATATGTAATTGAATGGGAGTGGTTCCAATAAAATGTTATTTGGAAAACTCAGCCTAGGCAAGAAACGAATTGGCTTTTTGTCTACTGGTGAAATTTCCTCCCTCACCTTGACATGTCTTGTTGGGTAGAATCTCCGGAATGTCTTGCCATTCACACATTTGTCCTGAATCACAAAGATATCTGACTAGCTGGGATAAATCCAATGAGGTGGTCGATCGAAATAATAACGGTTATAACACTTGCTAGGTGCCAGATACTGTTCTAAGCACTTAACATGATTTAATCCTCACAGCAGCCCTATAATTAAGCACAATTATTATTATTCTCATTTTTTTTTATTTCCCAGGAAATGGATGCACGAAAAGATTAAGCAGTTTTCCGGAGTTTATTCAGCTAGTAAATGATAGAGCAAGGATTTAGATGCAGGCACTGTATCCTATGCTGCACCGCTCCTTGATATATGCCGGGATTATGCTATGCCCCTGTGCACACATTTGGAGGTCAGGTAGATCTGAAGACTAATTATGTTGAGGATCAGAATCAGCTGAAATTTAAAAGTGGGCATAAAGCCTGCTCAGGAGTGAGCTAGTAAATCTACGTAGGATGTTCCCCAATTTTTTTCCAAGCCAGACAGTTTTGTCACACAAAGCTTATAATGAAGGCACATTAGGAAGGAAAATATTCTGATAGCAGCTGTATTAGTGTTATTAATGGAAGAAAAAAATGAGCCCGTTGAAGGACAGTAAATGGTACATTCTCAGAAATGGATGAACCTAAACAAAGAAAGGAGTAATAAAGGGAAAGAAGAGAGGTAAAGTAAAATGTGCACAGAGCATATTTAAACAAATATTTAGAATATTAAGCAAATCATTCTTCAAATAATAATCAAATGAGTTATGTCCAATGCAGCATTTTGGTAGAAGCTGTGTACGTTTTCTTAAATAACTGTACAAAGCCGTGTTTGAACAAGTTAAATGGTCTGGAATTAACTTTTGAAGTAAAAGGAATAGGAAACACAAAGTAAAAGGAAGAGTCGAACATAAGGGAACTGAAGAAGGAAGCCAGTTCCCTGGATTCCTCCATTGGATGAACACATCTGGATGTTTGGGGCTTTTTTAGCCAGTTGCTTCTCTGAGGCTGTGTTCTCTAAAAAGGCAGTTGCTCAGGACAACCCACTGTGGGACAGAAAGAACATACTAGAACTTTTCTTTCTGTTTTTTCCCTATCTCAGAGAATAATCTAAGTTGTGTAATCCAGGGGTAGATGGGCGGTTTCATGATGATTGAAGACTTGGGTGTGTTCTGTCTTCTTGTTCTGCCACTTCAGGGTGTTTTTTTTCAAGGAGTTTTTCAGTCAAAGACAGTTCCACGCCATGCCCATCTTCCAGCCATCAAGGAAGAGGGATCTGAGGAAGGGAGGGTACCATCAGGTACCGTCTTTCCTTCAAGACCTCTACCGTTTGCCAGAATTTGTTCCCATGGCTGTACCCAGCTACAAGGGAAACTGGGAAATGTAATCATCAATTACATGAGCCTGTGCCCGGCTAAAGTCTGGTGACTCCTTTACCAAAGAAGAGGAGAATATGATTGGTGGCAGTTAGCTGCTATCCCAAAATATTTAAAAAGGTTTATAAACTTAAGGATCAGTCATGCATTTTTCTTATACAAAAAATGAGTAAGTCAGTCTTCTGTGATGACCAACACTTTCGGTGGGGAGCTATATAGTTACAAAAATCAATACATAGGCAATATTTCTTTTTAAGGCGATGGAGAAAAAGGCTTTTTTTTTTTTTTTTTAATATATATGCTATGGAGAGAGTATTTTGAAAAAAGGTGCTTGGAATTGGGTAGTTTTTGCTGCTAAGCAGCATTCAAGTGAGCCTCCTATAAAAGGTAGATCTGAGGGCTAATTATGTTGAGGATCAGAATCTTCAAGTTTCTCAGCTGTAACACCATGTGCCTCAGTCCTGTTTTGACTCTCACTTGTCCATGTCTGTTATTGTTGCCCACCTTGAAAAACCCAAGGTTTCCAAACCTTACGATAAACAGTGCTGGGCACCATGCCAAGAAGGGGGAAGGGGCATCTCCTTTGTGTCTTAAATTATCTTCAGATGTCAGAAGTAGCTCTGTGTCCTGTCATAAAGTCCCCTCAGAGGTTCTATTAGTTTCTTCCCATTTCTTCATAGTAGATTTATGCCTAGTCCAAGGGACGGGTGGGATAAAGATGTTACTCTATCCTTCTCCATTGTTCTTCAATTAACTCTTCCTTCTCTCGCACACTTGCTCCCAGCACCGCCCCCTGCATTCTCAATTCCAAAAAAATAATGCTTCCATGCACAGTGATGAAGACACCTTACCATTGGATCTGGGTGAAATTGGGTGGGGGATGGTTTGACATCAAGGGTTAGGGGTGGGCTCTTGACTACACTAGCAGAAATTAGTAAAATATGCTCCCTTCAAATTATGAAAGAGTGCTTTCAGTGCATCTGCCATCTTGGTAGCCTCTCTGCATATGCTTCCATTTGTTAATATTTTTTTCTCAAAATGGGACACTGATAATTGAACTGGCGTTCCAGATGTGACCTGATTAGGTCAGTGCACAATAGTATAGTTAATGCCATTCTTCAAAATCAAATCTAATCAAAGTGGTTTCCTGCTGACAGACCTCATCTCATTCCCTTTCTTGGTTTTTGCCAATCATGCTCAGTTTATACTGATGGCCTTGCCCTGACTCATCCCAATTTCCTTCCATACAACTGATACACAAACCTCTTGGAATTCATCATTTTCCAGTCTTTTCTCTGAATATTGTCCCCTCTTCTCTACCTGAAAAAAATGTTCATAATTGATCAAACATTTTTTTTTTATCTTGTCAGGATTGAATGGCCCTTCCTCTTTAGTCCCTTCTCCATCATAGCAGTTATCACCTTTTCTTGTAATTATCTTTTAAGCCTATATCATCCCAACTGTAAGCATTTTACAAATACTGAGGGCAGAAAATACATATTATTCACCTCTATTTCACCAGCTTTTTTCTCTGCCCAGCCCATGCAGATGTTCAAGTTTTTTTCACACAGTTAATGGACTATTGTGGCATTAAGTTACATTAACTATTTCATTACAACAACTGCTTTATATTTATCACACTATGAAATACTAGATGTCTTCTTAGGCTTTTTTTTTTTAATTTGAATTACTCAGATTTTTGACTAAATTAATTAATGAAATGCCTTTGTTAATGTTGTTCTCGAATCAACCTGGGAAGAATTGCATTTTCCTACTTTTTTTTTTTCAGCCTAATCATCTGCCACTTGTACTATAATCACCATTATCTTTTCCAAGATAAGAACATTGAAGCCCAAAAAATGTAAGTGATTGCTGAAAGTTTCACGGCTAGTTAGTGGCATCAAAACCCAAGTCATCTCAACCTTTGTTTTTTTTTTTTTTTAATGTGCATTATTCTACTTTCCACTATTATTTCTAATTTATCTTTCATAAGCAAACCTTCAGCCTCTGTTTACTTCTTGCTACACCTTTGCTTAGCTGCAGGATTGTTCATGTTAACAGCACAGGATTGGGAAGTAAACCTCCGCAGTTCATTATGTTGGCTTTGAATCCTCCTAGTCTGGTGACCTTGAGAAGATCATTCAAGCTGTCTGAGCCTTGAAACTAAGAAACTAAGTAGTTTTCTTATCTACAGAATGAGTATAATAATTGTACCAATTTCATAAATGGTTGTGAAGAATAAGGGATTTGACATAGATAAGGCACTTTGATCACTAAATATGCAAGCAGGACATGTGTTTGTCATTATGATGATAATTACCCACTTCTCTGTGCTTTTGTATCTGTCACTAAACTTTACGGCTTCCTGTTGTAGCCCTCTGTCATCATATCCCAAACAACTGGCCAATATCTTGGATTCTCCCCTTGACAGTTTTAAATAAAACTTTTATTTTGGAATAATCTTAGACTCAAAGAAAAGTTGTAAGACTAGTATGAAGAGTTACTGCATACCCTTCACCCAGCTTCCCCTAATGTTAACGTCTCATACAATGGTTGTCCATTTGGAAAAACTAGGAAATTAACATGGATACAATATTATCAACTACATTACAGACTTCATTGGGATTTCATCAGATTTTCTGCTGAAGTCCCTTTTCTGTCCCAGGATCTAGTCCAGAACACTGCATTACATTTAGTACTCTATTTCTTTAATGCTCCTTTTAAAATGGGCACCCATGATTGGACTTGAGAGTGCTAATATGGGCAATTTTGTCCAGAGGATAGAGGCACCATCACCTCTTTCATAGCCAGGATGCTGCACTTTAAAGACATCTAATCACCCCAATCTCCTGATAGAAACCAAAGTGTGCAGACTGGGGAGATAATCGGTTGTCCTACTTGAAGGTTATACTTTCAGAAGCTAGGGAGCATGTAGGAATAAATAGACAGTAGGGAAGGGAGCTGCTCAAAGGAAAGTATTGGCAGGCTTCTGGGATTTGGTCCAGGATGATGGCTCACAGGTAAAGAGAGTTAATGTGAATATCTTCCAGTCTCTCTTGATTCAAGAAAAAGTTTTTAGAGAAAGACACTTATTCATTTATTCAAATATTTATTGATCACTTAGTATTGTTAGACATTATTCTTGGTGGTAGATGTTATTTAGAATCTATAAAAATGGTTTAATCTTTCTCAGATTAATTCTTTCTTGCAATGTAAATAAGCAAAGAAACTTTAGTTTTTAAATTGTACTGAAGGGGAATAGAATTAGTCCCTAAAATATGTCTCTTTGGCATAAGGATTATTTTAGGCTGATTGTTAAAAAAAAAATAGCAGCAAACATTGGAAATGCTCTGAAAACCAAGAAGTTACACTTTTGTAAGAGACATTTCCATTTATAAGGGAAATCTTCATTTGTAGGGTAATCTCCCTCTCTGTACCAGGAAAAGGAAGATGACTAAATCTCTAGAAACTCTTATCAGTGGAGAAGGCAACTGACTTAAGTCTACCTAATAAATTTTATAATTGTTTCCTGTGCTTTGCCTGATAACTTCCCACAACTGGTTTCTCCTCACCCCACCCCCAACATCTTCTTTTGTCTTTAGCTAGAGATGGTATTTAAGTCAGTGGCTTGAGCCATTCTGGGGAGTTACTGAGTTTTCCTGGGTATCCTCCATGTATACAAGAGCTATACATGATATTAAACTTCTGTTAGTTTGTTTCCTGTTAATCTTTTATTACAGTGAGTGGGTGAGGGGAGAACTCAGCCAAGAACCAAGAAGGGTAGAGGGTGCCAACTAAAGAATGTCACTTGCTATCTGGTTCTACAATAATTAAGTCATTAGTCATCCCACTTGCTTACCTTCAATACACCCTGAAAGGAATTCAGGGCGAAGATCAGGAATGAGGCACTCTGTGCTTTGGGAAAACTAGCAGAATAGTCCTTCATATAGATTTTTTCAGGAGAAAAATTTTATGAACTCCAATTTTTGTATCTTTGCATACTTGGAAAAATACTAAACCATGAACTCAGACAACCATTCCCTCATGACTAGCAGCAAAATTCTACGGAGATGTGTGCTTGATTGCACGCATACCTCTTCTCCAAAATCACATATATACTGACCTCTCCCCTTACTTCTTCAGAGCAGTTCCTCAGACCTAACTGAGATGCTGTCTCTTGGGCTATAGTCCTCAGTAAGTCCCCAAATAAAACTGAAACTCACAGCTCTCATGTTGTGCATTTTTATTTCAGACAACAAGGAAAAATTATTTTTCCTCTCCTACAGTATCATTTCTTGATTGCAAATTCTTTGAGGACAATGACTATACCTTATTGTTTGCATCATTTAATTTATATTTATTGAGTTATTTAATTTCCCATATTGTATTATTAAATATCATTTTTTAAATCTTGACTATGTGTCAGAAACTGTGTTCAAACCATTGATATTATCAAGTAAATACTCCTTAAACCCTCCAAAGTAAGGATTTATCTTTTACTCACAGAGGTTGGGTAAACTTCCTCCTCGTGATCTCAAGACTTTCGGGGTCAAAGCTTGGATTTACATCATTCCACTCTGAAAACCATATCTCAAGACTGCACTGCCTCTTGCTGTGAAATCAGAACTGGGGGAGACTGCAAAGCACACAGTTAACTTGAGAGTAAAGGGCTAAGACATCCTATTCAGACATAAGTTTGAATCTGCTCATTTATTAGGGGAGAATGATGGACGGAATGCAGTTGTGTTTATGTGGTTGAGAGTAAGACCTTATGGAAGGATTAAGGGAATCTGAGGAGAGGGCTATAAAATAAAAGTTTAGAGAAGAGAGTGGATTTTCTAAAGCAAAAAAACACTGATCAGAAGCAAAGTCAGTAAATCTTCAGGTTTTTCTGTGGTGGTAAGTAATGAAAAACAAAACAACAACACAAAAACAAAGTCAAGAAACAGAACAGGCCTGGGGAGAGGCTCTCAGTCTCTTGTTAATGAGACCTATCTCTCCTCTCCTCCCTGGAGGGCCATGTCCACCTCTGCCTCAGACTCACAGTGCCCCGTGGAGGGCGTGGGTGGTCATGGGCAGCCATCACAGGAGCAAAGGCTGAAGCTGCCGCTTAATACCCTGATGCCCGGGCTGAAGGTTTTATTCTTGCATCTTGAATAACACTGCCCAGATTATGACAAACAACCTTATGAGGTTGTGTCATTGCTTAATGTCTCATGAGGCTTCCAAGGGCGCATTTCCAGCATGTTCTCCCAGAACAAGGTCACGGTAGGATTAATCTCCAGATCAATGTCACCCTTGCTTTTGATGGAAGGAGTGTCATACAACTTTTGCTTTTCTCAAGGTACTCAATTCTCTCTCGCTTGCTTCACCTCTGTGCCTTTATTATACAGACAAGAGCTACTTTGAAAGAAGGTCAGGGAATAACTATGTTAATCAACCAATGTGTGGTACCAATTTTGAGGGGGGAGGGTGTGACTTTAGATCTTGAAGGACTTCTCAAGCTTAAATTAGAATTTGGTCTTCAGAAAACCTTGCTATTCCAATTTGAGAGTGGACCACCTGTAGAAGAACCTTAGATGCCAGCTGGTTGAACTGCCTTTCATTGTGTAGACAGAAAGGTTAAATGCTTTTCCTAAGGCACAAAGTTAGCTATGGGTACAAACCCAATCACCTCACTTCCAAACCAGTGTTTTTTTCGAACGTGACACTAAAAAACAAGAGAAAAAAAAAATCAAGAAATCCATTTATAATAAGGTATATATATGTATATACATATATATATATAGTAAGGTATATATGTGTGTGTGTGTGCGTGTGCGCGCACACACACACACACACACACATATGTAATTTTTTTTTTCTATTTTGCCTGGAACTAAAGTAAATAGTCTTAAATTTTTAGAAGAATTTTTAGAGGCCTTTCGGTTAAACACCAAGATTTTCCACCCTTCTTGAAAGCCTCTTAGAGGTTTGGCTGGTGGAAATGACTGGCATTTGATCAAATGATCAAGGAGAATATTTCTGTGACCAAGTCAAGCATTCTGCTGGGAAATCTATTATATCATGGTGATCATTTTCCCTCCATGACTATGGAAATCAACTCCATAAAGTAAAGTAAAGTGAAAAGACGCTTGAGTCTCATAGGATAAGAAGGTACCAGGGAAGAAATATTTGTTTCAGCTTTCTGCTTCAGAAGCCATGTAGTGACATGAGACGAATAACAGCTCATAGACAGTAGACCACCACCAATGATGCATTAAGTTCAGGACTGTTATGAGGGAGAAATAGGACAGAGCAGAGCTTGGTCTCATTACTCATTTTGTGCCCCAGGCATTCAACCCTTTCAGAAATAGACCTGCCATTATGATTTTGTTACAAACCATGGTAGTTCTCCTTATTAGTGAGAAAAGTGATGGGAAGGGACAGTGTTCTCACCTGCCATTTAACTTATCATAGCTTGTCCATGGATGTCTATAAATTAAAGAACCTTGTTATCTCCAGCTGAATTCTTTTATTCCTAATCACATCTGGGAGGAAAGCAAAGTTTTCTGAAATTCTTTTAGTGGAAGGAGACAAGGCTTAGACACATTTAGACTAGCAAGATTACTTTCCTAAGTACTTTGACTCTGTAAAATGAGGACACAAGGCTAGATTATCTTGCAGATATTTTCCAGTACACAAGCCACAAGATTTACAACATTTATATCTCTATTTCCTCTCTTCTCGGTGATGAAATGGATAGATCTTGAAAATTTATGAGCAAAGGGAGGAACTACATATACACACACATTTTCTATCTCTGTCTCTCTTTCACTCACAGACACACACTTACACACACACACACATTTGCCCAAGTTGATACAGCCATTAACAGAAGTGAGACCAAAATCTCTGACCCCAAGATCTGTGGCTTATGCTAGAGGATCAATAGAAAGGTCTGGAAACTAGGTACAAACAATAAGAGCCCAAGTCACATCACCTTCATTCTCAAGCCTGCATTTTATTGCTCTTTCTTGGCAAATGCTAACCACATTCCCTGTCTCTGTCTCTGTCTCTTTTCCTCTCTCTCTCTTTTATTTACTTCTTTTCAGAGGCATTTTAGATGTTTTCTTAGTCCATCTCTCTGATTCCAACAGAAGATAAACACACAAGATGAGTCCCATCTGTATTTTCTACCTTTTTCATTTGCTCTCTTAAAAGTAGATTTTGGAGAAGTAACACGATAACGTGGAAAGGACATAGATTTTAGTTTGTTAGTTTCTTGGTTTGTAATTTGAGGATGATAAGCCATCTCCCGGGATTATCATTAGTTATGAGGCCCACTTGAAGCTTTAGTACCACGAGACTGGTATATTCTGCAGCAGATAGGGTAATCCTCCCGCAGAGCTGATGCAATGCAGAATGGGGAAGACTTGGGGAAAGAGGGGGTGTGATTGCCTAGCCTATGTTGTCAGAAAGTCAGTTTTCCTTCCCAGTAGATATTGGCCTTAGCAGAGGGAAAAGGAGGTAAGGATACCCACCTATGGGAGGTCCTGCTATGAGCCATCTGAGCTCTCCTGTCAGCTAGTGTGGCTGTGATTGAAGGACTGAAGTGCTCCCCGAGTGGCATCACCCACTCTCTTTTCACACATCATTCATCTCTCTGTTAATAACCGGTTCCGGTTACTCCCAAGTCCCAACTGGCATTAAAAAGCTTCAGATAAATTATGACGCTTAAGAAGTAGTGTTATTGGAGATTCAGATGCCACCAGATGTGTTCATCCCCTTGCTTCTTCTTACATAGATTTAATCATGTTTATTCATCCAATATTTATTGAGTATTACAGTGAACCAGGCACAATAGAAGAAATACAAACCACAACAATAACAGTGACAACTGACATTCATTGGGTGCCTCCTATGACAGGTGTTTTATATTTTAAGTGCTTTATATGTGTTGAGTATTTAGTTCTCACAAGCCTATGGGGTAGAGACTGTTATCATCATCCCATTTTAAAAGTGAAGAACTGAGGACACCTAGCTGGTAAGCAATGGAGTGGGGTTTGAGCATGAAAAAAACATCAACTTTGCTACCCTAAAGAGTTCATACTCTAACAGATGATAAGGTAAATAATGAAATAAAATAAACAGTTGGAAAATGAACTATATAACAGTGCTTGTTATTACACTGCACACCACCCCTTCCACAGGAGCAATTAACTCTAGTTGATGTGTCATAACAAGGTATCCAATTTGAGTCATATCTTGAAAGATGATTAAAAAAAAATCACGTGGTGGACAAAGCAGAGAGAAGCCTCCAAACTGAAGTGACTGTCATGGGTATTTAAGAGGTCTGTGGCAGAAACAGGAAAATGCAAGTAGTTCAGAACAGTTAGATTGTAAAGAGACACTCAAACTAGAGACGTCAGAAGTACGCTGGTCGTTAAGAGTTTTGAGCTGTAGAAGTTTAGATTTTTATTCTTCAGGCAGAGGATAAGAGCTTTGGGGATTTCATAACCAGAGAACTGACATGATGCAATTTAAAGTGGATTAGAAGGAAAGAGGATGAAGCTGAGGGAATCTCTTAGTAAGACTGCATTAATCTTGGTACGAGATAATTAGGAACAGATTGGTGGTTATTGAATTAAGAATAGAGAGGAGGGGGCAAATTTAACTGACATTTAAGAGTTAAAACCTCCTGAACTTGGTTAGCGGAAGGGAAGACTGACACAATTGCAGAAAGAAGCATAGTCAAGAGACTAAGAGGAAAAAGTCTTGGTAGTGTTTGATTTTGTATTCCAATTGCAGACACTCAGCTGTACCCCTGCCTCTGTGGCTTTGTTACATCAATTCCCTTTTTGTTCTAAACTAGTTCAAATTGGATTTTTGGCATTGGCAGCAGAAAGGTTTTTTTTGATGAATATACCCAGGAACCACAAACATTTAAGTTTTAGAAAGTAGAAGAGACAATCCAATACAAGATCTGACCTCATGAATGTGGATTATTGATGTTGAACATTCAGCTGAACAGATCATTCCACTTTTAAGGCCTGGAAACATTATGGTCTTATGCATCTCTTGATATCGGATGGGACTGTAAGAGGTGCTGATCCTTAATCAAAGCTTGTTCCTTTGCATAGAAGAGATGTGAGGAACAGAGAGTTTCTGGAAGAGTTTCTCCTGAATTCACTACTTTAAATTGAGGTGCTGTGATTGATGCTGTAATGAACTAGATTAAAAAGTGGGCAACATTCATGAAATATTGAACAAGTTGAAATCATTATCATGGAGAAAGAAAGGCTAGAGCACAAAATTGCTGTCTTGAATTATTTGAAATGTTCTGAAATGGAGCTCCATGACAAATGTTTCTTTCTCTCCACTGAGGCCAGAGCAAGAGGAAATGGATTCAGGCTGAAGCCGGATCTATTTAGGTGAATTATATTAGAGGGCTTCCTGACCTTGAAGGCTATTTGGCATAGGGATGGATTGCTAAGCCAGGTCAAGGAATCTCTTTCTCCAGAGAGAGAATCAGAAGGATGAAGGGGATTTGGGAAGTCACTTAGGCAGATGAAAATTGATCTTTTTAAAGACCAAGCCCCCTGAGGAAGAAATGCCATTGCTTCATATCAGTGCCTAACAACCTTCACTCTACTATGTCAAACTTGTCTTTGCAGCTTTAAACCATTTTCCCATTTTCTCCTCCCCGTTGAGGTAGAGAATAGTTACTCAGGATCTTTAAAACTTTTGGTTACTTTAAAGGTCACTATTAAATCACCATTCACAACCTCTTTGCAGGCTAAATAATTCCTTCTCTGTAGCCTTCTCTCATAAACATTGCTTCCTAATCCTTTACTTGTCCTTGTGGTTCTTATGTGAAAAGTTTCCAAGATTTCATATTTGTCTGTAGTTTTGAGCCCCAAACTGGACACAATGATTCAATAACAATTTTAAATGCTGAATATAGTAGACCAGTTGTTTCTGAGTTGTTACCTTTATTCCTGTGTATGTGATTCAATGTAACTTTTTTTTTCATTTTTTAAAAGCAGTGATGTGTCTTGCACACTGCATGCTTACACTGAGATTGCTACATTTGTTTTGTGCTTTCATCTAATTCCCCCCACCCCAGCGTCTATCGTAACTCCTGGCATATAGTAAAGTCCCCAATAGTAGCATGTTGAATGAATTAATGTTCTAAGGAACATTTTTTATATACCTAGTTGTAAGTTATTGGGAGCATCCAATTAGATAATTCATGATACTGTTTTTCATAACCTGAATGCATGCTTCTGTTTCACTGAAAAATTTTTATACCTGTAATTTGAATATATCCCTTCAAATTTGCACCCTGTAGTTCATAATATTTTTAAATCATTTGTTTTTGCAGTAGGTACAGGCAAGGGCCATATTTTCTAGTTTATTTGTCGGTTATTAAAAGTTATGAATGCTAATAGCAACAAATAAATAAAATTTCATAGAAGAATATAAAATAAAAGTAAATATTTCCTCTTCCCATTGCCAGTCATCGTCCAGAAGTAACTACAGTCAAAAGTTTTCTGCTTTCTCCTCTGCCACACAAATGTTATCATACAATTTATTACCGTTTTTCACTTTCCCCCAAGTGTGTATGGTACCTTAAAATATATGCAGCATCTAACTACTTCTAACCCTCTTGTTACATCATTCTATTCCAAACCCATCATCATCTGTTGGGAATTATTCCAGTTGCCTTGTAATTTTTCTCCTTGTTTCTACTTTTGTATCCTGACTCTAGTTCCTTCCCCTCACAGCAGACAGAATGATCTTTTAACGTAAGATGTAACTTGTCATTCTTTTGGTTTTAGTCCATGTCTCTCAACATTAAGACAAATTCTTATAGGAAGTAGTCCGTGAGACTCCCCAGGGTCAGGATCTCTGCTACTTCTATGGCATCATCTTACTATCATTAACGTTTATGCCCCACATTCACTCAATCAGCCCATCCTCTTTGCTATCCTGAAATATTCCAGGCATAATTAATTAATTCCCTCAAATCTATGCTCTGCCATTTCATCTTCCCAGAATTCTCTTCCTCTTATGTCCACAGAGCTATTTTTGTCATTGCTTTCACAGCCCTGTTCAGATGCACATTATCAGAGAGGACTTAATTAATAGTACCACAAGCCTGTGCAGATGTTAACCCTGCTCATCCATATTTTGGATCTTCCTTTATATTCTGGCGTAGGGTGGGGATAGAAGGTCTGTTCCTACTCTATCCTAGAACTTGGAAAAACACCTGAAATAGAGCAAGTGTTCAGTAATTATTTGATGACTTAATAGATGATCTTCATAACAATATAGTATGGTGAGCATTCTATATCACTAAGTATAAGCTCTATCTTATTTGATTTTTAGTTAGATGGATGTACCATAGATTGTATGGATATGGACAGTTGCTAATGGTATTAAGCTATTTCTATTTTTTTTTTTTACTTTTCTATTAAAATATGTTACAATAAAGATTTAATCTATTTTTCCCACTATGTGTTATATAATAATATATATTCCACTATTCTATTGCAAAAGTATGAAATATTGTATCTTTAGGATAACTATCAAAAACAGATACTCGGGATTGAGGTATAATGCAATTTTAATTTAATAAAATTTTGGCTTGCATTGCCTAATTGACTCATAAAGAGACTGTTGCAAATTAGAAATATGAATGTATGAGAGTGTGAGTTGGAGCTACGAGAACAAGGAGACCAGAGGAAGAAATATCCAAGATGCTTAATTTGTCAAGGTGACTTGATATTTGAAGTTGAGAGTGAGCTGGGAGGTCTGAGGAAAGAGAGAGAGTGTGTGTGTGTGTGTGTGTGTGCATGTGTAGATGTTGATCTTTTCCACGTGTATGAATGTGCCTGACCCTGTGACCATTCTCTTGCTCATAAAAAACATGCGTAGAATCTTGTTTTGTGTGTGATTATGATCAGTACTTGTCAAATGCTGCTCTTTTGACATTATTTGCTTGGATGCCGATGAGGCCAAGTGAAAAGGTCACGCTGAGAAAGATGGAGCCTCTCAGTCATTCAGAAAGTAGGTTATTACCCGTGTTGCATAAAATTCCGCAGTGTGTATTCTGTACATCCCTTCCGATTCAGAAGATTGAACCATTTTACTCATTCTGAGAAAGAAGAACACCCCAATAAGTAACACAGCAAACAGTAAGTGATTTGCCTAAACCCACACGGGAAGCCACCAGTCTACAGGAATAGAATCAAAAGTTCCCGACTCCCTTTCCTTTGCTGATGCCACTATACAGTTTGTCAAAACACTTCAAAGTCTTTCTTTCAAAGTAAGTGGAAAACTTTTCATGAAAGTCTGTGTTTCTAAAATTCGTCATCTAAGGAAAGAATATTTTTAAAAGTGTTGCTAGAAAACAAATATTCCAGTTTTATGTTGCCAACACTACTCTTTGCAAACGCCAGCTTCCTACCTCTCTGTTTCTATCCCTCCTATTAACTGCCTTCCCTTGCAGCAGGGCAGGAGCCATTCAAAAGGTGAGACCTGTGGGTGTGTCTTGGATGGTATCTGCCCACATGTTCCAGAAGCACTTGTAACATGATCATTTAATCAAAGTGAAAGTAAAAGAAAAAGATGTGTTCAAAAATAATGTTGGAGGAGGATGAGAATAGGGAGTGACTGCTTAATGGATACAAGATTTCTCTTTGGGTTGATGAAAAAGTTCCAGAACTAGATGCTGGAGATGTTTGCACAACATTGTGAACGAGCTTAATGCCACTGAATTGTATACTTTAAAATGATTACAACGGTTAGCTTTTAGGTTATGTGTATTTTATCATGGTAAAAATGTTAAAAAGTTTTTAAATTAAAAGATGGCATGCTCATTATCTCTTAGCTGAGAAATTTTATCTGCTAATGCACATCCTTTTTGAATATCAGCAATTACTGCAGGTGAATTTGCAAATGAAGACATTTCAAAATGAACTGAAATGCACATCTCATTCCCACTCATAAAGCTTTATGAATACATTTGGCATTTTGTATCCTCAGGTTCTGCATCCATGGATTCAACCAATTGTGGGGCGAAAATATTTGAAAACAATTCCAGAAAATTCTAAAAAGCAAAACTAAAATTCACCACATGCTGGCAACAATTTAAATTATACTTACAACTACTTACATAGCATTTACATTATATTAAGTATTATAAGTTATCTAGAGATGATTTAAAGTATATGGGAGGATGTGTCTGGGTTATATGCAAATACTATGCCATTTTATATAAGAGATTTGAGCATCTCTGGATTTTGGTACATGGTCGGGGGTGGGCGGAGGGTCCTGGAACCAATCCCCTGCTGATACTGAGGGCCTACTGTACATTCCCATTGATTAATTTAACTTGTTCCAGAACTTCATATAAAGAGACTCATTCAGCATGTACTCTTTTGTGTAAGGCTTCTTTCACTCAGCTTATTTTTGAGATTCAGTTTATACAGTCATCCTTTTCAAAACTAAAATGGAATTAACAAAATCAAGGCTTGAATGAGGTCCTCCAGTGTTTACAAAAATGGCATTACGTAGATCTGTTGCCTCCAAAAAACACCAGTAATAAAGTGTAGACCTCATCGAGGGATATATAAAAATTTTCAAGTGGCTGAGCACTCAGAGAACACGTATTTGAGAATATTACATGAATCATACTGACACCAAAAAGTACAAAACACATTCCTGTTTTGCTCTGTGCCCTGTGGAATTGAAACTGCATACAGGAGTTTGTTCTGGAGTCAAAGACGTAGTGTTCTTTCTGAAGTCAGCGAGAGCTCCTGCTTAGATCAGTCAGTGAAGGATGGAGCAAAACCAGATACAGGCAGATTTGCATCGCTTGCCACATTTAAAAACCATGCATCTGCTTCCAATGATGGGTACCAAATCATCTGTCTGGATATTTTATATTTTCTTGCCTAAAGTGTGAAGCATCATATACTTTAAAAGCCACAGGATACATTTAGCGAAATCCTACAATCCCCTGTTTTCTAGATGAAGTTGCCATCCTAGGGAGAGCGGACAAAACTGAATTCTACTGCTGAGCAGTTATATTTCAAGCTTCAATTCAAGTGCTTCAAGTTTACTTTAAATGACCTGATGCAAACATATGATTTAGATCTTTAAGTAAGAACTACAGAAGCTCTGCCAGGCTCCATTATTTAGTCTTGAAAGTTCCATTATTTCCAGACATCCCAAAGGCAGAGGCTGCCAAGAAATGGGAGGAACAGAAGGCCCTATCAAAAGGTGTCCTGCCAGGGAGATGACAAGACAGATATAATTTCAACACCATCCTAATTTGCTTTGCTGACCAGAAGGGGAAGATTCCAGCTTTCTCCATCAACAAAATCTTCCACAACTGAGAACTCTATTTTAAATCCTGTCAGCTGAATTCTCCTCCCACCCTCCACGCATGCCTGTATTTTCCAGGTGCAAAAACACGAGTTAAATTTTGAAAATGTTTTGCATTTGTTGAGGGGGAAGGGAGCAAGTATGAAGAATAACAACAAGCAGAATCTTGGAGAATAAAGAATATTTATTGGAGAATATTGATGAAAATTAAATAAATCTGCATTTTTTAACCTTTATGGAACTCATTACAAAAATTTATTTTTAAAGTTAAATTAATGCAATTTAGAGAATGTAAAAACGTTCTAAAGCAATCTAGAACTCCACGTTGAGTATCAAAGTGAATTCTTTCTTTTTTCAAAATGATTTCTTAAAAAATGTGAGACATCTTTGTTCCTGGATGTACTTAAAACTAGATTAAACTTTGATCTGGATGTAGGATGATATGGCTGATGGTAGGATATGGGAGTAGATCATATTAATAGTTATTAAATTGATTAAATATTTATAAATCCATTGAAATAAATTATTTGATTTACCACTCAGTAATAAATCACAAAAATATTTTAGAACATATTTTCTGGAATAATAGTAATTAAATTCTCAAATTGTTATAACTCTATGCCAATTTTTAAACAGTATTTCTTTATTTTAACTTTTTTCTCAGTGTAGATTTTAGCCGATAACGATGAGTTGACCTATTGACTTCTGTTAAATTTAGAGGAAGGATTAAATTTTAATGAAATCAATATCGGAATGCTATCTTTTAATTTTAAAATGACTACTCAGAAATATTTTGTGTGTGCTTTTTTTCTTGTGGATTTTAATTTTATTAATAGTACTCTAGACACTAAACTAAACCTTGTGCATTTGATCTTTTCTGCCTTCACTTAGTCAATGAGCATTTATCAAATACCTTCCATGTGTCACGTTTTTGGGACAGAACAGCCACTGGACTCCTGGAGATTCCATTCCAGCTGAAAGTTTATTATTATTTGAAGATTCACAGTGACTGGTTGTACCTTAGTCAAGAATATTTGAAAATGCTGGAAGATTCTATGTACTTAAAAAAAAAGGCAGACAAATGTATTTACTCCTCAACTGAATCAAAGAGAAGGCCGATTATAAGCTTCTTCTACCCAAGAAAATGAGAAGTATAGATACAGCACTTAATAGGGCTGTTTTCCAAGTGCCCATAGTTTGGCAGAATATTGATCAAGTAGTATGCATTAATGCAGACTTGACTGGAAAAATCATTTTCTTCTTGATTTATCTAAATGTTATATTGCTCTGTTCTCACATTTTAAATATACTTTCCCTGCCTCTTTCTGTAGCCCATTTCACTCACTTTTTTTTTTTGCATTTTTGGAATGCTTCTCTATACTCCGTATTTGACAAGAAATTGCATTTTCCAGTATTTTAAATTGCTACTTTGTGTGTTGTTTCCTGCGAGGCCATAAGCACTATCTAAAGAGAGTCGATCATATGATTTTTCCTTCCCCAAGGCTTACAAGAAATCAAACAAATATTGATAACACGAATGCATTTGAAAGGTTCTTAAAATGACTATTTCCAACATATAGTGACAAATAAAATTTGAAAAATACAGAAAAGTCTAAGGAAGGAAAAAAAGTCACCCATAGTTGAATTCCCCTTTCCTCCTAATATTTTCCTTGTATAAGCTTTACTTTTAAGTGGATCTAATCCCAGTTTATATTCAGTTTATGAAGTAGTTTTCTTTAAGCATAATATTAACATTAAAAGATTTTATATACTGATTAGAAAAGTTATTTTAGTGGTTACTTAATATCCTATTGAGTAAATCTTTCAAAATGTATGCTTAATTCTTAGGTTACTACACATTCATAAGTTTTATGTCTTTCAGATGGAACTTTCATCTGTTAAGTAGTGGCCTCTTTTATCCCTAATGATTTCTTTTGCATTTAGTCATTTTTAATATGTGCAATTAATATATATATATATATATATATATATATATATATATATATATATATATATATATACACGTTTCTTTTAATAGTAATTGTTTAGGTATATTGTTTTCATACCTTTATTTCCAACTCTCCTATGACAAGATGATTTGGGTTTATCTCTTTGTAAATACCATAAAATGATTTTATAATTCAATCTGAACATATTTTTCTTTCATATATTTATTAAATGGCATATGATTTGTCAGAACATGTGTAATATACACTTGTATATTTATGCTGTTATTATTTATATATTAAAATTATATACATATATTTATTGTAGTTAAATCAATCTTTTTAGAGCTTTTTTGTTTTGAAATAATTTTAGACTTACAAGAATTGCAAAACTAGTACTCAGATTTTCCATACACTTTCACCCAGCTTCTCCAAATAAATCTTACATAACCACAGTGTAATTTTTCAAGCCAGCAAATTAACATTAATACAATATTATTAACTAATAACGCACCTTATTCAAATTTCATCAATTGTCCCACTACTATCCTTCGTCTTGCCCAGAGTCCAATCCAGTATTCCACATGACATTTAAGTGCAATAGCTTTTTATTCTCCAATAGGAGACAGCTCTTCAGTGTCACTGATGAACTTAACACTTTTGAAGCGTTCTGACCAGTTATTCTGTACAATGTCTCTCTGTTGAGTTTTTCTGTTGCTTTCTCATGATTAGACTGAGGTTTTGCGTTTTTGGCAAGAACATCACTAAAATAATGTCTTGCTGCTTTCAGAACACAGTATCATGCTGCACGTGGTGTATAATATATATATGTCTCATTACTGAAGATTTTTAGCTTTAATAATTTGGATAAGATGATGTCTCCAGGTTTATCCACACTGAATTATTATGTTCCCCTTTATAATTAAGTATCTTATAAGAATGTATTTTGAATCTCTAGCTTTGTAGATTTTATCAATTTTGGAAAGTTTTGGCCATATTTTTTAGCAATATTTTTCCCTCTCTCCTGTCCTTCCTAGACTTACACAGTAGTCTGCTTCATATTTTCCTGTGTGTCACTGAATCTTCGGAATTCTGATTTATGTTTTATTTTTCCCTTTATTTTTGTGATTTGTTTTAATTATTATTATTATTTTTTGCCTTTTTGCCTCTTTGCTCTCTGGGCTTCAATTTGGAAAATGTCCATTGTTAATGTCTTTGTATTCATTGATCCTTTCTTCTACAATGTACAGTCTGCTGCTAAACTCATCAAGTGAAGTTTTTATTTTAGATTATTTTTCCTTCTTACTAGTTCCACTTGGTTCTTTTAAAAAAATATTCTGTTTCCCTTCTCATTATGTTCATATTTCCCTTTAAATCCTCAAACATATTTGTAGGAACTATTGCTTATTTCTTGTGTGATAATCTCATCATCTGTCACTTTTGGTGTCTTTCGATTTATTGAATTTTCACATCTCGTTGCTCCTTCACAGGTTTAGTAAATTTTTTTAGTCCTTAAGGGATGCTTTAAATATTTTGTCATTGATGCTGGATTTTATTGTCTTTCTTTCAAGAGTTTTGGGATTTCTGGCAGTCAGTTAAATTACATGTGGGTTAACTTAATCTTTTGGGGGTTTGATTAAAGTGGATCCAGAATAGTCTTAATCAAGACTAGTTTTGTTCTGTTAAAATGTGCAATGTTTATTGAACACCCTGAATATTCAAATAAGATTCTTCATCCTCCCTGGTTGGAAATGGAGTGTTTCCTAATAATCTGTTACCACCGGACATTTTAAATTACATTCTTGGTGTGCACAGCTAAGGTTTCTGCACACATTCCCAGGAATGCCGATTTCTGATTTCTGGGGCTAATTCTTAGTCTATCTCCAACATCTCTGATTTCCGGCCACACAAATTCCAGTCCTCTCAGTCATGTCACATTCCAACCTCAGTTCCAGTCTCCTCCGCTTAGTGAGCCTACATGTTCTATTTGGGATTTCCCTTCCTGTACCATGATCCATAAATTTCCTCGGGGACAAAACTAGGGCAACTGTAGATTTTATCTCATGTGGTTCTTTCTTCTTAGGGATCCAAGGCTTGCTCTACATAGTTTTCAATGCTGCTGTTTTATGAATCTTTTTCATGGACTCATATTCGGTTGATTTTTAACTTCTGTTTTCTTTTGCTGTAAGATAGGGATGCTACTAGCCTGTGATCAATTTATCTCCCTTCTAAGGTCCCTGACCTAACGTGGGAGCCTCAAGTTCTCCTCTTTTGTAGTGCCACTCACCTTGTGATTGTTATTCTTCTTATAATGCTTATTTGGTCTTTTGCCCTCAGAGAAATCTTTCTTTCCAGTATGTTTACTACTAACCATTTTGAACTCTGCTTTTTTTTTTTTTTTTTTTTAAGAGAGTATGTGTGGGTGGCCCTTGGAGATTTTCTTTGCTTCCTGAAAGCACAGGGTTACAATAAAAAGCATAGTTTATGCAGGATCTAGTTGTTTGCAGCAAGAAGACCTTTCAGATGATTTTTTTCACTGTGTGGCTGGATATAAAATTCTTCTGAACTTCCATTTTTAAATATTAAGTCAATTTATAGACATTATTTTAATATTATCTTTGGATTTTTATTTGTGCATTTTTAAACCATGCTGTTACTTTATTTCATGTGTTTCTCCTCATTTCTTGTCTCTCCTTGTATTAACATTGTATTTTTCTTTTGTTTCCTCTAAAAATTTGGGCATTGTGTTGGTTAATTTTTTTTTCTTTTTTTTTTTATGTCCACTTGGCTGGGCTACAGCACCGAGATATTTGGTCCAGCAGTATTCTGGGCATGTCTGTGATTGTGTTTCTGAATGGCATTAACATTTAAATTGGTAGATTACCTTCCATACTGTGAGTGGGTCTCATAATCAGTTGAAAGCCTTAGAACAAAGACCACCTTCAAGCAAGAAAGAATTCAGCCAGAATGCCTTTGGACTTGACTGCATCTCTTCTTGAGTCTCCAACCTGCCCGCCTACCTGCAGATTTGGGACTCACCAGGCCTCCAAATTTGCAAGAGCCAATTTCTTAAAATCAATCCCTTTCTCTCTCCATTGCTCTCCTGTTTCTTAATTTGCCTTAATAATAAATCAAAATTATTTTTGTGCTGTAATTCTTTTATTCCTCAACATTCATACAAAGTTTTTGATATTCACTGCTTAATTCCACCTTTTTCCTCAAATAAGTTTTTCAACATTTTTCAGTAAGAGTTTATGAATAAAAATTTTCATCTTTGGTAGGATAGACCTTTTATTTACTCTTAATTTTGAGTTAGGATTTAAATGGGAATAGAATTTTAGTTCAAGATTATTTAATCTTAATAGATTAAGATTGTTGCTGTAGCAAGTTCTGTTTTTAGTCTTTAGAAGTATTTTCTCACTGCTCCTAAGATTTTTCTTTTCTTTCAGTTTTCTGTAGTTTCATCACGCTGTGTCTAATTGTAAGATTGTTTTCATTTAACATCTTTATGACTTTCTTTTTCTTTTTTTTTTGATCCTGTTGATTTAAGACTTTTATAATATCTGGACAGTCTTCAGCCATTATCTGTTATTTATCTCATTCTGTTCTTCTTTACTCTCTCTATTGAATATATGTTGGCTCTTCTCATTTTATCCTGTATATATTTTAGCTTCTTTTTCATACATGCTGTATCTTATTTCTCTCTGTTGCATATGTGCAATTTCCTCATTTTTATCTTCAAATTTGCTTAATCTATTTTAGCTGGCTCACATTTGCTTTTTAATGTAGTCATTTGTTTTGCATTTTAATATCTACTTTTAACATTTCCACTCCCGTATATTTTTTCAAATGTGCATATTGTATTTCTACAGTTTTTTTAACAATTTAAATAAATGTGTTTTTCCTTTCAGATTGTTCTATAATTTCAAACCCTTGAAGTTGTAATTCTGCTGTTTTTTATACTCATTTTCACTATTAGTGGATGTATCTTTATGTATTTTGCAATTTTTGACTGTGAACTCATCTTCAATGGCATTGTGTGTACAAAGAGAGACAGAGAGAAAGGAAAAAGACAGACAAGACACAGAGAGGGAGACAAGAGGAAAAAAAAAATCCTGTGTTCTGGGTTTGCAAACTTTCTTTCAATTTTGTTTGTTTGTTTGTTTTGTGCCTCTGCCAGGAGACTCAAGCCATCACTGGCCAGTTACAAAGGTCCTCCTTAAATTTTAAGCATGTGTTCCCACATGATGGGAAGATTGTAACTTAAACTCAGAGCCACATGGGTTAAGAGAATGTGTTTTTTAACTTCCAGGAAATACATTTTTTCTATTGAGAACACAGGCAAAAAAAGACTTTGTTTTGATTTCCTTTGCAGTGAATAGCATTTGTTTTTTCCAGTCTATCCTCCAGGGTCTTGGCTTTGACTATGTGCCTATATGTGTATATATCAGTTACATATCTCCAACTTTCAATTACAATTTCTCAATGTGTGTGGCCCCAGGACCTTGTCACTTACATTCAAGTGAATATTAAAGCACTAAAGTTACTTACATTGACAATTCCTCAGAGCAACTCAATGCTTACCAGCCTGGTTTTCTGTTATCTTCTCCTTTGATCACATCCTCACATGTGAGCTTGGATATTCTATACAGTGCTACTAAATAAGCATTTAAAATAATATTCACTGTATTTTATTTAACAGTTCTAGATACTTGTAGTGGAAGGGATTTTTGAGGTATCTAGATGATCATGTTTACATTTCAAATAAGTGAGTCTGACCCAGCTAATTGATTGTAATGGTTATCATTGACCAGAAGTATCTGTGTAGCAACAGTGCGTCCTAGTGAGACCAAGTGATACGGGAAGTGAAATGTGATATGGGAAACATTGCTCTTAAGTTCAGTTCCTCTTCAAGCACGTGGAACCCAGAATCAGATCCTTTCTTTTATCCTCCTTTGTAGAAAAGTTTTGTATTTTTTCAAGTTTTTTTTTTTTTTTGCCTCAATTATTTCAAACAGATGACTTTTCTTTTCAGCTCAATAATTGGGATAATTACATGGATGATTTTAAATTGTTGAACCAGCCTTGCACACTTAGAATAAATTTCAGTTGGTCGTGATGTGTAATATCTTTATGCATGGCTGGATTTGATTTGCTAGGATTCTGCTGAGAATTTTTGAATTTACATTTGTGAGAGATATACTGGTTTGTATTTTTCATTTCTTGTAATGTCTTTATCTTTTTAATGTATTAAAGTAATGATGGCTTCTTCGAATATTTTAGGAAGTGTTCTCTCTTTCTACTTTCAGTTTCTATGGGGAGAATTGGTATTTTTTTTGATAGAATTCACAAATAAAATAGTCTGGGTCTGGACTTTTCTTTTCTGGAATATTATGAAGCATTGATTCAATTTCTCAAGTAAGCATAGGGCTATTCAGGTAATCTGCTTCTCCTTGTATAAGTTGGTAGTTATACCTTTTAAGAAATTGATCCATTTCACTTAGTTATCAAATTTTGGGGCATGGGGTTCATAGTATTCTTTCAACTTTTGAATGTCCAAGATATCAGAGTGATGACATCTCTTTCATTTCTAACATTAGCCATTTATGTAGTCCCTCTTTTTTTAATTGGTTAACCCAGCTGAAATTTTTCTCAACTATTGATCTTTCAAAGAATCAGCTTTTTGTTCAGTTGGATTTTTTTCTATTGATTTTCTTTTCTCAATTTCATTAATTTATAATTTTTATTATTTCCTTTCTTTTCCTTATTTAGGCTTAAGTTGCTCTTTTACCTCTAATTTCCTAAGGTGGAATTTTACATTATTAGTTTTACATCTTTCAACTGATATACAAAAGTATTACTACACTATAAATTTCCCTCTAAGCACTGCTTATACCGCATTCCACAACTTTTGGTAAATTGTGTGGTCATTTCCTTTACTTCAAAATATTTTAAAATTGCTTTTGATTCTTCCTTGATGCATGAGTTACTTATAACTGTTCAGTATCCAAATGTTTTGGAATTTTGGAATTTTCCAGCTATCTGTTGTTATTAATTTCTAGCTTATTATCATCTGAGACATTCTTTGTATAATTTCTATGATTTTAAAGTATGTTAATTTTTTTTTAATAGTTTGACCTGTCAGAGGGGTTTTGAAATCGCCAACTATATTTGTGAATTTTTCTGTTTT
The DNA here is from genome assembly GCF_048773025.1 of Camelus bactrianus. NCBI lineage: Eukaryota > Metazoa > Chordata > Mammalia > Artiodactyla > Camelidae > Camelus > Camelus bactrianus. The sequence goes on along the minus strand of NC_133563.1, from coordinate 19,411,436 downwards.
ATCAGTTTTTTTTCAGTTCTATCAGTTTTGATCTTACACATTTTGATGTTTTTCAGTTAGATGTATGCATATTTAGAATTTTGTATGTCTTCTTGGAAAACCAATTCCTTTAAAAATTTTTAATGCTTCTCTTTAGCCCTGTTGATTTTTCTTGCTTTGAAGTCATATTTGTCTGTAATTAAAATAACAACTTCAATCTGATTTGATTAATGTTAAGTATGTTATATCTTTCTACATGTTTTAATTTAAGTCTTTATGTCTTCATTTGTAAAGTAGGTTTCTGGTAGGCAACATATAATTGAATCTTTTTTAAAAAAAAATCCATTCTGACCATTTCATTTTTAATTGTATTTTAACTGGTGTATAAATTATATATTCAGTTGTAAAAAGCTTATTAATATAGTTAATTTAATATCTAACATGTTTGTAACTGGTTTTTATATGTTGTATTTTTTAACCTCACCCCCATTTTTCACCTTCACTGATTTAAACTGAGCATTTTCTATGGTTCCATTTTATCTCATTTCATAGGACATCAATTATGTTTCTTCCAAAATATTTTTCACAGTCGCCCTAGAGTTCACAATACATATTTTTAACTTACATAAATTAATTTTAAAATTATACTGTAACATAACTTTAAATGTACTGTGGGTAGCTCATTACAGAGTACGTGCAGTTTCTCCCATATGTTATTGATACTGGTGTCATTCATTCCACTTATATTTACTATAATTATTTGATTCATTGTCACTATTAAAGTTTTAAACACACAGGTATATTTTATATCAATTAACAATAAGATAAATAAAATATTTTACTTTTATTTGTTCTTTCCCTGATGCTTTCCTTTTCTTTACATAGGTCACAGTTTCTGGCAAATCATTATCTTTCTGCTTGAAGAACTTCTTTTAACATTTTTCCAGAGAATGTTTGCTAGAGATGAATTCCTTCAGTTAGATGGCTATGCTAGAAGGCTTTCTATCTCCTTTATTGTTGAAAGATAATTTTGCTGGATATGGAATTCTCGGTTAGTAGATTTTCTCTCAATATGTCAAGTATTTTACTACATTATCTTCTAAGTTCTGTGTTCTCTGATGCGAAGACCACTGTAATTCTTTCCTTGGTCATGTGGAGTCTACTGATAAGCTCCTTGAAGGCATTTTTCATTTCTGTTACATTGCGTTTTCATACCCAACATTTTCTCTTGATTTTTTTTTCTTAGTATTTCCATATCTCTCCTTATATTACTTATCTGTTCTTTCTTGTTGTCTACTTTTTGCATTAGAGTGATGAGCATATTAATGCAATGATTTTAAATTCTCTGTCTGATAATTCCAACATCAGTGGCATAACTGTGCCTGGCTCTGATGATTGCTTTATCTCTTCACACTGTGTTCTTCCTGGCCTTTTGGTATGCTTTGCAATTTTTTTGTTGTTGTTGGAGACACAAAGTTACTAGAAATTGAGGCTAATAGCCCTTTATTGTGAGGATTCTGTTAAGCTGGCTAGGGGGTTCTGCTTTGTTTAGTGTCTCAACTAAATTGTGATAGGTGCCTTTGGCTTCAAATTCCTCTAAGTGTGCCTGTTCTGTGCCCCGTCTTGTGTTGGGCTTTCTCATGTAATTCTCCTCATAGAGAGTCTGTGTCCTGCAGCTCTTTTGGCTGTAATCCACCATTACCGTCTTGGAGTCCTGCTGGTGTGAAGGTCACGTGTGAGGAGGGGAAGAACTCTACAACCTCCTGAATAAATTGTACATCTTTCAGTGGGCCTGTGTTTCAGGGCTGTTATGATCACAAATTCTTCTCTGATAGTATAGATTTCTGCCCCTTGGTTCCCTACTCCTATTCTTGACAACAGGGTTTCCAGTCTATTTCCTTGAAGCCCCGAGCTCTGTTGATTTTAGCTCACTTTCCCCCCTCAACCCCAGGTGGCTGGGATTTAAGAGGAATGCCTTTCCCCAACCAGGGACAAGGTCCTGGTAGCCTTTTCCTCTGGGGTATAAACCTCTATTATGATGAAGACATTGGGTGTATTTTTAAATGGTTACTCTTCTCTTCCCCCTCCAGAGACGTGAGGGCACCTTTCTTAGATCATTGCCATATGAATTCTGTAGAAAAAGCCGATGAATGTGGGGGGGTGGGGGGTCCCTGTAAGACTGCTGGCCCCAGGAATTTCTTACTCTCATTCTACGCTCGGCTGCAAGCCATTCCTAGTAACCACTGAAGTGTTCCTCCCAGTTTATGGCTCCAGCAGCTTCTGTTCCAGGTAAATAGATTTTGGGTTCTGTATCTCTCTGGATGGGACTATCTTTGTAGATTTCAGGGTGGCAGTACACCCTGCACCCAGAGTTTTCCAACGACTCCAAGAAGATTTTTTGATTCTCAGTTTGTCTAGCTCTTTCCTCTTATAAGGACAAGAGTAACAGCTTCCAGGCTCTTTATGTATCACAGCTGAAACTGGAAGCCCATAAGTGACATTTTGATTTTGTTAGTTTGTGTGTGTGCGTGTTATTTGGTTATTTTGTAGTTAGCCTTTTTCCACAGCCAGAGACCTACAATGATGAAAAACTCTCTGTCTTACAAGAATAGAGTCATTGTCAGTCTAACTATATTCCAATCAGACAAATCACATTTTCACTTTTCCGTAGACAGGAATAATTAGCCTGCTCTAACAAAAAAAATTGTCTTCAGACTTTGAGCCACGCAAAGTCGCAGATGCTGTGAAGAAGGCCAACCCGCGTGGTGAAAACTTCAGCTTCCCTCAAAGGCCAATTAAAAAACCACTACCTTGTTATGAGCCAAAAATTGTAGAGCCATCTGGGATACAGAGCAACCAATTTATTCAACATTTCACATAAAATGTGTATATTTCATATTAGGACATTGTGGATTGATTCATCTTCAGTCTGAGTGATTATAATACTTTCTAGTCTTTGCCAATAGTAATTTGTGGTTTGAAAGAGGAGGTGTGTTTACAATTTGTGCTCTGAGAAGACCGGAAAAGCCCTTTTACAAGCTCTGCATGCATTTTCCTATGGCAGCATGCTTCAGAAAGCATTTGTACGATGATCTTTATATGAAGGCTTTTTCAGGCTCAAAGAAGACAGTTTGTTGAGGAAAAAAACAAAAGAAAACAAAACTTTCAGACAGCAAAGTAGATAGCAGGAGAGTCCATGTACATCAGTAAGATGCAGGTGTTTCCACTGGGGAGTGTTAATAATTTGCCAGGATGAGGACTCTGCTGGAACGGCACGGCACAGCTTTTGTTCTGGGGTAACCTCCTGTGGGTTCTGACTTACTGAAGCCCATCAGTCTCTGAAGTCTCCCTGAAAGACTAATCGTTTCCCATGATGCTTTTTTTTTTTTCCTATTATGGTCAGGATTTTATTGTTTTTACTGTATTTTTTAACTTTTTTTATTGATTTATAATCATTTTACAATGTTGTGTCAAATTCCAGTGAAGAGCACAATTTTTCCGTCATACATGAATCCCATGATTCTTTCTGGTCCGATGCTGTTTCATTTTCATACAAAACCACAAGAAATCTTCTCCAACATTCATCAGTTTCACATTGAGTCATTTTATTTTCCTTGTCATGGTGAGGGGTACCGACCAAATTGGACCATGATCCAAAAGTTGCATTAGGTCACAGAAAAGTGTTCAGAGATGGATAAACTGCTTTATTCTGTGTAAATGACACACAAAAAGCAAAACTCCAAAACAATAAACAAAATTACTCAGTCCTACACCTATGATCAAATTTGAATGAAACCGAGCTCACATAGTTTTCTTAAACTTCAGCAAGAACAAAACAGGGATTTTAGAATATTTTATTTTGTGATAACAATTAAAGAACAACCTCCAAGTCTGGAAAACTTGGTGACATTTGAGATATAGCAGGTGAAACAAAAGACTTTCTCCTTCTTCTTCTTTTTTTTTCCCTTCAATTCTTCCACATCTTTCTTCATTTGGCTGTGATATGACTTGCCCTCAATGCTTTTGTTTTCTTTGTAATGAAACACAGATTTAAAACTTAGGGAAGAATTTGTGTATATTTGAAGAAAGGAAATGAGATCTTCTTTGCCTAATTATGTTAAATTAAAAGCTATATTTTATTTGTTTGAAGTACAGTAAACCAATTTAATTTTTGTTAAAGGGCCTGGGTTTTGTCTTAATAATTTTATAGACTCTAGTACAGTAGAGGTATTGGCTGTGCAAGATAATTTGAATTTTCCTGCATCAATTGGGTTAACCACCCTTTAAATTTGAGGAATCATATTAGTGCCCTTCTTGCCTTTAGACGCAGCCTGGCATATCAGCTTTACAAATAGCACGACTTTTCCCCTTGCAGGATTAGGCTCTGTTCCAACCTATGAAATTCAAAAAGGCTTAATTCTTTAACTGAAAATTCAGAGGTATTCTTTCATTTCCCCCTCAGTTGTAGATAGAATATTGTTCTGGTGACATCCTGGAAAAGTTGCTTCTATTTTATCACAATTCAGTGGATGTGGTGGTTTCTTCCCAGTAGTAGTGAGGGTTTGTTTTTGGCTAGTTGTAACATAAATGTCCCCAAACAAGAGATTAAATAATGTAGAATTTCTTTTTTTTTTTTTTTTTCTCCTGTCTCATGTGAAAGATGCCCAAAGTAGAGCAGTCCTTGGCTGGTGTGGCAGTTCACTGGTGTCAGGAATTCTGGCTTCTTCTTTGATGTTATTACAGCATCTTTAGCATATAACCACATTGCCAAAGAGGCTGCTTGAACTCGGTCCCTTGCATCAAAATTCCAGGTCCCTTGCAGGAAAAGCAAAAGTCACCAGAATAGTTAACGCTGTCTTTAAAGAACTCAAGAAATTCCACATGGTACTTCCACTTATATCCTAGAGTCTAGAAGCCAGTTAAAAAGCTACACATAGATACAAAAGAAGTCGGGGAAGTTGGTCTTTTACCAAGGTGTCAATTTGCCTAGCTAAACTAGAGAATTTTTTAAAAATTGAGGTAAAGAACTAAGTCCCAGAAACAGTGATGGCTTTTCAACATATGAACTTGGCTGGGTTGAACTACAGTCCTAGGTCATTCGATCAGACACTGATGGAGGTGCTGCTGCGAAGAAGTCACACAGGTATGATTACAGTGCCTAATCAGGGACTTGATGCTAAAGAAAAGAACAGAATCCTGAGTGGGACTGACCTATTCAGGTGAGCCTTTAAAGAGGACATGTACCTACTCTGAGTTTAAAGACTACGAATGGCCTTTGTTCATGGGGGTCTACACTACTCACAAGCTTCTTCTTCTGATTTTCCCTGTAGACTTTTTAAAATTTTTTTTGACAATTTTTATTTTGAGGTATAGCTGACTTACAATATTATATTAGTTTCAAGTGTACAATATAAAGATTCAGTATTTTTACAGTTTATCTCTCGTTAAAAGTTATAAGATAAATAGTTATTATTCCTTGTGCTATACAATATATCCTTTTTGTTTATCTTTGTTTATCTAATTTATACATAGTACTTTGTGTACCATAATCCCATAACCCTAATATGCCCCTTGTCCCTCCCCTCTCCCCACTGGTGACAACTAGTTTGTTTTCTATATCTGCAAGACTGTTTTGCTTTGCGTACTTGTATTATTTCTAGATTCCACACATAAGAGATATGATACAGTATTTATCTTTGTTGGACTGACTTGTTTCACTAAGGGCAGTAGTCTCTAGGCTCATCCATGTTACTGCAAGTGGCAGAATTTCATTCTTTTTTTTAACTTAGACTTTCAACTTGCTAAACCAGTCTCCAAAATCACAAAAGCCAATTCCTTACAATACATTAATCTCTCTTGCCCTCCCCTCCCCCACAAACTGCCTCCTGCTGGACCCCTGTAACGTCCATTCCAGTAGCTGAGTAACTCCCTCAGTTTTCTCCCAACTGTCTACTCTACATGGAGCTGCTCATGTGCTCTGAGACTATTATTCCAACTTCAGTGATTGAGCATGCAGCATATTATCCTTTGGCCAGTTATTGGTTCCAGAACAACTCCAAGACCTAATTTTAGCCACTGTAGTATAAAAGAGATTTAATTCATGTTTCTCAAAAAGATAATTCCCAGCAACTCTGAGATAAATTTCGGGAAACAATATTCTCTCTTGGCTTCAATGCCAATATGGGAGAATGGAGCCCCAAGAAACTGTTGACATTGGAAATAAAGGAGAAGGCAGTCTAAGAATGAAGCTAACACACAGAAAAGAGAGTAGAGAGTCAGATAATGTTATTATTTAAAGCTGTAGAATCTATTCAGTCCTGCCATTTTATACCCTCAGCATTAAGCTAAGTGAGCCAACAGAAATATGCTAATTGTTTAAACGGTTTAAGGTGGGTTTTTGTCACTTGCAATAAAACATACCCTAACTTATATAACTAGCAAACAATTCACTTTTACGAATGATTAAAAATAAATAGATGTCTAATTTTGGCATTGCTTAAAGTAATATCTGAGAATTTCTATAGTGTGTCAGACAGTGGCAGACTGCTGTTTCATTTGGCACGCAGACAATTTTCAATTTAGAGTTAAATACCAAAACATAATCATTTGTTGATAATTTTGAATATTGTGTATGAGAAATCAGTTCATTAGAAAACCACATAGAGCCCTTATGTTTTGCTGTAAAGATCAATGTGAATGTTATCCACTCCGCTTGCTTTTTTGCGGGCCCACCAAGAGAGTCTGCACAAGGAAGATGATGGCAGTGACATGTTTCACGAGTCAAACTGTGTCCCTCTAAAAAGTATGCTGCAATTTTCCAAGAAGAGGCAAATGCCAAGTGAAGACAGGCTCACAGGGAGAAGTCCATGTGATGACGAGAGCAGAGGCTAGAGTCATTCAACTGCAAGCCAAGGGGTGTCAAGAATTACAGCTACCTGCAGGAGCTGCAAGCAGCCAAGAAGGAGTCTACTCAAAGTCCCCGAGAGAGCGTGAGCCTGCTGACACTTAGATTTCGGACTTCTAGACTCTGGAACTGTGAGATAAACATTTCTTTTGTTTTCAGCTACCCCATCTGTGGTCATTTGTTAAAGCAGCCTTATGAAACGAATATAATATGAACATTTCTTTTTAAAAAAAATATGGAGAAAGAGGAAAACATTGAGAAGGGAAATTGAATCAAGGATATTCCAGTTAATGATAGCATGGGGCATCTTTATTAGCTGTTTTTCCAAGAAAAATAAACTATGGGATGGGAGAAAAGCAGGGAGGCTCTCAACAGGTACTTACATGTCAGGCCAGGCATGATGTCGAGTGCTTTATATACGTTACCTGATTTAACTTGCAAAATCTCTTGGCAAAGTAGATATAATTATGTTTATTTTATTGATGAGGAAGAGGAGGCATAATGAGGTTAAGTAACTTGCACTTTATCACACAGGTGTTCAGTTCTCACTTAAAAGTCTAAGCTCTTTCCTCTAGACCAGGTGTCAGCAAACTATGGTCCAACACAAGGCTCAAAGCTAGTCTGCTTCTTGTTTTTGAAAATAAAGTTTTATTGGGACACAGCCATGTCCATGCCTGCTGGTGTCCTTCAACAGCAGAGTTCAGTTGTCATCACAGAGACCTATGGCCCACAGTGCTGAAAGCCATTACTATCTGGCTGCTCACAAAAAAAGTTTTCTAAACCTTGCTCTAGACTTGTATGAGAAAATCTTCAGGTGGGTCTTGACTCTCCTGCCTTCCTAAGGATCAGATCTTGAATAAGTTATTTAATGCTTAAGGCTGTTTTCCTATCTATAAAATGGGTATACAGCCTCATAGAGTTTTTCTAAAAATCATTTGATATAGTGAGTGTTAATGTACTTTGTATACTATATAGAAATAAACAAACCTATGCAGTTAACACTTAAAAGTAAGAAAACCCACATTATTAAATGAATTTATCACTTTAATATTGAAAAAAAAAACCCCACTATCACATAGCTTTAGATTTCTGTCAATTTATGCCATTGGGTTTGTCTTAGTAACAAAAATTATAGGCAGACTTACATCTCAAGCTGCCTTCCTTGTTGGGAGTCTGTCTGAGCAGGGTGGTCCTTCTCCCCTGGGGAATCTGTTTGTTCTGTGATCAAAACAGTTTTTTTCTTTAAAAGGCAGAATTTAATCTTTGTGGTGAGCCACCATGAGAACATTCCTCAGATTCCAGGAGAGAGAGTTTTTCAAATTTAGAGATTGCAATTCCCTGATTAAGTCCAACAAATCTGACCTATTTCTTTCAAATTTATCTTGAGGTGGGAGTACTAAAACTGTAAAGGCTGTATCATTTCATCCAGTGGCAGTGCCTGGACAGTGTCTCCTGTCCAGATTCTACATTTAATTCTTTCCATCTATTGGAACAAGACTCTCCCTTAGGGTCCACAATAAAGGCTGCTGGATCATTAAAAAAAAAAAAAAAAAAAAAAGCACTCATTTTATTAGAACTCCCTTGACTGTTTGCTGTAGGCACGTGGGCTAAGGTTTTAGGCTCAAAGCCATCTTTCTGAATCCATACCAATGCCTAGACAAAAACCCAGCCTTTCTAATCCCCTTTCCTCGCTGTGTTTCCAGCAGACGTCTGTTCAAGCCCAGGGCTGGTGTGGCTACCTGTTTTCTTTTAATAAGATGAGTTGTCAATGTATAATACAGCATGAGAAAAATGAAATACGCCATACAAGCACTGTTATGCTGTATGGATTTCCAAAATAGAGGTGTGATGCATAAAATTCCTCTAGAGAAAACAGTCAACTGTAGTCAAATAATTAGGAAGTGGTAAGTTTTGAGGCCTTATGAATTTTGTTTTTATTATAATTGATTTAACTTTACACATACCAATTTCATTTTTATTAATGACTATTCTTCATAACCAGCTCACAAAGTTTCTGATAACTTAGCAACAAGCTCTCAAGGACCATACAGCCAATTCCAGCATACCACTGCTTCCCAGGCACAAGGCTACCTAAACCCTAGTTTCCAGTATCTTGTATTGTATTTCTTCCCGCCTCCAACATTCAGTAATGTCACCTCAGTTGCTTGAAATCAGTCATGGTAAGAGTATTCCACTATGGAAATTGGCAAATGCTACAAGCCAGAGCTTTTTCATTCTTGTCGCTCCTCAAAAAATAGAATTGTAAAGGTTTACCAGTGCGTTGCTATGAAGAGTCCTGTAACATTTTTGCATACAAGTTCCCTGTGTGCACCCAGCATTGTACAGATCAAGCTTTTTCTAAGGAGTTGCTTTGTTAGAAAGCAGCCTCTCTAGGGGGGGAGGGTATAGCTCAGTGGTAGAACTCATGCCCAGAATGTATGAGGTCCTGGGTTCAATCCCCAGGACCTCCATTAAAATAAAAACATAAATAAACCTAATTACCTCCCCTCTACCCCACAAAAAAAGAAAGCAGCCTCTCTAAACATATGCGGAATGGCTTCTATGTAAGTTCAAAATGAAAACTTAATCCTCACTATACAATGTTAGCTGCATGAAAGTAGGAACTGCACCCTTTTCACCACTGGATTCTCAGCATTTGTTGGATGCTTGGTTAAACTGGGATGTATCGAATAATAATATTATCAATATTAGTGAACACTTATAAAGCTTTTGCTATGTGCCAGAGGCTGTTCTACATATATTAACTCCATTAATCTTTACCGCAATTCTGTGGTGTGGTTAGTATTATCATTTCAATTTACAGATAAGGAAACCGAGGTACACAAAAACTAAGTAATATTCCCATGATCGCACATGAACAATTATGCAGTTATCAGAAAGAAATATGTTTCCAAAACGTTGTAGTGAAAAATAGCTTTCTTGTAAAGAAAACTGTAGCACATCCTCAATATTTTGCACAATTAAATAAATATACTAATTCTCTTCAGTGTGGGCTTTACTCAAATTAAACAAAAAATTAAAATTTTTCTGTTTCGTCTAAGGTGGCCAAACTAAAGACTATTATTTTTACTGTACAGAAATGCTATTCATTTATATATTTTGATGCTTTTAGAAGTCTTTTAAAATTATATTTCTTGTGACCTGAAACCCTCAATTCTTCTTGTGCCCAATCTCTATATCCTTCTGATGACCAATGGCATTTTTCACCTCTGAGAATGATTTGTGAGCTAACTAATTCACGTTCTACTGACTGTCTACGCCTGCCAATTGGTTCTGACACTTAATTTCTTGATAATCATCATCATTGGGTTAAATTTTTCCGTCATCAATATCTCTAAGCAGATGGCAAGACAGTCATGGAGTTGTAGGCAGAGGGCTATATGTATGCCTAAGGATTGCATATTGGGTATTTTTTTTTAAGAAAAATATTCTAAATTAGAAAGTTTATTCTTGGCAACTTTGTGGTTGTTAGATTCGTTGGAGATTTATTAGGACGAATCCTGCCTGTAGTCAAGAACTTGGCTTTGAGAAATTTGCCCAAACACTTCCAAGTAGGTAGATCTGCCCACTTTCTGCACCAGAACTGAAGCTACCTTTCAGTGAGTTGGTGACAGTGACTCATCACACTTCTCACAAAGGTTAAAAACTGAGCAAAAGACTTGATAAGTTAAAAACTTAATGCCAGGCATTGGATTCAGTGAAAATTTCTTTAAAAGTTTTCAGTAAATGAGCATTTTGTAGATGCTGTCTCATTTGACAGCTACATCCCCATGAAATGAGATTTTTATAACGTGAGTTGGGTAGATATGATAGTTTAAGTAGAAAATAGCATTAAAACTTCTGATTTTCTTTTTCTTTCCAAAGACCAGAAAGGCAGTGAAGCTGGAGCATGGTAGAGCTAAAAAATGGAAATTCTTCATGTAGCTATGAGGTACCAACATTTCTGCTTCCAAATGATCACATGGACTCTTTCTCTGTTGTGATCTAGGGAGTAAAAGATGACTGAAGGTAGAAGGTAGGGAAGATTTCCACATACACACACGTGTGTGAGAAAACCAGGAGTGGCAATTGTGCTGTACCTACATTCACGTTCCCTGAAGCTATTTTTTTAACAGCAACAACAAAACCTCCAGGTCCTAAACAGTCAGTTCTGTGCTTTTCTTACTTGAATATGTCCATGCTCTCAGAAGCCCCCCATCATTTGGTTTTTCTTCCTCAAACAATATACTGCCAGGTTGGCCTGAGCATGTCTGAATGTAGTTTTCCTGAAAATTTCTCTCAGAACTAGGCGAGAAAGAAAATGACTTTGGGCTTATATTATATTATGCCTAAAAAATTATATCTGATTTTTCATTCACCTCGGATGGTATGCTTTCCCTAAATTAATGACTGTAGTTGGTGCACATTGAAAGCTTTTACACTCGTGCACATTTATTTATTAGTATCTATATATCTTTTACTGAAGGATATTGATGGAGTGTCATCACTTGCTGAAGTTTAGAATTTCTCTGAAAATATCAACACACAAACCTTATAATTCCCCTGTTCATATATCACCCTTAAATGCCTCTTTTGGTTGCTTTTATGCAACGGTACTGGACAAATTGCGCCCTTGTGGTGGAGAACAGATATAGTGAGAGCCTTCATTCCACCTGACATGCCCTGGCAGGCCCAGCCGTGGACACACCTCATCATGTCTCACATTCTGGCCACATTTTCTGCAGGCTGATTTTATGTGGTCACCTTACAGACTCAGTGAAAAGTCCTGCACTGTACTCCCATTTCTGTGTCGGAATCAAAACAGCGTGCTCTAGTGAGTTGCTTGATAAAAGGTAGCAAATAAAGTCGGGGTTCTGAGATAATTTTCTGTCCCAGAGGAAGAGGCTCAAGGCAGTCCGGCTGCGTCACAGTGAAGAAGATCATCAGAGTGGGGATGCTGTTCGGAGGAAGAGAGTGCAGATGAGCGGTCAGGGCTCTCTTCCCGACTGACATCCAGAAATAGCGGTTGGTAACTAGAGAGGCCAAATTATCTGAAACACAAGAGACTAGAAGCAAGTTGTATGGAAGCTCAAGGACTTTTAGGGAAAGTAAATGACTGCAAATCAGTAGCAAAACCCCTCCATTTATAAAATGTAGATTTTCAAACTTTTGATACTTAAGTTGTAGGATAAGACTACAGGAAGAAAGCGTCATGGTTCAAGGTTGTCTTGATTAAATCATGCTGATAAAGAGGCGGTTGGAGTGTTGAGATTTGATCAGACAGTGTAAGTATACAAACTTAAACGGTCTATGGTGGTCTTCCATTGGTGCCCCCTGAAGGCCATGCCTCACAGTTTCCAAGACTTCCTGTAGTTCTTTCTCATATTGGCTTTGGGTTTGGCTGTGTGACTTGCTTCGGCCAATGGGACACGTGCAAGTATGATACAGCAGAGCGCTTGATAAAGCCCTTGAATGCTGAGCCTGTTTCTTGGACCACATGTGATGCTGTAAAGAAGCTTGGGCTGGTCTATCAAATGATGAGAGAACTATGTGAAAAGAGACAGTGGAGGGTAAAGACCATCTTGGATGTTCTGGCCAGAGCTGAGCTCCCAGCTGAATGCAGTCTTAAGAGTGACATTAGTTACAAAAGAACCATCCTGCTAATCTCAGTCAACTCAGAGTCATGAGAAATAATTAATCTTTGTAGTTTGAAGCCAATACCTTTCAGGATGATTTGTTATTCAACCATGAGCAACACAAACACTAGCATTTAGGTTATTTATTTATAATGTTTATATTCAGTTATTTTTTATTTCAATAGCTTCAGAAGAAAAATCCATTTAATGAGGCGATGGTTAAAATAAATATCCACTGTGGAGTTACAGTGCCTTCCAAAATCCAAATGGGTAGTTTCTATGCAAGTTGTATGAGCATAATCTAAATAGCTCCCTAAGAAGAAAGGGTTTTATGAAGAACTGTAACATTTAAAGTCTTCTAAGAGAACTTTCAGTAGCTTGCAGCAATTTATTAAATGATGTATTTAGTCATATATCTTAACCTTGTGTGGCAGCTAATTATATTTGTGCTCATTCTCCATCATGAACCAAGTCACTAATGATTTCCTTTCTTTTCTTTCTTCTTTTCTGGTGATACAGATAGGACTTTCTTTGGGAAAACAAACTAGAGAATTTTTTTGACCAAACTGAAATTGAGGCTGATTATTTGTTGACAGATTATTCCCTTTTTAAAAGAATTTGCCTCAGGGTTCCTGAAATTTGTAATTCTTTCCTTTGTTTATATGAACTACTGCTGAATTGAAAATATATATATATATATATATATATATATATATATATATATATATATATATATATTAAATTTAATAGAAGCCCTTCTCCATTACATTTGTAATGTAAAACCAGTATACATCTGTATTTTTATATTAATTTAAAAAAAGAAGCACACATCTCTGTTTCTCATAAAATGTAAGTAAATAGATGTAACATATAATGGCGGTATAATTATAATTTCAACAGACAAAATTAGAAAAAAGATTTTTGGGGTTACAGATGTTTGTAAATTAAGTAAATAGTTGCACCTCTTCAAACATAAAGGTAGATAGTAAATTGTCATCTGGAAATAGGTATAATAAAATTTAAGTTTTCTATGCCTATCTTTTACAAGAATTTCAGTAAGTTACACTGTTCCTTTCAATTATACAATGCTTAACAATTTACACAGTTCTCTCCCAGACTCTTTCATTGATTGGTTGCTCAATGCCAATCACTATGAAGATTCTAAGGTATCCAACTTAAACAGATGTATTGACATGGATTTCAGAGTGAGATGGTCCATATCATTACAACGTGGAAAGGGCCACATTAGGAAAAGTAATTGACTGAGAAAAGATCTCACTTTGGGTACTTGCTCTAAATTTGGGGTAACAAAAGTCTGTCTAGGGAGATAATCAAAGCCTAAAGATAAGAGAACACAGTACATGAAAAAAAATAAAAGGAAGGAAAAATAATTCAGAATCACTGGTGTATAGCTCATAGGAGGGAAGTGGTAAGGAGTAGAAGTAGAGAGATTAGTTACCATGTAGATCAAAATTGGCTTTTTAAACCAAACTGAATCTCAAGAAATTTATACTTTTTTTTTTTTTTTTTTTGCAGAGGAGGTAATTAGGTTTATTTTTGGAGGTGGTCCTGGGGATTGAACCCAGGACCTTGTGCATGCTAAACATGCACTCTACCACTTGGGCTGTACCTTCCCCCCTCAAGAAATTTAGATTGTATCCTATGGAAATAGTGAAGTAGAACACAGAAATACTGAAAAGTCTTAGAAGGAGTAAGACATGATCTGGTTGGATTTAAAATATTAGACTTGGCTTCCCACAGATAACGCATGGGCAAGGGTAAGGCCACTTGCAAGGAGCCCAGTTAGGAGGCTACTAGGGGGATACAGACAACAGATGATTGAGGATGTAACTCGCTATCAGTTGTAGTGGGTTAGGGAAGGGGACATGTTGAGATTATTTCCCAAGGTTTATAGTGTGAGCAATAGGATACTGTTTCCTGTTGTCCATACTGTTTCCTGGGAAACACGAATGTAAGAGAGAAAGTGAGTGTTGGGCTAATGCTAATACATTTCTGTTGATGGAGACTGATTTGCAGGTAACTGCTGCACAAGTAAGACAGATTCATAGTAAATGTTATACGAAAAATGAGGGGAAAGAAGGAGAGAGAGGAGAAATGAGAACAGGAGTAGGTAGGCAACTCTTAAAAAAAAACTGGCTCTAAAGGGGAAGAAGGAAACAAAAGATGGAAGAGGATATTAAGGTTAAAGTAATCTGAGTAGAAGACAGAAACAAACTGAAGACAAAGGAAGGAAGGAATGGGAAGTGAAGTTGTCTGAGGACCACAATAAGGAATCAGTTATGGAGCATGTTATCTCACTGAACTCTCTCTCTCTCCACACACAATAGTAATAACCACGATGTTATTAATTTGGGGATAGTGTAACTAAGATGTGAGGTTACACAACCTATGAGACGTCTCTTCCCTGGTCCATCTGAGAGCTAAAACTCAGCTCCTAGCCTCTTGGGAGTTGAATCCAGGGCCCTATTCCCCCAGAGGCCAGGAGACCAGGATTATCTAATTAGTAGCTAGCACACATTATTGAACTCTAGCTGACAAATTAGCCCATCCATTAAAATGATTAGTCACAACTAATTCTGCAGCTCCAAAGTCAAAATTGTGTTTCCTTTTGAATCTAAATTGGTAATAAGATTATTTTCATATAATCTAGACTAGACTGAGGTTGCCTGACTTGTTTGAAGTAAAGAGGCATTAGTGACGTGAGTAGTAAGCAAATTCGTATCTCTTGATTCCATATGTGTATACTTTGCACTGCCTCTGATGTTTTTTAACTTTGGTCGAAAATGACCCATTCATTAGCCAGTGTTCAAAGAATAAGAACTTTGCCTTATGGTTTTAAAGTGGAATTTATTTATTTGAACAGCTATGAGAGTGAATGGCAGGAAAAACATATAACAAGAGAGATGGAGACAATTATTTGACATTATTTTGTCCTGTATAGAATTAACCCTGTAACTGCTTTTCTTTCAAGGCTTATATTATCAAACACAGCAGTTTTATTCCTGTATTTAATGTAGACTATTAGACGTTTAGCATTTTTTCTTATTTTGGATTCAAGTTGCATAGGACATGCATTATTCATGGGGAGAAAATGGTAGTATGCACACTTGTATAAATATCATATGTAGGGTATTTTAAATTTAGAAATAGTATTTCACCTTATGCTTCAGGAACATCCTCCTAAATCATACAATGACTAAAGCATTTGATAGACACTTATCAATCCGCGGTAGGATGCCTGCTGTGACAAGCTGTCTTTAGGAACCGAGGATTTGTGAAGATAAAGTTACACTGGGTTTGCTCTACAAAAGGCAAGTCAGTGTAAACATTTTTGCATTGTAACCCAACAGTGTAGATCTTGGACTTACTGGAACAGTTTGAAGTTTGTATGTCCCGACTCCTAACACATGATATATGAAACCGTATATCCTGAATTTCGTTAGGTAAGTATAGTCACCACGCTGTGACGATACGTGCTGTTGCCAGCTTGGCTTCTTCAGATCTGTCCTGAATTCATCCCAGTCCAGATTCTTCCCCACACCTGAACTAAAACTGCCTACATCCATCACTACTGTCTATATAATGTCATCTTCAGTGGCCATTTGTCCGTCCTCATGGGAGTGGACCTACCAGATGCATTTGCTGTTTATCACTTTCTCCCTCTTCAAACACCTTCTTCACGTGGCCTCCGGGGCTCCATTTTCTTGATTTGTCTCCAGCCACTGGATTCTCTTTCTCAGATTCATGATCACGGCCTTCAGTCGGTCACTGCATCCCTCGGGGTTCGGTTGTTGGACCTTAACTATTCTCTACCTACTTTCCCTTTGGAGGTGATCTTGTGCACAACTAAGGCCTTTCACTTGCTAAAGCTAATGGCTCCAAGTTTTATATCTCTAGCATGGACCACTCACATGCAGTGTGAATCTGTTTATTCACCACCCCCTGAATATCTAATAATCATCACAAATCAACCAGTTTAAAACCAAACTCTGAATTTCTCTTTCTCTTCCACCTGCTCCTTTCCTAATCAGTCTGGTCTCAGAATGTGGCAAATCCATTCTTCAGTTACTCACATCCAAGACCTCAGTCACCTTGGATTCCTTTCTTTCTGCCACACCTCATGTCCAATCTGTCGTCATATCTTGTCATTTTTGTCTTCAGCTATATCCACGGTCAAAGTGCTTCTCACCCTCCCCCACTGCTTCTCTCTTCTAAGTGCCACGTTTCTTGACAGGGCCGTTGTAATTGCCTTCTAACGTTTTCCCCTGTAGCCACCTGTGCTGCTTGACAGACTCTCTGGGACATAGCTTCCAGGGGGATTCTTTGAAAGTAAGTCAGATCATATCTGGCCTCCACTCGTAATTTGCCAATGGCTTTCTCTTTCACACCTGTGAAAAATTTAGAGATTTGACTGTAATCCTCACGGTGCTATGAGATCAGACTTCTCTCTCCTCATCACTATTCCTGTGACCCAATCTCCTTTCAGGGTCCTCCTTTTCCACCACTTCCTTCCAGCCCATCTGGCTCCACTCCAGCCACGCCAAACGCCTGCTGCCAGTGCAGGCCCGGCACTCACTATTTCTTCTGTCTGTGATACTCTTTTCTTTACAAGATCTGGGTCCCTCCCTGTCTTCTTCCAGGTGCCTGTGAAAATCCGAGAGGCTTTATCCGAGAGGCCTTCTCTTATCTCTTGATGGTAAATGGTACCCATGTTTCCGTACGTCTGCTTTTTGCACTTACCACTATTGGACAGACCATTTGCCTGTTTGTTTGTTTATGGCCTATTGCTCTTAGACAATTCCATATTGAAAAATCAGAGCCGCATACTTCTAATCAGGCAAGTGGAACAGTTAGCTCCGTGGAAGCAGGGAATTCCTCTGCTCCGTACCCAGCGATGGTGCCTGTTACACTGTGAGCTCTCAGTGAACACTGGATGAACAAATGATTATATATGTATTCTTGCTTCCTGAATTGAACACATACTTTTTCATAGAGTAACAATCAGCCAAAGCAAAGCTCTCCAACACCTACCTATTACTGCTGCTTCCATAAAGTCAGCTTCTTAGCTATCTGGCCTTGATTTCTGCCTAGACAATTCTCAGCTGGAGAAGACAGGGCTAGCAGGTACTGTCAATGCAGGCTCTAATTCATAGAAATATCAGCACTGGACTATAAACACAAAAGGAGTTAACTTCCTGCCACCTGCCTTCCGAGTCATGATAATTGCCCAAATCACAGCAAAGGCTCTGATCTGCTGGCCGATTGTGAATTCTAACAGTGGCTTGAGTTCTGTTACTTATAGTGCTTTCTTTCCGGGAGTGAAATTTCTTTAATATAACACAAGTGTGTTTACTATAACAAAAATAGAATCACCTAGGAGCATCTTCTCCAAGATTTATCCTTCTTATCTTACAAATCGAAGAACTCAGCATTGACAGTCCAAAAAAAAAAAAAAAAAAAAATTCTGGCAGGCAGTACTGCAGAGTGACAGGGCCGAGGCGCTGGTCTGCCAGGTGGCTTTCAATCACCAGTCTTCCAGGTACTAGTCGTGTTAGTTTGGTTGAATTATAAACTTAGTCCAGCTTAGTTTCTTTGGCTATAACATTGAGAGAATAGTAGCATCCACCTCAGAGGGCTGCCTGGAGGATTAAATGAGGGGACAAAGCTCTCAGGAAAATTCCAGAGAGAGCTCCTGGGGCTTCTCTTTCTGATTGTTAGCATTCCATTGACTGGTTTCAGTGTTCCTGTGTGAAGCATCCTACTTCCATGGGTCTTAGTTTTCCAGGAGATTGCAAGGACAGTTATAAACGCAGTCTATTGTTCCAAGAACAGAGTGTGTGTTACAGGAAAACTGCGATGATTGCCTATGTTTGAGAATTAATGTTTTTCAAGTTCTTTTTAAATTCTAAGGGGACGTAAGATTAAATTTTTGCGCTATGTTGACTCAAAAGTGTGCAAGACTGTTTTCTTTCCTCCCACATCAATAACAAAATAATTTTAAAGTGATTTAAATTAAAAACACAATTTAGAATGTTTTAAAAACTGGAGCTCATATGTCTTTATATTATAACATATTTGCCACCTGCAAACTAATGCTACAGAAGTTTGCATCATGTGTTAGTTTTTCTGTAGGAAGGTGTTAATGTTCCCTGAGTAGCATATGGGCCATTAGATCGGATACAGGAGAGTGACTGCAATCTTCTGAAGGATATTAAAGGATTTTTTTTTTTGCAAGAGAAGCGGAATTTCTAGAGACACAAAAAAATCAAAACACCAGCTTGAATATTATAATGACACTTTGTAGTTACATATCACCTTTCTCAAGATGCTTCACACCTATTTTCACATTTAAGTAACATTTCTATATGTTAGTAAAAGGCACGTATTAAGCTTCTCTTCGATAGGAAGGGAAACATATTATTAGGAAGTAAACAACTGTGTTTCAGTTTGTACTACTGAATTCTTCCTGATTGAGTTTACTTATTTGATATTTCGATATTTTCATTATTTTACTGAAAGTGAGAAGATTGCCAACTATAGCATTATCTTCAAATACAGGAAATAGCATGGGAGACGGGTACGGATGACTTCTCTCTTTCTCCCCCTTGTGTGTCTCCTCCTACTTACTTCCCCTTTCCGTCCTAGGCTGCCTTCTGGATCTTCTGACATTGAGGTTGGAGGCAGAGAGAGGTAAAGGGAGGGATGTTCTTAGTTGACAGGCACTGTTAAGATCCAGCATTTGTGTTTTCTAGGGTGGTAGCTATTTGAGGGTAGCATTTTCTGAGGACATGCCTGAGCATTTCTTAAAGGTTTCTTAACTGAAAACATTTAGCTGTATCTCCCTGGGTTTGTTGCATATGATTCTTTCTTAACCATAGGGGTGACCAGCAACCTACCCACTGTGTTGGCATTACAGTGGGCTTTAAATGAACTCAATTGTCTCTATCCCTAACAACAAGAATTTCCCATATGCCCTTGCTCCCTTGAGCAGTCCAAGCTTGGCTACCAACAAATCCCTCTCAGTCTACTGCTGTTCTGGCATCATAGTTCCATAATGAGAACCTCAAAACGTTATATTCCTTAGGTGGGAGTCCAAGATGAGTCCCCTTTGTCCCCTTAATACTAGGGGACAAACAACACTCTCTGAATGTATTTTTTGGTTGTCTCTTTTAGCTACATTTGGAAAAAAATGGATAGACAATTTTTTTTCAGTTGTGGGGAGAAAGGAAAGAGTTAAGCTCTGAAATTATTTACAGTAGTAAAGGTAAATATTTTAATAAAACAATATTCCCTATTTTAACACCAATGCCTTTTTTTTTGAAATAAGTCAAAGATTACAGTGACAATGTATTTTCCTAAAATTACTCTATGGAGCATATAGTAATGTTTTTCACCACAAGATGTTGGACAAGTGCTAACAATTGAGTTTTTAGTGATTCAGGAGTCGAGGGGCTGTCTTATGTGGACAGCTGATGAATTGGCAACTAAAACCGAAAAAAAAAATAAGAGAATCAGAATTGAAAAATTAAAACTACATGGTGAATTGATGTGCAAATTTGAGGTGAGAGCTAACTATTTTAGAGAAGGTGGGCTAGAATGGTAAGTGATTAATTATGGATGTGGAGGAGGTTCAGTCAAGTTGCCTGAGTTTCATGGATTTCCAGGGTTGATTTCATGTCATTGCAGGTTTGGTAACTGTCCCTCTCCTTTATCCAAACTCCGTGTGTTTAATTCCTAAGATGATATATTAGGTCATAGTCAAGTTCATGAGACAAAAGATATTGATGTTAGCTAGAATCTCCACACTGGCTTCCTGGTTGATGATTTGAGAAGCAGACTGAAGTTTGATTCAGTTCAAAATATAATTTTTGTCCATGTACTCTGTGCCAACCAGGGTACTAGACAATGATCCAGAGATAAAGACATGACTTCTGCCACTGAAGACATTGATCTATGGATGCCACGGAACAGTTGGTTGTTGAATTCTCCCTAACAGATTTGCAGAAAAGATATTAAAGGAAAGAGTAGTGTGTTCAGAAATCCCAGCAGGGTTATTCTCTAAGAACAGTACCCCCTGGAGTTGTGCAATGCAGGGAGTTTCGGGGATAACTGATTTTCAACAGCTGCTGTAATACAAGTTTCTAAATATTTAAGACAAAATTATTTCTACCATCTCCCTTTTTAGTTATAAAACTGATTCTAGAAGAAATGGGAATCAGGATGATGGCCCTGGTGAAAATGGATTGACTTGTAGTTATTTTGATTTCAGTTAAAATTAATAGACAACAACAACAACAACAAAAAGAAAACAGCTGTAAAAACCCTATAGCAATAGTTGATTAATTCCATTAAAAAGAGATGAATGAAAGAATATGCCTTCCTAGGAAGAAAAAGTATAACTGAAGAAGAATTATATTTGATAGAATTTTGTCTTAGATTGTTGTTTATGTTTTGTTCTTTGCAAATCAAATGGAAGGGTTTCCCATATAAATTGGCTTAAATGTGTGTTTAGTAAATACTAACTTCAAAAGAATTGGTCACTAGATTGGATTCAGCTGATATTGGGTGAACACAGAACAGAAGATTTCATGTGTGTATAGCTTGGGAGTACTGTTTATTTCTCTCATTTAATAACCATACACAGAGTAGATTGCATTATTACTTACTTTATTTTATTGAAAAATTCTCAAGGAGTTGTACTCCGTATACCTTTCTCTCTTTATTTTTTTTACTTGTTCATATGTTTTCCTGGCCATTTTACTTTTTGTCAAATTTCAGGCTCAGAAGCTAATATTTAAAATGTTTTAAATGTAATAAGATATGATCACTGTGATGTCATATTTAAATTATGTAAACTAAATAACAGTAAGGCATTGGAAAATTGACAATTGTAAGTTTATATTTAGTGAGATAAAGTACTTTAGAAAGGAAGAAAGTAATTTCACATAGGAGAAAGTAAAGGGACCAATGTAGATATATCAGAGATTGGGTTGGCTACAAAGAACAGAAAATGCTATGAATCTTAAAAACACAATAGTTTTTTTTTAATTACATTATGAGCACCCTGAAAGTAGACTGCTGTGGGAAATATGGGAACTTTAGTTACCTAAACATAAGGAAAATAATTTAAATTTAAATAATTTGCCCTAGTGAACTAATTAGGGATACAACTATTATTATATAACATTTGTTAATATTATTATTATTACTATTTATGTAATCAAGGCTTCATTACCATTTTTGAAAATAAATCCTTTTTTTTTTTCCCTTAAGATTTCCCACCCTTCTCCTGAATTACCCAAAGTCTCTGGGTGTCACTCTACTAAGTGGCTCAGTCCTGGTTCAGGAAGATCCGCTCAGTTTACCAGCTCTAACCACTTGTTATTAATGCATCATATTCCAGTGGGTGACTAACTTATGACCTCATGGAAGTTGCTTGTACACTCATGGAATGTACTGATTAGTTCGTAGCCAATCTAGGTGCTGGCTTGGTCAGTGATCTCTGGCTTCAAGTTTCAATCTGTTTGGTTCAAATGTATATGCTTAACAGTTTTTCAAAAGTCTGAAAGGAAATCAATTAAGAGACAGTTGAGAAAACCAACCATGAGATGGTGGTATTAGTAAGAATGGAGAACAAACAGAATCAAAGGCTCTTTTGTTGGTAGACTCAGCAATTTTTGCATTTTCTTGGAAACGTTGGGCAAAAAGTGAAAGACGACTTCAATGTTTCTGCCTTGAGAAATTCAACATTTCTGTATTGAGAAGGTATCATATACTGAAGCAGAAAACACTGGAGAAGAGCAGATATGAAGCAGGAGAGAGTGGTTTTATGTTAAAACATACTGAGTTTTAATTGCTTGTGAACACTATAAACCTATGATTATTTGATATCTGTATATATAGTTCTGAAGGTTAGGTGAGGACACTAGACTAAAATTAAGGCTTTGGAGTGATAAATGTATATGCATTACTTATTTCATAGGTATAGTTTGTAAAACTCTAGAAATTCACCTTACTGGAATGAAATGCCTTTAACCTAATTGATCTCCTGTCCCTGAAAGGATTCAAGCAGAAGATAAATGTTTTTAGTCACCATTATAGTAAATGGACTCACCGGGCAGCTTCAAATTCTCCAATTTTCTCTCCACATTCTTTCTTGATTATGTAAAAGTTGGGAAATTCCAAATACTGGTAGGTATAAACATTTTTTTCCTCACAAAGCCAATACTTAGGTAATTCAGTAAAGGTCTTATTCAAAGACCATGAAGGGAGCTCTCACGCCACCCCTAGAGAGAAGGCTCAGATCATATGCAATGTTTAATTGCTTCTAGAAACAACAGATGAGAAAAATATTGTCAGCAAAGTAGCAGAGAATGAGGTGCAATATGAAAAGGTCAGGGGAGGTGAGAGTTGGGCAGATTTTTGTTCAAATTCTGGTTATACAACTTATCTCCTATTTAGCATTGGACTGATTTAATCTTTAAATTTTCTCACGTGTCAGATCAAGGAAAGGGTACCTACAAGATGTGAGGATGACATATATTCTCTATCATGTGCTTAGCATGGCGACTTTCAGATATGTGGGGCCCAGTAATATGAAGTGGGTACTACTGCCAGCCGTTTGCTTATTCTGACTTAGATTAAACAAATTGAAATAATTTGTACAAAATCTGCCTTTTGAATGGGTCTGTCTCCAAGTGTAGCAGGTAAATTAAAATATATAATCTATACTTTTCATTGAAAGTAAAGTATGAACATGTGGAAACAATAAACATTTTTACTGAAGTTTTATGGTTACCTGACACTGAGGCATTTTCAAAAAAAAAAACTCACAGACACTTATTTTTCTTCTTTGCTATGATTTGCATAAGTGATGAGAAATTCAAATTTGGACACCGTTTGGAGTGAAAAAAATAACTACATCGGGTTGATGGTTAAACACAGAACATTTAATTATCTGTGATTCCTGAACTGAAACTGATATTAAGAAGCAGTGCTCAAAAAAAAAAAAAAAAAAAAAAAGAAAGAAAGAAAGAAATAGTGCTCACCTTTAAGCTGGCTAAGCAAGGCCAGAAGTCATGCACAGTGTCATTTTTCCTGTTATTAAGGGTGCCCTGATAGCAAATCATAGCAAGTCAGGAAAGGAATGGAAATCAGGATCCTTTGGTGCAATCTCCTCGATGGAAAGATGGAAGGCTGAGCTCTGAGAGGAGGATGTGCCTGGGGACTGCAGACCAGGCTCCCAGACCAAAGTCTCCTACCTTCAACCTCTTCAACCAAGCCTGCACTCCTATAAACTGCCAGACGGTCTACACCGCAGCAAAAATCTGTCATAAACCCACACAATAACAGAGAGCCCTTATGGATTCGTAAGCTTAAACAAGCATGCTGGGAAAAGCTGTGTTGAATAAAAGTATATTGCCTCCTTTTGGATCCAGACTAATTACTCAATGGGTCCTTTATGAGGAGTGCATTATGTCCTCCAAACTGATTCCATGCAGCTTGCTGGGGCTGCAGTTACAAAGCTGGGGCTGGGCTTGTCACGATTAGATCTGCTGTGTTTACTTTGAATTTTCCCAGGTCTGAAGCTTGTTCTTGTTATAAGTCTTCAGTTGTAAGTGATACTAGCTCTGCACCTGAAATCCATTTACATTTTCAGCTGCCCATGGGGGTACGGCTCAGTCTCTGCTTTGTTTGGAAATGACCAGCTCCAGGACGCCAGGCCATCGAGATAGCTGGGGAGTAGTAGCTGATTATCTCACAGATGTTCCAGCCAGACACTTCCCAGCTTCAGGGCAGGAAACGGTATTTAAAAACGGAGATCTGACTTCCAGATACAGATACCCTAGCAGATAGTGCATCTTAGATATTCAAGAAAGAGCGTGATCTAAAAAAATATTTTTTATGGGAAACATGCACACAAACAATAAAGTATTCCAGCCAGCAAATGCTCATTTCAGGTTTTTCAATACATGCTAAAACCTACTAAAAACTTCCATCTATTTAGCCTTATTTCTCTTGAACCAGGGTTTCTTAAATTACATGGATCCTAGGACAATAACATGTAGTCTTCTTTTTAGGGAAGTTGGTGATTATTACCTCCATTTACACTATAGTAAAAGTTGTGGCACCTATCCCTAGAAAAATGTGCCAAATTGCACATACAACCACATCAACAATTTTTTTTTTCATATAATTTTAGGAATTCATTGAATGAAACCCATCCACAGACTTCCAAGGAGTTGAAGCCTAAAGACTGAGAAACTAATTAAGAAGCCTTTGCAATAATTTAGGAAAGAAGTAATAAATAAAGCTTAGAGAGGGCAACTAGAGCAGTGTTCCACAGACTTTTTATCCCAACTGTACTGAAAATTTAAAATTACATAGATAGCTTGCATTGTATATCTCTTGGACAGCACTGCTTTAGATACTGGGAAAACGGGAAACCTGTTACAATTTATTCAAGCGAGAGACATTTTCAGATGTCTAGCCACATTAAAAAGTAAAAAAAAAAAAAATCAAGTGAAATTAATTTAATGATATATTTTATTTAACCTGGTATATTCAATATACTATGTCAACATGTAATTACTTTGAAAACTATTAATACCTCATTTTTCGGTACTGCATCTTCAAAATCTGATGTGTATTTTACACTTTACACATTTAATTAGATAGCTAAATTTTCAGCATTTAAAGTGAAATGAAGTCCTGCTTTCAAATCAAGCTATGTTTAATAGCAACAACACAGAATTTACAGTGCTTCAGCTTTGACATTTTAATTAGTTGAAATAAAATAAAATCAACAATTTAGCTTCTCAGTCCCACTAGCCACATTTCAAGTGTTCAAGAGTCACAGGTGGCTGATGGCTACTGTACTGGAAAAGTCATGTTTATAAGATAAAACTGAAACTCTTTACAATGGATTATGGAGAATGTCTCTTGCTGTCACCCCTCACAACACACCCCCCCAGTCACAGCAAACATTTCCCCATTGCCCTCATATATTGTGGCGTTCTCATGCCTCCATGCCTGAATATTCTTGCCTCATATTTTTGCAGCTCTATTCACCCTCAAATATTTGGCTCCCCTATTAAGTCTCCCATAAGAATCCTTTTTATTCTGCTGCTGTCTCAGCCCAGATAGGAAGAAAGTAAGTCTTCCTCTGTTCTCCCCTGGGAAACGCACTGTCTCCAAGTACCTGCAATGAGTATGAACCTCTTTCAAATATGTTTTCTCATATTATCCTGTCAATATAAGGGGAAACAAACTGAGAGAATATGTTGTCCACAATCATCTGTCCAGAACTAGAGAAGGAAACAGAAGCCATTAGCTGGGAATTATCTATATGTTTTGAACACTGAATGTACAAATCCATCTACATTTGTATCCACCTTCTCTCTCTTATCTTCTGTTACATTGGAGGAAATCAATCTCCAATGTAGAAGGTAGTTTGTGTTACTACATTGTAAAAAAGTACTATTTATGTTACTTTCCTGAGTGCTTTGGATAACATCACTTTTCACTTATCCAGGACTTTGCTTGTTACTGCAATTTGGTGTCATCTGAGACATAGAAGAAACATTTAGCTGGGGTCTAGTCCATGATTTTCCCCTTCTGTCCTCTCTGTCCCCCTCCCCTCCTCCCTCTCCTCCTCTTTCTATTTTTTTTTTGTTGTTGTTTTTAGTTCCAGAATATTTTGTTCAAATATAATGCTAAAGATATAAAAGTTAAAGGCATAAAAAATTAAAAAGAAATAAAATATTACAGGGAACTATGTTCAATATCCTGTAATATCCTTTAATGAAAAAAAATGAAAACGAATACATGTATGTTTATGCATGACTGGGACATTGTGCTGTGCACCAGGAATTGACACATTGTAACTGACTGTACTTCCATTAAAAATGAAAAAAAAAAAAAAAGAAATAAAAGACTAAAAAGAAGCAGCGTATATTGACCCAGATCATTAAGCATGCCAGTAGCAGAGCAAGGACAGACATACGGACCTTTTAATTCTTGGTTTGATGCTCTTTCCATTTTATTGTGGCTTCCTCTCCCAAAGCCCTTACTTCATAAAGAGGCAAACTGTTCCCCTTAATCTTCAAAGAGTAGAAAGATATATCTGTGGAATTTTATCAACAAAGCTAAGACCAAGTCCAAGAGTTATAAAAATCAAGTATTTGGTGCTAGGTACTGATGTTTACAAACTATAGGCAATTTGAATTTCTGCAACCATCAGGATAAACTTATGTATTCAGCAGGGGTACACAGGGCAGTAGTTCTTCTATCGCTATATTCCATTGGCATCCAGGATGTTCTTGTAGTTATTTTCAGTAGTTAAAACTTAAACCTTATTTCTTTCTAATGCCTCTAGATTGTTTCTCTTCATGTTTCTCTGTAATGTACGTAAGAAAAGAAACTGAAAGTAATTAACTTGGTAAGTAAAGTACTTTCAGGATGTCCGGTTGTGAAAGCATTTTCCAACTCTTAATACTTAAAATTAAGCTTTCTAAACAGTGATAAATTAGAAAGCATTCATGCATCAAGATAAATAGCCAGATCTTCTAACCAAACATTTTTTTATCAGAGCAGAGTGGCTATTCTGGTTAAAGAAAATGAATAAAAGAAGAATGGAGACCATGTCAAGATTGTCCACAAAAATGTTTCCAGAATTTTCTACATCAGAAAAGCTATGTTTCCACATATGGATTTATAATAAGGAAAAGGTAGGTATAAAGGTATAATCAGCAAAAATAACATCTAAGAGGTTATCTTGATTATTAAACTATAAACCATATTTACTATTTTGTATTATTTAGGATATTGGGATCAGACAAATTGACTGTAGCTAAAACAGGGATGGCTACGTGTGTTACCCAGATATCATGGAGGATTTTCCTGTCCTTTGTGATCGGATAAACCAGGCTTAAACTCTCAATTTCTCAGTTTACTAAATGTATGTCCTCCTGAGATTCTTACAAAGTTACAATCTTTGTATTATTTCCTTTTATATTTGTCCTCTTGGGTACAAAACACTGCCACTTGATGGCCATCAAAAGAAACATAATCACAACAGGCAGAACGTTGCTTGAGTTACTTCACTAAGAATGTGGAGGGTTATGTGCAGTAGGTACCAATGAAATGGAAGCTACCATGTTTCTACTTGGCTTCCTCCCTGTTTTCTCTGTTTGGAGACCCATGTAAATCCCACCTGCAGCATCAAACCACCTGGAAAGGGGCTAGAATCAGCCCCAGCAGCTCTATTCATGGCATTGCTTTATTAAAGTTTTAATATCTCTCCTAGCCAGCAACCGCCCCCATTCACCCACTAACCCACCTGACCTAGAATTCTAATGAAAAATGTGTCTTCCTCCTATGCAAATTCTGTGGCCAACCTCTTGTTACAGCCTTTCTTAGCCTTGATGTTCACTTTTGTTTCCAGAAAGACTGCTCTTTGTTGTCATTAAGAAAAATCTCTGTCTCTCTCCTTCTCATTCTCTCTGTCTCTCTCTCCAGTAATATCTGTTAAACACACACATATACGTGCACACACACACACACATACACATACACTAACCTTCTCTGATTTCTACATTACAGTAGATATTCAAATGCTATGAGGCTGTAAGAAATGGCTATTACACTACCCTGCATCACTGTATAATACAGTACAATTCAATGTCAAAAAAAGAGGCAATGCCAACTCTCTCCTAACTTTTAACTTTCCTATTAACTGCCCAGAATAAGGAAAGGTTCATTATTCAATTCCACAAACACTGATTTAAAGTCATCTTGATGTTGTGTCTTGCACTGTCCTGTGTTGGAAGCAAGAAATAGTGTAATGAGAAAGACCCACCCTCTTACCACGAAGGAGTTCATGATCTGGCAAAAATGACGGGCACTATCTTTCTATTACTTTACTCTGAGCAAACCAGTAGGCACAATGGTTGTCTCTCTCACCTTTACAACACCCTAGGAAGGAAACACCCTTATCTCAATTTTGCTTATGATCATCCTTAGAGAGTTGCTTTTATAGCAAGGTGCTCATTCTCCCTGGTGACCTCTGGCTTCCCACTCCTCTCACACCTGTCAGTGTCAAAGCCTCAGATTGCTTGGGACCAGTGAGCAGTTTACCAACCTCCTGCTTGATTTCTCCCTTCCTGCACAGAGTAGATGCTTGTAGGAGCAGCTCATTTCAAGGGGCACTCAAGCCTGGATCTGAACTGGTGACTGTCTTGCCCTGCCTTTGCCATTTCACATATACGTCATCTCTCTGGACTATGGGCAGACTGTTTTATATCACCTCCAACAAAAGATGGGTTACAAAAAAAGGGGCTGAAATTTAAATCAACTCATAAAGCACTCTAGAAAGGAGCTTTAAAAAAAATCTGTGTGCTAGTAGAGGTTGAATCCATGCAATAAAGAGAGGCTTGGATTTTTCATCAGTTCCTCTGAGCTGTTCCCGCATCATCAGGGCCATGAGAGTAGATGGACCCCTGTGACCGGGAAGAGAAGCGCAAGGCAGAGACTGTGTGGCCAGACAAAGTGAAGTGAATGCTGTCAGTGGAAAGTCGTCAGAATGAGGAGTGACAAGAAAGGAAAGAGTAAGGACTTCCGGGTTCTAGTTCTGCACGTGAGGAGCTTGGACTTTGCCCCTCCACCCTAACAAGGATAAAGTTGAACACACTGAAAATCAACAACTCCTCTTAGATCTGTAAGAGACGGGAGGACTTATGGCAAAACACTGGCCCCAAGATTGGAAAAACAGGTGAATACAGGAAGCCAGTCATGGCTTCTTTGAGTCCATTAAATGCTCTAAGCTCTTTTGCATGCTCTTCTTCATCTCTTCAGGGTGTTAACACTTACCCATTCGTCAACCCTTAGCCACCTCCCCAGTCTAATCAGATCCACCCTTGCTATTCTCTCCCACAGCTCTGAGCACATGCTCGCCCGGGGCCAGTCCTTCATTGCTTACTGAACCTCTCCTTTCTGTACATCACTCACGGTAGCCCTCTGTTCACAAACTCCTATCCTATGTATAGCCGTCATTTTTAGGCATTGGCCCTTGAATCAATTTTCATTTTATGGCCCGATTCTGTTTACGACATGTGTTCATAAGTAGAATGTCATTTGATTCCTATGAAGTAGGCACTAGTTTTACTGTCGTTTTACAGGTAGCGGAAGTATCAGATGTTGTCACATCCATTATTTGGTAAATAGGATCCTAAATTCTGATAAAATGCTGGTGTCTGCTCCTCAGCATGAGAATTCTTGTGTAGTCACGATGAGAGGGTGTTAAAGGACCCAGAGACAGAACAGAATACAAAAGAGAGAACATGCAAGTATGTTGACAGGCTAGCGTAAGCTTTCACAGCAGCTACTGACATGCTTAAGTATGGTCTTTTTCATCCTTTAGATTAGTTCATCAGTATGTAAGTAGCTGAAATGGAATCAAATACCAAAACCTTCTTTAAAATGGAGATGAAAATGATGTGGGGCCTGAATGACCTGAATAATTGCTTCAACTATACGCATTCCTTGAGTAGGTAAGGCTAGTTTGCGTTTCAAAGTGGATTTTCTTCTAAGCTATATGTGAACCATCAGATGCCAACCATCAGACCCAAGGAACACTCAAGGCAAGTATCAGGAAAGCCTCCATTAAAGAACTAAACACGTAGGGGAATAAAGAAAAAGACAGCTCCTCTCCCACCCCCCTTGGAACTAGCCCCTCACTACAGACACTCAAACAGGCTATTAAATAGGAGAGAAAATGTGTTCCAAATATTCTACTCCAATTTTGATTTCTCAATGAGATTATAGTAATGAGGAAATCACTCAGAACAGCTGTGTTGAAATTTCAGATGTTTATCAGTTTGGCATTTCTGGGGGAAAAAAATACATCTCTGAAACTGAATCCTTCTATGCCATGAGGTTACCCAGCCCCCTAAGAAACAAGGGGGCCTCTAGGGTTGTGATATGCATTAAAACTGGAATGTTATCTCCAGGTACGTTCAGCAAAACAGGAAACAAAGGAGAGCTTACTACGGTTTCTTAAATACGTATCTCAATATCACTTGTATATAAGTTATTATAAATAGTAAATAGATATTTAAATATGTAGATATATAATACGTAATTTTTTTTTTAGCAGGTAACCAGTCTTGCTGGAAATGTTCAAGTAGAAAAATATGATGAGTAATAGCTACATAGTCGTGGGGATTTTCAACAATGTTTGACTGTAAACCTAGATTATCCTCTTTGGTTTCAGAAGAGAAACAAGTTTCGAGCAAGATGGAAACTACAGACTGAAAATAAGAAAGCCAACTTTTGCTCAGCTGTCAAAGTACAAAATAAATCAGCAGACCTTGTGTAATAATTCAGTCAGCCACTCGCTGTTCAGTCCAAATAGGTAGGCCAGACCATCTTTTGGTGTAGAGTAAAAATTTTAAGTTTCCAAATAGTTACTTTGTTATAAGCTAATGTAACCTGAAAACTAGGCTTAGTCTAGCTTCTCTTGATGTCTTGAAAAGACATGTGTAGCAATTTCTACAGAGAATATTATCCAAAAAAGGCTTACTAAATTCATGTGACTACATGGAAAAATGCCTCTGGTATGTGCTACCACCTTGAGATGACTTGCAGTTTTAAAGAATTCTGGTTGAGCTTATGACTACTTCAGCAGATGGAACGTGGTCGGAGTGACACCATGTAATTTATGAGATGGAATCACAAATGTGATGCTGTTTCTCCTTTGTTCATTTAAATACTTGCAAATGGAGACTTCAGTTGCCATGTAAAAATTCCAACACCCTGAAGCCACTACGCTCCGAGAAGCCAAAGCACACGGAAAAGCCAGACGTAACTGTAGGTGCTTCTAGAAGCAGCATCCGTCTCCCAGCCAGGGGCCGTACATGGGAGTAAGCACGTCTTCATGTGACTCTGGCTCCAAGTCTGCAAGTCGTTCTCAGCTTCTCCCCTCAGTTTTCCCAGGGAGGCCATAGCTATTGTGGACCAGAGACAAGCCATTCCTGCGGTTTCCAGTCTAAATTCTTGTCCTACACGCGGAGTGGGAATAATAAAATGATTGATTCGAGCCACTCAGCTTTGGGTGGATCTCGCGATGCAGCAATCTGGAACAACTGGTGACTGGGATTTTTTTCTAGTGACCACAGCCTTCAGACTGTAAACCCAAACAGACGTTCCCAACTCCTTGGCAGGCTTCCTCTTGGATGATGCTAGCAAGGAGCACCAGCTGAGTTTGCAGAAGCAAAGGTGCTAATCCTGCCGTCCCCACAGATGCACCAACTATTTACAAGCGAAATGGAGCCTAGAGGAAACAATTCACACAGCCAAAGGGCCACTTGAAATAACATGGCTTCAACTACCTGGGGATACCAGGCAAAGCTCTATATAGTTTGAATTATCCTGACAGTACTTTAAAAATCTCCTTGATTTCATACGTATCATCTGATCATGGTATGAAATCTGAGTAAAGATCCAAATTTGCAAAGGACAAGTGGAGAAATCCTCATTAGTTAATAAACAATACCAGTCAGTGTATACGTAAGGTTTAACATAGGGATTAGTAAACTGTGTGAAAGCATTTGTCCCCTAGGGACTAAGTCCACAACAGTCATTCCACAATAATCGATTTGCCTTCTGGACTCTGTGACCAATGCCCAGATTTAAACCAGCTCAGTCACGGGCAGGGAGAAGTGGGTGGTATCATTTAATCTGTGCCATTGGAAGGAAAGTGGTACCTCCTCTCGCTCATCTTAATGATCTAAAGAGAGCAGGAAAAATCCCCTACGTTCATAGTCAATTTCCTCCTTTGCCCACTCAGTTCTGAAAATCAGCATTTCATTTGTTTCTCTAATACTATCAACACATGTCAAAGTAATTAAAGAACTGAGGCAACATTTAGGCCAAGAGGGTAAATATTCAGGAGTGAATTGATTCATAAACTTACTTCCAAGTAACTCCTCTCCAAGAGAGGACAAAGAATAATCACTGTGGCCAAAGAAACTTAGTTAGGAGTGGACATATATTGTTTTAAAAAAGAGCTAAGTCCTTTTCATTTTACTCAGAAGAAACTGTTTAATAAGAATGCACTGGGAAGAACTTACATTGGCAGTGTCTCTCTCCACCACGAAGTATAAAATTTATTTGATCTCCCAATAAAATAGGTTTTATTTTCATTCCAACCATAAATCCATAAATCTTTGGGAAAAGAAGGTAACGTAGAATAACATTTGATTTTATTCCAGAACTTAGTAATGTCTGCTTCCATAATGATAAAATTTGTGTCAGGTCACACACACACACACACACAGCCAAAAAAGGGGGGTGGAGAGTTAATAAACTCTGTTCATTTCAGAATGTGTAGACAGCTAAATTTGACAACTCAGGGTCACACATTAAACCTATATTCACTGTAATGAAGTGTGGGAAGAACATTAGTGGCTTCTGAGTGAAGAGGAACAGAAAATGGTGAGTCTACAGGGGGGTAATAAATCATGAAGCAGAGATTTTATTGCTGTGGAACTACAGAGATGGAGAGTGTCCATCATCAGGTTAAAACTGAGATCAGGTCTCTGTTTTAGGTCAGTACAATGTGCACTTTTATGCAGGCAACTTGTATAAACTCATACTTCTTATGGATTAATTGCATGTTACAGGTATTTTGCAAAATAGACTTTTTTTCCCCAATTAAGTAAAGAAAAGGAAATCTAACTCACTCATTTCTTAGTGAAATTTCTCTAGGTAGGTTTTATAAACAACTTATTTTTCAGCCTGTGTATAACACACCTGTGTGTGTGCACGCGCACGTGTGTTTGTGTGTAAAAGGATGCATAAACTCATACATAGAAATGAAACAAACCAGCCCCATCCTACTTTTGTAATTTTCTTCTTCTATGATTTGAGAAAGCTACCTGATCTGAGAAGAAGGAATTCTTATTTTCATGAATAAAATCATTCTACAATAAGACAATGAATTTCATAAGGGTCATTACTGACCTCCATACATTCGTTTTGGTTGGGAAAGTGGTGTCAGTCATAAACCTTTTTTTTCCAACACGGGATTAGCTCATTTGGTTTCAAAGATAACTTGGCAACCATACTTTCCTTCCCACTCTGTTCACTCAATATACAGACACAGTCTTCCTTCTTTTCTTTCACTCAACGTGTGTGTGTATGTGTGTGTGTGTGTGTGGGTGTGTGTTGGGACAAGAAGACTTTGTCTCAACTTCCCCTCCTGAACATAGACCCCTAATAATTAATCTAATTAAGGACCAAATATGTATATGGCACTGTTTCTTGCTCATATGAATCTATTTTAAAAATAAATTCATGGAAAAATTGAAAATATGGTTTTTTTTTACTGCAATAGCAGATCTTAAAAAAATGTAAGCTTTGATTATTAGAATAGTTGAATAATCTGTATTATATTTGTTCAGTGAAATACTCTATAACACTGAGAATGAACAAATTTTTCCTCCAGGCAATGATGTGGACAGATCTCACAAACCTAACATTGGGCAAAAGAAGTCAGAATCTAAAAGAATATATACTATATAATTCCATTTATATGCAGTTTAAAATTTCATCTATGATGTCTGGAGTCATGTTATGTTTCCCCTTAGGGGAGTAACACATCCAAGGGGGACTTCAGATTGGCTTTTAGGGTGTTGATAATGTTTTTGTTCTTGAGCTGGATGCTAGTCATTCAATTGCGTGCACTTATTATTTTTAACTATCTCATAGTTTAATAAAGACTTCAGAAAACAAAACAAAACCAAAAAACTTAAAACAAACAAAAAAAACAGTTTAAGCCTAACTATTTCTGCATCATCTTGGTCCTCTTATAAGGTAACGTTCACATTCTTGTGTTTCATTTTTGGTATGAATTTTTAAGTTCTTTTTCACAACGCCTACAGAATGTTTACCTACATCAGCAGTTTCCATCTGATGTCTGCCAGTCAGGTGGGTAAATGGTGCTTTCAGACCTTTCTGGGTCAGAAGCACAAGACATTTTCCTAAGATTATTCAATTTATCTGGGCCACTCTTAGCAGTAATTAAATCCAGTGAAGTTAGTTTTTCCTCCTTTTTCTCCCTTTCTTGCTCATATTTCCTTCCCTCCTTCTTTCCCTTTGCCATTTTGCTTGTTTTCCAGTGCCTTTCTCGATCACTGGGTTGCTTAAATTCTTAAGCTTTGAGGATCTGCAAACCTTTTTCCTCTGATGAAAACCTGCTTCACTAATGGTGGGTACATGTCATTATACAATTGTCGAAACCCATAAAATGTACAACACCTCATGGGAACTATGGACTTTGGATGATAATGATGTGTCAATGTAGATTCCTCAGTAACAAATCTACCACTCTGGTTGGGCAGATTGATAATGGGGGGGGACTATGCGTGCAAAGGGGTGGGGTATATTGGAAATCTTTGTATCTTCTGCCTGATTTTGCTGTGAACTTAAAACCACTCTAAAAAAATAGCCTGTTTGAAAAAAACCCACTTTGCTGAAAGGAAAATTTCTAACAACTTTGCATGTGAATATTCATGTATTTATCTCACTCTCCCTTTTAAAGGCAACAAAAATCAAAGAAATATATGATGACTAAATGCATGATTGAGATGAGAATAAGGGTGATCAAAGCATTTTCAGACCAACATAGGTAAATCTTTCTGGGGAAAAGATTTGTAACTAACCCCCCCCCCCATCACTTGCCCCTGTACACACATACAGACTGGAAGTCAATAGTGCAGAGAAGATATGTTGTTTATTTTTGATCCTCAACATTGATCACCTTAAGTGGCATACAGTAGGAGCTAAATAAATGTTTAACTGAGGAATGAAGGAATGGATAGATGGAATAGCCTATTTCACCTATATAAGCACAAAAAGTCTCCATCTCTTATTTTTCCAGTCACTGTTCCAGTAACTATTTTTCTGAACATCATATGCACAATTAGAAACATATTTAGTATTTACATTAGCAAACCCTTCCTTCTAGCCCTCAGCTTTTTTTTTTCTCTAAATAGCAGAAGACTTAATCCAAAGACAGTTATCCCAGTTTGCAAACATTAATTAGTAAACACTAGGCTATAATAAACCTGGGTGATACCTTTTGTGATCATTAGAGAAAGCGTTCCTTCCTCAGGTGAAAATGAAATCGGTTTTAAATGAATGTATCATTGCTCAGTCTGAACAGCCTGGCCCACGAGAGCTTTCCGGAGCCACAGAGGCTGTGCACACGTGTATGCCTTCTTAGGTAAAGCCACCTGTCACGCTGAAAGTAGGGTGAAAGGAAGAGAGTGGGTGGAACTGGATGTCCAGAAGCTGAGACTGGGTGAGGGAAGCAACCTCAGGAGGGGGCTGAAACAAAGCGAAGGCCAAGGTCAGCTGCCGCAGGAAGCGGAGGAGATTGTGCTGCTCTGAATGTGTGTGCGTGACCACGTGGATTCATGTGTATTATGCTGGGGCGGCCTCTCTCCTGCTGCTCCAGCATTTAGCCAGGAGGCCTGCATTTTACTCTATCACCGAAGAGGAAAGGCACCTCCCTAGATGTTGGTGCCCCGTGAAACACCCAATCTTTTTTTTTCTTATTTTTAAAACATTTTCTTTTACTGAAGTATAGTTGATTTACAATGTTGTGTTCGTTTCTGGTGTCTAGCTTAGTGATTCAGTTATATATATTCTTTTTGGTATGATTTTTCATTATACGTTATTACAAGATATTGAATACAGTTCCCTGTGCTGTACAGTAGGACCTGTTGTTTATCCATTTGATATATAGTAGTTTGATTCTGCTAATCCCAGACTCCTAATTTATCCCTCCCTCCCCCTTTCCCCTTTGGTAACCGTTAATTTTTTTTTTCTATGTCTGTGATCTGTTTCTGTTTTGTGAATAAGTTCATTTGTATCATTATTTTAGATTCCACACATAAGTGGTATCATGTGATATTTGTCTTTCTCTGACTTACTAAGTATGATAATCTCTAGGTCCATCCATGGAGGGGGTGTGGAGTAAGGGAACCCTCCTACACTGCTGGTGGGAATGTAGTTTGATGCAGCCATTAAGGAAAGCAGTCTGGAGAGTCCTTAAAAAACTAAAAATAGAGTTACCATATGATCCAGCAATCCCTCTCCTGGGCATATATCTGGAGAAAACTCTTAATTGGAAAAAATACATGCACCCTAATGTTCAAAACATCACTATTCACAATAGCCAAGACATGG
This sequence comes from Camelus bactrianus, assembly GCF_048773025.1. Taxonomy (NCBI): domain Eukaryota; kingdom Metazoa; phylum Chordata; class Mammalia; order Artiodactyla; family Camelidae; genus Camelus; species Camelus bactrianus. Next base: position 19,374,644 of record NC_133563.1, on the reverse strand, counting down.
AAGCAAACTAAATGTCCATCAATAGATGATTGGATAAAGAAGTTATGGTATATTTATACAATGGAATACTACTCAGCCATAAAAAAGAACAAAATAATGCCATTTATAGCAACATGTACGGACCTAGAAACACACTTCCTTTGAAGGCCCTGAGTAAGAGGAATCTTAGCTCATAAATTCTGTTTCTCCTTACCACCATGTGGTGGCACTGTTGAGTAGCTATCCTGCAGAGTCCATTGGACCGGTTGCTGCTGGAGAATGTTGTCCCATGTTAGGCAGCACGTTATTTCATACTTCCATACTCAGTCAATCTCCATCTCATGGTACCTAAGTATATACAAACTTCAAGCAATATGCATAAATCAACCATTTCCCACCAAACATATCCCTTTTCTTGGGCATAGCTTACCAGCATAACCTCCTTTTCCCTCAAAGTAATTTTATTTCAGGGAACTTAATTGAATTTTCCTAACTTCAGTGACAGTCAGGCTCATAAGATTGAGTATTGGCTCCTTTCCTTCCCAGATTCCCTCAGTTTTTTATGTAGATCGATGCAGTTCCATGCTAGACTCCATCTGGAAAACCATAGACCTCAGAGAGGAGTGGATTCATTAAATCAGAAAATGTTCTATTAACTCCACCCCTACCACCAATCTTCACCAGTAGTTGCTTCCTTGACTTATATTTAAGAATTAAGAGAGCTGATGCTAGTGTTTGAGTCTGGGAAATGATCTACTCAAAGGTAAATAATACCTCCTTTGGCTCTAACTACACAGGAAAAAAATAGTTTTTGTCTTTTTAATAAATAATACAAAATTCTATCCTTGCTTTTAAAGGCATCCTATTAAAAAAAAAGGTTGCACAAATGAGTTTTGGAATGAAGAAGCTATATATGAGATTTTTTACAGATTTATATCTTGTTTCTGTCAAATCAGAGAAGGCCATTTATTTCATTCAGGTCAGCTGAACTAGTTAATCTTAATAAAATGGTGGCATTAGAAAGAGTAGATAGATTTTTACTGATTGCTATCATTTGGAATGAAGTTGACTTTAGTCCACAGTTTATATTACTTTTTCCTCACAATTTAGTTTAATGTGCTCTGAATGACTTGCTATGAATAAATAATAAAGTCCTGATTTCTGCCGGCAATTACATTTTTTTAAAGTGCAAAATGTAGGAAATTAATTGACCACCTCTTTCCTCTTTTATCCCTCCACGTGTATATCTGGTTTTATTTTTGGAAACCAAATATCAGATTAGTTGAACATATTTTGATAGGTTTAAATGTCTTCAGTGCAAAGGAAATGGCTGAGGCTTTCTAATTTGAGTAAATTTTAAAGAAAAGTTGGCTGGCATTAGGCAATCTGATAAATTCTTCTCCTGTGGAGAGCTGTAAGAAGGTCAGAGATACAAAAGCGCTCGCAAAGCTCTCTCCCTGGAGAGAGGCGGTGGGGGAGGGGGCCGCGAGATCGCCGAGAGCCAGCGCCTTCGAGATGTTTCCATCCACTGGGTGTCACTGCTGATATGAGACTGAAGAAGCTGAAAGGTATTCCTGTGGCAGCAAGAATTTCTGAGAGACAGGATGTGAAAGCCCCAGAGGTTTAAGATGCTAACGCTTTGACCTGCTACACAGCTGAAAATACTTCGCATTTATTGTGTCAGAGCGGTGAGCATTCTGAAAAGGGGAAAGGTGCTATATATGAAAAAAGCACACGATATTGGAATTTCTCCTCGTGGCTGAGTAAGCCTTGGTAATAGTTGATTCTTGAATGGATTGAATATGCTTTTATGGTATGTGTTTCTTTTTCTCAGTTTAGCAAAACAGTGTTTAAGGAAACAGAGCTCCACTGAAGACTTTGGCCTTGGGACATACCTGTAGTTTATCCTTAGATTTTCCAACCTGCCGGTCGTGGGCTTAACAAGTCTCTGGGTTGCCCATGCAGCCCACTCAGACAAGAGTGATGTTAATACTGGAGCTTTCTTCTTCTCACTTGGTTAAACAGAGTTGGCATCTTGGCATCTTTCTAGGACGTAGGCTCCCTCTGGAGGTTTTTTTTGTTTTGTTGTGGATTTTGTTTTTTTTCTGTTTTCTTTAAACCCATTAATCTTTTTCTAGAAACAGTTTAAAAAAGTAGCTAGAAACAAACAGTTTTCTCATTATGTGATGTTCTGTGTCTTGAAATAATACTAAAGTGCTGAACTACTTCTTGATATAAGACCAAAGTCATGACATAAAATGAAGTATAAATTTGGTGATAGGAATGGATACAGTGTCTGTTAGAAGATGCAAGGGAGGCAAGGAGTGTCTTTCAAATAAAGAAAGAAATATGAAAATAAAAAAAGAAATAGAAGGAGGTACAGAAAGCAGATAAGGGAGAAAGGAGTGAAAGAGATAAAGAGATGGGGAGCAGGTGAAGAATAAGAAAGAGAAGGAGACCAGAAAAAAGAAGGGGAGAGGAAAGACAAGGGGAAAAGAAGAAATCAATACTTTCCCTCTGATGTAATGATTTTGAAATGGGTCATTTTTTGGTGCTATGTGTGCTTTGGGAGGGACGGAAAGTGGTACCACCTCTGACTTCAGGTAATTAGAAACCCAAGGGAGGAACTGGTTATTAATCAGAGTAACTAGACCTGCAGGTTCACGGCTGGCAGCGAGTAGAGGAAATAGTTTGGGGAAGAAATAATACGGAATCATATTCTTTTTCATTAAAGGTTATTACAAGATATTGAAGTTATTAGGCTGTACACCAGAAATGGACACATTGTAACCGACTATATTTCAATTAAAAACAAAAAGAAAAAAGAAATAATAGGGAAGCCATGAGCATTTTCAAGGCACAGAGTCAATGAAAGTCTAAGAGCCAAACTTCGGAACCGAGGGCACCTGCAGACCTCTCCCAGGCTCCCTTACTTTATCCTCACTAGTTTCCTGCATTCGTATGAACAGAACGGCCATAACAGGTTGTGGTGGTCGTTATTACACAGAAATGCCTTCAGGTAAAAAGTGGATCCTATTTAGAGCTCCCCCGTCAGCTTTCTGGCATTTTGAAATAAGTTGATAAGGATGGAGGTGACAGCTTTTGTAGGATATTAGCTCCAGGAGATAGGTACCTGGCCTGTTTGTTCACTGCTCTGTTCTTAGCACTCAGCACAGAGTAGCTGTTCAATCAATTTTTACTGAGTGGGTGAATTAACAAGTCTCCCAGAAGACTAAGTTTGGCACACATGACTCCCAAACATTCAGTGACGTCTTGCCTTCCCTGGCATTTGCCCTTGTCCCTGAAACAGACATCCCTGTGCAGACTATACTTGAGATGTGCCATCATTACTGAGACTCTTGAACCCTACTGGACACTTGCTGGATCATTCAGCAGAAGGGGCCCTGAAAGTCTGTCTACTCTCCTAATTAGGTCCACTGGAACAATTGAAAGGGGAAGGAGAGTGTGGTCTCAAGTCACCGAGATGGTGCTACAAGTGTCCTGTTAAAGGGGGCATCTTGGTGAGCGGGTGACGCCATGGACACAACTCCTCCTTCGAAGTGAGCTCTTCTTTGCAGAACACTACCCAATATGCTGGTTATGCTTGCCAGGATATTTTACTTTCCAGACAAATGAGCACACTCTTGCGCTCAAAATTTGGAACAAACTGGTATGGCTAACGGAAACGATGACGTCCAATTGCTTTAAAATGCAATCTTTGTTTCAGTAAATGTAGTTACACAGAGTTACACTATTTGCAGCCAATAGATTGTTTTTACTCTATTCCTTCAAGTTAAGGTATTTAAAATAATTTCCCCTGCCTCCCCAAGCATGCAGTTCTTGTGCAATTATTGGTGTTGGAGACAGAATGCCACCATCTTCTTTGTTCTCTGTTTTATACACTTGAGGCTGACTACGATTATCTTAACTGTACATCTTTAATTGGAAATACGCTTGAGATAAAAAGTGTTTTCACCTGCATATTCTCAACTATGAATAGTATTGCAAACTTAATTGATAATAAAACTTGCTCTGATTGATAACTAAGTAAAACTGATTTTGGTTTAGGTCTTTTTTTTATAAAGTGTGTGTTGTGTGTGTGTAGGTGTGTGTGCATAAATGTCGACAGGCATTATTTAATATATGCATATGTTTATTTACATAGACTCTTTTTCTTTAGAGAAAACTAGTCGCAAATATAGATATTTAAGTGGTAAACGAGCGAAGCATTACTACCCAAGTGCCTGGAAACCTGGAGTAGGAATAGCTAGGAAAAACCTTTTAGTGCTAATGATTGGATTTTGAGATAATCTCCTGGGGCGAAATATAGACTTCATCACTAAACATTTACAAACTAGATTCCTGAAAATATCAGGGGCTGCATTATTAGTGTAGTTCTCTATTGATGTGGGCATGTATTAAAGGAATTCTTAGTTTTTCAGGTTTACCTTCGGCTTTGTATTATTTTTCTATTCAGTTTTACTTTCCTCCACTTCCCATAATTGCTCAAAAATATTACCAGAGGCTAGTCTTTCATTTTTGCACTTACTGTGCAATTTTCTTTAAGCGCATACACATCATTATTATGGTGATTAATTGTGTATGATTAAATCAACACGATTAAAATTTAATGAGGAAAAATTTCTGAGATCTTGTTTAATAATTTGCGCCTTGATTTGATATTGCTGGTGCTTTTCACATGATTTGTGAGACAAAATGGCTGTGTGTGTTGTGTACTGTGCGTGTGCACGTTATGTGTTTTCTCTAGCAAATAAATCTACGGTTGTGAAAAGAAACTAAGCAATTCAAGGAAAGTGAAGGCAACAAACAGTTGGGTAATAGTAGAGGAAAAAGAAAAATTCCTTTTTTTTTTAGTACAGCAATGTCATTATTCTGAATACTGCACACAGGGAGCTGACAGGATGTGTAAATGGATTAATATTTTCTGTGAAGCAGTATTTGGAACTGGTGAGTATGTGTCCTCATACAGATGGGAAGAATAGAGAGTCACCCTGATGTCCCTTAATGAGACTTCCTGGGCAAGAAATTGAGCCTACATTGCTGGGGTAAAACCAACATGTTTTAGTCTGGAATGTATACTCACAAGAGGCTTTATTGATATTTCATGGCAATTTTATGCACGCATAACTTGCAATCTCTAGTGCAGTCCTGCCCAACACATAATTTTCATTGACTTACTAACATTTAAACTAGACACAATTTAAATCTTTTTAAGCAGGTCAGCATAAGGGAAAGCCTTATTGCCTACAAGGAATTTCATGGCGGGGATAAACTTTAATTGCCTCTCTGTTGGTGAATAATTAGTAGTATTGCATGTTATGTGCAAAGAAAATTATAACCAACAGTAACACGAATAGTTAACCTGTTAAAAAGAGTTATAGTTGTTCTGTCCTTTTTAGTTTGACTATATTAGATTATTAAATGCTCTGGGCTCTCAAATTTATTAGGTAGAGCTCTTAAAGAAAACAAATCTTAAAGATAATATTGCTAGCTAAGATATTATATCCTCTATTTCTTTCCTCATTTGGACATTCCCAGTCCATAAAAAGGATCATAAACCATGACATGAGTTTAAATTTTTGTTTTCGCCCTGTGGTCAGAAGACAATGTTCACGTGGTGAGTATGTCTTATATTTCTTCTATCTCATTTCATTGAGGAAAGTGTTTCCTTTTGGGTTTTAAAGAGTACAGTTTTTCTTATCTTTCATGAATATTTTAGCCATGTCTTTAAACAAGAAACAAAGTATTGCCAAAGAATTGGGATTTAAGATAAAGTTCATCTTATTTCCACAGAGCAAATGAACAACAAATCTATTCATTTCATGTTCTCTCCTGTTATTTCCAGGTAAACACTGATTCATTCTCTTAACTTGTCTAAACTGTCTCAGCAGACAGGAGATAACAGAATCCTTTAGCCCAGTGATATCACCCCTCTTACTGGGAACATTGGGGAATACTTGAGAAAGATTTTGATTATCACATCTCGGGGGATTTCCACTGCTGTTTTTTGGATATTGGCCAGGGAGCGCTAAATGCCCCCAATACATGGCCCAGTTTGGCACAAGGAAGACTCCTCTTGTCCAACGTACCAACAGTGCTTTGTGTAGAACGAGCTAACGTTTTTCTTAATATGAGAGAAAACTCTGCTCTTCTCTGATTCCTGGCTAGGTCACGTGAAGTTTTCCTGTTTAGTGTTTCCATAGCAGCTTTCACATATATTTATCACACTATTCCACGTTTTTGAAAAATTGCCACTCTGATTATCTCCCACAGATAATTTTGAGACCTTGGAGCAAACGGCTGTTCCTTGTTCATTTTTCAAGGTGGGGATGGAGTGCAAAGATTTTGAATGGAATAAACTAGTGGGGCATCCAGGAAGCTTTTTAGACAATAAGATTTTAAAAGGACAAGACATGGAAGATGCATTAAAAAGAGAAATAGGATTTAAAATTTAATACATTTTATTATCCAGATAAAAAGAGGAGTATTGTTGTTTCTCTTGTGTTGAACCATGAAGCATCACATTTTGATGAAAATATGGTGTGTTCAAAACTTAAGGAAGAAAATTCCTTCAAGATATTGGAATCATGATATATTGGTGGTCTATCAATCAATTTCATTTCACAAGTGACAATCCAAAATCAGAGTCGTTGACTGATACATTTAAAGTCACATGTCTTCCTGTTCACATAAATACTTTGACAGGGTCAGCACTAGAATGTGGTGGTATTAAAATTCACACGGATGGGGTTGTGCCTCCCACCGTCTAACTTGGTGTCTGCTATTTGGTGAGAACTCTACCATATTGGTTGAATGAGTGATGCTTCTCAACTCCTGGTCCATAGCTCATTCAGTTACACCACAGGTCCTCTCTGGGATGAAGTTGACAGATTATTTGAAGATAAAACAGAGACCCATCAGTCCAGAAAAAACATAGCTTCCTTTGAGCCAGGATGAATGTCCTCTGTTCACAAAAATCTTAGAAGACAATAAATCAAGCAGTTTCTTAATAGCAAATTCTAGATACTGCCATCAGTTATCAATCGGACTCTGTTAAGTGATGACCAAAATAATCAAACTACATAAAAAATTATGAAACTTGTTTCTTGGAATTCACCTGCACATGGTGGATGGATCAATTTGTGTGAACTGGATGAGCCATGCTAATATTTTAGCAACAATCTGGTTCCCTGCTGTGATTTATAATCTAATGCATAAAACAAGATGATACAGTAACTATATATTATCATTTTTTAGTGGCACATTTTCTCCCAAACAACAGCACAAAGCTGACGAAAGCAGTGGCTGAATATCTTTAATAGCAAATGGTAAAGAGGACTAGCTTCTCTTTATCCATGATTTGTCAATGTATGAACAGTAGCATTATTATGAATACAAATGTAAATGTGTTTGCATCTTATTAAGGATAGTAACCTCCTCAAACGTACTGTTTAGAGTTGTCTTTCAACCATTCTCATTTATATTCTAAGCTTTGTTACCTGCTGTGCTGATCTTATTTTTTCCCCTCTCTTAAGGCTCACAGCTCGAGGGAGAGTAATTTGGTGAGTGATATTGTGTACACAGAGCTGCATCAATTCTCTGGTTTGAAATTCAGTTTTCCCCAAATTCTGGCAGATCAGATTGCATGGGCAGAGAGGGACGGAATTTGGCGGACATTTCTAGCACATTTGAGTAGTAAATCTAAATTTGTGTGAACTTTGAAAGGAAATGTTAGAAATGATAACAGCAAGACCAGACTACTGTTCACTCATGTATGTATTTTGTCACTGCAATTGTGACCATAAAGATTGTTTGAGATAAACATCAGTATTTCTGTCATCTACTGATGTATAGAGCACCACCTCAAAACGTAGCAACTTAGAACAGTTTATGATTCTCTTCATAGTTCTGTGGACAGATCAGGCCCATCTGGGATCTTCTCACTAAGTGTCTGTCATGAGGTTGCTGTTAATGGTGGCCGAGGCGAGGTATCTGGAGGGCTCAGCTGTGCCAGACATGCTTCCGCTACATGGCTTGTGCCTCAGATGGACTGGCTGGAGCACCTGGAATGTCCCGGGGCAGCGCACGCTCTCTGCATGGCCTCCGCACATGGCTGCTTTGGCATCCTTACATCATGGCAGGCTCAGGAGAGTGGGACTCTACATGGTGACAGCATCTCCCCAGAGCGTTTCAGGAAACCACTGCATGGCAACCTGTGACCTGGCTTCAAAAGCCAAGCAATGTCTACAAAATTCTATTATTTTACATGGGGGTCAACAAAATTCACCAGAAAGGGATTACAAAAGAGCATAAATTGCAGAGAATGTGGTTCCTTGGGGAAACTTCTTTTAAGAAACTTGCTATCTGAATTTGTTTAGGTGAGCTTACTCTGAGTCACATACTTAAAAGAGAGTCACTGACCCTCTTTTAAGTATATCAGGTTACTATAGATCAGTAATAGTGTATAGGTGGAAAAATACGTAAAATTAGAAAATTTCTTATTAATGATAGCTATAATGGAAAAGAATCTGAAAAAGCATGTATGTATGTATATGTATCATTGAATCGCTTTGCTGTGCACCTGACACTAACGTTGTAAATCAACTAAGGTTCAATAAAGATAAAATTAAAAATATTTCTTATCAATGAATTATTTTTCCATTTTGACATATGTCACATGAATTATTTCTCTAATGTTTATCTGCTCTGAGGTACCATGTCCAGATATCTTCTCGCTCCTTGACCACTCTCAGTACATAAATGTGCCAGTGATTTCCAGTGGCAGTACATTGACAACCAGCACGATAAACATTTTAAAACTTCTGTCAAGGCATGAAAAAAAAATTTTTAAAACTGCAAATATGAAAATATAGACATGTGAGTTTTAAAGCTGCAGATAATGCCACTGCCTGCCCCATCTGATGCCCACTTATTGATTTATTGAACATTTATTAGATAGCTATAATATTCTGGAAAATCTGAATGTCAAGCTGCATCAACAGGGTATCCATGAAATTAATGCTTCTGTAAGGCGTTCTTCTGTATTGGTGGTTCTCAAGCTTAAAGGGCATCAGAATCGCTGCAAGGCTTGTTAAAATGCAGACGGCTGAGTCTTCCATCGAGTGTTTCTGATTCATTCGGTCCAGGAGAGGGTTCGAGGATTTGCATGTGAACCATATTAGCAGGGAATGCTGTTCCTGCTGGTCCAGGGACCATACTTTGAGAACTACTCTTCTAGGCAGCACTCTCATCACGCCTGCTTCTTACCCGATTCAAGACTAGGTCAAGGTCAGGCAAATTGTGCCAGTGAGAAACAACCAACCAAGCAAACTACCCTCAATTCGCCCCCAAAATGATGTCTGTGGACTGAGAGCAATTCCCAGGTTCAGGTTTTCCAACAGTAAACCCAGACTGACCCCCAGGAGATTTGCACTCTTACTGAATCAGAGTCAGGAATGGCTGAGAAAGTCAATTGGTCAAATTCAATTTTCAATATTGGAAAACCCATCAACTGTTTCATCATAACTGATTTACACACACAAGGCCTTAGAGACAACCTAATTTCCAGAAAGGCAATAATATGATGGAAAGACCATGGAATTTCAAATTAGAAACCAGGATGGGACTTTTGATTGTACCGCTTACTGGCTATGGTACCTTGGGAGCGTTTCCTTCCAATCTGGGGATATTTGTTTCACTTTCCTATAAAATAAGAAACGTAATAAATTTCATGATATAAAAGTGTGATGAAAGTCAGCTGAGGTAGTGGCTAGGGAAACTCTTTGCAAGTTAGTATGCAGGTCTCCCACATATTCGAGGTCACTATTGACTAATAATGGTCAGTGGTGTTTTGTTTTGCTGCTAATTGGAATTACAGACCTGTTTGTCTGTAACTCCCCGCAGTTACTCAGGCAAACTCAGATGATTGATTCATCCTTTAAAGTATCTTTTATCTCTCCTATTCTTGTCATTTCTATAATTGCATCATTTTTGCATATCATTGTCCTCAACTTCATTATTTCAAAACTGATAAATGCAGTTTTCTGCCTGAAGGCCAATATCCCCCTAAAAGCCACCCCACCTGCAATCCCACTTCACACTCAGATAGGTGTTTATTTATACTGCAAATGCTCCTCTCAGGAAGAAAACCAAGAATGATAATAAAGATAGTGATTGAGGCATTATTTACTAAATAGTATGTTCCAGTCATCGTAGTAAAAACTATCCATGCATTATCTTTTTTAACATTTGCAACCATCCTTTTAGGTAGACTCCTTTTCCTGATCTGACCATGGAGGAAGCTGAAATTCTAAGCAAGTTTCCAAAGTCAAGCAGAAGTTAGGGCTGAAACTGGAATATAGACACGGGTCTGTCCAAGTCCAGAGGCCCTACTTTTAACCACCCCATCGTTGATCCTAAGCTTTCTCTGGCTTCACAGAGCCTAAATAGTAAAATAAGAACCCAAAACCAAACCAGTCAAGAATCTGGAGGGATCCTCCCAAGCATCGCTTGTCACCTCTTCTACTCGGCCTGAGCTGGTTTCCTTGTTTTTCCCATGCTAGCATTCATTCACACATTCTTGCATTCTTTTATTTATTTAACAAACATATCTTGTGAGCCAATAATGATAATGATGAAGTTGATAACAGTAATCATTCTCTTTTATTGAGTATTTGTGATGTGCCAGAATTGTTTTGCGTTCTTCATATGTATTAATTTTGTATAGCAACATTTAGAGGTAAGTACTATTAAATATTATTCCTGTTTTGTACATGATTAAACTAAGGAGGAGGGATATTGAGTAATTTATCCAAAGTCACATACTGATAGGTTGAGAAGCTGGTGTTCGAGCCAGTCTCACCGACAACAGAGCCCATGATCTTAACACCTCTATTATTTAGACCCACGTGCCACATGGTACCCACGCACATCTCTTCTACTGAAAATTACTGTCCGCTTTTTATTCTACCCAGCAGATCATACATTTTTAAAGATCAAGCTAAAATCCCCCTTCACAAGCTTCTTAGGCTAGATCACATCCCCCAGCATTTACACCATTCATTTTATCTGTGTATCTTTGTAAATAGATACAAAAAAATTCTTTCAAATTAATCACCAAAGAACTTTGGGTCATAGGGGAGATTTTCTCCTCCCAGCCTAGGAAGGTTTCGTAGACTCTTTTTATAGCAGTTTGTTGTCACAACATTCATTTGATTGTGCTGTTATAATTTTATTACAAAGGTTTCTGATGTAAATTGACAGAATATCAATCTATATTGAGCTCCTCAGGTGGCGTGGCTTAGGGTTGTTTAGTCTTCTTTGTGAAATACTCACAAAAAGGTTTCTAGATTTAACCACTAGAGAGGTAGGGGCAAGAAAAAAGAAATGTACAAGAAAGTAAATTTCCGGAAGGGGTAGATACCAAAAGACACATGAAATAAATCTGAAAATCTTGTTAGAAACAGGATTACACTGTAGATACTTAACATCTACAAGATCGTTCATGTCCTAGAAATGAGACGGAGAATTGATGGGCTTCGGTGCCATTGCCAGTGAAATACTGTCTTCCAGGATACGTGCAGGTTTCTCTGATCCTCTCCATGGTTGAAGATCTCCTGTTGCCTTTTCCGTTCATTCTCATTTTGCTTTTTTGAAAGTAATAATGAGGAAGAAAAGTCTGAAAGCTACAATGCTAGTATTCACACTAGGAACACGGACAGATGGATATCCCAGTCCGTATTACTTACCATTTTAAGAAAACTAATATTGGGTTAAAGCAAGATATCTGTATAGCAGATGTCCATCTTTCTCCAACATCTCTGAACACCAGCTGTTCAGACGAGCTTTTTCATGAAGCGTAAAGTCTGAGTACTGCTGTTCTGTATATTCTTTTTATTTTTTTCAGAGCAGTCAAAAAAAAAAAAGTGGGGGGAAGGGAGGTTTCAGGAAGAGAGTGAGGCAAACCATTGGAATGGTATTACACTAAATTCATGCTTTTTCTCCATTCATGTGTGTGTAAAGCCTCTGGGATGGGACTCATGAGCCCCAAATTGAAAGGATACCAAATATTCCCTTTTCATGTATGAAATATGCAGAACCACTTTCCTTGCCTTGCTGGTAATTCAATTTTTTTTTCAGGGTTAGCAAATATTCTTCTCTCTAAACTTTAATATCAAGAGGACTTCTCAATTTAGAAATAAATATCCGGAGCCTCCACTAAGGGCTTTACTGTGATTAACCTTTCTAACTGACTGGGGAGGCTGCCTACTATGAGCATGTCTGCATGTGAACCTCAAGCAGGTTTTACTGGCATAAGAGATCAGTCTAACAAGGTCCTAGCGTCAAGGGAGGGGAGCAGAGAAGCCATACTAATTGTGGCCATGAAGAGCATGCAAGTGTTTTCATTAAAAGTCAATACTCATGCAGACTTTTAATTCACCATCTGGCCCTCTTTGCACTGATATTTGAAATGCAGGAAGCTGATTTAGTTCCCAGATTTCTTCATCAATTTGTCATATATTTATAGACTACCTTTTTACCATTTCTAGGTAATGTAAGTGAAAGCAGAGGAACATACTCTCTAAGCTTTATTTTATCTTTCTTTGGATATTTTGAATCCAAATTGCAAAATACTGCTAAAATATAGTTTTAGTTTACTACTTAGGAAGAATTAACTTGAATACCTTAGTTAAAAATACATACTAACTATAGGAACTGTTTGGAGATGGATGCTTAATATTTAACCAAATTTATTTACAAAGATTTTGGTTTATGTCGGGGGGAACTTTGGGGGCTCGGTTCTTAGTTTTCAGATACCTCTTTGGAAATTGCAAAGAGTTTATTTAGCAGGTATATGTTAGAGCTCCAGTTGCCTTCTAGTAGCACATATAGTCACAAATTCTTATTTCATAGCTGGTTTTGTTATTTACTCAGTTTACTAGTGCTTGGTTCAACATGTGTGGTTCATATATGAAGGTGACTCTATTAACTAATACTCTTTGAATTTGAGTTTATTACTAGATAAGACTGTTTGTTTGAACCGTCTTTACTCTTTCACCTGTTTTTTTAAACAATAACAACAACATCAGTCTTCATGAATAAGACTGAGAGACCTGGGAAATTTTTAAAGATAATTCACTCAGTCAATGAAAACATATTGGGAACTTAATATATGCGAGATGTTGTTCCAGGTGCTGGGAATTCTTCAGTCATGGTCTAAGGGCAGCTGATCAGTAATGAGTGTTTAAGTCCTTTACATCACAAGGAGACAACCTTCCTCCCCCCATTTTACAGATAAGAAAACTGATGCTGAGGGAAGTTAAATCATTACCTAAGTTTTCACAGCCAGGAAGTGGTGGATCTAGAATTTAAAACCAGATTTTTTTCTGGCTTGGCTTCCCTGTCCATTTCTTCCTACGCTAACACTCAGAATTGGCATTTAATGTTCTGCCTTTTAGTAAAATTCAACCGAAACTCTATTTGTAAATTCCACGCCTGTAGCAATTGTCATTTATTCCGCTTCCCCCACCTCACTGTCTGTGATTCTAACTTTTCCGTTTGTGTCTTTGTCCTTGTAGTCACATAATTTATTTTAGTTTGCTCACTGTTCCTCCGTTCACTCCTTAGGTAAATTTTATACTCTGTATCCCTTTTTAAATTCAGTTAAAACTCACTTATCCCTCCCCTAAATCTTCTTCGTCTTCTTCAAATCTCACTGATCCTCCTTTTCTCTGCGCTTCTCTAGGCCTCTCTGTTCTACCAAATTGGGTGCTAAATTATGTATCACACTGCCATGCATTATTTGCTCATTCTCAATTATATTTTGACATTTTAAAATAAATAATTGTATCTTCTTTGGTATTTCTACCAAACAGTCAGACTGACAGACAATAAATCAGGCTGTTACTGCATGGTAGAGAACAAATTAACCAGAGATTGAGTGGATGAGTGTATCAAAAACATTAAATTGTTCTAACAGATCTGGTGAGTAATGTGATAAAACCTGCTTTTTACTGCTGTCAGGAAAATTGGGATGGAAGATATTAATTTGTGGAAAATGCCATGTTGCAGAACAAGAAATGACTGACAGCAGATCAGGAAGTCAACAGGAAATTCCCTTCAGGAAAGGGCATCTTTGGCAGTCTCAGCTAATCCAATCACCATGGGCAGGAGAATCACCCAGAGGTCACCGTTCTTCAGCATAAATTGGAATATTTTATTGATAAGATTAAGAACTCTCACCATGTCATCAGAGGCCTGGTCTCTTTAAATGCTATCAGTCTGAAATAATTTGAAACTGTGAAAATCACAAGGGAAATATTCTGCAAGGATTAAGCTTGTTGCTTCAGGGACTCTGGCAAATGTTTTGGGTGGCTATCATGAAGTCTAAAAAAAAAAAGAAATTTGGTTAGAATCTGTCAGTAGGTCTCCCTCCTGGCTTTGATGACACTGTGCCCTGATCACAGAGACAGTATGCTTGCCTATAATGGAGGATGACTCATTAGGTTACCATGGCATTATGAAAATATTGTGTAATCCACACTTTATTGAGTATGAAGTGATTAAACAGAGAGTCTCCCAGCTACCGTTGCCTTGGGAAGTTTTAATGATGCTATGCAGTGAGTGTCATGGTTGTTGCCCAAATGGAGAATCTGTGCCTCCTTCAGTCTCCAAGCAGGAGCAGACTTTTCCCACCAGAGGGCCTTTAGAACCCCTTTCACACATAGGTGAAGAAAGCACATCGTTGGAGCAGAAAATAACATTGTTCCCTGCAGACCAGGAGAGAGGTGACAGGCACACAGCACTCTGTTTAGAACAACGCAACAACTTACACATGTGTTTGTGGGCTTAACAAATAAAGGTTTGGTTTTCAAAATCCCTACATTTGGGTGTTTATGTAAGCAAAGGTCAATTCTTGGTACCATGAACCCTAAAGCAAGAAGTGAAGGTCTCAGACCACAGGAGAAAAATAAGAAACATAATAGCCAGGTCAGACTTTACCATTTACCAAGGAATCATCTGTGAGCCACACTAGTTCCCACTTACCACTAACTCATTATTATTAATTAGGCAAATTGTTATCTGCCAGACACCTGCTTAGATAGATACTGAAAAATCAGGGGAAAGTAAACAGATGTGATTCTTCACGGTCATGGAGTTCATGGATTAATAGGAAAGACATTAAAATAAGAATCATCCAAACAAAAGCATAGCCACAAAGGATGTTAAGGGCTATGAAGGAAAAGTACGGGAGGAGGGAAGGATTAGAGTTTGAATAAAGTGACTAAATAAAGCCTGGGAGATGGAAGAGTAGGGAATTTTACTAAAAAAGTGACATTTAAGCTGAGATCTGAAAGATGAGTGGGCATTAAGTAGGACCCACACTGGCAGAGAAGAAGGTAGCAATGGGTGGCAAGAGGTGACGAGAGACCATTATGTGCCAAACCTCGGTGTTGCGTGGATCAGGATGCTAGTAAGAGAGGCTGGATATAAGAAAGGAAGGGGAAGTTTGGGGGCAGATCCTCCAGGACTTTTATGGGTCCTGCTCAGTATTTTGGTCTTGATTCTAATGCAAAGTCACTAAAGCTCTTAGGACAAGAGGATGACACAGTGTACAATATTGAACTATGTCTGTCCATGAAGTAAACAATAGATAACATGTCACAAAATGAGTTAGAACAAAACCAAATCAAAGGAAAAGAGCCCTTCCTGACTCTACTGTCAGCTACAGGGAAAAGTAACCTGCACTCTGTTTTTCAAGGCATGGAAGGATGAGGTCATGTGGTCCACCAGGTAAAAGGAAGAGAAAGGAGCAATAAACTTGGTGGAAGGTGGACAGAGTCGTACCAGAGTTTGGAGAGTTCTCCCTGATGATGGGGAGGAGATGAGAGTTTGCCTCTATGAGACCCTATGAGAGTAAGCAAAGGGCACGCCAGTAGACCAGTGTGGTCAAAGCAGATCGCTCTCTGATAATGTTGTACCACACAAATTGGAGGAAAGAAACCTTGCATACTGAATTTCCCCTAGTTAGGTAGATGTTGAGTGGGACTGGGAGAATTATGAATTGATATTTTAAGTCACTATGTTTGTTCTATAGTGAAAGATGACTGGAATGCCTGAAATTCCTCTTCCCTACTAATGTGTTGGGACCATCATCTTCCACAACCAATGACAAATAGAGACTTTCCAACTTTGTCCCTCCTCCTCCCTTCTCCGCTTTAAGTTTTAAGCCCCCATTTGACTTGATGGGTAGTATGTCATAAGGGATTGCCTGACTTTTCTTACAAAATTTTTCAACCAATTCATTTATTATTTTGTATCTGTCATGCTATCTTATAAATGTCATGTTTCTGTACATGTTTCTCCATAGCATCTTTGTTTAGAGACTAGTAAGTAATATTTTATGTCACAACATGTTAGTTGTATAAATGTGGGTGTTTTATGTATGTGTGTTTTACTTACGTTTTAGGAAATTGATTAGAGGTTTAGTGTTTACATGTCATGAATTATAATTTTCCCATTTTAGATAATGGGAAATAAGCTCCTGTTGGTGGTTTCTTACCCAGAATATCAGATCTTTCAGAAATAAATTACTGCTATTAAGTGAGAGATGCCTGTCTTCAGGTTTCCCAGTTCCTACAGTGGAGGATTCAAGGGAGAAGAGATTGGGCTGTTGGGTTACCACAGAATAATGTGTGCAAGCGGGTGGAAGATTTGAGTTTGTTTTGGATGTGTCAGTAGTCTGGTGTTTTTACACACAGGTGGAGAAGCCAAGTAGGCAATTGCGTAGTAAGAAAAAAAAAAAAAAGTAAAAACCTTCAGAAACCACTGGAAGTCCTTTACAGTGAATCAGTCACGTTCAAGTCAACAGATAAAATTGTAAGCAGGAATTACACATATACAGTGGCCCAGGAGGTCCGTCTCCGCACTCACAGATGAACCCACTTATTTTACACAAATACTACCTAATATCACTCCTTTGAAGCCAGAAATTGAGGACAGATTGCTGCTGGTCATAAACAGTGGTTTATAGAATCCTCCATTTTTAACTCATATACTAGAAACTCCTCAGGGAGAAAAGTTATATTTCATAAGGGCAGAGCAATTGACTCCGGCTCCTAAAGAGATTAAATGTCACTCCGTATAGGAGAGAAATACAGCCATACATTTCTGTGAAAATTCCATATATGTACAAGTGAGATGCGAAGAACATGTGTTCAGCCATAAATATGTTCATGTAAAGCAGTCCAGCCCTCCTGTGAGTAATCACATGCCAAGACATTTGAGGAAATGCAAATAAAGTGCTTAGAAGTGTTCTTGGCCCTTTGCAAGTGCTCAATAAATGTTAACTGCAGTAATAATATTATTGTTATTCTTTTCCTTCTGTTTCTGCTCCTCTTCCTCCTCCTCTGCCCTTTCTTCCTCCTCGTATCCGTTGCTTCTCTGATCACACCGTCATAGCTCTGCTACTGATTCTCAGGCATCCACATTCAAAACCAGGGAGTCATGATTCATTCTCTTCCTTGCCTTTCTACTTTCCCAATTAATTTCCTTCTAAGGTCAATTTCACTCCACACCCTTTAGTTCTCTCGGCCATTTCATGCTTACTGCCACTGACATGTTTATAATATTCCTATTACTTTTCATCTAAGAAGCACTAGCCCCAAACGTAGGGCGGATTACCCAACAGGCAGTCAAGCATAGCCTTAGAGCCTTCCAGAACAGGCAAACCATAAAGCCCAGTTTTGATGAAACTTTCTAAGGGCTTTTCTATCAGAAAGTCCGGAAAGATATATTGAAGTTTTGCTACACATGTTTCATTCTCAACAGTTAGGCATTGGTTTTAGTTTGATCCACCGTTAGGAGAGGTAATACGATAAAATGTTCAAACTTTAGGGCTCCTAAGATCGTTTCACCTTACCCAGCTCCTGACTTACCTCTTTGATTCTAAGTGCTTCTGTCTCATTGCATACTCCTTTCAGGATAGTGACTGCCTCTGTAATGAAAATTCACTGTTCAAAAATTAACAGTGGTTTACAGTAATTAAAAATACCCAGCAACCACAGGGAAGCACGTGAGAGAGAGTTCCATAACGTTATGAGGGAATGCATATTAAGAAGAAGCTCTAATAGGGAAACAAATTGCAAGGTGAAGCAAGAGAAGACAGCCGTCCCCCGATCTCTCATTACCCCCTAGTTCTTTGAGGACAGGGTACTTCTGGATACAATGTGGGTTTGTGTTCCGGGTGCGGGTAGCTGTCCCTTGACTAGACTACTTCTATGTCATGAGAGAATACCTTTGGGAGAGGTAAGAGTCAAAGTTTAATGTGAGTATCCACGCCAGCTCTTGGGAGCATTGTCTGGTAAGCGCCAGCTGCTTGGAAAAGGGAGTCAACTTGGTCCCACCGGAAGCTGAGCTCAGGTACAGTCCCTCCCACCAAAACGAGGGAGCAGTTGGCCTCTGTCAATCCATCACAAGGCAATTGGAGCCTCAAGGTTTATTCACTGGACGACCCTGCTTGTCTCTCTCCACAGCATCTTAAGTACCACCAAGCTTTGACCTAAAGCTACCTTCCTGGTCCTGTCCCCTGGGATCCCCCTCATGCATTCTATGCCTTTTTTCTTTGAATATGTCCTGTGCTATCTTTCCTGGAAAGATTTGCTCAAATTGGAATATCTCACCATTTTGCCTACGTCAGCCCTGCACTCTCACACTTACACTTGTCTCCCACATCAACTTGGCATTTATACTATGCAACTTTCAGAAGCCATATTAAAAGTTGCCCCCTTTATGGATTCTTCCTTTCCATTCACCTGCTATTCTGGATTTTGACAAGGGAGTGCAATCTTTTTTTTCTTTTTAAAGCAACTAAGTACACTATCTACAAATTACAATATTTCCTGAGCAATTGTGTATTTGAATTATTTTCCTCAAAACTAAGTAATACAATAATGCCTTCATTTAAAAAGTCTATTTAATTAATTGAAAAATGCAAGGGACCCAAACTGACTCAGAAATGTCAGGGTACTTCGTAGGAACTGACGTTTTATGAACCATATGAAGACGCCAAGCCAAGATATTGGTGTCAAGCTTCTGGTAAAAGTGACTACAGACTTCTAAGCCACAAAATCCATAAAGTTTTGTCAATCAGGCAATGAAATGTGGATTTCCTTTAAAAAGTCTATAAAATTGCATTATTCACCAGTTTGGAAATAAAGCGTACGTTAAATAGAAATGATTTTTTGCAGAATGCAAAACCCAAGCAGGACCTAAACAGCTCTGAAAAAGAAAGACCATACCTGGGACAGACATTTCTTAAACTTTGAGAAAGTATCAAGAAGAGTTAAGGTAAAAACTCACGCGGCACTTCACTGCACCCAAGTAGCTGGCACAGGGTATATTTCAGAACGGTGCGAACTTTCTCCTTGGCTAGGAATACGCATTCAACGAGTAAACAGGTAGCGTTTGCAAAATAAGAGTCTATATTTTGGAGACAACTAGAAAGTGAAATGTGCAGCGCAACAGAACGTACTACTTGTGAACTGTTTTCTCGAATCATTATCATCAGAAAACATTTTCTAAGTACTGATAACGTGTGAAAAACTAGCCATGGCACAGAGGCAGACGTGGCCTCCACGCAGTGGTGCTGCAATCTAAATAAAATTGGTAACAAAGCAGACAGAAAAACACTGGAAGATGGATGACTCTCACAGAGGTGATGCAGTTTGCATATGGTTTCGTTTCTCGCGTTTCTGCTCGGAGTCCTCTCCCATCGCTCTATGATTTTAAACGGATGTCGTGTGTCAGGTCACGGAATCGGTCCTGTTTTCTGCTTCACAAAGAGTCTAGTATGAGGCTCATGTTAAGCAGTATGTTACAAACCAGTGCAGTCAAAGAAAGGTTCTAGTCAATAAGAAAAAAGAAGTATTTTTCTACACGTTTTCCCTTATTCCAGACTTATCTGGACATGGCCAAAAATACCATGTTTGCTAGGAATTTGTTATGTGATTATCAGCAATTTAACAGAAAGACTGGTTTTGATGATGGTCCTCAGAATATCTTTTAAAACAGTTTTTATGTTCGTTCTCTAGACATTTTGCTTTGTAAATACACAATCCTTTTTTTTTTATTCTGCCAAAAAGCAGGATAACAGGAGAAAGAAAATTGTTGAGAAGCAGGTAGCCTTTAGGAAAAACTGATCAAGTATTATTTCCTGGAGGGGCAGAGTCTCTGAGGAATATAGTAGGACTCTCCTACAGTGGAGGATCTCAGGTATGTTAATCGGATGCTTAATAAATGGAGGTCTTATTGTATTACTGAATTGCATCTGCAGGCTTAAAATTTTAGAAGGGCAATAGCTTCTTGGAGGTGTCTCTTTACCAACAAGAATAGACTACCAAAAGAAGAGAAAAATATAAAATTTACAACTCAGGTCCAAGAGGGGATTTGGTTAACACCTATTTTATTATTTATTCAGAAATCCTATGTCTATTAACTAACTCTGTTTTTAGTGATGAGTTGAGGGCTTTCTCAAGCACCTATCAAACTAAGAAAATGATGATCACCTTGTACAATGAAGAATTATAGGACTCTTAATCCTTATTGTCTTTTAAACTGTGCTTGTATCATAAAAAGATCTTTCTGAAACTCAGTCACAGAGAAAAGACTGAGCTAGGGGAAGTAAGTCAGTCTACATTTCTGATATTCTATTAGATATTGATGTTTCAAAGGATAGGAGTAATATCTATGTGTCAGTTCAGATAATGCTGGCTTATGGCAGGCACTCAGGATTGCCAGGTCAATGAATGAACTCACTGTGATAATTGATAGAGGGAAATACTGGTGCCACAGAAGCACATAGATGATTCCTTGGGAAGGGGGCATCTACTAAAGCATCAGGTAGTCAGCTAAGCAAAGCCATGGTCAATGTTCTTGAGAAAGCTGAGAATATTTAGATCTTAAGATAAAAATTTTCCAGGGTGATCAGTGTTTATGTTTCAAAGGAAAGGGAGAGAAATGTTGGGGAGAGATGAGGTTGAAAAGGTGGGCTGGACCCTGATCTTGAAGAGCTGTATGTCATTCTAAGGAGTGTGGAATTTTAATCAGAGGGATGAAGAGATCAATTTTGCATTTCATAATAATCTGTGGATGCCACTGTTACCAGAAAGCTCATTTAAAAGAAATAATGTCTCCAAGCTTCCCAAACTGGAGGAAGGAAATAAACATTTGGATTCATGAAGCACAAAGGATATCAAGTATAATGAATCTAAATAAGTCTATGCCAAGATGCATTATAATCTAATTGACAAAGTCAAAAACAAAAAGTATATTTTGAAAACGGTAAGAGGGAAAAAACTCATCATGTACAAGGGGGCCCCTGTAAGACTATCAGTGGATTTCTCAGCAGAAACCTTGAAGGCCAGAAGGGAGCAGGATGATATATTCAAAGTCCTGAAAGAAAAAAAAACAAACTGGCAAAAAAGAATACTATACATATTGAAATGTTTTTTTAAAAAATGAAGCAAAGATAAAGATTTTCTCAGACAAAAGCTGAGGGAGTTCATAACTACTAATCTGCTTTGCAAGAAATGCTAAAGGGAGTTCTTCAAAATTAAACCAAAGAATGCTAAACAGCAACACAAAAGTCCTTGACAATACGAAACCCTGGAAATGGTAAATATGAAAACAAATATAAACTACTGTAACTCTGTAATGGTGGTGTGTAAATCATTTTTCATTTTAAGATAAAATTTTAAAAATAAAAATATTAAGAATGACTATAACTACAAAAATGTTAATAGAGTCACAATATAAAAAGTTGCAAACTGTGACATCAATAACATAACATGTGCTAAGCAGGAGAAGAAAAAGAACAGAGTTGTTGTATGCAAATGAAGTTAATGTTATTGACTTAGAATAGACTACTATAACTCTAAGATGTTTTATGTAAGCCTCATGGTACATAAAAATGTACTTCATGGTAAAAAAAGATACATACAGATAGACATAAAAAGAACAGAAAGAAATCAAACACACAAAGGAAGATAGCAAGAGAAGAAAAGAGAATAAGAATACTATAAAACAGACAAAAAAATGAAATAGCAATAGTAAGTTTTTTCCTATGAATAATTGTAAAGTAATTGAATTAAATGGATTAAACTCCTCGATCAAAAGACATAGCATAGCTGATGGATAATAAAACAAGAGTCAACTACATGCTGTCCACAAGGGACTTATTTTAGAATTAAGGACACACATAGGCAGAAAGTGAAGGGATGGAAATAGATATTCAATGCAATTATAACCAAAAAAGAGCAGAAGTGATTATACTTACATCAGACAAAAAAAAAAAAAAAAAAAAAGACTTTAAAAAACTGTCACAAAGCACAAAGGACATTAAATAATAATAAAAGGAATACTCAGGGATATATACTATATATGCACCCAACATTAGAGCCCCAAAATACATACAGCAAAAATTAATGGAATAATGAAAGGGAGAAATTCACAGCAATACAAAGGTAAATTGAACAAAATTGTAGATAAAATGAACCTAACAGACATATTCAGTATTTTCCACACAATAGCAGCAGAACACACTTCCTTTTTTCCCCCAAATACACATGAAACATTGCCCAGGATAGCTCCCATTTTAGATAACAAAATGAGTCCTAACAAATTTAAGGAGACTGAAATCATACCAAATATTTTTTTTCCAATCACAATGGTATGAAATAAATGGGAAAATATACAAATATATGGAAATTAGACAACACACTCCTGAACAATTAATGGGATAAAGAAGAAATCAAAAGAGAAATCAGAAAAATATCTTAAGACAAATAAAAATAAAAACACCACGTGCCAAAAGTCACAGGATGCAGCAAAAGCAATATGAAGAGGGGAGTTTATAGCAAAACCACCCACATTAAAAAAAAAAAAAGACCTCAAAAGAACAATGTAAATTTATGCCTCAAGGAACTACAAAAAGAACAAACTAAGCCCAAAGTTAGCAAAAGCAAGGAAATAATACATATTAAAGCAGAAATAAATAAAATAGGGACTTTGAAAACAGTAAAAAAGAAATGAAACCTAGAGTTGGTTTTTGAAAAAAAATAAGCAAAATTGATGAATCTTTAGCTAGACTAACCAAGAAAAAAAGAAAGAAGACTCAAATTAATAAAATCAGAAATGAGATAATAGCCATTACAACTGATGCCACAGAAATAAAAAGAATTATAGGTGGCTACTATGAACAATTATTCATCAACAAACTGGATAATCTAGAGGAAAAGGATAAATTGCCAGATACATGCAACCTACCAAGTGTGAATGATGAAGAAAAAGAAAGTCTGAACAGACGAGTAATGAATGAGTAAGGAGATTTAATCAGTAATAAAAGTCTTCCAACAAAGAAAAACCCTGGACCGGATGGCTTCACTAGTAAATTCAACAAAACATTGAAAGAAGAATTTATGCCAATTCTTCTCAAACTCTTTCAAAAAAATTGGAGAGGAAGGAATACTTCCAAACTCATTTTATTTGGCCTGAACTACCCTGATACCAAAGCCAGGCAAAACCACCACACAAAAGAAGAAAATTACAAGCCAGTATTCCTGATAAACATAGATGCAAAAATCCTCAACAAAATACCAGCAAACTAAATAATAGAACATTAAAGGATCATACATCATGATTAAGTGATATTTATCCCTCAGATGCAAGAGAATTTCAACATACACAAATCAATAAATGTGACACACTAAATTAACAGAGTGAACGATAAAAATCACAGAATCATCTCAATGGTTGCAGAAAAATATTTGACAAAATTTAACACGTTTTCATTAAAAAGTGCTAAGCACAGAAGCAATGCACTGCAACATAATAAAGGTCACATAAGACAAGTCTACAGCTAACAGCATACTCAATTATGATAATTTGAAAGACCTGTACACTGAAAATTGAAAAAATTAATGAAAATAATTAAAGGAGACACAAACAAATGGAATGACATTCCGTATTTATGGATTAGAAAACTTAATATTATTAAAATGTCCTTACAACCCAAAACAATCTATAGATTCAATAAGATCCACATAAAATCCCAGTGACACTTTTTACAGAAATAGAAAAAATAGAAAATAAAATTCTAAAATTCAATAGGGAACCACAAAAGACCTTGAGTAGTCAAAGCAATATTGAGAAAGAAGAATGAAGCTTGAGGCATCACATATCCTGATTTCAAAATATATTACAAACCTATACTAATTAAGACAGTATGGTACCAGCATGAAGACAGACATACAGAACAATGGAACAGAATAGATAACACAGAAATAAACCTGCACATATAAGGTCAACTGATCTTTGACAAGTATACTAAGAATTTACAGTGGGAAAAGACATTCTTTGCAACAAATGGTGATAGGGAAACTAAATACCTACATGAAAAGAAAAAATGTAATCAGAACCTTATCTTACACCATACACAAAAATTAGTTCAAAACAAATTTTTAAAGACTTAAATATAACACCTGAAACTAAAACTCCTAGAAGAAACCATAGGGCAAAAGTGTTTTCACTTAGATCTTGACAATGATTTTTGGATATTTCACCAAAAGCACAAACAGCAAAAGCGAAAACAGATTTAAGTGGGACCACATCAAACTAAAAAGCTTCTGCATAGCAAAGGAAACAACAAACAGAATCAAAAATCAACCTACAGAATGGGAAAAAAATATTTGCAAATTATATATCTGATAAGGAGATAATTTTGAAAAAAATGTAAGGAACTCCCACAACTGAACAGCAAAAAAGGAATTAACTCCATTAAAGATAGACAATGAACTTGAACAAACATTTCTCCAAAGATATGCAAATGGCCAACATGTATATGAAAAGATGCTATATGTCATTAATTATCAGGGAAATGTAAAAACTACAATGAGATACCACCTCATATCTGTTGGGATGGCTATTCCCCCCCAAAACAAAAGATAAGCATCGGCAAGCCTGTAGAGAAATTTGTACCCTATGTATTGTTGGTGGGAATGCCAAATACTATAGCATCTATGGAAAATAGTATAAAGTTTCCTCAAAAAATGAAAAATAGAACTACCATCAAATCCAGCAACCGTACTTCTGGGTATATATCCGAAAGAATCTAGATCAGAATCTTGATGAGATAGATATCTGTACTCTATGTTGATTTCAGCATTATTCACAACAGCTATGATACAGAAATGACCCCAAAGAACATTGACAGATGAATGACTAAAGAAAATGTGGTAAATAAATATGAGGGCTTATTATTCAGCCTTAATAAAAGAAGGTAATCTGTGATTTGCAACAGCATGCTAAATGAAATAAGCCAGTCACAGGACAGATACCAGAAGATTCCACTTATATGAGGCACCTAAAATAGTCAAACTCATTGAAATAAAAAAAAAAAATAGAAAAACGTGGGAGCCCATGATTGGGTTAACAAATTGTAACAGATCCCAGCCACTTATCTCCTTAAAGAAGATGTGCTTAGTAACTGCCTTGAGGTTTTAGCAATGACCCAGGCCCCCGGCTATAAACGCTGGGCGTGCCTGCTGTTAGTCTTCTATCCCCAAAACAGCCTTGGGCTGGAATGGTAAACAACTTATAGAAAGCTGCAGACTCAGAGGTGAGACCCCCTGAGTCTCAATGACGGGTAAGACCCCCTGAGGGGGCAACCTAAGACAGGCACAGTCGCCTGAGTCCAGGAAAATCTTGTCAAGCAGCTGATTCTCACATGTTCTGCCTTGATAAGCTGAAAGGCTCAACACGATTATGATTCACCAAAAAGGGTCTTCTGACCTTGAGCCAAACACCAACAATAAACAAAGCCTTTGTGCTCATTGCGATCCCACCCTGTCCTTCCCTAAATTCCTGCTTCAACCGTATTCAGTAAATATGAGAGATTTGAGAGGCTCATGGAGTTGGCTCCCGACTCCCTCTCGCTCTCTTGACTTTTCCCCAGAGTCTTGAGTAATTCATTCCGTCTCGGTGGGACTTCTGCTGGCCAGAACCCACAACTGGTGACGAACCCACAGAAAAAAATAACAGGGCTGAGGAGAGGGCGAAATGAGGTGTCATTCAATGAGTACGAAGTCTCAGTTATGCCGGATGCTAAGTTCTAGAGATCTGCTGCACCACGTGGGGCCTGCGGTTAACAATACAGTGTTGTGCACTTAAGCACTTGTTAAGAAGTTATAACTCACGTTATGTGCTCTTCCAGCAACAGCCAAAAAACCAAACAAAAACAAAGGGGCACAAAGAAAGGGATTGGATATGTCTATTAACTTGATTGAGGTGATGGTATCATGATGTTTGCATATGTTCAAACCCATCAAATTATACGCTTTACTTATGTGCTATTTTTGTATGTCAATTTTATCTTAATAAAGCTATTTGAAAAAAGAGCAGTGGCTCCGATGTCACTAAGGGGCCATAGTTTGTGGGTCCCTGCTCTACACTTTGATGTAGGAGTTCTTTTAGGTTTGTTTGTTGTCAAATTCCTCTGTCTAGAACAGGGTTTGGTACACACAGATGCTATTACTAGATACTTGTTGAATGACCTAGGAAATAAAAACACACTACAACCTAAGAAAAGAAATCCAGCGATGGTTGATTTATAAGAATACCTTTATTCATTCATGAATGTGAGTTTTTTTTTTTTTTTGGTATGTGTTGGGGGGTAGATTTCAAGAAGTTTTATTTGCAACAATTTTTGACTTTGAAAATCACTTTTTATAATATAAGTAAAAGACAATAAAAAATGAAAGTTTTCATAATTTTTAATTTTAGTATGTAATCAACACCATGGAGAAATAGTTTGATAGATGCTTTAAAAATTGTGGATATCTTACCTCTTCCTACCAGGGAGTTGCAAATGGTACCACATTTGAGCCAAGCATGGCATTACACAAGTTTTCCTATCAAGTTTTGCCACTTTATGGATGCTCTGTAAATTATCTCCTTTGATCAATCTTTTCTCTTACAAATTAACAGTGATGAGAAAGTTTGACCCCCAAAATAATTTCCTATAGTTTGATTTTTTCTGCCTACCCCCCAAAAAAAACTTTCAAACTAAGCATCTATTTAAATGAAAGTGTAGCAAGTTACGTTAATGAATTACATTATTTCACTAACTGGTCATTTTAAGAAATGCCCAGACACACACACAAAAACACCCCAAAACACAATACTTCTGACCCCTTCTTCTCCTACCTAAAGAGGGAAGAAAAGCTTTGCCTCACAGATATGTACATCTAATAAAGAGAGACATGAAGCAAAGATTTTCACTTGCCTGAAAATTTTTGAGAATATTTCATTACTAATATAAATGAATTACTACAGAGTTTATGTTTATAACCATCTGAGATTTTGCCTTCTTAGCTGCAGGTCATGTATACTGGATAAAAAGGGTCTTAGATTATTCTATTGTTTATTAAGAAATAGTTAAATGGTATTGCCACATAATATGTACACACTGTTACAGTAACTGTATTATTAAAACCCTATCAAATCAGGGTCATATCACGGAATCCTGGCTTCACCAGCTGGCCTAGGAATGTGGTTTATAAATGGACTAATTAAATTACTCCATTCAAATAATAACACTAATGAAACAGATATTTACACAGTGCTTGTTCCATATAGTTTGCAATGGTCAGTTTCCAGGGAAAAGAAAGATCTAATCAAGTATGTATATTTTTCAAAGTATATATGTTAATTTGAAAGCTGAGTAGGTTGCAAAAGTGTTTCAGGATCAATGACTAAAAAGAGAGGACCAAAAGCTTGGTCCTTGGCAAAGCAGAGTTGGGAATCATTAATCATTTTAAAGTAAATGTTTCTCTACCTGAATCTCTGCCAAAAGCCTTGACAGAATGCAGACTTCCAGAAGATCCAAACCTGATGATGACAACAGTGTTTGTTATACAGCATGCAATATTACAAAAGATCCTTTCAATGCCTGAGTTCTGAAAAAGATGCCTGCCTCTAGGATTTCTGATAAAGGTTACAACTGCTTTGAGTGATGTTCAGTTTTAATATATGAGGCTTCGTGCCATTCCATGCACCAGTTCCATCCTTCATGCTGCATTGGAAGGCTCAGTTCAACCCAACTGGGGCCAACTCTAGAAGTCTTCTTGCCAATGATGACATGGCTTCCTTTCCAAAATCTCTAGTGTATTCTCCTGTAGTCCGACTTATAGCGAAGCCAAAAATTATTGGAGACTCAGATAATTTTTGAAACACACCTTGCTTTTTTAATCAGCAGAATTTGATAGAAGTAACTGCTGTGAACTACTTCATGCTCATATTGCCTCATTCATAATGCGGCTGTCATATAAAATTATCCACCCACACCTTACCAGGAAGAATCTTTGCCTGCTCCTTCATCCATCAGAAGAAAGCTCTCCAAGTGTAAATTTCTTGGCTGCTTTACAGGTCACTACCTATTTTGATCAAGAAAATGGATGACAAAGACTTTCAAGTGATTCCATAAAAGTCCATTTTAACTTGAAATGTTATGATCAAACTTTTTCATCAGAAATTCAGATAACAGATTTTTTTTTTAAACACAGAGATGAATAGAAAGAAATGCGTGCATTACATAATTACAAAACTTCCAAAGAGCAGATATTTCTGCTGAAGAATCAGTTTTCCATGCTCCTGCCCAGAACACAAAACAAAACAAACAAGTAAAAAAAACCAAACATTTATTTTCCTTTATATATCTGTGTTTTACTTTTGTAGGTAGCCAGCCAGAAAAGAAGCCTGGTTGGGTAACATTCTGGAAAAAGCACAGCTCAGTGGGTCTAGACATCTACCTGTGATACTGTGATATGGCTGGATATACTCTTTAACTTGGGATATTATATAGAAGGCAAGAGGATGTTTAAAAAAAAAAAGATTGCATTCAAATTATGTGGAGGTATACACAATTTACTCTAGGCTAATTAGAATAGAATTGTATAACAAAATTAAATTTATGAATGGTAAAGAGTGAAATTGTAATGTTTCATCCTTATGAAACTGGTAAAATCTTTAGTTATGAGACAATGAATTTCTGGCAAGACTGGTTTCAGTGTCTCCAGTTTATCTCCTTTAATTATTAGCAATGTTTTGATACTCCTCTCTTCATTCCAGCCCATTCTTGTATCAGTACAATTTAGGCTGAATTGCCGTTTCCTTGAATAAGACCCTTTACTATTATTTGAGAGGCACCCTTGGTTTTCTAACTCCAATTGCAAAATTTTACCTTCAAGTACAGAGTTGATTTTTTTTAATTCAGTTTTCAGTTGTACTTTGATTCCCTGAAAAGCACACTGCAAAATTCTTGCCAGCATATACTTATTACAGAATAATAGTACCACTATTTCTGAGATCCTGGGGTAGGTTCATGAATTTAATTTCTGGCCAGGTTTGTTTTTGCTAAGTGTTCTGTTCCACTTTGAATCAGACTTAGATTCAAACTCAATTTAAGCAATTTGTTTAGAAAATGTTGCATGTCTCATTCTCTTTCCAGGGTTATGGCAGGTTGGGTTATTCAGACCAGTCTTCCCATTGAAACCAACAACAGATGCTGGATAAAATAGTTTATGACTACCTTTCAAAAACCATCAAAGATCTGATGATGGATTAAGGAAGTAGCAAGCCAAAATCTAAGGAAAACCTGGAACCAAAGAGGTGAGGGAGTATTGAAATTGTTTTTGCCCCAAATGCAATTATTAATCAAGGCTAATTTGCACTTTAGATGTGGTGCCTTAAACATGAGAGGACTGGAAGTTGAAGTCCAAGGCCTACCGACCACACAAATCTGATAAGAGAGGCTTCCTGCATTAAGCTAGGGCTCAGAGAATTACTGCATTAGAAAAATGGTAAGCCAGAAATAAATCTACCTTCCATCTCCTGACCATTGGGGAAAGTTGCCTTAGAGATCTGTAGAACAGAGTTGGGGGAAGCCCTAAGAAGTGATCATTACGGCCAGCTTAAATAACAGATTTATAGCCCAAATCAATATCACCTGGCAGTTAAAAATAACCCATAGACTGGGAATACACTCTTTAAGTGGTCACAGAGTGGTAGTGCCTTTAGGTGCCTGCATGAAACCAATGCAAATCACTAGAGAAGGATCCATCTTTTTAACCTTCAAAATATCCATATAGGTAATTTTTCACGACCATGATTAGCAGACAGTTGAATATACCAAGTGTATGAAGATTCATGGCACTATATGCCAGAATCAGCAGAAACAGCAGATAACAGAAATATGTCTACAAAAATTATAGGTATTGTATTTTTCAGAGACAAAGTATAAAATGTATTTGCAGTGTTTAAAAAATAAGAAAATAATATATACATTTAGAAAAGTTTAAAATGGCCAAAATATTTTTTTAATAGAGAGCCTTTAGAAATAAAAAATGCAATAAAGAAAATATAACTGCAATGGATACTTTTGAAAGAAGATTAGACATAGTTGAAGAGAGAATAGGAACTTAAAGATTAGTTAGAAGAAATTGCCTGTAAATTAGCACAGAGAAATTTAAAGCAGAACATATGTAGAGGTTAGAAGACAAGGAATATTAAGTGGTAAGTTCTAAAGTATGAATAATTGGTGTTCCAGGAGAAGGTGGAGAGAATAGGGAAGAGGCAATACACAAAAACATAACATATAAAATATTTGTTGAACTACCTGAATTGAGAAAGAAATAGATTTAAGATTCTCAATGGATCTCAAAAGGACTAGAAATAGTAATTATTCCAACCTGAGATACATTAAAATGAAATTTTGGCCAGAGACAAAGTGTTATCCAGAACAAAAAATGCAGATTACCTTCAAACAGTGGTGTGCAGATTAATATTTAACTTCTTAAAAGACATGCAGAAGTTAGAGGCATATTATAAAAGAAACGAGATAATTGCTAATCCTTTGAAAATATCCTTCGATAATGTTAGCAAAGTAAAGATACTTTTAAAGACAAACAAAACTGAGAAAGTGCAATGCCTGAGACGTTGTAGGTGCTTAGTAAATATTTGTTATAAACCAGCTTCTTTGTAGCTCATTTCAATAGCTCCTCTTTTCCTAATATTCGTAGAGGAAGGATCTGTTGCAAATCTAGTTCCACTTGGATCTTACTAAGATTCGTAAGCCAACCATTTCATGGCCCTAATACCTGTGAGTTTGAAGATTGGCAAGTTACATAGTTCTCCCATATGGACTCCCATATTTGGTGGATAAAACAATCACAAGGTTATCCTTGTCTCAGATCCTAATGGCTTTGGACAATATTATTCCAGTCTCTGGAACATAGGAAGCATAGTTTAATTTGCTTCCTATGTCAGATAAGCAATATTTAGCATTGTTGATTGTCATTTGCTATTGTTACCAAACACCAATGCTCCATTGTCCACATTAACTTCTACTATAGTTCTCTGGAAAATAGTTCACACAAAATAACTAACAGAATAAACAGTAAACTTGACTTTTTGACTTCAATTGTCTATATATTATATTCAAGAGCAAATTTTTGGTGTGCATTATCATTTATGTAGACACATTTGCAAATATTACCATGATTTGGCCTATGTCTTCAATAAAGATATTAATTTTATGTGTGTGTGTGTATAATATAATGTGTCCAGAAGAGAGAGAAAGAAGACCTTTTGAAACAGATCTTTTTTTTTTTTTGTGCTTCCTGAATTAGGTGGTTTCCCGATGTGTGCACAGCAAAAGGAAGAACTGACTTTTATAACATACATCATACAAAGCAGCTTTATATTTGAGATCATCAAGGAGCTTACTGAAGTTTCCATTTTTAGATAAGTAAATAAATAGATACTCAGAGAGATTATATGACTTGCCCAAGGAAATACTACCAGAAAATGAGATGTTCAGAACAATATGCTGGACAGAGACTGGTTTCAAGGACATGTGAGAAAGAACAATTTGTGTCAGGAGATTGCTTTCCACGTGTGAGGACTTCTACAAGCCAAGTCTTGTGGTCATGGGTGGTACAGAGATAAACAGAGGCAGATATTTTCAGTAAGATCCTCTTAGTCTTATAGGGACCTCAAGGACAGTCCACAGTGGAGGGAGCACAGTGAAGCTCTGAGAGCCATTAGAAGGGGGAATAAAAGTAAGAAGTTTCTACATACCCACAGAACAGGTACAGCGCAAACACTGACAACACCAAATGCTGATGAGGACATACAGCAACCGGAACACTCATTATGCTCATTCATTGCCGGCGGCACAGCCACTCTGAAAAGAATGTTTGGGACTTTCCTACAAAGCTAATCATGGTCTTACCACACAATCCAGCAACATGCTCCTAGGTATTTACCCAAATGAGCTGAAAACTTACGTCCCCACAAAAACTTGCTCAAGTGTTTATCACAGCTCTGTTCATAATTACCAAAACCTTGAAGCAACCCAATGACCTCCAATAATAAATGGAGAAGCAAACTGTGGTACATCCATACTATGGGATATTTATTCAACAGTAAAAAGAAGTGAGCTACCAAATCACAAAAAGATATGGAAAAACCTCAATACAAATTGCTAAGGGAAAGAAGCCAATCTGCAATGGCTACATACTTTATGATTCCAATTGCATGACATTCTGGGAAAGACAACGACAGAGGCAGTAAAAAGATCAGTGGTTATCAGTGGTTATCAAGGGAATAAATAAGTGGGACACGGGGTTTTCAGAGCAGTGAAATTATTCTGTATGATACTGTACTGATGGATAAATGACATTACGAATTTGACAAAATCCATAGAACTGTGTAACGCAATGCGGACCCTAATGTAAACCACAGACTTTAGATAATAATACTGTTCTGATCTTGGTAGTGTATGACACTAATGCAAGCCGTTAATAATAAAAGAGACTGTGAGGGGGTTGGGAGAGACGGGGTATATGGGAACTTTCTGCACTTTGTTCAATTTTTCTGTAAACTTAAAACTGCTCTAAGAAATAATCCATAATTAGGGGTATTATAGATACTATGGAATGCCCTTTTTGTTACACCAGAGGTTTTAGTGGAATCCCCGTAAGTGAGAGCATCTGTTTTGGACACGTTAAGAACACTGGTAAATCTCTCTGGTATTAAGTCATGCAGGTGAAAACTGGATTTTTATCATCTGACTTCAAATCCAAGACCCCTTCCTCTACTGCAAATTACTGATAATAATTACCACACATTACAAGGCAAATGTAGAAAAGGGAACATCCTGGAAAAAGCACTAAAAGGCAGAAGCTATTCTGACGGAGAAGCTAAAATACTTGATAGGGTATTTAGAATAAAGTTTTCTTTACTCAGCCGGCTGATTGCTCTTTTTCCTTGATAAAAACATTCTGCAAACAAATTCAAATTTCTGGCAGTCAGATTCTTTGCTCTTTGGGAACTTTATGCTCAAGGTGAACCAAGAAGGGAATGGAAGTTCCTCCGGAATGTAATTTTCCTAGCTCAGTGTTAACTAGATCAGTGTTTTGAGTAAGCTCCAGTAGATGGAGCGAGAGAGTAGGAAGCAGCAGGTTTTTTCAGGGTGCATTTTGAAATAAAGCAGCCGTATTTTCAACAGCTCTGAGTCTGTGTGATTTCTGGCAAGACGTTTAGCAGAGGAGGAGAGCAGACAGTTTTATAGCCTCTGTCACTCTCCTTGGCAGAGCCAGAAGACCCTCTGGTCTATTGGACTTGAGGATTCCTTTCCTCCAGAAATATTTGATGGCAGCCAAGTGATTGCATGTTCCAAGACCCTTGAAAAGGACTCCTCTGCGTCACTCAGATGGTCTTGTGTGCTAGAGGGCCGTTCCAGCTCTGTGACTGATGGCAGACAGCTAGACTCAGATCTGCAGAGCTCTGCTGCTTTTGCCAGAGGAAGCTACTAGAGCATTTTGATTTTTTAAAAGGCTACCAAAACAAACAAACAAAAAATATGACTCACATCGAGACAGTGAAACAATATTTTTATTCATAGCTCTAAGTGCAACATTTACTGGTAGCACATCTTAGAGTTTCCCTTTTTTTTAAAAATTAACCACTTTCTGGAATGGGGCAGAACCACAAAATGGAGAATTGTATAATTAGAATTAAAAAATAAAATCCAAGTGAGTATATTATAAATTGAGGCTGGTTACCTACATAGTGATAGAATTACAATGCACCAGAAAGCTGCCCCCTTCTCCACCCACCCCATATTATAAAGGAAAAGTCAGCAGCCTCAGTGAAGTTTTTGCCTACCTACCACTTTCTCTGGGAGCCAAGAACCATGGAACTGTAAAATTTCTATCTGTATCTATATAGACAAATAATTTCAGATAAAATAAGATTCTATCATGTGTAGGAAACTGACAATATATATACATATAGTCATTATATATACATATACATCATTTTATATATACAGTCAGTTTTCTACCTATGATAGTATCTGATCTGACAGAGTTTCAGAGATAATTCTAATTTCTCACTGAATAAGTTGTTCACATGTTGCACTATCTGCCAAGTCATGCTTCTTGTTTATGAGGCAGCTTCCTCCGACTGTAGCTTCCTCCTTATAAGGTCAGCTTTTGATTAACAGCATATAGGTTATTTTTGGTTTCTCTCCACAGCCTGTGAATGAAGGTATTGCTCCAGAGTCACTCAGTCACTCAGTCACTAAGCACATGAAAGGATCAGTTAAGAAGTGTTTAGTGCCTCTTACATACTGGGTATGGAGGGATATAAAAATGAAAAGAATATGGTTCCTTTTCTCTAAACGCTGGTGATCAATAACAAGACAAACCCGTGTGAATGAATTGCACCCGTATAAACACCGCATAAGGCATCGTGGGAGCACAGAGGAAACACCGACCTGTGCTTGAGGCTATCAAGAAAGGTATTTCATTGGAGGTGATACTTGGCCTAAGTGTTAAAGATTAGCAGAAATTCATTAGGTGGACAAGGGAATAAACGTTAATGACCATGAAAAAGGCACGTACCAAAGGTAAATAATACTGGTTTGTGAAAAGTAAGTGATTTAGAATGCTTAGAGCACTGGCTAAATGTGGCAGAAAGAGGGGAGTTAGATTAAAAAACACAGAGTGGGTAAAACTTGAAAGGCTCTGACAGAATGCCTGGGGATCTGGGCTAAATTCATCACTGTCCAATAGAGCTTTCTGCAAAGATGGAAATGTTCTATAATCTGCATTATCCAACACGGCAGAGACTAGCCACACGAGGAGGTTACTGAGCAGCTGAAATGTAGCTAGTGAGACTGAGGCAATCAGTTTTTTGCTTTGCTTAATTTAAATTTAGATTTAAATAGCCACACGTGACTCGTAGTTACTCTATTCGACAGCACTGTTTGAATGATGGCAAAAATTGAAAGATCGTCATTAGAGGAATTTATTGATTTGATTTAAAATGAAAGCAAAAACTGCACAGACCTTAGTTTTTCCAGTGGCATATATGGTGTTTTTAAGATCGAATATCTTTAAATATCACCACATATTAACTTGCAGTTCTGTTCATTTGTATAAGCAGAGCAATTGCAACTGTCCACTAACTAGGGGAAGAATGTTTTCCAGACTGGTGAGCATGAGAAGGCATAGAGTAAACAAACAAATGCATTTAGCTTAGGTCTGCAGTCCATACAGAAGGAAGTTGGGCACCTGTACTTGGAGTGGAAAAAAAATTATTGGAGAAAAATTATTCCCACTAAGTCAACAAATTCCTATAAAAGGGAAACTTTTTGCAATAATATACACACCTACCCAAATCATTTTGAAACCACTGACTTATTGAATTCATAGTGTTTGTGTCTGAGTGATGAAAGAGACGGTTTGATGAGAATACGGTGTCTGAAAACTCAGAGAAGTGAGCCTGTGGCAGCACTCAGGGCTGGCTTGTTCTCTCCCTCCCTCAGTGCATGTCACTGGCGTTGAGTCTCTCTCTTCACTACTACTTGGCTGGCTGCCTGTTTTACTGGCAGGTACGCCCAGCAGCTCATCTCTTTTGGGAAGCCAGGAAATGCTTAAAATCAGTACTGACTGCCAGGATCGAAAGAGAAAGCACTTAGAAAAGGGTCTTCTGATCAGTCTGGGGAATTATCTTAAAATGAAACATCGCTAAATTCATTTTTAATTCCTCCCTTTTCC
This sequence comes from Camelus bactrianus, assembly GCF_048773025.1. NCBI lineage: Eukaryota > Metazoa > Chordata > Mammalia > Artiodactyla > Camelidae > Camelus > Camelus bactrianus. The sequence continues at coordinate 19,338,465 of NC_133563.1, read as the reverse complement.
TTTTCTATTAGTTTCCTACTGCTGCGTAATGAATGATTACAAACTTGGCTTACACAGTATTTAAACAACACCCATCTATTACCTTAGTCTCTGTAGGTTGGAAGTTCAGCCACAGTATAGCTGAATTCCCGTTCAGGGTTTCACAAGGTCACAGTCGGACATCAGTGAAGCTGCATTCTCATTTGGAGCTTAGGGTCCTCTTCTAAACTCACTTAGATTGTTCGTAGGATTCAGTTCCTTGTGTTTGCAGGACTGAGGCTGTCAGTTTCTAGAGAGGCCTGCAGTTTCCTTTCATGTGGCCTTCTCCATAACAGTGGTTTGCTTCTCCAAGGCCAACAGAAGGGGAGAGGGTCTGCTGCTGTTCTGAGCAGCTGACTTCTTGTAAGAGCTAATCTGATTAACACCGGCCCACCTAAAATAATCTTCCTTCTGATTAACTCAGAGTCAACTGATTCAGGATTAAGATTCAAGAGAAGGGGCTTATATAGGCACGTGCACCAGGGGATGGGAATCCAGGAGGCATCTTAGAATTCCATCTTCCTCACGTGGCCATGGCACTCTGCTCCAATCTCAATTCTAGCACTGTTCTCTCTCATATGCCTACATATGCTTCCCTATCTGTCTTTTCCATTAAAGACAGGGACAGTGTTATAGTAACTTTATCTTTCACAACAGACTCTACAATAGAATTTTACAGAAGGAAGAAAGGCACTCTCTCTCTCTCTTCCTCATTTTTATATAATTAGTGTGGTGCCGTGTATATATTGGCTTCTCAATAAATGTCAGTTCTTTTTATACTGCTCTTGCTTATAGCATATTCTTTAAAATACATATTATATATCAATATTATTGTGTATAAATATATTATATAAATACATAAATCTCCCAATGCAGTCAAAGAGATAACAAAGATGACTTTGTTGAGAAAACAAGACAAAAAATTCATTTTGAAGTCAATTGGGGGTTCCCAACATATAAAGGATAGTTTTTGTAATGAGACTGGTGGATTGAGATAGAGGTAAGAAATGAAACACTGACATGAAAAAAGAATTAGGAGTACAAATTTGTGTAAAATAAAGATGAATCACCTCAAAGAATATGTATTTTAGAGCTAGATTTGGACTCTTGCAAAATAATAACTTCCATAGCTTCCATCTGAGCCTTTTGCTTTACCTCTTTGCTGAAACATAGTAGAATATGACAATTGGCTTAATTAAAAAAACAGAAAATATTTAATAATAATCTAGTCTTTTTTAGGTCTCCAATACATTTCAACATATCTCAGAGTAGAGTGTGTTACCAGCAATATGTGGAAAACGTTAAATTGGGGGATGGATTGTGTGTGTGTGTTTGTTAAGATGAACCAGTTTTCTTAATGATGCAAAATATTCACTTCTGAGGAAGATAGTCGTCCTTGGCCGGAAGCACCTGTGCTGGCCTCGTCTGCAGTAGCTGCAGGAGGCACCAAACGCTGCTGGTTTCCCTCGTGCTCTGCCTGCATCACCTGTCTTAGTTTCTAGACCTCTAACTGGACTCAAGTCTCTACAGGTGGCTAAAGTGAGGCACCAAGTGTGCCCGGCCAGGAAGTACCCTGCACTATACACCGCAAACCCAAAAAACCAAAAGAACAGCATAACTGCGTTTTTTTCCATTTATATAGATAGAAATCTGGGAAATCTGTGTGGGAATGGATATTAAAGGTGCAATGGGGGAAGAAACAAAGTTGACGGTTATTGATATAGGCTATATTTGTCAGAGTTCTCCAGGGAAACAGAAACGATAGGAGCTGTCTACCTATTTACCTATCAATCTATTATCTTGTTATCTATCCTGGGCCTTAGTAGATACTGAGTACTTAACCATGGGCCACCGAATCGTCTTGTGAACTGAATTTTCCGTTGTGACCTGGGTGTCACTTGACACACAGAACTATAAAGCTGGGCGTGTGCAGCAGCATTTCATCATGAAATGAAGGTGGCACATGTGAGATCACGTTTGAGCAGGCCTTGGAGGGACAAGTAAGTTCCATGAGGAAGTAGCCCGAATACCCAAGGCCGCTACTCCTGCTGCATCGCCTTCTATCGCTAGCCTAAGGTCAAGACGAGAGCACGGTAAAACCAGTGAATTCTATGAGCGTGGGCCCATGGCCTCACTGCTTTTGCTGTGAAGTGAGTTTCTTGATCAGAAGCCATGCTGTGTAGAATATGGTGATTGATAGAGCACAAGGCATTTTGTAAATTCACAGAAGTCTTTTTCACAGAAGCATTGGGTGCAGGGCAGACAAATCCATATTCAGAGTGTCTACTCCAATAAGAACAAAATACTGCCCTCTCCGTAGTGAAAGTAGTCCAATGTTATCAATCTGCCATCAGTTAGCTGGCTGATCACTCCAAGAAATGGTACTGTGTTGCAGACACAGTGTTGGTCTCTGCTGTGGGAAGGCTGGGAACTCAGAAGTGACTGTAGTCAGGTCAGCCTTAGCAAGTAGCATCCCTGTAATTGAGCCAGTGTGTAACCTCCATCCACCATGGCCACTTTGATTATTGAGCCCATTGGACAATGACAAGAGTGACCAGGGAAAGAGACTGAAAGGTAACCACAGAATGAGTCTTCCTAGCCACTGTATTGTTAAAATCCTCCTCTGCTGAGGTCACCTTTTGATGAACATTAACAAGAGACACGAATATCTTTACAGTCTTTGTCCATTCAGAAAGATGTATCTACAGACCTCTTTCCCATTCTCCCATGTCATGAATTTTCTACTCATAGTTCTTCCAAGTTCCTGACCATCCAGCCAAATCATTGGTCAGAGTCCATGAACAGGCATAGATTCATAGCCATTTCTTCTTCCAGGCAAAATAAATAAGCAGGTTCATTACTCTTAAGTGCTGCCCACCAGGAGGGTTTCCCTTCACCTCTGTCCTTCAGGATTACCCCACAAAGGGGTGTAGTGACAGATCTGACAACTTTCAGGTGGTGGCTGTAGAACCATCTATTAACCAGGCTTAAGTTTTCTCTTCCTCAGTCAATTCATAATTTCCCATAAGGTCATAAGTGCAGGACCTTAGGCTCTGATGGTCTGGAGGATTTAGTTCCATTGGGAGGAAGGCTTCCGCCAGGAGACACAACACTTATTCTATTGGACTAAAAGTTGAGACTGTCACCCAGCCACTTTACGTCGTTAAATCGACAGGCAAAGAAGAGAGTTACAGTACTGTCTGAGGTGATGGATATTAATTGCCAAGGGAAAGTTGTTACTGCAAAATGGCAGTACTGAACACAGGAGATCCCTTAGGATATATTTTATTTCTACCATGTCCTATGATTAAAGTCAGTGGGAAACTAAAACAACCCAATTCAGGCAGAAGTGCTAATGGTCCAGAACCTTCATGAATTAAGGTTTGGGTCACATTGCTATGCAAAGAAGCATAATCAGCTTGGGTGGTTGCTGAGTGCAAAGGGAATAAATCAATGGGCAGTGGAAGAGGGTAGTTATAAATACCAACTGTGACTATGTTGCTAGTTGCAGAATTAAGGTCTGTAATAATTACGAGTATTTCTTGGTGATTTTGTTATCAATATATTTGCATATGTATTTTTGCTTTCTTAGGTCTCCTATCTCCTTATCATCTAACATAAGATGTATTAATAATAGTTTACTGTATATCACAGTTTTTAGGCTACAGGGTATCAATGGAGAATAGTGAACATCAGGGAAGACTTTAAACCCTCTTCTGGAGTTAAGTAATGCATTTTCAATGGTATGGAGGACAGCTGTATCACATTAGGTGGAAATATGACTTTGTCATTGTCCTAATTTGGATAGTAAGCACGGTTTAATGAAATGTGCATGGGTTCCAAGTTGACAAGGAGTGGGCCATGATTTTTTTTTTTTTTGGACTATTAAATTGTCTAGTCTTCAGTCCCCAGTTATTCAATCAAGTGTTAATTTCACATGTTGCTGTGAAGATATTTTTGAGATACGCTTAAAATCAATAATCAGTTGACTTTCAGTAAAAGAGATTATCCCAGATAATGTTGGTTGGCCAGTTCAAAAGGTTGAAAGATCTTAAAGGCAGGCCTTAAAACCTGAAATTTCCCTGAGAGAAGATGGAATTCTGTCTGTGGAAAATAGCTTCAATCCATGCTGGAAAGTTCCAGGCTACCCTTTCTGATGGTCTGCCCTGTGACGCTAGGCTTGCCTAGCTAGCCCCTGTGATTGTGTAAACCACGTTATTGCAATAAATCTTTGAATATATATCTCTTACTACTTCCGTTACTCTGGTTGAACCCAGACTGGTACACGAGGCACTGAAGCATCTGAATGGAGACTGGGAAGAAGAAAGGTTAAGATAGAAAATTATCAGATTTAATTATTAGGTGATTTTCAAGATGGCTGATATACATGGACACATTTTATAAGCTTGAAAAATCACGATTAGCATGAGACAAGACTGGGAAAAGAGGCTAAAAATAAGCAGGCAAGAAAAAAATTTATGCAGAAAAGACTAAGAGATTAAATAAAAGTAGTAAATTGATTGATAACAAAAGAAATTTAGTTTTCTCAGTAAGCCTCTCTTCCCTTCCATGCAAATATACTGTCTCTCATTTCCTCTTCATGAAGATAACTCTGAGGACAACTTAAGAACGATCCTGAAGTGTTTGTGTTTCTGTCAGGACTAATACCCCAGGATGTATAGCTCCTAGGAAGTCTAAAGTAATTATGTGGGATGCATAATGTTTCCTGAGAAGATGCTGTTGACAATTAAGCTCTGAGGTTTTTGCCATTTTTTTCTATCAGTAGGTAGAAAGAATTTCTTTCTCTTTTTGAGCTTACTTTGTGAAAGGTAGTAACTGTAATTTCATCACAACTAAAATTTCTTCTTTTTATTACTACTCCCCATTGATTAGATTATTACCTACGATGCTATATGGTTTATTTTATTCGAGTCCATGTTTCATTAACTAAATCAAGGGGTATGTCAAGATTTTTCTTCACTTTCTTTTCCTTTACTTAGAACATTTGGTCTGACAATCAACATTAGTTCCTCCCATATACTAGCAATTGGTAGCTCTCAGTTTTAATTTTTATTGTCATTGCAAGTCATTGTGAGATTGCTGTTCCATTGAAAAGGCTTCTCCTTGGTGATTTGGGTGACGTTGAAGAAGACTTTCTTAGGAGCTCCCCTGTGCTCCCCTGCTGAGGACAGAGGGAATACATTTGGCTTCAACCAACATGACTACTTGCTTTTGTTGAATTTTAGTGGTCCTTTCTCTTCTAAGTTTTGCTTCTGGCACTATTTCACTTCTTTCCATTCCTGTTCCAAAAATTAACCTACCTAGCTTAGTGTCCCTTCCTTCAGGAGATTTTAATTTGTTACCTCAAGTAGAAGTGCTTTCTTTTTCCTGTGAATCCCTAGAGCAGTGGCGGCAACTCTGTTTCTGTTACAAACATCACTAATAATCATGGCGTTCTTCCCCCCACGCTGAGCTCTGGCCTCAGAATCCTTACTAACACAGCACCCTAGGCAGCCACTACAGTCTCATGAGTTAACATTGGAAATGAAAGCTATTGTAACCCTATCATATTTCTCAGACCTGAACCTAACTGGAAGCTCCCTGAAGATAGGGCACCAAGCATTGTATTTTTATGTTTCTCATGGTACAGAACAATTTAAATGTATTGAATATCTAATTAAATACAGCTATCTCCCACTTATTACTAATAACCTATTCCTCAAAATCAGACAATCTGAATGAAAATGCTAACCAGAAATTTATTTCCCATTGTTTTAAATGGGAGAAGATACAGTGAGCTTATTTTTAAAAAACGTAAAATTTTTATACGTGTCTAGTATATATTTTAAAAATTTCTTCCAGGTCACCAAATGTAATTGATATTCTTACTGAAAAAAAAAAGTGTGTTTGGAGTAACATGGCCTTTCTTAGTGCCAGCAACATTTAAAATGAATACCCGCTTTGTTGAGATTTGACCTGCTTCTCAAAATGTCTATGTGATTTCAACATTTTATCACTTCTGTTTAGAAAATTACTTTTCCCCACGTAATTTGTTTAAAAATGTCATAGTGAGTTTTAGAGATATAAATGTAATTTTTCTACATAAATATTGGCTGAAATGTTGTATTAATAAATACATATTCTATAAAGTCTGAGTATTAAAAATAAGTCAGCCTTCTACAGGAAAAATGTTTAACTGTGTAGATCTTCTGTGTGGTTTTGCTTTTAATTCATTGTTTATTCGTTCATTCAACTGGTATGTATTGATTACCTACCATAAGTCAAATCTCCTGTAGGCGTTAGGCATGCAAATATGAAAATCAATTCCTGAAAATTAACTAAGAGTCTAATGAAGGGCAAACACATATAGAAAAATAATTACCGGTTAACACAATCTCTAGTAGATTTGTGGGATTATAGTGGGAGAAGTTGCTCAATTTCCCATAGTGATTATTGGGTCCTTATAAAAAAGGTAGCATATGGTTTACCTTAAATAAATAATCAGAGTGTACTGGGTAGACTGGTAAGAACAATTGCACAGAGGTACATTAAAAATGTGTGAGGAACTTCAAGAAGTGTTCAATGTCAAATGTAAAATATATAGAAAGGAATGGAGAGATGCTACTTGGAAGTTAGTTGGAGTCAGAGTCTGAATAGCATATCACTCTAGGAGTTTGAACTTTATCTCTTGGTGGTGAGGACCAGATGATGTAGGTGATGTTGGGAGAGAACTTTAATAAGGCCTCACATAAGAAAGACAGCTAACAACACTGCTGATTATGAATCATAATGGGAAGATATTGTAGACAATTCTGAGCCCCGTGTCCTATGGTAAAAGCCAGTGGCATCAATGCATTGTTTTGAGTTACAAAATATCAATAACTGATAATTCCAAATTGTAAGAAATTTCCAAAAAAAAAAAAAATACTTCCATGTAATGAAACCTCACTGCAAGAATGGGGCTACACAGTCCCCAAGGAGGAGAATATTAATATTTCATGAGATGCTGAAGCCTTATGATAATGCCTTAGTGTCTTGTGAAAATCCTTCAGGTTCTGCTCAGACAGGGATCCATGGAGCTGGGCATCTGCAGCAAATTGGAGACACACGTCAGGCTCTTCTTTCTTTCCTATGTCCCCAGGCGTCCTTTCTACTCCTCCTGAGAATCTCATCCAATTCCTCATGGGAACTGACCTCCTGCCACTGTCCTTTAGTCATGGCTGGGTATTCGCTCACCCCAGCGGTGGTCAAGGGTCAGTTAGGCTGCTAACCCTGCCAGATCTTTACAAGCAACACCACTGGACTCTGGCTGATGAAGCTCAGAGAGCCAGCTTGTACCTGCCGTTTCTTGAATCTGTAAGAGATTCAGACCTCAGCTGAGCAGTTCTTTGTAAGAACACTTTTGACTCCCAAGGAATTGCCCTTAACTCTGATGCCTCATACTTCCAAGCATCAGGTTAAAACTAATAGGGCTGTATCAGAGCAAATGCTACTCTGTGTGTTGTTGTGCAAAGAAATTCAGGAGAAGGTTAGCCAACCTAGAGAGCATTTAGTAGCAAGTCAACATAATTGTGGGCTATGAAATTTGTTCACAATTCACAGTTAATTGCTCAAGAAGTTCTCTTCTCTTTGCTTTAAAATTTATTCCCTTGTCTTACGGACAAATTGAAAATACTAACAGCTCAAAGACATGTGGATTATTTTACAACCACATGGTTCTTAGGAATATAAAAATTTCATACTAAGGTGTAATAGGGCAAAAAAGTATTTATCAACTTGATCCCTCTCGATTGGTTGATTTTTAAATGTAAAATGTGATTTTGTTTAAAGGAAAATATTGTTGATAAAGAACTCTAAATCAGGCATTGCAGTCTTGGAATTCCTCAAGTATTAAAGTTGTGAGTAAATGTTTTTAGGCAGAAGTCCATACATTTGTTTAAAAAAATATTAAAAAGAAACTAGTAATTGAAAGGGAAAATTTTTGCTGAAAATTTTTCTTTTAATCTCTAAGAATGTACTTTATTTGGAGGAACTAAAGTCCCAAGTTTTCCTATTTTAGAAAAAAAGGTAAAATATTGAGAAAATAAGTAAATTGGGCAAAACAGAAATGAATATTTGATGTCTGTTGAATGATCTTTGATCGCTAGCATTCTCTGCCTCTTTAAAACGTAAATGAAGAACCGCATAACTTTCTACTGATTGTGCTGTTTCCATTCATATCAAAGTTACTTTACTTTAATTTATTTGCAATGATGCTGAAATTTGGAGAGAATTATGAGTCTTAAATAATCTAGCTTTGTGAAAAATTATATCAGCTTACTCATTCAAAGAAAATTTAGATTTTGGAGATTATATTTGGTTTTATTAAAAGGAAACAAGCAAGCCTTTCAATTCTAATTCATGTTTACATTTTTTCTTTTTTTTAAATTTTGCAGTGGTAGGCAAAGAAGTGTTCAATTTGGTGACTTTCAAAATAGCAATAAATAAGTTCTAAACCCTACAGTATTGGGAAACCTTTCATAACTTAATGTCTTTCATAACTTAAATGGGAACATAAATTGATATGCCTGGAATTAAATACATCTTTATTTATCTAACCACAAATGTAAATGCATGTTCTCTGTCCCAGCAATTTAATTTCTAGGAGTTTATCTTGCAGATATACTTTCACATGCACAGAATAATGTATGTTTAAGGATAGATTTTACAGCAGTGAAAAATGTACATTAATGGGGACTGTTCAAATAAATTATTGTAGATTCATCTGATGGAACGTCATGCAAATATAAAAAAGAATAGTGAAGCCTTATATGCAATGACATTGAAAACTCTCCCATTTATGTCAAGTGAAAAAATTCAAGACATAAAAAGGCTCCATATGCTAATATTTATGTTTAAAAAAATCTACATGTCAATACTTATTTGTATATGGAGTATCTGGAGAAGGATATCCAAGGAGCTAATAGTAATAGTTACCTTTGAGGAAAGAAGCTGGGTAGAAGTGAAAAAGAAAATTACTTTTTATTGTATACACATTAATGTCATTTGAAATCTTATTCCCTGTGCTTTCACTGCAAAGTCAGAAAAATACGTTCATTCTAAAAAATAAAAATAAAATCTATGGTAGCTATCCTTTTCTTTCTTGTTAATTTAAAATAATATTTTAAAATATTTGTAGTTTTAAGGAAGATACTGAAGTAAAAGATTAATATTATAACAATAGAGAACAATATTTATAAGGATTTTTTTCCTCCACTATATAGTCCTAAATCAGGCTTCCTTTTCTTATGTGATTTGAAATGTTAGGGTCAGCCCATTTAATTTAGTGACCTTGGGAACCAGTGGAGGACACCTCGTGACTATTTCAGCCGTGGTGATTGGGCTTTACTGTGACGCCACGTAAGTATGCAGGGAAAATGTCCTGATCTTTGTGGAGCTTGCATACAGAGAAGCATAGCATAGTTTCACATCTGGTGAGTGGACTTTAGATTTCCTTACATATACTTCACAAAACTTCACTTCAAAATAAATGATCAATATTAACTGAAAAAGACTATTCAACTGCAGCATAGTAGTTCTTCAAATTACTCTATTTTGAATGAGCTGTTATCAGATAAATGAGGTTTTACCGAACATAGCTATTACAAGTATTTTTCAAAATACTCAGGAAAGACTATATTTTTACAAGACTTGGCAACTGAAATGTACGTTGGCAGAGTATTTAAAACATATTTCTAGAGCATTGAAAATTCTCCATATGCAATTATGATCCTTTAGCTATTGGCCTTGCTTCCTGAACAGTCATTTTACTCAGTTTACATTTCTTATGAGTATATTTGGTTCAAGACAACAATTTCTCAAACAATTGGGACATAAAAATAGATATCCCTTTTTCATTTTCTACCTCCTCTCCTCCTATTTTTCACAGAATCCTGACTATTCTACACTTGGCATATAATCAAATGATGCGATTTCCTTTTTGCTTCCCTGTTTCTTTTCACATGGCTAGAGGGAAGGCTGAATGATTTCAAGGTACCCACAGTTAAGTCTAAATGAGTCCAGGAACCAGGAATTTGGAAAGTTAACGAAATAAAGGATTCCCTATCTGTGCCTGAGAAATAGAATACCTTTAATTAGCATCCGTGTATAAGAGTAAACGTCTGAAATCCATTTAGTATCTCGTTACGATCTTGAGGTAAAGGATTATGCTGCCTGGTGAATGCTTCTGATTCACTTTTTGGTGACCTCTTATTTTAAATAGTCATAAGGTTTTAGGTAGTTGAAGAAGATGTACATAATTCGACTAGCTCTTCATTTTTGTTCCTGTCCCATGCAGTAAGTGGCAATGTTTCCTTTGTAATATGTTCTCCTTCAATAACTTGGGCTCCAGAAGGTCACAAGCCTTTATATTCAAACTAAGAGATATCTTTATGTATCACTATTATATGAAAAGTTTGTGTTCCCTCATGGAGGCTTTTGCATTCCCTTAAGTTTTCCCTATGGAGAAAGGAAAAAACAAAAAGGAAATGAGAAGAGTTGATTTTCTGTTCAAGCTCCATATAGTGAGGACTAGATGGTCCACATATTTTCCCACCGTCCTGATCAGCTGTCTCCATGACGGCACACTGCTCTCCAGAGGCTTGTCATCCATGCTGCTAGCAGTGGCAGTGGCTGGTTAGTTTTCAATGGTCCAATCTCTCAGTCATAATAATAAATAATAATAATAACGATAAATTAAAATTCCATCTTCTAGATACTTTGATGTATATTTATATGAGGCTAGATGTTAATGCAGTTACAATTCACATGTGTACATACACGAGTCGGTTTTGTCTTTATTTTGTAATAAATAAACTTGGCTGTGGAACCTCCTTTTTCACAGATGCTGTAGCATGCTTAATCTAGAAACTTCTAGATAACTAAGTCTTTTTTTTTTTTTACAAAGATGTGAAGGCAATTTAATGGAAAAAGATTGTCTTTTCAACAAATGGTGCTGGAACATTTGAATGTCCATATATTAAAAAATGAACCTTTATTTTAAATTTTTTATTGAAGTATAGTTGATTTATAAGGTTGTGTTAATTTCAGGTGTACAGCAAAGTGATATATGCATATATACATATATATATATTCTTTTCCATTATAGATTATTATAAGATGTTGAATATAGTTCCCTGTGTCATACAGTAGGTCCTTATTGTTTATAACTAAGTCATTTCTGATTTACAAGTGTAATTTTCCTCCTGAGGGAGTCTGCCATCAGTGCCATTGTCTGGACTACCCTCTACTGTGGTGTTTCTGGTTCTGTCTGATTTGGGGATCTATAGACTGACAGCCACAGCTACCTTCCCATAGTCCCTTGTGGTCTCTCCTCCTGTTCCAACTCCTGGCCAAAGCTGGTTCAGTGTGAGGAAGACCCTCTGAGTGTGTTTCTACCCCTGGGCAGTCGTGGAATTTCGTTTGCTGTCCCTACCACTCTTGGCCCCACTGGACTCTGTAACGTGTGTCTTTAGGTTCTTCCATGGAAACACCTCTGTTCCTAGTTTCTAATCTCTCCCCAGGTGTGTCTTGACCTCCAGGTGCCTCTCTAAATAAAGAATTTCAAAAACCTTGAAATTTTCCCTGGATGTTTCCTGTGATGTAAGATACGGATTATCTCTGCTGGGATTCTGCCAATCCCTTCTGGGTATTTATGTCTTACTTTCTTTTCTACCCCAAGTTGACAGGTCAAGACTCCAAAGAGGGGTTCTGGCTCTCTTCTTAGGAACTCAGAGAGTGCTGAAACCTTAAAGCATTGCCTTCAAACATTCTCCAAACTCCTCCATGCCCAGAGGTGTGTGTGAGGACGTGTGTGTTTACTATGTTTCCCCTGGGTGGCAGGGAAGCTGCTCTTTGGTTCCCATCCTCCATTCTCCTTCACTCTGTGCTTGCTTCATAGACTTTCCCTCTAGGCTCTGCCTCCTGTGCTTCCAAGACAAGTCTTTTTTGTAATTCAAAACCACAAACTGAAAACTGTCCCCATAATAAGTGCCTGGGGTCTTACATATGAATAACTCTTTGGCTTTTAGACAATTGTGTTTATGAATTTCAAAATCGATTTAGCTTTTCAATTGAGTTCTTTGTTCCAAGTAATACTTGGATGCCCTACTCAGAACTCCAAGTCTGATATTCTTACCATTTTAATAGTGCAGAGAAGGATAAGGATAATAGGAATTGGGGAAAAAAGAGAGTTGAATGTCAAACTGTCATTCTTTACATATTCATGTATCTCATTTATTTGCAGAGTCACACAACAGTACACTTGTGAAGGCTGCAGAATTCTTCTAACAACTACATCTTACAGGCAAAGGAGTAGAGTCTAAGACATTATTCTTCTCTGGGATCACACACCTGGCAAAAACAAACTAGAACCTAGGTCCTTTGATTTCTCATAACGTGTCACAGTAATCCTCTCATATTCTTTATTCAGTTACCGATTTCATTTTTGTTTTAGCTGCCCTAAGCCCCTGAGAATAGACTTTTATAAATTATTTGCTTGAAAGTTCTATATTTGGTGTGGAAAAGCACAGAATGATGTAGTAAGTGAAATGGAAACATCCAGGGTTTCAGATTTATGTGTAACATGCCTCATATAACTTTCCTTGTTCTATCTTTTAAAACAAGATAGCTCCTCTCTCCCAGTAAGCCACCTGAAAGCCACATCGACCATGTAATTTATTAGATGTATATATGTGTACAGTATATCTAAAGAAACAGAAGCCTAACAAACTAACAAATCAGATTAACCTCAGCGTTTCACTGCTTCACTGTCGTCACCGCGGGTTGTGTCTGCATAGGCACAATGAAGAAAGAGGCAGGTCCTACATACGCATCGTATGGGTAGATTCTTGTAGGAATTGCAGTGAGAAGCTGCTGGAAATTATAAGCTAGAGAATGAAGTGGTCTGATTACCATTTCCTGAAAGATAAGTCTAACTGCTGAGGAGAGAGCAAACTGAGAAATTGTCGTGGCTGAGCGGGGCTGTGAAGAGGCACAGAAGCAGAAGAGAAGGGGCTGGTGGAACCGTGCATACAAGAGGTCCCTCCGGTCTGAACAAGGGCAGTGGGAAAGGGGATAGAGCAAGTAGCCGAGTTCAGGATACTTCCTGTGCTCCTGACTGGGGCTCAGACCGCAGAGGGGTAAGAGAGGTCAGGAACTCGCCATAATTGTCTCATGTGGCTAAATTGTCTCATGTGGCCTAATCTAATATAAAACCAAGAAAAAAAACAGAGAGCTCAATGTACAACAAACAAAATGGTTTTAATACCACATGCTCTAACATTCTTGATTATTCAGCTATCATTTCAAAAGGTACAATGTTTTAAATGATCTTTCAGCTAAATGTTGGCACACCAAAACACACGGTTAATTTATTACTATCATTAATATTAGTACTGTTTTAAGGCCATTGGAACTGGACTTCCCTTTTTTTCCTAGTCCAAGAAGGGTTTATTTTTGTTGATCTTCTTGGCCTGGTGTAAAATCTATCTTTTGAGATTGGCATTCCCCAGTGACTAAGTGGTGAATTATGCTGTCTGGAAAGTTATTGTGAGTTCCACTGTGGTTTTGGTTCAGTAGGTTTTTATGTATTTTTACAAATTTGGTACATACACCCAAAGGCTTTTTGGCACTGGCTACATTTTAACATTCAAGAGAATAAATATGAACCATTTAATGGTCTCCAATTCAAGATTCAGCATTTTAAATATATTGAATTATGTATATGAGGAATTTTCTGAAACTTGGAACAGAGACTAATTTGGCAAGGATTTTTACTAATATCACAAAAAAGGCCTTTCTTTGCAGCTCATTTGATGGTATGTTCTCTAGGCCATGAGAAGCATATTTTGAATTTGAGCTCTGGAACTTAGAGGAAGTGTAGTTAATATTCTGGATATTTGTTTTGCATTTTTAGTGACTGGATAAGACCAATGCTAATTGATTTAACCTATTCCTGGAAAAACTCTCAACCTTATAGTCAACTTGAATTATAGTCAAGGGTATAGTGAAATGCAAAAAGGTTTATTTGGAAATGAAGAAAATTCACTTTTTAAATAGAGCATAGCTATTTCAAGAACATAAACGATGTATTTGCTAATCTTTTTTTTCCCCTCCCATTTGTCAAACTTAAGTAATCCACTTGCAAAATAAAGCCAAACAGCGTATTCTACTAGAAGTTCAGTTTATAAGTGACATAAAACCCTATAATTCTCATATGCATAATTAGCCTTCCAAATTGCCTGTTAATCACACAAGTAAATTTGTATCAACCAAAGGAATCTTGGTTGTTGATTATTAAAGGTAAAAAAAAGATTACTAGATATTCAGACTTATGTAACATACATCTTGGAAATTGCCTCTGATCTCGAAAAGGTGAGTCTCCTTCAGGAAGTTATGATATACACATTGGCACATAAGTAATGGCAGTACTTTAATAAAGGAATATTATTTTGTATAAAATGACAACAAGACTATGTTACAACAGAAACAAAACTTTTGGAGGCAGCAATAGTTGTTTGAGGCATAGGGTTCTTGGTTCTACTGTTATTTTCTGCCTCCTAGTACCCTCATTTTGGCCACTGTTTTTTTCATCCACCAAAGGATGTCAGCAACCTTTGTCTCCTCCCACCTCAAAGCGTTGTCAGGGACCTCATATTTTGCTTGGTAATCCCTTGAGATCTTTGGATGAAAAGAACCATAAAAATCCAGAATGTTTTTCTAGGAGGGGGTTTCCAAAATTGGTCCCTTTTGGGGAGCCACCCACTGGGACATTGAATACCCTCCCTGTGTAATGTGGAAAAAGCGGTTGGTGAACATTTACTCTTCTAGCATCGCCAAAAAAACAGACGTCTTTATTGTTTAGAAACTGAAACACACCCATTGGGGATCACTTCATCATTTTTTTAAGTGAATGAAAACATCACAAGTTGAACTGATGAAATGCAGGATAAGTGCAAACAGACTACACCCTTCCTCTTTCAGTCACAAGGAGTGGTGGTCTGCCAATTCTCCCCCGGTGCACCCTCCCTGTCTAGGAAAGAGCCCTACTTGGCTCACAAACCAAGTCCCTATCTGAGCTGCAACTAATCATGCCACTGTTGAGTCACCAGCAGAAAATCCCACAGACTGGTTGCTTTCCTCTTTGTGGGATAGGGCAGCGATCTAAGAGAATGCTTCCCTTGTCATTTTTTTCTCTTCTCATCTGCATCATTTCCGCCTGCCCTTTTCTTACTCATTTTCATTTCTTCCAATTTCTAATTATCGTCCCTCTCTTAACCCGTCCTTTTCTAATCTCAAGGGCTTGTTCACCAGATGCAACTCTCCAAGGGCTCATTTGGAAAAAATAACAATCTTTTCTGTCCCTCCAGCTGCCAAAAGTCATCATGAGTCATGGTTTTGACTCAATTGACAGAAACACTTAATATAAATAGCTGGCCTTTCCCAGAGTTTCTTCTTACTTGCCATTCCATCTTGTTGGTTTCAGCTGACTGACAGGATGCAGCATTTTACCAGAGGAGCTTACCTGGTCATCATCTCTTTCGTATTTTTCCTGTCTCTGTTACTCCTGGCTAAAGCGGTCAGATGGAGGGAGTGATAAGCAGAATAAATGACTGTCAGGAAGCATTCTAGCTCTCGAGTATCTTGTTTGAAAACTCCCTGCAAAGTTACTCCCCCAAACTGAAATGGGTCCCGTATGCTAAATAAGAAATTAGGCAATATACTTTCTAAAGTTGAAAACAGGGATCCAAACAAATGTTCATTGAAACATTTTTCTCCAAGTCAGAAGTTGGAAAAACTCCACACGTCCATCAATAGATGAACGGATAAACAAACTGTGGTATATACATACAATAAAACGTTATTTAGCCTTAAAAGGGAGTAAAATTCTGACGCATGCTGCAACATGGAACAAACCTTGAAAACATGGTTTTAAGTGAAATAATCAGAGGTAAAAGGACAAATATTGTATGAGTCCAGTTAATGATATATCTAGAATAGGCAAACCCTTAGGGACAGAAAGTAGATGAAAGGTTACCAGGGGTTTCCCCGTGGGCAGGAAGGGCAGGTGAAGGTTGAGCCACCAGTGGAGCCAGGAAAATGGCCCTGGAGAAGCTGCCAGGGTCCTGAACCACCAGGGTGACAAGGAGCAAAGCCTGACCATAAGGTGCTGGATACCCTGTCCCTTAGTTGTAACACTAGTTTGAGAGGGTTTGGCACCTGCTCTCTATGCAGCATTTTCTGTTCTATCCTTTGAACTGGACTGCTATGGCTTCCTGTTGGCATAAAGCTTTCTGCAGTGTCTTATACCCTGGAAATTAATCCTGCATTGGTCAGTAGCAGCATTTAAATGGGCCCAGTGAAGCAATTGAAGAAAATGTTTAAAATACATTGCTTGCAGCAATTATTAAGTATCCTTTTTTGTTTCACATTTGCCCTGTGTGCTCTTTTTGGCGACATAAGAAAGGAATGGTCATATTGCAATTCTTGTGACTGGTCTGCTATTGTCTGCCACACGTTCCATATGCAAGAGATGCAGTCACAAAACACTGTTCTTCTATCCTACGTTGAAAATCAGAAGCTCTTCTAGAGGAGTGTTTGAAAGTTGACGCTGTGGTTTTGGTGAAGTATGCTTTTCCTAATACAATAATCACTCCAAAAACAAGTGCAGTGATTATCTAAGGCCGTTTGTACTTGGAAAAAACTATATGCTTGATTAAACTGTTAAATGCTTGTAACTATAAATTCATTATGTGTCAAAGATAAGGAGATTTTAATCATTGTCAATTGTAAATTATTTTTAACTATTTTTTTTTAGTCTTTTCAAAACATATTTGAGATGTGAAGATTTAATGATAAACCTGTATTGTAAGATATATTCAGCTTTTTGGGCTCTTTTTAAAAGGCTACATTTTAAAAAACATCTTTAAAAAATTTAAATGTGGAACTTTTAACTTTAAGCTAATGACTGCTTATTATGTGTAATTAAAAGAATACGTAAATCTTTACAGTTTTTAAATAAAACTACACTTGGAAATAAAAGAATTTTATCAGAGGATGAGGGAAAAGATGAATGAGTTATTGTTTAATGTTTACAGAGTTTACGATGATGTAAATATTTTTTAAGTTGATAAATAGTTAATTTGCAATATTGTGTTAGTTTCTGGTGTGCAGCAAAATGATTCTGTTTTTTACATATATATATATTCATTCTTTTTAATTTTCTTTCCATTATAGTTTATTACAAGATACTGATTATAGTTCCCTGTGCTATACCGAAGGAATTGTTGTTTATCTATTTTATATATAGTAGTTTATATAAAAAGATTTTGACTTAGCCATGATAGTTGTAAACCATCTTGAGTGCAATTAATGCCATGAAATTGTACACTTAAATGGTTACTATTGCAGAAGAAAGAAATATAAGCAGATGCAGAGAAATAAATAAAGCTATGCTAAGTCCCAAATCTAAGAAATACTGACAGTTACATTGTGTTTACTATATCCTAGGCATTTCTAGGTGTTTTTACATATGTTAACTCACTGAATTGTCACATCAGTATCATTATTTCCCTCATCTCATCCATAAGAAGATGAGGCACAGAAAGTTTAAATAATTTGTGAGCATCATATAACTAGTAGATGGAATAGTAAAGATTTGAACCCAAGCAATTTATCTCTAAACCCACGTTTTTAACCATGCTTGCATTTTAACCATGCATTACTACCCTCTACCTATCATTCTGTTAAATACTGAATCAGGAGAATGAACCTAGAACTATAGGAAGCAGGAGGCCAAGAGAAGTCAGTGCTTGTTACAGTTACTCTGGGTTCATAAGGCAATAATCTTGACAAATCCAATTCCCAAGTGACATACTCTATACACTTTTGGTGTGCAAACTGCCTTCTCATAGGACTTTTGAAAGTAATGAATATGATGACTTTCTCTTGTCCAATGGAGTCATCGAATACTTGCTTTGCACATTATTTTTAGCAATTGATAACCATTTTGTTAAAATAGATGATATTTTTCAGCTTTACTAAGGTGTAATTGACAAATAAAATTGCAAATTCTTGGAAGAGTACAATACTGGATTTGCCAGTTTACATTTACAAAATTCATGATTTTTAAAGAGACATTGTGAGAGTTACAATAAAAATTGTTGAGAAATGAGGCTTCTTTTCCTGTTTATAAGGACTCTTACAACATTAAGAATATCATAACATAAAAGCTGATCTGCATTCTTTCTAATATTTATTTCTTTTCTGCTAATTGTAGCTTCAACAACACATTAATTTTTATGGAGATGCAAATACAACTATCAATAATTAAGACATTTCTTGAACACCTATTTTATGCACAAGTAAATGCCAGCATCTTCCCACATCAGTGATAAATTTTAGAGGATAAATTATCCCAATGGTATGCTTGCCTGATTATTGCCTTTTTTATTCTTCAGTATTGTTTCCCATCTATCCACTTAGAGAACTTGGGAATTGCTTAAGAGATGAGTTACAATAAAAACGTAACAAATATATTATTTTTGGATCACATTATTTTCATATACATCAAAATAGCAGTAAAATATTTATGATACTTTTAAAAATATAAGTACTCTCTGTTAAGTTTTAATAACCCTAGTATGGGATTTAAAATATTTTAAGCACAACTCAGAGAAACTTTATATGCTGTGAGCCAATGATGTCAGAAGAGCAACTCTAGCCTTTTATTACCAATTATGATTTGTAGCAATCTTTATTGCCAATTTTCACAACTCTCCTTCCTCCTTTTTTTCCTTCTCTTGTTTTTTCCTCCCGGCAATCAAGTTCTGAACTAGAGAGTTTGGCCCCTGGGATCAATCTCTACCAGACAACATGAAGCAAAACTTCCATCTGGTTCCTTACTTAAGCTGTTCCTGGCTGGAATTCAATTATGTATAAGACACATGGCTGTTTCAAATTCAATAAAATTTGAAGAAAAAAAAAAAGGTTTGCTTCCAAGGAAACACTTGTTGGTTACTGATAGGTATTATTTGAGGATAGGAACTTCCGAAATTTAGAAGAACCTACTTGATAACTCAGCTTTCATATGTAATCAGATTATTGAGGAATCTGAATGCTAGATGTAGGTTACAAACAGGATATGAATTAGTTTTTCATCAACCATTGCCTTCAATTCCATTTTAGATTTTCCTTCTTGAGTCCTGAGTCCATCTGAGTAGGAATGGCAACTTTCTGTATCGATAATCTGAGTCAAGCACATTCATTCTCAAAACAGTTGAAAGATTTTACTTCCCTAATTTTCCTAACTCTGAGATTGATCACTACAAGGTCACTACAAGGTAGATGGTATATTCTGTTCTTTCATTCTTGCTATCCTCTTTCCTTGTATTCCTGTCTAGTACAGGGATGAAAAAGGCATTTAGGAAACAGGAGGAAACATTTTGAGTCTCTGGTGCTCTTACAAGTGTTTGAAAGCTGAATTTCTTTTAGTTGCATTTATAGGCTTATGGATACTGTCTATTGGGATCCTCACATAGGGCAGTTTACGAAATGGGAAATATCCTCTGTCTAATCATTGAAACCCTTCTTCAGCTCTCTCCATTTCATCTTCGCCCAGAGGTATACGCTCCAGTCTCCCATTGCTGACTCTCCTCTCTGTGGAGGATGCATTCTTGGACAAGGTCCTTTAAAAAAACTCTGAGTGAAGCAAATTTCCAGATTTCCACTGGTACATGGGAACATAATGCTCTAGAAGTTGGTTAGTTGGGTATCAAACTCATTTCCTTTTCTTTCTGGGCACAAAGCTCTTCTACATTTCCCAGCTTTCCTTGAATCTGATATGGATATGCGACTGAGTTCCAGCCAATGAAATGTGAGTGTAAGTGCCATTTCCAGGCCTGGAACTTCCCATATACAACCCTCCATGTTCTTTTCACATCTGCCTAGATGAGCATAGAGACCTTGGAACCACAACTGAAAACGATGGAATCAGAAGATGAAATAAATCTGGATCCAGTTAAGGAAGAGCTCCTTTGTAATTTTCATATGCAAGAAATAAATTCTATTACACTTGAAGCATTATTCACTTTGGAGTTTGTCATAGCAGCTAGCAGTGCTTTAATTCACACATGCATTCTAGCTAGGCTTGCCTGATTTAGCAAATAAAAATAAAGAGCATCAACTTAAATTTGAATTTCTGATAAACAAGGAATCATTTAAAATAAGTATGTCCCATGCCATTTTCAGGACATGTTTACATTAAAACATTATTTGTTGTCTATCTGAAATCAAATTTAAGTGGGCATCCTGTGTTTTATGTCAACCCTAATTCTTACCACAGTAAAAAGCAGACATATATGGGCACACCCAATGCTTCCCTCTCTTGTCATCTCATTTGTTGGTTGCTTCATTTCGAATCTAATTTTCAGAAATATGTAGAAGAGAATCAACTTTTAGCCTCTACATTCACATATGCCTTGAAACTCCAAGGGGATAAAGGCCAATCTCATTCAAAAACTCTTCTACTCAAGTCCACTTTGATATCAGTTTCTCCAGCTCAGCAACCATCCACCTAGGAAATGTTATGTGAGTCTTGCTTTCAGTAGGCTCCCCAATTTCTATGTATGATTTAATGAATTAGCTTTGGAGCAGAGAGCATCACCTTGTTTCTTAATAAGTGTACAGCTGAACACTCAGATAAATCCTTTCATCAGACAGATTGGAGCCTTTTTTCTTATTTGGGCTAGAAGGAGTCATGGGAATGAAGGGAGCAGAAGGTCTGGTCAAATATTACTAAATCCTACAACAATGTATCTAAAAGCACTTCAGAATGTGGAGAAGCTAATCAGCTATCTTTTTTTGACTCTTTAGGAGAAGTTCTGAAGCAAAGGAAAATTTCGTTCTATTACCATCCAATCAATTTCCATTCAATTACATATCTTCAGATGATCCAAAAAATTGGGAAGATGCAGGTATTTATTTGCAGGCTATTAATTTCACTTCAAAAAGACAGCATTAGACAAGCAAATGCAAAATGGTATTTCTTTTGGCAAACATAATGTTATGTCCTTGAATTCCCATCTTCAATAAATTAAGGTTATCAATTGGTTCATAGCTTACCAAACTCTACGGCAACCCACATACTATGTGGTGTGTGCTTTAATTAAGTGCTTTGAATTATTCTTTCTTGTGTCACTAGATGATATTTGGCAGAAGGTAACACTAAATATTGGGTTGGGTTTTTTTTCACTTGTTTTAAACAATTTAACTTATATTTCCTCAAGCTTGATTTCTTTCTAAGAAGGATATTATATTTCTTCAGTAAGGGCAGTACAAATGAGTGCAATGAAACAATATTTAATAATTCTTTTAAGTTTCAAAGGAAATAATGCCTCTGAAAAATGAGAGCAATACGTATTTTGAAGAAAATAAAGTATTTTTTTAAGTTAATATAGTATATGAGAAATAAGAAACAAACTCCAGCAAAACTGATTACAATGTGGACATCAAGTTTAGGTCAGAGACAAACATTTATATTATTTTTAATTTTTTGGCATCAGCTTCTAGATCCATGGGTGGAAAAATGAAAATAGAAAAAGAAAGGGACTTAAATCATATAATTGCATTATATGTTATTCGTATCATACAGTGTTCTGTTTTCTCAATCTAATTTTCTGTAGTTAGTATCAGAAATATTTGGTTTAATAAAACAACACTGTTTATTATAGGATAGATGTTAAAAACAAAAACAGAATGTACAGTGATCTAATATATATTTGGCAAAAAGGAAGGAAGGAAGCTATTCAATGGAAATCAAATTGGATATTTTACATTACATGTTTCACTCAATTTGAAGAAAATATTGAAAACATCTGCAAAAAATGGTAAGTAAAACAAAATGTATGGAGCCTTATTCTTAACTCCACATAGGTAATATTAGTCTAGAACAGGTTGGCAAGATTTTTCTGTTAAGGTCTAAACAATAAATATTTTAGGATTTGTGAGCCTTAAGGTCTTTAAAGCAACTGCTCAACTCTGCTGTTGTAGGAAGAAAGCAAAGATAAGGCATAAATAAATAAGCATGCTAGTGTTTTAGTAAAACTATTTATAACTGCAGGCTGTTGGTTAGATTTGGCCCAAGGGCCAGAGTTTGTTCATCTCTGTTCTAGAATAAGTATACAATGTATCACTCTCTCTCTCTCCAGCACAGACTGTCTTCTGACCCTGATTAGCTTTTCAGTTTGCAAATAATCGCCAGTTCTGGTGCATGCCAGTCTTAATTTCATACCAAGCCTTGCCCTCCCTTTGAAAGTCATGATTGGTGTATTGAAAGGTCTATTAATTTCTTCATCGCTAGAGATTTTAAAGAGAATGGACTCTAAATCAGATCTCATCATTTGCCAAGCGGATTGTGGCTTTCAACTGAAGAAAATGTTGGGACAACGAAGTCTACTATTCAAAAGCAAAATGATTCTTCCTAGAAGACAGTATGCTTTTCTTAATCCATTTGGTTCTATTTTTAACTCAATTTAGGGAGAATTCAAATATAGCCCTAGATAATTTTGCTTTGAACAGTTGAGATTTCTTATCAAATATTTATATTTTATTTACAGGCAATAAAAGTCATTTTAATTCATTCTCATACTTTCGGCTGGAGCTCCCTCTCCGAAGCAGATCACTTCCTTGAAATGGCTTTCCTGATGAACTGCTTCATGCGGTGAATAGCATTGTTACCTTAAAAATAGCCTGTGCACATCTGTCTCCACCCCTGAATCCCCGATGTGTATAATTCATTTCTCACTAATTCATAAAAATTCAACAAATATTTGTAGAGACCTAGTGTGCATAACATGTACTGGATGTGAGTCATTGGATATATTTTGCCTATATATATATATATATAGATGAGATTGAGTTGCTATTTGTGAAATTAGTTAAAAAAAATTCCAATTAAAACAAACACAAAATAAATGTATTCATATGCATGAGGAAATATTTCTAGCATCAATATTTTAAACCACCAATGGTGAGATAATAACGAATCCTATGGGAACTGAATGCCCTTTTGAAGATTTCTGGTGAACTTTGTTGAAGTAGAAAACTTTGGACTAGTTTCCAAAGTTATTTAAAGATTTAGATGCCTCAGCTTCAGTTTTCTCTTCCTCTGGTTCCCCTAGAGACAAACCCATGCTGCATTTGATTCTTTGTCTCTGAGACACTTTTGGTTTCTTTGCCTGACTGCAACAAGAAAAAATTGGGGGCTAAAATTAGGTGCTTGTAAGTACCGTCGTGTATAGATTCATCAGATGCTCACCAAACTTCTGACTTCCTATCTTCTATTAAAATACAGCTTATTCTCATTATTCACGATAGTTATATTTTATAAAGTGAACACTGAATTAGTGAACACTGAACAATTGCTCTCAGGGGAAATACAGGGTTAGATTTCTTGGAGTCTCTGTCACATTTTTTGTCAGTCAGTACAAAATCTTGTTTTATGTGTGTTTTTTTGACACTGTGCATGGCTACAAAAGAGCATGAAACTGCTTTGAGGCTTTGACTGTTGACTTCAGGGTTACAAAAGCATTTTAGTGAGTGGGTGAATTTGGAAATATGGAATCTGTAATAAAGAAGACTGACTGTACTTTTGTTCTATTTTCTTCCTCTAAATCATGTTTTCTAATTAGCTTTTTCTTTCAAGTTATAACAAGATGGAGAGGAAATAGATCCTTTTTATTACTTGATTTATATAATTTTCCACTTAATTTGGCAGGCTATACAGTGCCAACTATTAATCTTATGCTGATATATTGACCTTTATTGATACTTACTCTGAGGGCTTATTTTCCTCTTTGGTAAAGAGCGGAAAGAAGGGTGACTAGGAGATACAGCAGGCAACCATACACAATTTGTCTTAAGATGCAACTCTCATAGGTGGTATTAAGAAATGGAGTAAAATGTATTATTGAATTGCCTTACAGTATTTTTAGCTTTTCCTTAAATGATGCAAATCTGAGCAAAATTAAGTCAGTAATAATCATTTCTGAATATTTTAAGTAATATATTTTCAAAGTCCAAATTCTAGGCTACTTACAAAAAAATAATTTTTTCTACATATGATTAAGTTCTCTTTGCAAATGAGAAAAAATTGATTGTAACATTTGAGTTTATTAAAAGAAAGCACATGGCCTTATATCACTTTTTCCCTAAGGAAGTCTTCGAATATATACACAGTTATCCTGCTCAGATCAGACCCAAACAAAATACTAGCCTAGCATATTTTTTGACTTAGTTCCCAATACCAGTTAAACTTAAGCTCCAAGAGGAAAGAGACTCTGACTCTCTCAATCAAGGTTATTTCACTTGTATGGCACATAGTAGGTGCTCAACAAATGGTGGCCAAATAAATGAGTAAATGACTCAGTTTATAAATATTACAACCTAAAGAATAGGTTTATAGCCAGGGGGTTAGGGCCTTTAAAAAACTTTTTAAAAAATATTAAATGCTTTAATTTTTTTCCTGTCATGGTGATTTCAATATACATTTACAAGTAATCTTATGGAATAATCAATAATCACATTTCATTAAAAATAAGTATGCATTGAAAAACACAAAATGTTGTTTTATCTTTCTATGATATCCCAATTTCATCACCAGTTTATTGATACCTAACTAGCCAATCATTTGGTTTATATCTCTACACTGTCTCATTAACTTTACATTCTGTTTCCAGTCCAAGAAAAAAATGACATCAGCACAACTAAGATATAGATCAATAAAAGATTACTAGAAAATCCTTAAATATTTGGAAATTTTTAAATACACTTCTACAATAATGTATGGTTCAAAGAATGAATTAAAATAAAAATCAGGAATATTTTGAACTAAGTGACAGCAAAATATTACATATCAAAACTTTGGAGTGCAGTGAAAGCTATGATTAGACAGACTGTAAAGCCTTATATTTGAAAAGGTGAAAGGCTAAAGGTTAATGAGTTCAGCATTGTTTTAAATAACTTGGAGAAACTGCAGCAGAAGACACCTAAAGAAAATACAAAGAAATAAGTTATAAAGATAAAAACCAAAGTTATTAAGATAAAAAACAAACACACATTATAGAGACCTAACAAAACTAAAAGCTGATTCTTTGAAAAGACTAAAACATTGATAAGCACCTGGGTAAACCGAAGAATACTAAAAAACAAAAGAAACATAACAATTAATAAGAGAAATGGAAAAGGAAACAACTAAAAATCTTACAGATATTAAAAAGGCTTCATTTACAATAACTTCAAAAAATTAAAAAAGCAAAACATGGAAATAAATTTCACTAAAATATATACAAGATTTCTACAAAGAAACAAACTATAATTGATGGAAAATGGAGAAAACCTTTATAATAGATAAAACTGTTTATAGATTTAAAGTTTCAGTACTGTAAAAAGTCAGTTCTCCTGGAATTGGTTGGTAGAGTCAGTGCAATCTCAACCAAAAATCTCAACTTTTTTTTTCCCCAGAAGTGGAAAAGCTTATTCAAAAATTTGTAAAAGATTCAAGACTAGGAGGACAGTTTGAAGTAGAAGAAAAAAGTGGAAGAAACATGCTCTATTAAGTATTAAGAAGTTTTTATAAAACTAGTGTAGTTAAGAGAGTTGTTGGTAGAAGGACAGACAAATAGAAAAAAAGAAGCAGAATTGGAGTTTGTTAACCAAGACAGGCACAATAGATAACAAAGGTAAATTTTCAGAGCAGTTGGAACATGATAGGCTACTTAATAAATAATGTTGGATTCATCACATATGCAATTAAAACTGAGGTAAAATAAATTTGACCCTTATCTCATACTCTACACTGAGTGGATAGAAACTCTAAATGTGAAAGGGAGAACAATAAATCCACTATAAAATAGTATAGAAAAGTGTCTCCCTTTTTGGGGGAAGTGGTTAAAGAAAATATTTGTTTACCTGAACAAAAAAGATAATTATCATAAAGGAAGATATTCATAATCTAGAGTACACTGAAATTAAGAAATTCATTTATTTAGACACAAATAAGATAGTGAAAAGGTAAGTCACAGTTTAGGAGATGATATTTGCAATGCATATAATAAAAAAGTACTTGAATTTTGAAACTGTCAACTATAAATTAGTAAGAAAAAATAGGCCGTTTGAAAGAAAAATGGCCATAAGAAATAAACAGGCGCTTCAAAGGAGAGTTTATAAAAATGCCCAAGAACATTTCAAATGTTGGTTAATCTCACTGATACCCAGTTAAAATAACCACTAAATGTCAGTTAATCAAGAAGAAGGTGTGGTTACACAACTACCAGAATAGGTAAAAATAGTATTACTAATAATGCCACCTGCTGACAAACATGGAGCACCGTAATTCCACACACTGTTGATATGTTTATAAGTTGCAGCTACTTTTGAAAACTATGTGATACCATGTACTGAACTGAATCTGTTCTCCATGATCTTTGCAAATCAACAATATAGAGCTTAACCTGCCCAAAGAAAAGAAGTTCCCAATAAGTAGATGAAACCCACTCTCCGATCATTTTTTTCTCTACCCCAAGTTTTTTTTAAACACCAATTTTTAAATTATTCATGTTTCCTATAGCAATGACACAAGGAGAATGTGGATATTAAACATACTTTTTTAAGCCACCAAAACAATTAAAGAATTAAATATAGAATATACTCTATGCTTGCTTTGAGCAGACTGAATAGAGTAGAAGATATCTTCTTATGCTAGTTTTATATAGCAGCTTTTTTGGAAATTGTCACTTCATAACATGAAACATTTACTTTAACAAGAAAATCTTGGAAGGGTTAAAAAGCTTTTCTTATCCTTTTATTTGCTAATATGAAAATGTAATACCATCCCAGGTGTTCTATGTGTTCTTACTTCATTTGGTCAATGAGGGACAAAAATAACAAGTTCTCACATTAAGAAACTTCAATGAAATATTATTAATTTGCATGCTAACAAATATATGACTATCTGTTATTATTTAATCTATGATGAGCTGGACAGAAGTCCTTTCTTTTTACTATCTATAAAGAATAGTTTTGATTATACAATTGATAAAGCCAATGCAATTCCAAAGACTCATTTCAACCTATTCCACATAATAAACTTTTTAAAAGTAAGTTAATCTTAGCTTAAGAGTAAAAGCGACTAATTAGAAATTAATTTCATGTATTCATTTCAAAAGGACCAGGAGTACTTCTAATTGGAAACAGTTGTTAGGAGAGAGAGAGAGAAAGGACTGGTACAGAAATGTGTAAGGCATGGGGCCCTGCTGTGAGTGGTCACCTGGAGGACCGAGGTGTCACTTCCTTCATTGTTTCTTGCTGGAGTTCTCTTTGCTATCCTCCAATGAATTTCTCCCTCGGGAGCAATATGCTCTTTAACCATAACTAAAACATGGTAGAGGTAAGATGTTGAAATGAAAATTATCTTTGTTCCCAGCTTCCTGTCCTATAATCTTCTGATTTCAAAACTTCCAAAAAAATCCAAAATTTTCAGTGTCACACTTGTACTTTAGTAAAGTAGAATACAATGCTGTAGATCCTACAATGGGTTACTCAAAGAATCCTCACCAACGCAGGCAATTTGAATCATCCATTTGTTTGGCTCCCCCGTAGTTTTTAAAACCCGGAACAATTTTCTGAGGAAGGATTTGAGTTGGATGAGAATTTCCCCTTAATTTGTCAACCAGAAGAAGGAAGAATTGTGACAGACGAGGTGGGAAAGGAGACCCTGTGTGGTACCTTGACTGGAAGCACAGAGCTAGGCAGCACATATTTGAGGTTCTGGAAACTGACTTTTTCAAATCACCCATGTTTTGCCCTTGGAAAGTCTCTAGGTTACTTTCAAGAATCCAAGTTTTAATATCATTGATTTAGAAAATTTCAATAATTTGCAGAAGGCCACACGGATTAACTTGTAGTTCAAACTTCCTGACCTCAGAAACCAAGTTCTTAACCACTAGACTTAGTCCATTTATTTTTATTAAAGATAAATTCTACATAGAAATAAATGCCCATAACTCTTTAATATTTGCAAGTATCACACTGTCTCATTTACATCTCTCATTGTACAATTAGGCTATTTTAATAGCTTTGATCTGTAACAATGTCTTTTTAACTGGGATTTTTTTCCCTTCACATAGTTCTAATTTCTGGAAATTGAATTTAAGCCTCAGGAAATAGTATATCAATTGGAATTATCAAATAAACTTTCTACATTTCAATTTAGGAAATTTTATCCTAGTGAGGCAGTTATGTTTAAAAGTTTTTTTTTTTTTTTCTTCAGTGTTCAGACTTACAGTTTGGCTGTTCTAAGCTTCTCTAGGTTTTTTTTGTGTGTGTTCCACTTTATATTAGTACAATGCTACAACATTACTATTAGATAAACATTTCAGCTTCATTCATTAGGAAAACCTCACAGTTTTGTTCTAAAAACATTAATCATAGTAATTGCACTAAATTAATACAGTACATTCAAAATAATCTGTTTGCCTCTGCCAGCTGGAAATCTACTTCTCACTAGGGAATAACATACAACCGCTATAGAGAGATCAAGCTGGCGTTCCTCTACTAGAGTACTTTAACTGTTTTATACTGTTGACAGTGAAGGTTACAATATTTTCCTTGTATTTTCTCAAAATATTGTGGCTTACCATCAAGAAATCATTTTGAGGTATAGAAAAATATTGCACTTGCCTTTAAAAAAAATCCAGAAAAGGAGGGGTAAAGTGAGGGAAGGTGAAAGGAAGGGAGAAAGGGAGGAAAGGGGAGAGGAAGGAAGGAAAGAGGGAAGGAAGGAAGGAAAAAAAAGATCAAAAGAAGTGAGATAAGTAGTAAGAAAAGAAAGAAAAGAAATTAGAGTTGGGAGGGAGCTTAGCTATCAACCAGGTTAATTATTTCATTTTCTGGATTGGCATATCACTATCCAGTAAAATTTGGGACTATAATCCATATATTTTATTGATTATCAGAGAAACAATGGATCAACTTTCCCAAAGAGGTAACTTCTTTGTCATGAAATAACCTCTTTTTTATACTCATGTTTTGATAGCTATCTGATTTCCTTGTATTTTATTTTGACTTTTCCCCCCTCAGAGTTACTATGAATAGTTGTGAAATAAACAATGAAAACCTATTATTTACAAACCAAAAAACAGACTCATGGACATAGAAGAACTATGGTTACCAAAGGGGAAAGGTGGGGGGGTACAAATTAGGGGTTAGGATTAACAGACACACATTACTATGCAAAAAATAGATAAAAAACGAGGACCTACTATATAGAGCAGGGAACTATATTCAGTTTCTAGTAATAACATATAATGGAAAAGAATCTGAAAAAAAATACGTATGTATAACTGCATCACTTTGCTGTATACCTGAAACTAACACTGTAAATCAACTATACTTCAATAACAAATTAAAAAAAAAGGAAACGTGTAAGCTTTTTGGATGCAGTGGATATGGTGGATATTTAAAGGTGTCACAGGAAGAGCTGTGGTGCCCTGGTTTCTGCCCAACAGGGTGACCTACTTTAGCTCAGATTCTAACCTAGAAATTATTTTTCCTACCTTATAGTGAATAATATAAAATGCCCCATCTACCACTGCTGAAGTTTGAACACAGATGCAGGAGGCAATAATAGAAAGAGATAGTTTCAGAACCAGGTAAGTAGGTGTGTGTGTGTATATATATAAGTAGGTGTGTGTGTGTGTGTGTGTGTGTATATATACTTTCTCTACTAACGAATACCTCATGATAAGTATTTTGCAGAGCTTACTACAGGAATTCTCCCTAGAAATAACACTAATAAGACTACATGCTTCAATAAATAATCAGAGGCAGAAGCTTTGTTCATATAAAGTATATTCTTAAGGTTTGACGGAGAGTCTCCAAGTCCACCAACATTCTGGAGTTACTGTCTTTTTTTTTTTTTTTTTTAATACAACTTTATCTCCAACCCCATACTTTTTGGATAATCCTTGCCAAAAATTTTGTGAATAATCAAGGGAATGTTTATGTTCTCAAAGAGTTAGGACATACTTCATTCTTCTTCCCATTCTTCTAGAAAGTTCAACCCTTTAAACACCACCTCGCTTTTTCTGTCTTCCAAAGAAGCACTAAAAAGGGTAGCTGTAGGTAGCAATCATTACTATAGATTTTCTTGGAATGTGGCCCGTTGTAGGATGGCACATAAATCATTTACAATCAAATACTGCACATTTTTATTCAGGTTTTATCACCCCTGGAAATTCCATGCAAGTTTACTTCCTCCTCAGTGTCAAAGCAAAACTGTATCAGCCAGAGTTAAATACTCAGGAAAGACTTCACTCAGGACTATGGCAAAAAGAGACTGAACTCAACTCCACTGAAACAGAAGGTGGGAGAGTGTTTAAGCACTAGGGGGAGCTAGTGGGAAAGTATTGGAGGACTTAAGAAGGGAAGTTGGTCAATGTGATTAGGCCACTTGTGTTTAATAGTTGATTAATTTGTTCTTATCAAAGTCAAGCCTCTACCCTCTAATCAAAACTGGTGTTAATGGGTTCTGTCTTTCTTAATGATTGCATTTCAAAGGCGTGGCTTCCAGGTCCTTAGGAAAGACATTCCTGGTTGCTAAATAGGCAATAGGATGGGAGAAGATTTACATCTCAAAGGCGCAGTGAAAGAATTTATAATTTTCTAAAGTAAAACTCTACGAAAAGGGAAGTCAGAGAACTAAAGTCCGGAAGAAGGCTGTCTAAAGTTTAATTAAGCTGGGGAGATTCCAAAATTAAAGCCATTTTGGAAATCAGTTTCCTAGCCTCAAGCACACTGCTCAGCCATTTACTCTTTTCACATTTTCCACATATCCCTTTTCTTCTTCTTCTCTCTCTTCCTTCCTTCCTTCCTTCCTTCCTTCCTTCCTTCCTTCCTTCCTTCCTTCCTTCCTTCCTTCCTTCCGTTCATTTACATTATCCTTGGGTATGCCCCCAAACTCCACGTCCCACTTCATTTAGTATGCAGGAAAAAAATGTTATCTGTTTTCTCGTTTTCTTTCAGAAAATAGCATATGCCGAGCAAGTAGGCTGAGGAAAATTTCACCTTTCCCACCACCAGGGCTCTTTTCCTAAGCAAGATATTATTCACACTCGTGTGAATTGAGTCCATTCTTTGTTTATGAAGCCTGCTGCCATCTGTTCTTTATTCGAACATTATATTTCCTTCATCATAAGAAAACAATGGTCACGATTCCAATAGAACTAACATGAGACCAGGAAAAACTCCATTCAAATATGTTCCCAAACTTGCCCACAGGGCAAGTGATTTTGGTAGATCTGTGTCCGTGCCTTTAATAAATGCAGAGGAGCAGTAGGAAAGGGTAAATAACTCATATATCTTTGCTACTGGGAAAGTCCTTCCTTGTTCATGTAATGTGGGTTTTACACTATTCTCTTAGGGATATATGAGTTTGCGTGCAGTCTCTTTACTTACTAAGCATTCATTAAGCTGATTACCAAATGCATGCATTTTAGTGTTTAAAGTCAGAGACTTTTTATTGTTTTTCCAACTCTGCATTGCTATTTTTACGAAGCCACAAAAGCACACACCTCTCAAAGGGGAGTTAATGGACTAGTTTTGCCTGTTTTCTAGTTCAGAAGAGTAATCCCCATAGGGAAAAATCAGTTTCATTAACCATTGCTGGAGCACGTTCCTGCTTTAAAATGCTGCCTTGTGGCTTTTAGTGGGTGTCTGTGAAGAAAAGTGACAGAGGATTTGATGCCATAGGTCCGACCTTCACTTCCTGGGTATAGCTGCTGCTCATTATAGAATGTCCTTGTGCACTAGCTTGAGGAATTTTCCCTCCACCCCGAGGGCCCGCATGTAGGGGTAATAATGGGTCTTGATTTTTTACCTCCATTATTAAACTAGCAGACTGGTATCTGGAAGAAGATTTTGACAATCTAATGAATGATGTGTTATAATTATGCTGAAACCACTGGACCCTTGTTAACTTTTCATCAGTCACCATGTTACCACAGAACTCGTTAAAGCTGAGATGTAGATAAAATGGAATAGACTGACTGTGAGTCTCTATAGTTGAAGACTATGTCAGCAGCTAGAAGAATGCATTCAGAATGGCCATGTTTTTTGTTTGTTTGAAGAGACGATCCGTGGGTTTTTAAATTTTTAATTTTTTAGAAACATTGCTGTGACAGTATTATGACTTTTAAACTTCCCTTTACATCTTGTATGATATATCTTTGTCAATTTTATAATTTTATAAGCTTATTGCTTTGCAAGATTTTCCATTTATCATTTTGACTCCATTAGTCTATTAGAGAGAAACGTGTTGACGGAATAGGTACACTGGTAAATCATTTGTGAATAAATTGATGAACTCAGTTTGTAATATTCAGCCTGAATATTGTAGATCCTTATTCTTTACATTGGATATTTAAAATGTGGCCTAATTTACAATGAATGTGACTGCAACAGATATAGATTAATAAGCATAATATATTATAGTTAAATTATTATGAACAACCTCTTCACATTGGTGATTTGTTTCTTTATTTTTTATTTGTCAGTCTGGCTAGAAGCTTGTCGATTTTATTAATTGTTTGAAAAAGGATCAAGTTTTGTTTGTATTGATTTTTCTCTACTGATTTTCTGTTTTCAGTTGAATTAATTTCTGTTCTTTATTATCCTCTTCTTTCCGCTTACTTTGAGTTTATTTTGTATTCTTTTCCTAGTTTCTTTAGGTAGAAACTTAGATTGCTGATTTGAGAACTTTTTCTCTTATAGTATAATCATGTAATAGAATAATTTTCTAAGTACTGCATAACTGCATCCCACAAATTTTTATTTTTTTATATTTTCCTTTACATCTGTTCAATTGTTTTCTAATTTCCTATGAGGCTTCCTCATTGACACATGAATTATTTAAAATTATTTAAAATTATGTTTAATTTTTTATTGTGTAGTTACAATTACCTTCCTATTTTTGATTTGGTCTTTACTTTGTGGTCACAAAACATACTTCGTGTTTTGCATTTTTTTTTACATTTATTAAGATTTGTTTTATGTCTTGGGGTATGATTTATTTTGCTGTATATTGCATGTGCACTTGAGAAAAATGTGTATTTTTCTGTTATTTTTGAAATATATGTAATTGCTATTTGATCCAATTAATCGATGATTTACTGGGACAAGAGTGTTGAAGTGTCCAAATATAATTGTACATTTTTCCATATCTCTTTTCAGTTTTACTAATTTTGTTTTATGTATTTTGAATGCTGTTTTTAAGTGTATTCATCTTTAGATTGTTATATATTTTTGGTGAAATGGTCATTTTATTACTATGTAATGTTTCCCTTTACCCATGGTCATTTTCCTTGCTCTGAAGTTTACTTTGCCTAATATTAATGGAGCCACTTCAGCTTTCATTTCATTAGTGTTTGCATGAGCTATCACTTTCCATCCTTTTACTTTAAACATACTTACATCATATAGTTTTAGTGGGTTTTATAAACAGCATATAGTTGAGATTTTTTAAAAAATCCAATCAAACTATATATTTTAACTGATATATTTAGATCATTTACATTTATTGTAATTTTTGATTTGGGTTTCCTTTTTTTTAACTACCAACATTTTAGTATTTGTATTTAGTATCTTAGCATTTTTTTTTTTTTTGGTTTGTTACACATCTTTTTATTTTTGTTCTTTTATTTCTATTTTCCAATCTTTTTTTAATGTTATTCAAATTTTCTCAGCTTTCCAGTTTAGTTTATGTTTTGAGTTTCCTTACCCTGCTCTGCACTTTCTAGAGTGTGGACAGAGAATGAAAAAAGCAACAGGAATTTGTCTCATGTTCTTTGAATCATAGTTTCTCTGGCCAGAGAAAAGGGAGTTTTAGAGTTTTAGGTAGTTACCCATTATCACTGCTATGACTTTGCTATTCCTGCTTCCATGCCATTGTCTGGGTTTCGGGGTGGTAGGGAAGGGAAGAAAAAATAAACAGATTTCCTTCACTCTCTCTGCCTTATAAAGAAACCCTCTCCTTCTACTTGGAAATAGAGAGCTTCTGTTGGAATTTTTTTATCTGTATCCAGTACACATGTCTGGGTTCTTAGCTACCTTTGGGGAATGAAAATAAAATTAACTCACTTTAATTTCAAGGGAACTAAAGTTCTGATCTTCATCTCCCTTCTTGCTGCTACCACTTAGCTTTTAGAGTTCTCAAATAGCTGCTCCATGCATTCTATCTAAGATTTGTAGTAGCATTCAGTGAGAAAACCAGAGTGGGGTATACATATTTTACTTTCTCCAAACCAGAATCTTTGAAAGTATTTTCTGTTGTTTCATCAAAGAGTCTTTATGATATATGGCTAATAAAAATGTCACTTTTTTTTTTCAAGAGGGCAGATTAATATAGTAAGTAAAATCATGGTGTCTTGGAACAGACTAGTTGATACTCACTGATTCTGTATGCAGCCACTTTAAGTCTTAGTTTCTATTTGATACTTGTAATACCAATATCTTAGCATTGTTATAAGGAATATATTAAAAATTACAAGGATGCAGAGCAGTACCTAGCAAATAGTAAACACTATATAAATGAAAGCAATCGTTAGTGTGTGATTGAACACTGCATCTTATAATCATGAAACTAAATGGAGAATATACTCAAATAAAGAGAAAACAATAATCTAAAATCTAAATTGTGGGTGTGATAGTATAGTCAGCAATTCTTTACAGTTTTGAACATCAGAAGAAGAGTAAATTGCTAAAACTAAAACACAAAATGAAAGAAAGAAGATTATATAAGAATCTATTTAATATAATTTGGGGCAAATTATGATAAAATGTGTCATTTAAATCTATATTTTATGTTTGTGAAATTTGTGATAGGGTGATCTTTTTTCCTATCATTTAAATTTGCTTAAATGATACAATTTGCACCTGTTTGAAACATTTTCTTCCAAGCAAAATAATTACCATGAATTGCAATCACAATAAACATTGTTTTATATATGGTCATTATATTTGTGGGTATGGTTGAAATACTATCTTCTTTCTTTAGTTTATTACATTAAAAAGATGTACACTTATTGTGAATCTATGCAAAGTTCTATGCTAGGCTTTGATTGAACAATTCTCCTCAAACATTTTGCTCAAAACTGAACTCAGTGAAGTGGTCTCTGTCCTCTCTAGCAAAAATTTCATGCATTGAATTTATGTAGCACCTTTCCGGTTTGTTTTCTTCTTAGCATTTATCTCTATATAACTTACCTAATATCCTGTGCATTTTACTTATGTGTTATTTTATTGTCTGTTTCCTTCTTTGGATATAAGCTCCATGCACAAAAGGATTACTGTTTTATTTACTACTTTACCACCAGCACCTCGATAATTGCCTAGTACATATTAGGAGCTCAATGAATTTGAGGAATACAAGGTTTAATGGACATATATGATTTTTGCTTCTTAAGATGTACAATGATTATGAAAGATCAAATATATATACCTTAATTTAATAATACCAACATTGGTGCATTCAGAATGTAAAGAACAGTATTTATGGGGAGGCAGTAGGATGTCGTAGTAAGAGCAGGTCTGAGTTCACATACTTGCTCCAACATTTCTTAGTTACATAAACATGAGAAAATTATTCCATCTCCCTCAGTTTCCTAATATGCATAAACAGTAATATAAAAAATAATACTTTTTTGGGTATTAATTGAGTGAATGCATTCAAAGATCTTTAACAGTGACTAGCACACAGAAGACTCTTAGTGGTTAGCAATTATACATATTATTAGTTACTCAAAAGTCTCTTCATAGTAAACATAGAACACGCACTCTTTTATTACTTATTCAATATTTATTATTATTTAGCACTCTTTTATTTCAGATGACAAAAAAGAGTTAAACAAAAGAGGTGATAACTGACCAAACTGGAACTTGCAACCAAATTCTTCTAAATTGAAAGCCATGTTATTTCTTTCATGTTGTATCACCTTCAAATATTTACTGTATTTCAGTGCAGGGTACAGTTATGTGTTCCATACCATGGAGGGTATAAAATAAGGTCCCGAGACATCGATGTTCATCATTTAATATTCTAGGGAAGGTCTTCCCAGATTAAAAACTGTGTGTGTGTGTGTGTGGAGGGGTTACATTGCACCTAACAGTGCTGTTTATTTGCTTTCAACTTTCAAAATGAACCCATGGACAAAATATGGAATTCTTAAAATATGACTAGAGAAGAGAATGTAAATGTTATCTGACAATTATGGCATTTTAAAACTAAAAGTTCAGCTAAAAGTATGACAGATGGGAGAGGATAAGTAAAATATATCAAAGGAATAAGGCACAGTTATTTTTGTAACTGAATATAGAGATCAGCTAAACAAAAGATTAGGCAGAGTTGATGGGGCAAGCACCAAAATTCAAAATGTCAGCTTTGGGAAGGAAGAAGAGATTGTGTGAGTTAAATTCTTTTATTTAAAAAAAAATCTTAAAATGAAAAAGGAATAAATAAAAAAAATCTATATTGGTTATTAAAGTTAAGGAACTAACCACCCAAAGAAACTCAAAACAGAGACAGTTGAAAGTAGTTGCTACAGGGAAAAAAACCTTGTGTTTGTGAGGTATAGGGCATGGTATAAATCCTTCTGTAAACTTTTATTTCTACCACTTTCATTTATTACTTGCCTAAAAATTGAAAATGGAAAAAAAATAATTGGTTCAAACTTTATGTGTTGGGCGATTCCAATATTACAAAAATTTCCTATCTTTAATTTTATGACCATGCACTGAAAGGAAATTTGTAATAAAAATATCATAAAATAGTGGGCAGTATGGAATTCTAACATTTGATAGTAAACTTTAAATACTGACATCTTAAAAAAATAGCATTTATTAAGTGCCAGCAGTTTTTTGCTTACTCTGAATCTCAATTTTTTTTGAGAAAATATCTTTTGTTTTTCTGTGAGTTTTAATAATGTTCTTATTTGAGTTAAACATTGGAAAAAAACTTTAAATCTGACATTTTGTGTAGCTATTTTTCTTTCTATGAATTAAAGAAAATAACTTTTTCTAAAGTATTTTAGAGAAGCTTAAGGAACACATAGATTCAGCTTTGGCCTTAATATTATGGATAAGGACTTCAAATTAGAGTTTTATTGAAAAAAGTCTCTGCTTTCCTGGAGGTCTTCTCAATTTGCTATTTTAGTGGTTCAGAAGAACAAAAAGTACTTTAGTTACTTCTTATTTTATTAGCTTAATTGTTAGAGTAGAATGAAAGACTGCCTGGAGCTAGTTTCTCTCGAAAAACAATACACTTGACAAAGTGATAATGTTTCAGTCGAAAGCAAGCTGTAATTATTTACTATGTCAGAAGGGGTGACTGCTCTCTCTAGCATTTCTGAACCTTCTCAGTGAAAACAGGTAACATCTTCGTAACACCATCCTGCATCCGCTATGGCAGGCTGGGTATGGAAATGTAGCTCCCGATTCTCTTTTTGTTGTTGCTGTTTCCAAAGCATAAAATTTGTTTGTTTCAAGGCATAAAATTTGACTAACCAGATAGCTGCTTAAAACTTAAAGTCATTGACCATTAAACACTTGAGCATGAGAATCAAGTTGTTAAGAGTGTTTAGATGGGCTCCCTGAAATTATCATTCAAAATACAATGACCCAATTTAGAATATAATGACTGTCCGACCTGATCTAACCACACCTAAGGATAAGGATAATGCTACGAGAAGTGAGTGATTCAGTCCTAATTCATCACGGGTTGCCCCAAAGCCACCGTTACCTGTGGATTTAGGCCCCCCAAATATAGTTTACTTGTAATAGTAAAAAGGGAATTTGTCAGAGTGATATTTTCTGGAAAATTTTTATGATGTAATTACAGCTGGGTATCCTCACTTTGCATAGGCTTTATATGTTATCTACATAACATGTTCTTTAACATGTATATTTTACTAGACTAATCATTTTGGCTCAGTGGTGAGTTTTTATGGGATCTATCTGAACCAGAAAAGCCAATTAAAGTTTTAAGATTTTCTACATTAAATTAGTGATGTAAATGGAAACAGTGATCTCAACAAAGCAAGATCTCATATTAAGTGAAATGAATCAATAAAAAAACACTTAATTACCAGAAGTAAATCCAATTATTTTTCTAAACACGTACTCCCCTTAAATCTCTAACTAACAGCAACCACATCAGGGGAAATTTCTTTTGACATTGGTTATTGAAAAAATGCTCAACCATCTTAACTCAAAAACATTGGCACTAGAATATAGCCCTATAAAGCTATAAATACATTGGTGATGGAGTTACACACTGACCTGTCGAAAGTTGAGAACAGTATTACCTTAACTAATGTCTATGTCAAAGTGTATCAGATTGGTTTTCAGCTGCAAAACTGATTTATTTATGCTATATTAGCATGCCAAAAAATTGAGATTATTCAGCCAATAGATTTCTGTGTTTTTGTTTAAAATAAGAGACCACCAGAATATAGATTTGCTTCTTCTAGTTTTGTGTGACATGCTCAAAATAAAATTAGTTCAACTGATTCTAGTATATCTGCTAGTTTGGGCTCTAGTTTTAAAGAGGTAGAAGTATAAACTTTAAAAGGAAATTTTTTCAGTTAAATTTCAGGCTGTCTTAAATTGAATGCAACAGAGTTATGGAGGTCCCGGGATCTCCCCAGCACCTCCACTAAAATTGATTCTAGAAGCCCAGCACGGAGTAGTTTTCCTAGCCCTTCTAAGATTCTGTAATCTACCTCATGCTGTATTAAGTCCCTGCTTTCCTGCTTATTTTCTAGGCAAAGTCCACCGTGTGAGCTGAAGTTAGAGAGAAGCAAGGTCAACTATGAACATATTGGGTCTTTTTCAATGTACGTTACTAATTTCACTCCATCTACTTTCCCAAATCTTGCTGTTCTCTAGATCTACTCAGCTTTCTAAGAAATTGCCAAACTCTCTTCTTAAGTGGCTGGACTGTTTTTCATTCTCACCAGCGATGCTTGAGAGTGAGCTCCTGTTGCTCTGCGTCCTCACCAGCCATGGGTATTGTCAGTTTTATTTTATTGTGTATTTTTAGCCATTTGCAAGTAGACAGTGGTGTTACGTTGTTGTTTTAATTTGTATTTCCCTAGGGACAAATGAGTTTGAGTATTTTTTATGTTCCTTTGCCACATGTATGTATCTTTTCTTCAGTGAGATGTGAGCTCAGTTCTTTTAAACTTTTTTTAAAATTGGGGTGTTTGTTTTCTTAATGTTGAGTTTTAATTGTTCTTTTTGTATTTTTATCTTATTTCTCAACTTTACTGAGGTATAATTGACAAATAAAAATTGTGTATTTTTAAGATGTATGAGCTGATGCCTTGATGTACATATACATGGTGAAATGTTGGCCACAATCAAGCTAATTAACATACCCATCACATCACGTAGTTATTGGTTTTGTATTTTGGATGCAAGTTTTTATCACATATATGTTTTGTAATTTTTTCTCCCAGGCTGTGACTTGTCTTTTCATTCTCTTAACAGTGTTTTTACAGAGAAGAAGTTTTTAATTTCTAAAAAATCCTAACTAATCAACTTTTTCTTCCATTCATTATGTTTTTGGTGTTGTAGCTAAAAATTGATCACCAAACCCAAGGTCACTTAGGTTTTTCTCTTATGTTTTCTTCTAGAAATTTCACAGTTTTGTGTTTCACAGTTAGATCTATGTTCCATTTTGGTTAATTTTTTGTGTAAGTAATAAGGTTGTCAAGTTGGTCTAGATTCTTTATATATATATATATATATATATATATATATATATCCATATGTATGGATATTCCACTGACTTTAGAGTATTTCTGACTTTAGAGTATTTTTTACAACTGTGGCAAGTGGAGTCCTTCACATTCTGAATCTTATCTGCCTACTTCCTTCTACCAGCCACCTTCCTCTCTCAGCCACTTCCCAACTGTGTTTCATTTATTCATTAATTTACTCCCACATTCATTTGTATAAAAGGAAAATGCAAAGGACCCGTCGTGTCTGGACATTTTGCTGGATTATACTGCTTGACTTGCTCTTTTCTGATATTTCACTTGCATTTATCCCTCCAAGTCATCACTCAAACTGTCTCCTCTCAGGTCTTCCTCAGAGTTAATCTTTACTGTTACTTCAAGTCAGAGCTCAGAAGTTGTATCTCTGTGGAGTCTTCCCAATTCCCTTCTTTGCTTCAGCAAAACCAGTTCTTTTCCCTGCTGGCTCTGTAGTCCCTACTGTAACTGCCTAAGGTAATCTAGTAACCCTTTGTTCAAGTCACCACTGTGTCAGCATATCAATCATTTTACATTTTATTATTTAGCTTGATACTTGACTATCTCCCCTCATCCACCAATACATACTAGATTGAGGAGACTTTGTGGCCACTGGTTATGACTTACTCATCTCCTTACCATAGCATCTGACATAGTGTTGATCACTCAGATACTGCTTGGTAAGCCAGCATATTTTAAAATAAATGCAATCATTAAAAATGAGCAAAGGATATGAGAAGTTATTTTTCCAAAGACATACAGATGGAGATTCCTCAAAAAATTAAAAATAGAACTACCATATGATCCAGCAAGTCTACTTTTGGGTACTTATCTGAAGAAAATGAACACACTAATTAGAAAAGATACATGCACCCCTATGTTCATTCCAGCACTATTTAGAATAGCCAAGATATGTAAGCAATTTAAGTGCCCATCAACAGATGAATGGATAAAGATGTTATATGTGCATATTCCTTTGTGTGTATATATTATATTATACACAATGGAATATTACTTCACCATAAAAAGGAATGGAATCTTGCCATTTTCAATAATATGAATGGGCCCAGAGGGTATTATGCTAAGTGAAGTAAGTCAGAGGAAGACACATACTGTATGCTTTCACTTGTATGTAGAGTCTAAAAGACAAAACAAATGAACAAACAAAACAGAAACAGAATTATAGATACAGAGAACAAACAGGTAGTTGCCATAAGGGAAGGGAGTAGGGGAAGAATAGGTGAAGGAGATTATTTATTTCACAAACTTCCAGTTGTGAAATAAATAAGTCACCGATACGAAATGTACAATGAGGGGAATAACT
Source organism: Camelus bactrianus (assembly GCF_048773025.1). Lineage (NCBI taxonomy): Eukaryota > Metazoa > Chordata > Mammalia > Artiodactyla > Camelidae > Camelus > Camelus bactrianus. The sequence continues at coordinate 19,297,224 of NC_133563.1, read as the reverse complement.
CTGTAATATCCTAGTATGGTGACATATTATTACTAGATTTATTGCTGGGATATTTTGAAATGTATAGAAATATCAGATCACTATGTTGTGTAACAGGAACTAACATGGTGTCAGCTATACTTCAAAAACAAACAAATAGAAAAAGAGATCAAATTTGTGATTCTCAGAGGCAGGGTGGAGGGAGAGTGTATTGGATGAAGGCAGACAAAATGTACAAATTTCCAGTTATAAGACAAATAACTACTAAGGATGTGATGTACAACATGATACTATAATTAGCCCTGCTGTACATTGTATATGAAAGTTGTTAAGGGAACAAGTCCTAAGACTTCTTCTCATTACAGGGAAAACATTTTTTTCAATTTCTTTAATTTTATGTCTATGTAAGATAATGAATGTTCACTAGCTTATTATTGTGATGACCACTTCATGATGTATGTAAGTCAAATCATAATGCTGTACACCTTTAACGTTTACAGTGCTGTATTTCAATTGTATTTCCATAAAACTGGAAGAAAAAAACAATAAAAAATACGGTATTTTTGACAAATAATTTCATTTCATAGACACCTTTCCTGTTACTCTTTAATTCACATGAAATGCAGCCCACATATTATCAAGGTAATTAATTCTGCAATTTTTAGTACAAGTTTGTTATTGATTTTTTAATGGCATGAATTCAAGGGATGATTAAAAATCAGAAAACATAATCTTTATAATAGGAAAGCTAGATATAGGAATATATATGCCAATGAGTGTGTACACACACACACTCCTCATAATTCACTTTCTCATACACTCTCATCCCACTTGATGCCCCAGAGAGGATGAGAAACGTGGTTCTAGTCCGCACATTCTGCATCCTCTGCTGGTGACATCTAGCTTGCCATGTAGCTTCAAGTCAGGGCACATCTTCAGATTCCTGGTATAATTTGGATGACTTTTAATTACATCCTCCTACAAACATAGGATTGTTTAAACGTTTTGAACATTAATGGCCTACATCTTCATTTAAGAAAGAAGTATATTTATCTAGGCAGTGCATGTAGTCCTAACAATAGGTATTCAGGAAAATACTGGCAAAAATTAGGGGATTCAGAAGAATGGGATGGGGCCTAGAAACATAGAAGAGAGGATCTAGCAGGGACGCTTATGGAGGAGGGCACGCTGAGGAGCAGAAGGTGCAGTAGTCACTGGAGAGAAGGAGTGAGATTCAGTACTCAGGTTACCTGGGGGAAGATGGGTAGTCAGTGGTGATGCATGAAGTCCTTAAATCACTGTTTTCTGAATAAGTGTTCTATCCATCTTAATTCCACTGGGTATTCTGAGGAAGCATGTTCTAAACTCAAATAATCTGGGGAATGCCTCATCAGTACACACTCATGATGAAAGACAATTATCTGTTTCTGATTAAAACAAGGAAAGTATATTCAAGATTCTCAGAAGTTTCCTACACTAAGGGAACTTAGTTTTTTTTGTTTTGTTTTGTTTTTTGTTTTTTGTTTTTTTCAGAATTTTCCAAGCTTTTTATTTTTTTTTTCTCCCTATGTCATTCTAGTCCATGTAATGAGTCTTGGATAATATTCTTGTATTTCTTTAGTTTTTATTCATTCTCATCATTTGCCTTTTCCATTTTCCAGCAGAGCTTGGTCTGAAATGTCTTTTGCTTTTCTGTTAACAGAGTCCCAGAAGGCACACAGAATTTATCTATTTTCCCCCTTCTTTCCTGGAGAGTAGTGTTACATCATGAATTGTGTAACACTTAATCATAATAGTGCCAAAGGCTGTGCTAAACATGTGCAAAGAAACAGCTCCATGTTATTCTTAGGAATGTGCCAAATCAGGGTGAATTTCATGTACTTTATTTTGGCTAGAGATTTCTGATATTTTTAAAATCCCCAGTATTGTTTTCCAACATTAAACTGCCAATAATTATTTCTTATCATAACAAGAATATGCACTCATACAAAAAATTCAGGTAATTTACTTTTCTGTATTTTAGTACTCAGACTCTGAATTGCACTAAGGGAAAAAACTAAATGCTATGATTATTGTTACTTAAATTACATGCATTTTCTCCATGGAGAAACCTCTGCTTTATGTTCATTGAGTTGTCTCTCTTAGGTGTAGCCCTCAGATGTTATCAGCAATCTTAGTTTCATTATTTTGGCCAGACATAAAGAGAGAATTTGAAGGGAATGATGCCAATACTGACTTTTAGCATCCTGGGATCAGGTTTCATTTTTAATTTTAGTCTTTTTCCTAACAGTGCTAGATCTTGTAGTATAGGCTAATGGTTGTCCCCAATACCGATTTCCCGTTCTTCCATGATCAGAATTTTAGTTGAAAAAACATAGCAATGAAGATTTTACTTCATAGCCTTTCTTGCATCTAGAGGTGGTCATGTGACTAAATTCAGGTCAAAAAGGATGTCAGTAGAAGTTCCGTGTATCAGCTGCCAGAAGTCTTCCTTTGCTCTCATCCTTCTCCTTTTCTCTTAACTAATGCCTGGTGCTTGGGACCACGAGGAATGACATCCCTCAGGGGACACAGGTTGCCTGGATCCCTGCCAGGATCCCTAAGGAGCAGGACATAGCCCTGCATCACCTTCTTAAGACTGTGACACGCAATATAGAGAAAAATACACTTCGATCTTGCTTAGGCCACTTCCTTATTGATTCATTTATTCACTAGCAGCCAAACCCAGTAACATACACCCACTTAGGGCTTGGTTAGGAAAGCGAGGAAGAGGAAATTGTGCTTGCAGCTCTACTATAGGAGAAAACTAATTTTTTAGAATAGTGCATGCTGTACCACACCATTGTCTTTCCTGTTAATGATTTATTATCACTATTTAAATATCAGTCATTCTAAATGAATACATAAACAAGAGTCAAGAGAGTGTCATGGAAAAAACCATAGGCTAAAATGCTTAAAACCGTAAGTGACAAGATTCAAAACCTAGTTTTGCTGCTCACTGAAGTGATATTACAGCTTTCTTCTCAGAGCTTCAGTTTCCTTGGGGTATAATAAAGCCAAAAGAAGAGTTTGAAGAGTAAATAAGATGATGTATTTTAAAGTGTATAACCAAGTGCCTGCACAGAACAGGCCCTTAATACTTGTTAGCTCTCCTTGTTCTTTCTCTACTACATAAAAGGTTTTCTACTGAATCCTGGAGGGTGGGAGCAGTATGATGATGATGACAACAACATAAAGTACAATTTCTACCTTTAAGAAATCCATAACCTGGTTAGGGGAAGGAAAACAATTATTTGTTTCCACCTCTTATTAAACAATCACCCTACAACTCTCATACCAGTCATCATCATTCCAAAGTTCTTTTCTCTCTTTGGACCTGCCTACTAATGACTATCATGGTAATTTAACAGAGAGGTATTTACAGAGACACATAATTTCCTAAATGTGGACGCATACATTTCCTTTAATCCTAGGTCAGACCAAGTTGTTTTTTCTTTACTGAAGGATAACCTAATAAAGACACACAGTAAGTTGCAACTTTAGTTATAACATTAATATAGCTTCTCTCTCGAGCTCATTGCCCAGAACTTATATGGTTCTCAAATCTCCCTCAAAACGCAGTTGTAAAGCTAGATGTGAGTCCTACCAAATTTGAATCTCCTGAAGTGAGAAGTTTCTGTTATATTAAGGCGTTAAGATGTTTTAATGTTTAGCCAAGTTTGGGAAGCAGTGTGATTGGCAGCTAGGTGTTGGCCTGTCTCAATGAGGCACACAGAGGCCATCTCACCCCACATCATAGGGACTGTCTCATTTAGGATCTTTTTTTGTGAACTATCCTGTCAGTCTCCTTTCTTATTCCAGAATCACTCCCTTTTAAGATATTTAACCCTGTAATTTCTCCTCCTTCAAGGGCAGGCCTTTTCCTAGCAAGGATATAAGAATCATTTTAATCATTAAAGATTAGTATAATAACCCCCATACATATAATAATAAATAATAAATATAAATAAATAACATATATATTATATAGTAGGAAAGAACAACTTCCTTATAGAATATGGTACCATGTTTTTTATACTTTGTCATGTATCAGAATCACCTGGGGGATTTGTTAACACTGCTTCCTGGGCCTCCCTCACCCCTAGAGTTTCTAACATAGTAGCTTAAGGTAGCCTTAAAATTTTATGTTTCTACCAAGTATCCAGGTGATGCTGATACTTTGTGTCTAAGTGCTGCAATTTAAGAACCACCAATAAATAAAACCAATAAACACAAGATCACATGTAATAAATGAACATAGTTTGTGCAAAGCTGGGAGAGATTAGAATTGCTCTGTTGATCAAAGGACATATCCCAAATAAAGGGAACTTGCAGAGACCTTTGCGATTGGCTGTAAGGAGAGAACATTTTGAGTGAACAGTGTGAGTGGAAGCCATGTGTATTTCAGGTATGTATATCAAATGCGTCTGGATGAAGTGTGAAGTTTGCAAAAGGAAGAAATGGAGATATCTTAAACTAAACTGGTACCAGATTTAACTGTAAGTATGAAGAGTAAATAAACATAGTGGACAAAAAATAAAATGATGGACTTTGAAGTCCGATTAACAAAAATCCCAGGTATAGTTGCCCAATCTTGGGCAAATTGTTCAGCTTTTATGGGTCTCAATATATTTTTCAGTAAAATGGATTTAGTTCCTTTGGCCACTGGAAAGACTTAAGGATAAAATGCATACTTGGTGCTTGACACAATTCCTAGCCTGTTGTATTCAATAAATGTCAACTTTATTTGTTGTCATTTTTTTATTTGTTCTCATCTCTGATCTCCACTTGGGTGGTCATGGTCCAGTTATGAACCCCATGAGTCTGCTGTTTAAGGTTTCATATTATTGTGGTCTACTAGTTAGGCAGTATTTCACCACAGATTCATGCTTATTCTTCTTTTAAAAATGTGTAATTCACAGTCTTGTTTTTCATTGTCTAGGTTTCATGATTCTAACACTTTAAAATATCCCTTTTAAGGTGGAAATATTTAATAGTTCAATATCTAACTGTTTAGTGCAAAGGGAGCCCTCCTTAGATAATTTATTAATTTCATTAATATGTATCTTGAAAAAAGGAAAAAAAATAGATATATTATTTTAGTTCTGGAAATTACTTAGCAAAAAAAAGAGCATTTCTTTCATTATCTTTGAAGTACTGAATGTATGCATAGGCATCATGAAGTATCTGAAGAAGGGTTTTCTTTTAAAGAGAATATTCTTCCTATTATGATTTGAGAGAATTAAGCTTGGTTAATTTTATATATTTCTTGAACTAATGAAATTATTGGGAAAAAAGTGATTCTTTCAATTCCTTTTATTTTGCCTAAGGCAGAGTGTTTATTTCTTTAGAGTAAAATGAATGTTTAATATGTGAAAAAATGTTTTCCTTTAGAAAACTATCAGCCTATTTTTTTTTAGAGGTTTAAGACTTATATTTTGGACAACATAGTAGAACAGATAATGTATAAACTAGAAAACCCCTAGCAGTTCTGGACATAAACCATGGTGTGCTAGAGTCAGCTAACACTGGTTTAGAGAGCTGACTGGTAAATCTCCAGATTTAACAAAGTTTTTGAGAGCCAGTTGTGGAAACAACTATTATATTAAAGATTTTCAATTACTGTAAGTGAGTTATATTAGAAACAAAGGTAAGAAGTACTCAAAACTCATCAATTACCTTTTCTTTTACTATTATCAAGTGCTTTTGAAGTTATTTATGTCTGTTATATATGTCTGATGGTGATACTATATAATGGTGTGTATTGTGCTCTTCCCAAGTCAGCATTCGGTGATACCATGTTAGTACCTTGGAACTGGTCATGCTGAGAGTAACAAACCCTTCATAACACGGAAGTTCTCAACTGTTACAGATCAGGGTGGATACCTCTTCTTCCACCTAACTGGTTGTTAAACATTGATCAGTTAGTGTGTCACTGAATATAACATTATATGACATGCTATGTTATGGAAAAATATAATATATAATATAAAAATGTATGTTAAATAAAACTTTAAAAAATAGAGAGTCTAAATAAAAAAGAAGCCAAAGCCAGAGAGCAAAGGAGACTATAGACACAGTCCGTAAATATCCACCCTTTGGGACAGTGGCAGGATGCAAGTAGGTAATGAGCGGGTTTGGAGTGGCAAAATGATGTGTCTTTCCGAGTAAGTCACGTAGCTGGCCAGCGTTTATTAATCACTAATACTCAGGAGATCTTTGGAAACCCAAATGAATAACTGGCCCTATCCTTCATAAAAACAATCAACCTCATGAAACGGACATGAGAGAAGTCAGGATATCATGACCTGACAACAATTAAACATTTAATAAATAGATGCTGGAAAAGTGCTGAAACCAATAAAGTTATTGTGGAAAAAAAAATCAAAGACATCAAGAAATTCCTACATAAATAATTCGTTGTTTCAAGTTAGTGAATGTTCATTTTAACTTTCTGTTATATTGCAAATATTTAAATCACAGAGAGAGAGGAACAGAGGGAGAAAGAAAGATCTGAACACTTACCACTAAATGATAAATCTAATCTGGTCTCTTCAATACCTCACTCTCATCATCATAAGGTCAGTCAATCATCATCTAATTTGGTGCAGCTGACCTAAGGTTTTCCCTGCTGCCTGAGTTCCAGCTCATCTCTTTCTTATTTCCTGCAAACATGGGTATCGATTATACTATATGCTGGGACTTAACAGTAGGTGTTTTCATGATCAGAGTTTAATTTTGGCAGCAACAATATAACTGATTCAAACCGAAAATTGCTTGGCCTTATAGATCCATGTCCACTTCGCCATGGAAGGATCAATGACGTCCTCAACCTTGAGTACAGTCTTGGTCATTTGATGACCATGAAACATTTATAGGAGAGGGAGTATGTGGGAAGATACCGATAATCCAGTTTTGGTCCTGATGATCAACAGCAGTTTCTCAGCCTCAGTACTACTGATATTTTAGACTGAGAGTTTACGTTTTAAGGAGCTATGCGTTGTAAGATGTTTAGCAACATCTCTGACTTCTACGTAGTGGTTGGTACCAATCCACTTCTAAGTTCTGAAGATCCAAAATATCTCCAGACATTGCAAAATGTTCTCTGGATGGCAAAACTGTCCCCAGTTGAGAACAGCTGATCTTATCTTTGGCTACATGCATAGTATTCCCGGCACAATGCTGTGTTCTTTCTTTTTCTCTTCTTTTCTCTTGTGAAAGGTAATACTTAATTTGGTTTAAGAAACAAGTGGTTGTGGTTGTTGTATTTCCTTATAGCATATTCATATAGAGAAAACATTATCTGACATTGACTGGAGAGAAACAATGTAGCCCTATTCAATTCAGTATTTACATGATAGACAGGATGTTATTTTTTTAAACCACATTCTTTATTGGATACTATTAGTACCCAAGTCTTCTAGTAATTGCAGTTTTAAAAATGTAATTTCTTAACATAGCCTTCAAGACTGTCTAATTTTGCTTCTGCATCTTTACTCAAACTCTTCTCTCATCATTCTCCCACTTGTTCAACTGAGTCTACCTTCAGTTTCTCTAATGCACTAACCTTTTTGACGTATCAGGACATTTGCATAAGCCTTTCCCTTCAGTAAGAATGAATCTTCCTTAATTCTCTTCAGCCAATACTTACCATTGGCCAATTCTTACTCAGCTTACATATCATTACTCAGAAATTTCAACCTAAATTGAACTAATTATTATACTTTAGATAAGACCTTGTTTATTTTTCATTTAAAACAACTTACAATGATATTTATTAATGTATTTAAACTTTATATATTTGTCTTTCCCACTAGATACTATATGAGTAGAGACTATGTTTAAAGAACTTGTGAATACTTACTGTTCAACCCTGCATCAAATGTGTTAGAGAAATATTTGGAGACTGATCATTGATCTTTAGTCTCTTCTCTCCTCAATTTTAGTAGCTACAAAATTTATGATTCTTATCACAAATTATCAAAATTTATCTCTAGTTCAAGAGGTCTCTGAAAATACTTTTGCATATCTGAGCCATTGGGCATAAAAAATAAAATTGAAGTATCATTTGTACACATCAGAGGCTACATAGGAGATAACTTCTCTGTAAAAGGTCCAGGATTATGTTGGCTATAGATAAAATATCAAGTGAGAGTTTGATGTGAAACAGTCTCTAAGGATTACGGGTTTGTTATACTATTTTCAAGTATTCAGAAGAGGATCAGAACGACTCCCATACATGCTAAGGACAAGGCTCCCTTCATATACAGTAGGTCTGAGAGTTGTTCCTGATAATCTAGATTTAAGGACATCTCTTCTTATGTAAAAATTGGATTTAAGAAAATTTTAACAAACCATTTTGAAATATAGCATCTTCATGGACGCTCATGTCTCATAATTTGGCTCTGGGCCTATGAGCTCAGAAAGGCACCAGCTAGCACTTCTTTTTCCAGGTGTGAGATGGAGGGGTTCGTTTAATTTATTTTAACGCTGAGTAAGCTGTCAGAGATAATGCCCATCTTTCTTCTTTCCTAAGGTCCATAACTACAAGTTGGGAGACACAAAGCCTAATCATAGCTCTTGATTTGTTCCTAAACTTCCCTGGATAAAACCACTAGCTACAGAGGAAAAGGAAGGAACAATAGCATCTCATATTCAAACCTAAGACACTGACCCTTGTTTACACAGCATCTGTTTTTTGGACCTCACAGTCCTCTTTGTTTTGACTTCGAGGTTAGAAAGGATGGAGATTCTCATTAGTCTTGTAACTCACTGTTTGTACATTTAGTAGTTTATCTTTAATTTCTCTTACTTCTGTTCCTTTCAATTGCTTTCTTGAGGGATCATTGATACATAGATGCTTCAGTCTCCCCTGCCATCAGTCCTCTCTCCAAATGTGACGATTTGTAATATCGTCTCAATTTCCCTTCCCAGTGGATCTTTCTATCCTTTTATTTTCTTGTCCAAATTTTCTGATATTTTTGTGTTATGCTAATTAGAGGTTTGGAAGATTGCTTTGTTTTGTTTTGTTTGTTTTTCGTTGGAGGAGTGGGAAGGGTGGATGCTTTTTTCTGTAGCAGCTATAACACTTTAGGAGGGAGTAGAATGCAAAGAGCACATTATCCCAACTTTGCTTACAGGAATGGTTTTAGAATGCACTGCATGCAGAGAAGGCATTTGTTTTCTAAAATTATTTATTATAGAAATCCATCAGATCACCAGTGCACTGATACCATGGGCCATCTGCTAGAGATAGAAACAGCTTTGTCACACATAATCCTTATTTCTATAGGCATCCCTGTTAGGGGATTTTAACTGTAATCATCTCTCAACGGGGGATTCCTAGGTCATCAGTAGGTTAGTCGTTGTCTAGAGAATAGGACAGGGAGGAAGAACATTCAGATAAAATTGTTACCCAAAATGTAGCCTTTTTCCTGAGCTAAATTGACTCCATTTAACTACAGATGGGATTTAACCAGTTAAATTCTTATGTTTCAGCTCTCATGAGTCACCAAGGTACTAGAGATCAGAATTCACAGAGCCTGAAGTTTCCAGTTCATTCCCTCACCTGCTGAGTCGTACTGTTTCTTCATTATTCTATACACAAGAACGATGGTACACAATGATGCTGTACTAATCTCTACTCCATGTCTGCAGGTAGGCATTAAAAGTCGATGTAATCAGATTGAAATTAACATAGAAACCTGGCAAGCCAGAGTTTGTGTTAAGGTGACAATAACCCTTTCTCCTTTTTTTTAAAATTACCATCACTGATAAACTTGGTTTACTCCACCAGTTTTAAGAAAGTGCTAAAGACGTTACTGAAACAAAAACTCCAGTACAGAATGAGATTTTGTTTGTTTGTTTCTGGAGTAGTGTGGTCAAAAGAAGCCAGCATTGTCAGGAGACTGGATGTGATCCATACACTGTTATGTTACTTGTGCTGTGTGACCTTAAATAAATCATTTAATCATTTGGTTTTAAATCTCATCTATAAAACAAGACCGAAGATATCTACACTATCTGTCTGAAAATCTTATTGTAATGCTTGTGTATGTTATAAACACTTTATAAAGTGAAACAGTGTTACACTATATTAAATTGAAATACACTTAAATGTGAGCACTTTTGTTCCTGTAGCTATGATCTAAAATTTCCCCTTATTCATGAAATACTCTGGATGTTTTGAGCTGAAAGTTAGGTAAGTAGTGATGTTCATTGTTAATGTTCATCACCAGAAACGTTGAGGAATATTGAATTCTATGCTAGGAAAATAAAAGATGGAGCACATAATACATGCTATGGTTTAATGGGGGATAGTATTTGTCCCACAAAAAAATCACAAAGTAACATTTTGAATTCATGTTTTTTTAATACATTTTCTAATATATATCTAGCATATTAAAATATTCTTGCAACATGGTTTTAAGCCAAGAAAATCAAGTCTTGTTTGTTTTCACACTACTTGGCAACATTCAGCAGATTGTTACACCCCATTGTGGAGAATTTGAAAATGACTTTATGTTACAAAATTTTGAAGATGTTATTTTTGGCATATGGGATGGATTTTGGTGGTTGAATGAACAGTTGAAATTTCAAATGTAGCCAAAGGGATTCCCTTTATGACTGAAGCGCATTACCATAAATGCCTTTCTTTTAAATTTCTGTGTAATTTTTCTACAATTTGGTAAATGTAGGAAGATAGGAAAAATATAATTATAATTTTCAATCATTGAATTAGGCCCCAAATAGCCTTACAGTAACATTTATAGGATGGACCAATATCTATTTTAGATGCAGTTCTTGCAGATACCAATATTTTTATCATCTTTATGATCATCTTTGTTAAAAGACATTTGTCTGGCAATTGAAATACATTGACAGAGATGTCCTGGCAACATTGTTTCACTTGTGAATAGAAAACATTTTTAGCTGACCAAATGACCATGTTGCTTGTACAGTAACTATAGGAGGGAGTGAAAACCACAGGGTTTAGAGTGGCACATCACATATGGCAAAGTTACTACCACCCATATTTAAGCATAAGCCTAGTTGTTTTGGTACTGAATGGCAATGAGTCATAACTGGGAGTATAAGTGGTAGGCCTGAGGATCTACTTACCCATTTTACAATTTTTCCCCCCAGGATCTTGGCCTTACCTGACTTCCAAGAAAAACAAATATCAAGTTAACCAGCAATGTTATCTCCTCACCTCCCCATCTCCAGGTAGTCAGGCTTTTGACTACCTTTCAAAGGAGTAGATTATATGTCATTTTTTGGGAAAAAAAAATTGCTTTTAAATGAGTACTAATCTCTTTATGGTTCATCTTTTTCCTCCCTTCTTTTTTCAGAAAAATTCTTAGTGTAAGGTTTAGAATTCTGGATGTGGTAAAGCTCAAAACATGTCTGTGTTGTACCCCACTAACCGTCTTTCCTGCAGAGGGATGATTTATGTATTTGTTTGTATTTTTGAACCTCTATTTTTACTAATGTGTTTTTTTAAAATCACATTTGGGGGTATTATTAAGCACTTTCTATATGTATTTTACATAATCTAATAAATTTGGTGAACCCTCAAGGAATTGGCAATCTAAAGGGGAAAGAAGGCAAAATAATGAAAAAAATGTATTTTTAGAGGGTATATCTATCATTTTTAGAGGGTAAATCTATCATTATAATACTTTTATTTAGTGATTATTAATAAAGTATCCTGAAATTACATTTGTAGTATTAAGGGAGAACATCATCTACCATAGTCTATCTTTCTTTTAAATTTCTTTTGTTTCTTCCCCTTCCCCTGTCCCCAACTTCAGTTTCTCATCTACTGCTGGCTGTTCCTAGATTTTTGGCCTTTGGGAAGTGGCCAAATTTAGTTAACCTAATTCTTAGTTCTCTCACTGCGCAGTCAAGATGTGCACTCTCACTGTATAGGACTGCTACATGGACTAAATTTTGTGCTGAGCATTCAAAATACTTAGCATAGTGCACCAACAGTTGACAAATAGTACCACTGACAATAGTGATCTTTGAACTCCAGGTACATGGTGTCTGGTTCTCAATAAATGGTTAAGCTGAGTTGTTTAATGTATCTTGTGAAATTGATCTACTGAACACTATTACTGGAGTATACAGACCCTCATTGTTGATTTATTGATGACTTGTTTCATTGCAAAGGCTAGTGTTCTGGTTTTTACTACACACCACTGCCAAGTTCTAGAAAAAAAAAAACTTACCTTTCCAGCCTTATCTGCCAATGACTTTTGTACAGTGTCTTTTGTTTCCTTTATAAGAAAGTATTATTCATTCACTTTCTTTTTCTTAGCTACTGATCTATCTATCTATCTAGCATCTAATTACCTAATCAATTGATATCACTTGCTTTCTTTCGCTCTGTTTATTAAAGGAATATCCCTTTTCTGGCAAATCAGAAATATCTTTGAAGACATAGCTTACATGTCATGTTTTCTGATTTTATTTCTTGTTTTTGCTGACCACCCCATCTCAGCCTCAAGTAATAGTCATTATTGTCTCTGTGTGATCATTCAGTTTTGTATATACTCTGATTTAAGCACTTATCATATCCTTTTAAAGTTAGTGTAACCCCTTGTTATCTTTCTCTAGACACCGAGTTCCTACAAGGTAATGCTTGTTTCCTACTCATTGAAACATCTTCTAACTCTTAGTAGAATGTCTAATACATAGTAGGTATCACTTGATATTGTTTGACAGATTATTTTAATCTTCCAGGCTCAAAATTTTGGAATTAACTTTAATTTAGCTTACTTTCTTCCCCTTCATTTCTAAAATTATTCCAGGGTCTTATCTCTCTTTATCATTTTCAATTTGAAAATTTTCTATTTGAAAATACAGAAAGGTATCTGTTACCTAACACTTTCCTTATTACTATAAATTAGATTTCTATACTCCAGAAAAAGTATTACCCTTATGTCTTCACAATCTGAGCCTAACATCCTTTCTCTGCAATTTCTTTTATGTACCTGGTGTATTTGGTTTTTTCTATTGTCTGAAATAGGAATAGACATGTAACATACACTTGCAGAACTGCAAGTAATTTCTTTAAGGCAGCTACTACCTGCAAAAATACATAAATGATTGTGGTCATTCTCAATCTTGTCTTACCAGAGAGATCACACTGACATCACTAAAATCCTTTGCCATCCATTCCCTCCAGTCGACATCTTACAGATTAGAACACCCTGGCAGCTTTGTATGCTAGCATATCACACTGTTATCATTTTTGGCTCACTTTTGCAAATTATATTTAAGTTATTGCAAAGGTGCAATTTTTTAATGGTGCAATTTAAAAGTTTTTTAAAGAATAGCTCTATTATTTAATTACCTTTGCTATTCTGACACCTTTAGTCTTCTAAAAGTGGTGTTTTTATCATAAAGTAATAAAAATATAAACCTGATTCTGACTTTGGATTACCAAATAAAATAAATTTAGAGACAGAATTGTCATTTATATCAGTTTCAAGCCAAAGGTGTCTCAAATGGAAAGAATGGGAGAAAGCATATCGCTACACATTTCCCAGGAATAAAACACTAATGCACAGGAAGTTGCCTAGGACCTTAGCTCCTGTTCTCCACATCCATTGTCAACCTCAGTGTTAGTATCCCTCTACTTTGCTCGGGCCTTAGCCTGGTAACACATTTTACTTCTTCCCTTGCTGAATAATCAATACGTAAAATGAGATTTTAAAATTTATGTCGTGGGATTTAAGTAAAATTTTTCTAAATTGTAATTTGAACATTATCTATTAGTAGTATCACATATAGTATTTCTGTACTTTGAGTTAAACCTACTTTTGTTGTTACTTTTAAGTAAGCAGTAACCTCATATTTTTCAACATGCTGGTAGGAGTTTTAACTGTATCCTTTCTTTATAAAGCTAAGAACTAAAAATTACTTCTAGATAGGCAGAATAAAGTTTAATAGTGAAATCATGAGAGAAATTGTATGTAGATATTATCTGAGTTAAAAGTACAATAATGTCTAATAGCTTCAACATAAAAATTGAAATTCACAATTTTATATCTTAAAAGAAGTTTTCTTTTAACTAATAAATAGTCTTCATTATTTCTAAAATTTGAACCATTTTAGTAAAACTGTATTTGTATTCGTATTTATATAAGTTCTACATTTCCTGCCAAGCCTAAGAAGTATGTAAATTAGTAAAAGATTTTTGTAGATGCTAGTAAATAAAAGAATATTTACACAAATTTTTTTACTGAAAAGGATTACAGGCACACACACACACACACACACACATATACACACACACAGGTAGTACAGATATATGCAAAGGAAAATGATTGAAAATCTCACCATTTGGAGAAAATATTACTAACATTTACACCCTTAAATCTTAAGATTCCTTCATGTGTATGATATCAATTTTAAGAATATGTATATATAAATATATACATGCATCTATTATACAAATTGCTTTATAATCATATTTTAAAAATAGTTAGCTGCAGAAAATTTCATTTAGTCATTTCTATATATTTAATTAAATCTCATTTTGTTGAATATTTAGATTATTTCCTTTGTTAGTTTGCTTATTGAAAAAATTGGATTTTCTACCTTATAATAAGGTTAATTTTTTTCATAGAAAATATTTTATCTCATCCAGATTTTCAATTTATTAACATAAAGCTTTAGAACATAAGCTCATAACTATTGTCCTTTTATTTTTAATCGTGGATTATCACCATTTTCTCTTTTATATTGTTTTCTCTTTTTTGTTCTTGAATAGAATATTTTGTGATTTATCTGTTTAATTTGTATTTCCAAAAGCCTGTTTTTGGATTTATTATTGTTTCTCCTGTTCATTTGGCATCTAGTTTATTAATGCATATTTAAATCTTTATTAATTATCCTGTTTTTTTAAGAATGATTTCATTTTGTGTTTGTATATTTTCTTTAAGGAGTATATTTAAATATTCTTTCCATCACTGTTTGAATTTTTAATTTAATACAAATTTATTTAATGTATTGTATAAAATATGTTGGTAGTTGGACATTTTGCTTTCCTTACTATAAATAGTACATATATTTCCCCTTAGATTCTTATTTGCTTTATATTTCCAGGTTATGATGTGAATTAATTAATTTCTATATTATTTGTATATAACTGGAATATATAGTACTATTTTGAATTTTTACAATTCACTAATAAAATATTACCAATTTTAATGAATGCTTATTTGTCCATGTGCATAATTTATACTCATTTTCTTTTGTACAGAACTTTTGTAACTTTCATTTGTAAATTATATCTTTGCCTATGCATTTATGATTTTTTTTTTTATCTTTGTGAGTCACATTGTTTGAGGTGATTTCCTTAAAGCAGTATAGAGCTGAATTTTATTTTCTGAGTTAAATCAGTAATTTTCATCTTTTAGTAGATCTATTTAACTTATATTTACATAAGATTATATTTAGTTTTCCATCTCCCATTTATTTTAGTTTCTTTCCTTCAAGAAAATTTGCTTCTGTTATTTCATCTGTTTTGTTTTTCTTGTATAATTGAGAAGCCATACAGATTGATTTAGATCTGCAATACTTATTGTCATATTTCTACATAATACATTTACATCTGTATTTCTCAGGCTAACAACTTACATAACTAAGTGCAATTTTATTTTCTTATCCCCTTGGAAAAATGAGCATGATCTTTTTTTCTCCTGATTATTCCTCTCTCAACCAAAAAGCAAAACCAAAGAAAATAAAACTGCTCAGGGATTTTTGCCTTAATGTATTCTTATTAAATTAAATTTATTTTAATTTATTATCATAATTCCAATGATAAAAATGTGTTCCCCAGCAGCAGTGAGCATACTTAGCAGATCATTTCTCAGTGAAAATATCGAAACCATGAGTCTTTAGGAAATGCTTATTTTGGATCTTGGACAAGATAAGTTATAAGGTAAGGTTTTTTATGTGCAAAAATGGAAAGAAACAAGTGCTCAAAAACTAATGGAGACAAAATAAAAAGACAAGAACTTGATTGAATGGCTCTCACTGGCCAAATTACCAGCAATTTGTGCATAAAAAGAATAATAACACTTTTATATAATACAATGAATATAAAATAATCTTTAATTCAATAGTGTTGAGAGCAGACAGAAGAGAAAGCTCTTTGTACAAAGCACACTTAACACATTGAGAAGGAACGATAGAAATAGGAAATCGCTACAACTCTCATCGAAATAATTGACTCACATAAGGCTCTTCAATGGATACTAAAATTATGGAGTGAAAGATTACTGAGTAACAGATTGCTTCCATAGTCTCAAAGTATCACTCCACAGATCAGATTACTTATAAATTATAAGCGGATATAAGATAAAAGTATCTTCACAACAGAGAAACCTACAGGCTCACCAAATGCTTTATTTTAGCATCATCAATATTGTGTCAAAATGACATCAAGCTCGGAATGAAAACCTCTGAGAAGGCACAGTGCCACATGTATAAAAATGTTGCCAGCAATGATGAAGAAACAATTAAGTAAATACAAGTTAAGGAACACTTTTGCAAAACCACTAGCCTAGATTTTTTTTTTAAATCACTGTTGTGAAGAAAATTAATAAATAAAAAGATGGGTGCTGGGTACTGTTATAGTTTAAAGAGGCATGACAGCTAAATTCAATTTTGTAATCCTTGATTGAATCCTGTATCCAGAAACAGAAAAGCACTTGTAAAATAATTAGGAGATATTTGAACATAAAATTTATATTACATAATTGAATTGCACAGTACCAAATTTCTTGAGAGGATAATGTATTTATGTATTTTGGTTACATAGAAAATGTCCTTGTTATTAAGATATATGAATTCAAATCTTTAATGATAAAGTGTCAAGATGTTTGCAAGTGATATAAATGGTAACACAAAATATGTATTTGTTGTGTTATGTATTAGAGAGAAAGAGGGAGATACAGCAATTTTGCACTTACAGCAGCTTTACTTGTAATTGCCAAAGCATGGAAGCAACCAAAATATTCTTCAGTAGGTAAATGGATAAATAAACTCTGATATATGCAGACAAGGGAATAGTACTCAGTGCTAAAAAGAAATGAGCTCTCAAACCAAAAAAAGACACAGAGGAAACTTAATATTACTAAGTGAAAGAAATCAGACTGAAAAGGCTACATATCGTGTGACTCTAACTGTAAGACATTCTGGAAAAGGCAAATGGTAGAGACAATAAAAGGATAAGTTTTCAGGAGTTCGGGGGGAGGTGGGTTGAATAGGCAGAACATGGAGGATTTTTAGGGCAATGGAACTATTCTGTATGATGCTATAATGACGGACACATGTCATTATACATTTGTTAAAACCCATTGAACATACAGCACCAAAAGTCAGCCCTAGTGTAAATTAAGAATTTAGGTGATATTGATGTGTCTGTATAGGTCATCAATTACAACAAACGTGTAACTGCTGCAGGGCGGTCAGAGTGGCAGAAGTTGTGTGTGTCAGGGGCAGGGAATATATCAAAACCAAGTACTTTCTGTTCACATTTGCTGTGAACTTAAAACTGCTCTAAAAATAAAGCCTATTTAAAAAACATTTTACATTTAAACTACCTTTTTTTTCCCATAACATTGTTGCGCATTGAAAATAATTTTTAAACTTTGCTAATACGAAAGTTTACTGAACAATCTCACTTTTCTTTACATATTTTTAAAATTATTATTAAGGTTGAGCAGGACGTTTGCCTTTTGTATTACCTTGTTAATTGCCAATTTGTTTCTTTTGTCCTTTTTGTATTCTAATGACCTATAAAGAATCTTTATATAGTAATGATAGATCCCCTTTGATATAGTCAGTATTTGTCCTGTTTGTTATCTTTTAACTTTGCTCATGGTATCTTTTGCCACAAAGGTTGTATCACATAGTCAAGACTGTCTTTTTTTTTTTTTTTTGTCTTTTGTTTCACATCAAGATTACATAAATATTCTCCTGTATCCTCTTTAAGTACTTTTGTGCTTTGAATCTATTTGGAATTTTATGTATGTTTCTATCATATAATCTTGTGTTTTTCATGTTATGTTTTTCCAAATAGTTATACCATTTATTGAATAAACTTTTCCAATTAATTTAAAATATCTTGACAAATTTTATATAAAGTGACCTTTTCTGGATTCTCAAAAAAAAAAAAAAAAAAGAAAAAGATATGAAATGCTTCTGAGACTTAAAATTCCTTTCAATGAAATATCAGTTATGTGATGTTTTATTTTCGTTTTTGTTTTCTTCTGGCAAAATGTTTGCAAAATTCTTCCAACCTTAAAAATTTCAATAGAAAGTAGCAGATATTGATTATTTTAAATTAATATTTCCCCCAAGCCTGTAATAATTTAAATATCACCACTGTCATCATAATGCTGAGCATAAACATGTAATAAGCACTTTTAATTTGCCAAAAACTTGACTGAACCATTTATAAACATGATCTCATTTGATCCTCAGTGCAATCTGATGTTTACATATGAGAAAAGTGAAGCTTTGAGGATTTTATTAACTTACCCAAAGCCATACCGCTAATAAAGATGAGGCAGGACTCAGTACAATTCTCTCTAGCTCAAAATGCCACTTCTTAACCATTATATAACACTTAGTCCTTTTGATCTGCAGATTCAGGTCCTTTTTCAGTCAATGGTTCTATTTTCATTGTGTCTTTAAACATTCTTTTTGATTTGTTTTATTCCCTCATTCAGACACATTTATTATTTACACATTTCTTTTTGTTCTTGCTTCTCTTTTTAATTTTCACATCCTTGTGTTGTTTTCCTTAACATTGTGGGATTTTGTTTTTCCTTATCTGTATTTTCCTTGATGCTATGAATTTGGTTTTCCAGGCTAGACTGTTCAGGAATTCAATTTGAACTATCTACATAATATTAATTTATAACATGGCATGGGTTTGAATCATCAAGATTTAAACACTAAGTTGCAACTGATTTTTCAATAACAGAATGCACCTCGGAGAATACAATATAGCTAGAGCATAGATAAACGCATAGGAAATGATTTTCACAGATGAGTTATATATATTTAATAATTGCACAATTAAAAACAAAACTCATATATCTAAACAGGTAAAGAACAGAATTCAATAGGAGAGAAATAATTGCACTGTTTTTACATAATTGTGTGATCAATTAAAAATCACATATCTGTAATCTTGAGAATCACAGATCCAAAACTGAAAGGGCACTGCATTTGGATCTGATCTTAACACAAGTCCTGAGAGCGTGAACAAGTATCTTAGCCTTTCTGAATGTGTTTCATTATCTACAAAATACGAAAATTAATATCTTCCCCATAATAGTGTTTTAAAATAAAAGAAATAATGCTTAAAGGAAATTTTAAGCTATGAAATATGCAAAACATAGACTATTCCATACTATAGCTATAACTATATATATGTATATATAAAAGCTGTCATCTTTAGTGCTCAGCACTTAGAAGAACTACAGTTCTTTTGTCTAGCTATTTCATTTGTCATTGTTGCAAGAGACCAAAAATGTGCTATGTCATATCTCTACAGAAGAAGCTATAACCAGTATTTTTCCTTTGAAATGTGTACGCCCCAGTAATGGATGCCTCTCTCAAATAATAGGGGCATTAACAAATGCCATATCAGATATGCAAATGCTCAACGGCATGTTTCTGAATAGATACTGTACTGCCTTAAAGATAGATAAGAAGAAATATGAATATAGTAGCTGGGATCTCAGCCAGTGAGGTCTGCCATTTCAGCAGCAGGGGCTGTATACTGAGCTTGGCTTGGTGGCAGTTAGCAGTAGCAACTCATGAATGTAGACAGATTTATGCAGGGTGACCTTCATGACTCAATGTGCATGGTAGATTTGTGATTTCCACAGGGGTTACTAACAGGACATTCTATTGACAACCACAATGAGTATTCTACCTCCCTGGCATTTTTAGAGCACATCTTTATGCATCAGAAAACCTCAGCCTTGCACAGGGTTGTTTTCTAAAGAGACATACTACTGGATGAATTTTGCAAAAGATAAAGTTTATTTGCATACTCGTCAATTAGCTAGCTACAAATTTAGGGACTTTATTTATTTATTTATTTATTTTAGTATTTTGCTCCTTTACTGCCACAAAGCACAGCCAAAACTGTGTTTCTGTGTTAACAAGGATTAAATCAATGTTAGGCTCAAAGTGGATAGGGTCTGTGATAGCTCTTTGTAGAAGGTTTTAGAATGATACAGATCTCAAAATCAAAGCACATGGAGGTGCTGAAGTAATGAGAAAGCCTATAGAAATAGCTTCATTTTTTTTTTTATGGGAGATGTAACTATTCAAGTGCAACAGGCATATTACATCTGAAGTTAAACAAGACATTTATTAAACCCAATATTAATTCTGTTTTGGAAAAGATGGAATAATTCCAGTGCCATAAAATTGAGCTAATAATTGAATTGATTTTAGTTGCAAAACAGGCATCCACAGACGTGCACCAGGATCCAACTTGTTCTCGTCTTACTCCTTTTGATTTATTGGGTGATATTATAAACATATTCATAATGAATTTACAAAAGGGGGGAATGTTCAATTATAATCAAGTTCCATAAATATTTCTGTATGTTAAAACAGTAATCTAAAGCTAATATAATAATATTTAACAGCAAGAAATATGTCTGATTGCTAGTGAAATTGGAAATATTTATCTTGGAAAACAAGAATAATTTAGAAGTAGAGGAAGGGTAATTTTAAAATGTTCAGTATACAATGGAATACTTACTCGGCCATAAAAATGGCAACATAACGCCATTTGCAGCAACATGGATGTCCCTGGAGAACGTCATTCTAAGTGAAGTAAGCCAGAAAGAGAAAGAAAAATACCAAATGATTTCACTCATATGTGGAACCAAAAAAAAGAAAAAGAAGATGACAAATGAACTTAAATATAAAACAGAAACAGACTCACAGACATAGAATACAAACTTGTGGTAGCCGGGGAGGGGGAAGGGTGGGAAGGGATAGACTAGAAGTCTGAGATTTGTATATACTGACAGGTATATATAGAATAGATAAACAAGTTTATACTGTATAGCACAGAGAAATATATTCAACTTGTAGTAGCTCACAGTGAGAAAGAATGTGAAAATGAATATATGTAAATTCATGTATGACTGACAAATTGTGCTGTACATCAGAAATTGACACAACACTGTAAACTGACTATAACTCAATTAAAAAAATATTCAGTGGTCTATTCAGCAGAAGAAGCGATACCAGAGATAGAAGAGATAACAGTGAAATCAATGATGTAGTATACAGAGAGACTAATTTGGAATGTATGTAGAGAATACTCAAATAAAACTTTTCAAAGAAGAGGTTTTTTTCAGGATGTGTAGAGAGCACCTTGTTTGATGATCTCTCAGCAGATGTTGGAGGGAGGTTGGATTCTCTACGTGTGAGGGATGGGAGTGCGTGATCTTTAAACTATGCCTTACCCCTGAGCATCTCTGCTTTTGTAACTGTTGATTTTAATCATTTTGAACTAGTTGATAGAAGTTCATGTTCTGTTCTAATCCCTCTCTTTTCCTTTTAAAGTCTAATATGAAAATTTAAAAATATGTTTCATTTAAAAAATAATATAGGATCTCTGTGTTTAACAGTGTTATTAATCATTGCCATTTAGCATTGAAAATGGGACACAGAAACATCGCCTACAAGATTTCACTGTTTTTAAATTCAAAACCATAATTTGTTGTCTCTATATGGTCACCCCCCCATCATTGAACTTAATGTAGAATTGAAAACAATTACCAAAGGAGAAACAAAGGTTATTTTCAATATAATTTTCCTGATTCCAATTTCAGTGATCATTTATTCAAGTAAGTTTCAACGTTATACACTATGACCGCATATCAAACTTTATCATTCATAACATTCCACCTTGACAGTTTTATCCAATGTCTGTCTTCACTCTTACAAATCATCTATTTTTTAAAGTATCCCTAGCTCTAGGCAGAGTAGCTTTCCACTTTTTAAAAATTAATATATTCCATATATTCATATATTCAAATATATTTCATACATCACATATACTAATTTGCATCTGAATTTTGTTTATCCCCATCTCTTTGTCCCCATCTCCTAACACTTGTACAACAGAACTCCACTCATTGGATTGAATAAATGCTATGTTTGCTTCTAGCATTTAAAATATTCATCAAATGCTTTGAAAGAATGTCTTTAAATCATAAGAATTGCTGTAATCCTTTAAATTATTTTTTAATGACATGCAATGTATTTGTCTAGATTGATCTTCCATATTCATGAATTCTTTTAAATGGTTCCTAAAGTCTTTAAAAATGTGTTTATTTTTTCTTTGATCTGAACTCTTTTCATCTGGTAGGATATTCTGATTGCTCTTAACATGATAGAATATACTTTTGCAGGGTTTCCATGTAAATTACTTTATTGATCTGATATATTGATCCATATTTATCGTAATTTTAAATGTAATTTCTCTTCTGATACTCCTATGTTTTAAAGTTTTAGAGAAACTGAGTTAACTTGTTTTTACTACTTCAAAATAAGAAATATATGTGACAATATTTTTCATGATTTCCAGAGAAAATTATGTATATTTGAAAAATACTTTCTATATAGTTATGATAATTGAATGCATTATATTTTCTCATATAATGGATTTGAAATAGCCATGTATTAGCAGAATTCTAAAGTATACCTCAGGATTTATTGCTTCCTGGAGAATATGGCCTGAATAATCCCCATGGTTTTTGCATATAATGAATTTCACTCCTATGATTGGGATGTGTTACAGGTCAAGATAGATTTTGCAGATATAATTAAGGTCCTAAATCAGTTGACCTTGTGATAGAAAGATTACTTCATGAGTCTGAGCTAATTACATGAGTTCTTTTAAAGCAGAGTTTTCTCCAGGCAGGTATCAGAAGAAGTAGTCAGTGATTGCCTGTAAGTGTCCAGGAAGAAAGCAAACATTCTTGTTGTGAATTGCCTACAGTGGTCACATGGTGAAGAACTGTGGGCAGCATCTAGGAGCTGGGTGCTGACCCCGGCCAGAAGCTAGAAAGATAAATGGGGACTTCAGTCCTAGAGTTGTAAGGAAATGAAGTCTGCCAACAACCAGCAAACTTGGAAGAGAATCCTGAGCCAGCTGCAACTCCAGCCAACATCTTGATTTCAGCCTTCTGAGACACTGAACAGAGAATCCAGCCACACCACATCCAGACTTACAACCTAGAGAACGTCTGAGGTAATCCACTTGTGTTGACTTAAGCCACCCCATTTGTGGCGTTTTGTTACACAACAATAGAAAACTTCTAAAACTCAGAACATTTGTCATTTGAAGTTCACCAGAATTATGGTGCAAAAACTTCCCAAGTTTATTTTTTGAAGGAATTTGTACTCAAGGGGCGTACAAACTTCAGATTCAGTAGAGATCATCTAAACTAAGCCAGTTAAGGAAGCTGATGGTCAGGTAGATGAAACAAGTTTTTCCTGAATCATTCATAAACACCATCAGGAATGAAACCAAGATCCCAGGACTCCAAATCAATGTTTTTTTCCATAGTACACAGCTAATCTTATTCACAATCAGGAAAGGAAAAAAGGATGCTGTTGCGGATTGTGGATATATTATTTTCTTGTTAGTAGTTAATTTATCTCTAAAATACCTTGCAGCTGTCTTTCCTTTCTTCTTTCTTCCCTGCCTTTCTTCTTTCCTCCTTTTCTCATTTTTATTATCCAGGATCCAGTCAAGTTTCACACATTACATCTGACTGTGACATCTCTCAATTACCTTCCTTTTAATTCAGAACAGACCCCCTACTTTTTTCCTGTTACGTTGACTTTGTGAGGACTGCAGGCCAATTTTCATACAGTATATCTTATATTCTGGCTATGACTGTCAATTTACATTTAAACATTTTTTTCTACATTTCCTATAAATATAAGGAAGTTAGATCTACAGGTGTTGTTAAACCAAGATCAAATATTTGGCAAGAATACTGAACTCCATAGAGCATCATATCAGGAGACACATGCTCTAAGAGCTTCTTTTGATTAAAGATGCTAAGTTTGAGCTCTTGACTGTAATGGTAAACGTCATTCTATCTCCGTTGTAAAGGTATGTCCTTCTGCTTGTAAACAGTGAGTGATTGGTGGGGTGCTGCTTTGACACCATGTGACCATCCTATTCCTCAACAACATTTTATCCAATCTTTTAATGTCCATTGCTGAGCCTTGCTCAATCAATTCAAGGAGAGGAATTACTTTTCTATTGCTGCTGTAACAAATTACCACAAATTCAATGATTTAAACCTGCACAAATTTATTATCTTACAGTTCTAAGGTCAAAAGTCAGACACACTGGGCTACAATCTATGCACTAGCAAAGCTGCTTTCCTCTCTGGAGGCTCGAGGGAAGATGTTTTCTTGACTTTTTCCAACTTCTAGAGGCTGCTCGCATTCTGTGGCTCACAGCCTTCTTGCTTCAGTTTCAAAACTAGTGACAAAGGTTGAGTCCTTTTCACATCACACCTGCCTGACACTCTTTTTATAGTCACATCCCCCAGTGACCACAGGTGGTAACGTTTCTCTGCTTTTAAGGACCCATATGATTAGATTGTCCACAACCAGACAATCCAAGAAAATCTCCCCATCTCTGGTTTCTTAATTTAATTACATCTGTAAAGTCTCTTTTGCCTTGTAAAGCAACATGTTCATAGACTACAGGGATAAGGATCTAGATATACTACAGAAGCCATTATTTTTCCCTCCATAGGAATTGTAAAATGCAGATTTTAAAAAATTCTATTATTGCTTCTACATATGATATCTGGCACTCTTGTGTAAGGAAACACTGCTGCCTTTCTCTTCTCTCTGTGGATTCAGAGATTATTTACATTTCAATGTGGTACAATCAGTTCTTTAATTTTCCTTTCTGATACTCAGATTGGGGAATTTTTTTAAGGATGTTAATAATGTTATAAAATTATTGTAATTTTCTTAGATGTGCTATAACATTGTGGTTATGTGGTGACATATGCTGAATTATTTAGGATAACATCACCATAACTTCAACTTCCTGAAAACAAGGAAATCATAGAATATTACACTGTTTATTGCAAATGGGAGGTATAGAGATCTCACTTTATTATTCTTTCAAAATTTTATGTATACTTGAAAATTTTTAAGTAAATGAGGAAATTAATATATCAGAGCTAGATCGTTTTAATGTTAAAAAAAGAAAAACAAACTCAATATGATATAAAAAAACCGAATCTGTTTTTCACATTTGAATTCCAATCAACACAAGTCTCAAAGAGATTTTAAGAAAGTAAAAGTTTACTGTCTGGCTTCTCATAATGAAGGAAAGGAGCAAGTCTAGTTCTGCAATCAAGTGTATTTCTTTCTGCTTTTACCTGATTTCCAAACACACGTCAGAATTCTCAAAAGCACTGGATACAATTCAGTGTTAGAAATCAAACATTTACACGTTATATTAAAAACATAATTTTTAAAGAAACAAAGAGATTAGGGACAGATGAGAACCATACCATAACATGGTACAACAGAGCCCACCAAAAGGTCAACTTAATTGGGAAACTTTTCTCGTGTGAAAGCAATGACCAGGAAGAAACTTGCAAAAGAAGCACTATGCTTACAGCAGAGTTCTAATGCATGTCCTATGAGTATCTCCAGGACTTCAGGATCAGGCAAGAATACCTCTTGTTTGTATACTGCATTATCGTTTCCAAAGTAATGCCAAAAATTTGATTTTCACAATCTTGAGAAATAGACAAGAACAGCTATCTATTCTTTTATCAAATACTTATTGAAACCTTATACTACGTGCCAGCTACTGTGTTAATTAAAATTTCCATACATGCACTGAATACTTATTATATTCTGGCTACTAATAATTTGTGTGTATTAACTCACAAAATACTCATAATTACCACATGAGGTTGACTGTTCCCATTTTACAGATGAGGAAACTATAATGACAGAGTAACAGAATTACAGGATTCAAATTCGTAAATTCTGACTCCGGAACACAAATTGTCATGTGCTGGTGCCAAGGATTCTTAATCAAAGGTCCATAGAACACTATAACTGAGTTTCAAGTTCCAGGGGAAAAAGAGTCTATAGTTTATATGTTTCTCAAAGGATAGAAAAAGGCGTGATCATCTCAGTAGATGCCGAAAAAGCATTTGACAAAATCCAGCATCCATTAATAATAAAATCTCAACAAAGTGGGTATAGAAGAAACATACTTCAACTTTGCAAAGACCATGACAAACCCACAGCTAACATCATACTCAATAGTGAAAAACTGAAAGCTTTTTTATAAGATTAGGAATAGGGCAGGATGCTTACTCTTGCCTTTTTTATCAACATAGTATTGGAAGTCCTGGCCACAGCAATCAGACACACACAAAAATAAATAAAAGGCATTCAAATTGGAAGGAAGAAGTAAAATTGCCACTATTTGCAGACAGCATGATACTATACTTTGAAAACCCTAAATACTCCACCAAAAAGCTACTAGAAATAATAAATGAATTTAATGATGTTGCAGGAAACAAAATT
Source organism: Camelus bactrianus (assembly GCF_048773025.1). NCBI lineage: Eukaryota > Metazoa > Chordata > Mammalia > Artiodactyla > Camelidae > Camelus > Camelus bactrianus. The sequence goes on along the minus strand of NC_133563.1, from coordinate 19,270,545 downwards.
GATACCCAGAAACCTATTGCATTTCTATACACTAATTATGAACTATCATAAGGACAAATCAAGAAAACAATTTCATTTAAAATTGTATAAAAACCATACCTAGGAATAAATTTAACCAAGTAGGCAAAAGACCTGTATTCTGAAAAGTATAAAGCATTGATAAAAAACTCAATTACATAAATAAATAAAAAGATATACTCTGCATATTGTTCAGAAGAATTAATATTGTTAAAATGGTCATACTACCCAAAACAATTTACAGATTCAATGAAATCCCTATTGAAATACCCATGACATTTTTCACAGAACTAGAAAAACATCCTAAAATAGTTGTGGAACCACAAAAGACCCTGAGTAGCTAAAGTAATCTTGAGAAAGATGAACAAAGCAGGAGGTACCACACTTCCTGACTTCACATTATACTACAAAGCTACAGTAATCAAAACAGAATGGTACTGGCACAAAAACAGACACATAGGTCAATGGAACAGAATAGAAAGCGCAGAAGTAAATCTATGCACATATGGTTAATTAATCTACAACAAAAGAAGCAAAAACATAAAACAGAGAAAGACAGTCTTTCAATAAGTGGTGTTGCGTAGGCTGGACAGTTGTATGTAAAAGAATGAAATTAGATCATTTCCTACACCATATACAAAAATTTACACAAAATAGGTTGAAGACTCAAATCTAAGACCTGAAATAATAAAATTCCTAGAAAAAAACATAGTAAGTACATTCTCTGATATCAGTCTTAGCAACATGCTTCGGATATATCTCCTCAGGTGAGGCCAACAAACGCAAAATTAAACAAATGGGTCCAAGTCAAACTAAAAAACTTTTGCACATTGGAGACCATAAGGAAAATGAAAAGGCAATCTACTCAATTGGAGGAGATATTTGCAAATAATATGTCCAATAAAGAGTTAATATCCAGTATATATAAAGAACTCATGCAACTTAATATGAAAAAAATAATAATCCAATTGAAAAATAGGCAGAGGACCTGAACAGACCTTTTTTTTTTTTTCCAAAGAAGGCATACAGGTCTGTGAAAAGATGCTCAACATTACTAATCATCAGAGAAATGTAAATCAAAACCAGTGAGATATCACCTGGCACATGTCAAAATGGCTATCATCAAAAAGACAAGAAATAACAAGTATGTTGAGGATATGGAGAACTGTGAACCCTCGTGCACTGTTGGAATGTAAACTGGTGCAGCAGCTACAGAAAATATAGACCTTCCTCAAAAATTTACAAATACAGTACACAATTCCACTTCTGGGTATTTATCCAAAGAAAATGAAGACATTAATTCAAAATGATATAGGGACCACAATGTTTATAGCAGCATTATTTACAATAGCCAGATATGGAATCAACCTAAGTGTCCATTAACAGATGAGTGGATAAAGAAGAGATGGTGTGTGTGTGTGTATGTGTATATATAAAAATAATTTTTTTCTCCTAGATGTGTTTATGCCCCAGCCTTATATCCCCCACCAGAAGTTGCTAATAGACCCTTTCAGAACTCCTTTCCTTATTTCTTACACTGTATAGTCTTCCCAACTGGGGATATGCCCATGATAATCAGACTCTTAGCTTGATTCAATTTTTTGTAACAGATTGATATTTTTCAGAGTCTACTGTATGGGGTTATGAAATTTCCTAAGCATACAGGCAGTTTTTTATCTCTATTTTTATTCATTTCAGTAGATATTAGGCAGGGAGGCTACAAAAACATGTATTTACTCTGTCATCTTTCACAACACCCTCTGCATTAAATTTTTATTTTTGTAAAGCATTAAGACAAATGTGCTTGAACTGAATGAATAAGTTGGATATGACAGCAAAGTGCTCTTGATCTTGGCTAGACCCCAGAATGTGAGCACATTCAAGTATGCTCTAGCTGAAGGGAGCGGTACAATGAGTCTAAACTGGTAAATTTTACACTGCCACCTGCTTGCAGCACAACCATTTTTACCCTCTGTTGCTGAATGCAGTGGCTTAAAAAAGGTTTTCCTTAAAATACACTTTGTAATTTTAAAACTCTGCTCTCCATAGTTGAAGGGAAGTTCTTAGCACTTGAGGTGTATGTACAGGCTCCCAGAGATCACAGGTGCAAATCCAGATGGGGTTAACTCATAAAGCACATAAACTATCTAACATGCAGCTTATTTTGTGGGATTTTTAGGAACCAAAGTCAAGTCTCTACTTTGTTGACCTTTAAAATCCAAGATCAATTTTCCTAATAAAAGGCAGACCTTTGCACAATTGCTGAAAAGTCACTGAAAACCTTTACCAACTGAGACACCAGATTATATGTCCCAGTCACACTCAGAGGACTAAAGTTTATTAGTTGACATAAAAACACCAAGAGCAATATTTGCTTTCTTCCTTAGTGGCAGCAACCTTTAGAAATGGTGAAGCCATTATGGTTACATACCCTGTAGGGTGTTCATAATGTTTTAAGCACTGCATAAATCACCATACTTAGTAAATTTAAGGAAGTATGATATGTCTAAATTAATAATAATAATAACAATTAATAATAATAATAATAATAATAAGCTAAGATTGTTTTAATACTTCTATAATACCAGCCATTGTGATTTAAATTGCATTATATTAATCCTTAAAATAACTAAAGATTAGATATAATTATTGTCCCTTATTATGGAGGGTGTAACTTAGATTTTAAAAAAAGTAAATATCCTGCTGAAATTTACTCAGCTGGTGAGTCATTCAGAATACAAATTCCTAAATTATAATTCAAGAAATATACCATAACCACTATTCTGTACCATTTAGTCTATGAATTTGCATTTTTTAAAAATTCAAGCACACAGTTTGAAGAGACGTGCCTACTTTGGGCATAATATGCCAGTGTTACATTAATTGTATGAAGTGTGCATTTTTATCAGTTGTCTTAGTGTCTCCTGCCCTTTCATTTTCTTTAAAATAATAAATAAATGATAAAATGTTTATACTTTCACAAATTCTACCATAAAAAGAAGAATGTTGCAAAAATGGACTCACAGGCAGGCATGAGAATTTATCATGCAATGCATACCTATTTAGTCTATACACTTAAGTCATAACTGAGATGGTTTGGAATTGTGCTGTATAAAACTTAGAAGTGTTTAATGTAAATATAACTAATACAATTTAATAAAGATCTATCTCTACTGTGAGTTACCTACTGAGCCGATGAATAGGAAATAAAATGTATGTGGTGCTTATTCGGGGGAGTCTTGCAATAAAGTAGGAAACTTTAGTACGATAAACAGTAGAGCCATTCTAATTGGATTCATCTATAGGTGTCCCTGAATATACTTATATGCTATGTTTCTAGCTTTTAATATTAAAGAACATTTTGAAGTTAGGAAAAAAGTCATGCCATATTCAATCATTCTCCTTCCTTTTTGTTTTTCTGACTATGTAACATAGGATCTTGCTTGGCTACCCATAATTATATAAAGACCTGCAAGCAATTCTTGCAATTGGGCTTACCCTCAGGCAATGGGATTTGCAGTTTGTCAACATACATTTCTTCTCCCTTATCTTCTAAAAGGACAATTTATAGTTCCATGTGTTTTCTGAGAGGCTCTCCAGTAGGCTTAAGACCCAGCTGTTCATAGCCATAACCTGATAATAGTCATGCCAAGCTCTGTCTACTCCTAGGGTATTTGCACGTCATTATTGTCTCTGCCTAGAATGCAGTTTCCCAAATGTGTCCTATATTTGGCTTCTTCCCACTCAGGTTTTAGTTCAAATTTGCTTTCCTTAGAGAGTCAACTTCATATCATATCCTATAATATAGGCTGTTTCTCCCTTGACTATTTCTGCAATTATTTGTTTATTTACATGTGTGTTCTGTCTTTTCTACTTCAACATAAGCCCCTAGAGAAGAAGGGTTTTGCTGCCTTATTTACTACAGTATGTCCATTGCTAAAACATAAACATATTCCAGAACAATTGCTCAAGAATTATTTATTTATTGACTGGCAGCACCAAAGATACATGGAAACCCCAGTGGCATCAAATAAACCAAACACCAAAATGACATTGCAAAGGCTCAGAAAATTCAACAGCCTTTGGAACCAGAGCCCACAAAAGCTGGCCAGGACATGTGTGCTGAATCTAAACCAGTATGGGCCTGCTAAAATAAAAGATTTAAGTAGGACCCAAAGTCTCTTCACATAACAGGCAGAATGTTAGATATAATGCAAAAAAAAAAAAAAATCACCCATAATAACAAGAACCAGGAACATTACAACTTAATAAGACAGTCAAAACCAGTTGAATCAGATGTTAGAATTATCTGACAAAAGTTTTTAAAGTAGCCAATATAAAAATACTTCAATAAACAAATGACAAACTCTCTAGAAAGATATGAAAAATTCAAAGTCTCAACAAACAAAGTGTAGTCATAAAAAAAGAAAAAAATAGTAATTATAAAACTAGAAACAGTAGAAAAAAGAAAAAAAAACATGCTAGGTGTTCTCATCATTAGAATGGGGATGGCAAGATATAGATTAGATGACTTTAAGGACAGATCAATAGAACAGTAGTCACATCATAGACACACTACAAGGAGAGAAGAAAGAGAGTGGAGCTACAGGAGTATTCAAAGAAATAATGGCTAAAACATTTCCAAATTTGGTGAAATGCATATATCTACAGATTTGAGAAGTTGAGCAAACCACAGACAGATAAAACCAAAGAAATCCATGCCAGACACATGATAATTAAACTTCCGAATACAAAACAAAGAAAAAAATTTGCAAGCATCCAGAGAGAAAAGTTAACAAATACTCAAGTCTAAATAATCATAGCCAATAATTTTTTCAAGTAAAAAGAGAATTTCATGAAAAGTAAAAACTGTTCAGCGGTGAACTTCTGTCATCGCCTAAGTACTTTCCCTTGAGACAAACATCGTATTTTTGTACACAGCAGAACTATTTTGTGAGCACTTTCCATTTCTTCCATAATGAAAACAAAAAATTTAGTACAGAGTTGGGCAATTTTTTTCCCCCTAGGAATGTGTGTTGATAGAGATACAATGAATATTGGTATGGTTTCATGCTACTTTCTCAGTTTGAGCTAAGATACGATCAGTTTTGCTTACCACTGTTTTTGTATCACCAATGTAAACGTAAACACTGAAAGGGGAAAATCATTTCTTAATATTACTATAAGGACTTCATGAACTTATTGAAGTTTCTGAGCAGTCCCTTAAAGCCTCTGTCCTTTTAGAATCACATACATAATTTCAAGAATCATCTTGGTAGGCATATATAGCAGCAGAGCAGAATATAGAGTTTAGATACAGACTACAGTTGTATATTTTCCATCGATTTTCAGAAAGGTGTCAGTGATTAGATTGAGAGATTCTTTTCAACAAATGTGGTGGAGTAAGTAGATTTTGTAGCTTTGAAAACACTTTTCCCTTATCTTGCAAAATTCACAAAATAGAATTTTAAAGGATTATAAACCTAAGGGTCAGGAGAATGCATACAAGAAAATCTTTGCAAATTTAGTAGTAGGCAAAGCTTTCCTAATTAGAAATCAGAGGGGAAAAACAACAACAAAAAAGTGATAAACTGCATTTTGTCAAAATTTAAATATTCTGCACTTCAAAACCCACTATGAGGAAAATAAACAGACAAGCTACACAGAAGGAAGAAAATGTTTCCAATGCATACGTGTAACACAAAACTTTATTCAGAATTTATAAAGGAATTTTACAACTCAATAATAAGAAGACAAATAATGAATTTTTAAAATGGGAAATGAAAGATGCTAAAGCCATTAGTTAATATAGGAAGTACAAATTAAAACCCCACTGAGATATTTATGGTGTGAACCCACGAGAATGGCTAATATTAAAAGATTAGCAATACTGAGTGCTTGCAAGAATGTAAAACAACTAGAAATCTCCCATATTGTTGGGAGGACTGTAAAATTGTATAGCCACTTCAGGAAAAAATTTGAAAGTTACTTGTAAATTTAAATATTTATTTACCTTTGAACCAGGGATTCCACCCTTAAGAATTTACTTTGGAGAAATAAAACATGCCCAACAAAATGTTTACATGATTTGTTCCACCTAACCTTACTCTCACCTTTCCAAAAGGTGTAGAATGGATGCATTGATTCCGGTAGATTTAGCAAACAGAATACTCAAAACAATTAAAAAGAACAAACCTACTGTTTTCAAAAAATGTAAATGAAAAGGACAGACATAATGTTTCATGGAAGAATTAGTACACAAAAAGCACGTTTATATGAAATTCAAGAATTAATCTTTGATGATGAAAATCAGAAAAAAAGTTTAACTCTGAGGATGTGTTACTGATTGGTAAAAAGGGAGCTGCTGGTGTGTTGGAAGTGTTCCTTTTCTTAATCTGGGTGGTGATTACGTAAGTGTGCACATAAGCAGAAAGTCATCAAGCTGTAAACTTAAGATCTGTGCATTTTTATGTGTACTTCTTGTTCTTCAGTATAGAGGTGAAAACGATTAAAAAATATAACTAAAAACACCCCAGTTATTTTTTGTGAATTTTATTTTGATTTTTTAAATATAATTTCCTTTGACCTAATTTCCTGGATAAGTGCTATAATTATGTTCAGAGATACTTACACACTTTTTTGCTTTGTTTGCTTGCTTTAAAAAAAAAAAGAAAAGAAAATGTTTTCTTCTAATTTAAATTCCTTTCAACAAGCATTATTAAATTCTTTCCCCTAAGCTAAAAGTTACATATTCTATTATTTCTTCTCGTGAGTGCGCTCCAATTGGAATGCAAGGTCTCTGTTTACCATCACATAGGTGTTTTCCAGTCATGCGGAAGTTCCTAACAATACTTCTTCAGTGGTATCAGGAACAATGTTCAATTCACCCACATTCTGATATATTTTTTAAATCTGATAAAAGTGACATCTGGTTAGATGCTCCTTTTTATGGGTGGGAGACAGGCTGAGTGCCTTTTTGCAGCTCTCTCTTTTTGAGGAGAAAGGGTGATTGACTTACTTTGGTAGAGTTCTTGGGATACGAGCTGACTGCCTTGTGCTTTGAGCATCAAACAAGAATATTGTTCATAACTGACACAACATTGTAAACTGACTATATTCAATAAAAAGGTAGGAATTTTTAAAGAAAAAAAAAAGGATATTGTTCATGAAAATAATGAATTTTACCCAGAGAGCCAAGTGCTTGTGGACTCTACTGAATCCTTTGTTCCAGTTTTGAGTAAGTCACTCAAATTTTGACATTAAGGCTAGTGAAAAGAAACAAAATTAAGAAACAATTTTATGCTGCTCATATGCAATAGAAGCTTGTGTTGAAATGAAGTAACATCTTCTAACTGCACATCAATACACACTTCTCATTTCTAGTTCTATGCTATGGACTTTAAAACCTAAAATTCATAGATGATGGTTGGAAAATCTTTGAGAATGATGATAAAACCACGTATTTAAAATATCACTCTATCTGGGAACTAGAAGCCAGGATTTATGGTTCTTTAGTAGAGCATGGTTGCTGTTCTAAATTGTCTGCTCTGATGAGATATACTGCTTGTTATGAAAGCCACTTTCTCATATTTATCACTGCCTCTGCCATGCCATGTATAGAGGGAATGCAGGAAAAATAATCGATAGAATATGTTATTACATTTAATTAGTCCTTTATCTATTTCCTGAGGAAAATGATACAAGTTTATTGATGAAGATTCAGAGTAATTTGATGTCATAAAGAAAACATCAGAAACTACTTGGAAATGATTATTATGCATCAGTAAACCACAAAAGAGGTCAAAGAAATCTGTATGTTCTACATCCAAATATAGGCTAAATATATATTTTAAGGCATTTGAAAAGAAATTCACTTTCTTGTTCCTCTTCTCCCCTCCCTCCTCTTCCCTCCTCCTTCTTTTTTTTTTCCTTTTTCTTCTTTAATGATTAGGGGCTAAGAAAATAATCTGTGTTACTTATCATTAATAAAAAAAAAGGATATAAATATGCATGGATAAGAAAGTGAACTGGCTTTGCTTTATTCCTTTAAAAGGTAAATTTTGTTTCCTGAAATGTAATTTAAATAATAGAAAGAGAGAAAACAAGACCCACCCCCCCCATGGCTTTCAAGCATTTGCATACACTGTTTTCTCTGCCTAAGACACCTTTTTCCCCAAGTCTTCCCCAGATACACTTAAATTTCAAACTGTAGGTCTTAATTTAGATGTCACTCCCAGAACCCCTAGACCAGTTCTATGCTTTCACAATATCCTGTGTTAGTTAGTTACATCTTTCTCCTCAGACCTACTTCTTATTCTTCCCTTGTTCTATTGTGTATTTCAAGAGCTCACTCTTGAAATGAGTATTTTCCTTATTCCTTTTTCAAAAATTTCCCAGTTGTGTTCCTCCAATAGAAGTGCTATTGGAAACTTGGAGGAGGAAACCAGGTATTTCTCTTCTTCATCTTTGCTCTGGGAACTATTTCTTCCAGTGAGTATGTCTCCTACAAGATCACCATTTTCACCAAGTGGCCCTTCCATGGGCTCCTATAATTCACTTTGCTCCACTGGTCCCTCCAACTCTAGGGTGATAAGAGCTTTCTGTTGTGGCTCATCTTGGATTGACTCATGGTCCCATTTTGCCTTCTCTTTTAATATCTTTGTGGTCAATTCTCCATATTAAAGTCCCTCTCTTGAACTGATTTTATTGGACTTGTTTTGCTGACAGAAATCTGACTGACACCTATATTGTATTTCTCTTATCATAATATCAATCTCACTTTTATGTAATTATTTACATAATAGAGATTAAATAATTCTCTATTCTCCCAGCTAAACTACATTGAAAAAAAAAAAAGAGAGAGAGAGAATTATGTTGGTCTGTTTACTTTTTATACTTCCAGTCCCTAGCAAGGATGTTGGTTTATAGAAGTCAGATAATATTTGTTGAAGACGAGAAAGAAGAGGAAAGAAAGAAAGCGAGAGAGAGAGAGAGGGAGGGAGGAAGGAAGGAAGGAAGAAAGGAAGAAAAGAAGAAAGAAGAGAGAAAGGAAGAAAGGAGAGAGAAAAGAAAGAAGAAAGGAAATTATAACTATTTTCATATTAACATTTCATATTAATAAAAGTGGATTTGAATTGGTATAATTTAGGACAAAATACCTTCCTCTTAAACAATCACATAACTGAGATCAGGCTTATGTGTGGGAGTAACAGAGAAAAAGAGTAATCTTTCTTGTGTTTGATAAGCCTAAAGTTGTAGTTGGAGAGGCAAAGAGGAAAATATGAATGTATATCTGTATTAATCAAGTGATAAAATATACGTATACAGTTCCTTGGAATGTGTAAAAAATAATTAGCCTGATTTCAAAATTCGTATCTTTATTTAAAAAAGAAATTTTGTATCTGGCAATTCTTTTTTTACTGTCCAAGAACACTCAAAGCAAGTTTTGATTGTTGAGCATCTGGCAAAATCTCCTTCTCTTGTGCCTTCACTGTACCACTGAGGCTGGAAGCCTCTCAGCTACATCTGTATTTCCCAGAATCCCTTGTCATAAGCTTCCAATGTCTTGTGCAAAATCTAAATTAGGAACTGAGTTCAGTGGAAAGAGAGGTGCAGATCCAACACATCTTGTAGGTGCAAACTGACTGCAAGTTAAGGTAGCATCTGATCATCAGGCCATGGTTAATTTGTGTAAACTGGAATTGGCACCAGAATCAGTAACTTCTTGATGGTGGCATAGATAACAGTTCTCCACCTGAGCCTCTCCTGGGACAAGATGTGAAAGTTAAACCTGAAAGCTGCTGCTCCATTCCAACCAATGTTTTTACACACTAGATTACCTAAACTCAATCCACTTGTACTTAAAATAGCTAGAGTGTTTACTGTTTCCAAGAACTCTGAACCTTGTTTGGACAGGATCAATTTGTATTATTATCTCTATATCATAGTATACAACTCAACATCAAAAAACAAACAACCCGATTAAAACATGGGCAGAAGAACTGAATAGACATTTTCCCAGAGAATATGCAGATGGCCAACAGGTACATGAAATGGTGCTCAACATTGCTAATCATCAGGGAAACACAAGTCAAAACCACAACTGTCAGAACAGCTATCATCAAAAAGAATACAATAACAAATGTTAGTGAGGATGTGGAGAAAAGGGAACCCTCATACACCATTGGTAGGAATGTAAATTGGTGCAGCCACTGTGGACAACAGTATGGAGGCTTCTCAAAAAATTAAAAATAGAGCAACCATATGACCCAGCAATTCCACTCCTGGGTATATATCTGGAAAAAAACAGAAACACTAATTCAAAAAGATTTATGCACCTCAGTGTTCATAGCAGCAGGTAATTATCTACAATTACCAAGATATGAATGCATGCTAAGTATCCATCAAGAAAGGAATGGATAAAGAAAGTATGGTATTAAAAAAACAGAAGAAGATGTGGTATATATACACAATGGAATACTATTCAACCATAAAAAAGAATAAAATTTTGCCATTTGCAAAAACATGGATGGACTTGGAGGGCATTATGCTAAGTGAAATGTCTTAAGGCAGAGAAAGACAAATATTGTATGATATCACTTATATGTGGAATCTAGAAACTACAACAAACTAGTTAATATATCAAAAAAGCAGACTCACAGATAGAACAAGCTAATGGTTATCAGTGGGGAGAGGAGTGGGGGAGGGCAAATGGGGGAGGATTAAGAGGCAAAAACTATCAGGTATAGCATAAGCTACAAGGGTATATTGTGCAACTTCAGGAATGTAGCCAATATTTTATAATAACTATAAATGGTGTATAACTTTTAAAGATTGTGAATCACATTGTATACCTATAACTTACATAATATTGTACATCAACTACAGTTCAGTAAAAATCAATGTGTACATTTAACAGAAAGACAATGCAGATACAAACTACTATATATAAAATAGATAACCAACAAGGTCTTACTGCATAGCACAGGGAACTATATTTAGTATCTTGTAATAACCTATAATAAAAAATATGAAAAAGGCTATATATAAATGTGTAACTGAATCAGTACACTATACACCAGAAGCTAACATAATATGGTAAATCAACTATATTTCAATTTTAAAAAAGACAATGAAGGTATATTTGGAAGGGAATCTAAACATTTGTTTGTTTTCAGTAAAAATCTGAGAGATACTGATGGAGGAGACGTTCATTCATCAGATTCAAGAGTTGGACACTCACTGGGCTAGACATTAAGCAAACAGTGGTAAGGAAAAGCAGACATGGTTTTTGCTCTTGTCATATGTCTGTTTATAAAGGAATGTATATATGCAAACTTAGAGAATCTTCAATTCTTAGAATCATAGAGAATCACACAATTAAGTGTAAAATTGCAATTGATTTAACATGTGAGGGGAAATTTAGTTTTCTATGAGAATGTTTAATGGGATGGTTTGACTATTCGAGAGTCAAAAAATAGTACCTTCAAAGAAGGATTATTAAGCTGATATTTAAGCATAATTTGGGTTTAACTGGAAAACGTGAGGGGAGGGACAGACAAAATGTCAGGCAGAGTTAGGATGTGTGACAGTAACACATCAACAAAAACATGGTTTGCTCCAAGAGGTGAAGTTAAACTACTGTTAGAGCACAGGAAACATGGGGACCAGGAAGAAGCTGAGACCAGAGGGATGAGGCTAGCTAAAGTCCAGTTGATGCAGGATCATGGTGGCCTTGCTAATAATTTGTGCCCTTATTCTAAGAGCAATGGAGAACAGAAAAATCAAGAGAGGCATTTCCCTGTTTCTGTGTCATATAAGACAAAGAAAAATAGAGTAGTAGTATTCAGAGCTGCTTTACTTGGTAAATAATTATTGGAAAGAGGTTATGGGGAGTATTTTTATTCTATGCACACCTTGGACTACATGACAAACAAGTTCTTTTCTTACTTTTTGTCGCGATTTACTCTGTTCTGCCTTAACTATCCTGCTCTTTTAGTTTTGCTATTGTTGTCTTGTTTGAATATATTTTCACTAATTGGCTTTTCCTGCCACTGGCTTCCATACCATTGGCTGTTAAACACTAATTTTGGAATCAAACATTTATTTTCCATCCACTCTTCTACTTCTCTATGCTTTCCATTGTTTTAATTTATTTATATTTCTTAGTTTTGTCCTTAATGGTATTTCAAATTTTGTTTTATTCTTACTACTCTGTTGGCTACGTTAAAAAATGTGAGAGAATGTTTTGGTGGTCTGCAGATCAGCTGATGGGGAAGATTTTTAGAAATAAGAAAAATAGATTCCTGGAATTTAATAAGTGCTTGGTTATTCTGGAACATAAATCATCACTGGGGATGAGCACAAGAATAATGTAATGTTTTAGATATTTTAACTAATGAATGATTTTATGTCATACCCTGTGGTTGTCTCCTTGTTATTATGAAATGTAGATCTTAATATTTATTTTACTATGGTTTTGTTAAACATCCTCTGAAACCTTTAAAACAGATTTTTGATTTATGTTAATCCTTTTAGTCACTGGTCAATAACAAAAGAATATCCACGCTATCTTAAGCAGAATGTAATTCAACAAATTGTATGTGAGGCTTCCTGTATTTTTATTCCAAAAAACAATGCAGTAAAAACAAAAACAAACAAAACAACAACAAAACAAGACCAGTGTAATTTCTATAGATAGCTCAATCCAAAACAAAAGTGTGAACTTGATATATACTGGTTAATTTCTCTCACAAAGCAAACTAATAAAGTAGCTTTGAGAATACTTTTTTTCTGCTTCTACTGGAACAGATGCAATCTCTAATATTCTGAAACTTACCAAAAATCTACCCGTTTCAAATGAGGGGAAAGTTCTATTGTTATTTCTGGAAACAATTCAGAATAAATGACAGTAATGAATTGAAGGAAAATGTGGGGAAAATGTTAATTTTACACAGTAGATGCCAGTTTTTGGAAAAAAAAAAAATGAAAGGGCCAGAGAATTACTCAGTTAAAAGAAACAATACTTTTTAAAAGGATAGAACTATAAAAAGTTTGAGTGAACTAGGAAGTGTAAAATAATTGATGCTGTCAAATGGTAAACTTCAGAAAATCAGCCACTTAGGTAACCTGACAGCTGTGTGTTGCAAAATTCTGAATCTGTCTTTCTACACAAAAGACTCTGATTTACAACCTTCCCTGAAGCTAACGCTTGTTTCCATAGAAATATCCCTAGTTTCTTCATAGGCTTATGATTCTCTTAAGGACTTCAAAACTATTGTGTTTTTAGTTTAAGAAAAAAAGACAAATGACCTTTCAGTGCAATGAGCCAGTACCATTTTTGGCTTTCAAAAAAGTTAGTGAAAATATCACATATAAGCACACTGTGCCACCTATTACAGCACATTTCATAAAACCCAACCTTTAATTTAAATTAATTTTTAAATGCTTATAATTGTTTAAAATAAGGAATTCCAAATAAAGTGAAATTTAGGGCATAATTTCAGAGCAACTAGGATAAGACCAAGTAGAATTTTCTCATAACTTGTGTTCTAAGAAAAAAATTAAAATAACACTAATTTAATATAGATTTTACACATGATGTTATTATAGTAATATTTATTTAAATAAGAATTTATCTATTAATATAAATGTATTAATAATACTAATAGTTTGGCATTATTTTAAAAATATATTTTGATATACATAGAATGGTAAGAATACTAGTAAGATGAAAACTTGTGTGCTCAAAACCCAGGTTATAAGCATAGATACATTTTTAATAAGATTTTTGAAGAATATTAATTCTGCAAGGACAAGATAATTATTTCCCATTGCTCACATACATCAACAGAAATAGTACCTGCTTGGTAAAATTATTCCCAGGAAATTTTTTTTTAACTCTATTGTCCAGCTGAACTTGATAAAACATTGATATAAGTCCTTTTGAAATGATCACTTTTGTTTACAATAATCTTGATCAGTTCAGTTGATAATTGAGAACCAAAGAGCTTTATGTTACTTTGCATAAAACATGAGGTGATAGATTGTATTTCCTAGTGGACATATAGTCTGGTTATTTGTGACTTTCCTATATTTTTTTATTGATTTACCAATGGCAATATAATTAGAGTTACTTTAATTTTGCAGAGTTGCTATCTGTTTGTATCATCATTGTTCTTCACTGTTTTATTTTGAAACATTTTAACACTTTAGAAAAATTATAATAAATGTTATAATAAACCATATAATATCTTCACCTGTATCCATCAGTTTTTGACAATTTTCCTGTCATTTGCATTCTCACTTGGTGTGTGTGTATGTGTGTGCGTGTGTCTCTGTGTTGTGTGTCTATGTTTGCATTTTTATTTGAGAATTAGTTTCATGCATCAAGATTTTTCACTCATAAATACTGTGGCATATATTGCCTAAAAAGAAAACATAACTGCAATACCTTCTTTATATGAAAGAAATTTAACACTGGTGCAATATTTTTATCTAATATGGGGTTCATATTCAAATTTCTGAATGTGTCTCAAGAATATCCTTTATACCTGCCTCATTTTACTACGTCTTTAAAGATCCAGAATTTAAAAAGCATCATATCTTCTTTCAGTTGTCATGTGTCACTGGTCTCTTTGGTCTGTATTTCCCCAGGCTTTTCTTGTTCTAAATATTTCAGGAAATGGACATTTCTATAGAATTCAAGACAGGTTGTTTTTTTTTTTTGGCTAAATTTCCTTCAATTTGAATTTTTCTGATTGTTTCCTCATGATTGGAGTTAAGTTCAACATTTTGGCATAAATGCTGCATAAGTGATGAAGTGTCTTGGTTCATTATATCAGGGGACCTTTGCTGTCATCTTGTCCCTCTTTTGGTGAAGGTTAAACCTAGTCCTTTAGATAGGAAGGTGTCCACCTCTGCCCCTGACCTTCTTATTTTGTGCTAACAGGGTAGCCGTTTCTTTAAAAATTTAATCTTGATTCTTGGTCAGTTACTCAAGTCTCAGCAACCATCTGACTGCTTTCCCTTCTAACCCCAAATTTTGAGGTTCCAGCATATTCTAAATCCCAAACATCCCCTGTTAAAATTCCCCAACTTGTTCAGTAAAGATAAAGATACTCAAAGAACCCATAGCTGAAGCAATCTCGGAAGAGAATAACTGAGCTAGAGGAATCACACTCTGACTTCAGACTATACTACACAGCTATAGTAATCAAAACAGTATGGTACTAGCACAAAAACAGACAAACAGATCAGTGGAACAGAACAGAGAGTCCATAAACAAACCTACACACTTATGGTCAATTAGTCTATGACAAAGGAGGCAAGAATATACAATGGAGAAAAGATAGTCTCTTCAATAAGTAGTGCTGGGAAAACTGGACAGCCATTTATAAAAGAATGAAATTAGAACATTGTTTAACACCACAAATAAAAATAAACTCAAAATGGATTAAAGATCTAAACGTATGAGTGGATATACAAAACTCCTAGAGGAAAACATAGGCAGAACAGTCTTTGACATAAATCACAGCAATAGTTTTTGGATCTGTCTCCTAAGATAAAGGAAACAAAATCAAAAAAAAAAAAAAAAAAAAAAAGGGCCTAATCAAACTTAAAAGCTTTTGCACAGTAAAGGAAACCATTGACAAAACGGGAAAAAAAAAAAAAAAAAAGCTTACTGAATGGGAGACAGTATCTGCAAATGATATGTCTGATAAGGGATTAACATCTGACATATATAAACAGCTCATACAACTCAAAACAGAGACAAAAACAAATAAACTGACTTAAAAATGGGCAGAAGAACTGAAAAAATCATTACTCCAAAGAGGAAATGGAGAAGGCCAACAGGCACATGAAAAGATGCTCAACATTACTAATCATCAGAGAAATGCAAATCAGAACCACAATGAGATGTTACCTCACAGCTGTCAGAATGGCTATCATCAAAAAGAACACAAAAAACAAATGTTGGGGAGGATGTAGAGAAAAGGGAACCCTCGTACACTATTGGTGGGAATTTAAATTGGTGCAGTCACTGTGGAAAACTGTATGGAGGTTTCTCAAAAAATTTAAAATAGAACTACCATTATGACCTAGCAATTCCTCTCCTAGGTATATATCTGAAAAAAACCCCACTAATTCGAAAAGAAACATGCACCCCAATGTTCATAATAGTGTCATTTACAATTGCCAAGATTTGGAAGCAACCTAAGTGTTCATCAACAGATGAGTGGATAAAGAAGATGCAGTCTACATTTACAATGGAGTACTATTCAGCCATAAAAAGAGTAAAATTTTGCCATTTGTAGTAACATAGATGGACTTAGAGGGCATTATGCTAAATGAAATAAGTCAGATAGAGAAAGACAAATATGATATTACTTATATGTGGAATCTAAGAAATACAACAAACTAGTGAATAAAACAAAAGAAGCAGGCTCACAGACAGAAAGAATAAACTAGTGGTTACCAGTGGGGAGACGGGAGAGGGGAGGGGCAGTGCAAGAGTAAGGGATTTTAAAAAAAGTTTATTATGGGATTATATAAAATCATGTGTGTGGAACTTTTGAAAATTGTAAAGCACTATAGAATTTAAAGAATCTTTCATTCAATTAAAAAAAAAGATACTTGTCAATTTACTAACAAGTATATACTGAAGAATCTGAGGAATACTGGCTTTGCTGATGGTGTGTATAATTTCTCTTTGAAACCAAAGTATTTTTGAGTGAAGAAAAGTACCATTAATCATATCACCGGAGGACATCTTAATACAAAGATTGGTACCTGTTAGAGAATTGAATCCATTTTAGCCAAGACCGAAGAGCTTTCTGACAAGTGATGAAAAGTCTTCTAGAACCATTGAGTGGCCTAGAGAAGCAGAATCTAGGTTGAGTTTCAGGGCCAGTACGCAAAGCCCCAATGCCCGAGGAAGGAAGCAATGGTAGCCCTGCTTCCTTGTGACCAGGAAGCTGCCATCACTTCTGTCAGATCAGTGCCTCTTAACTTCTGTAACAATCCACACCAGACAAGCGGGTGCCTTGTGCTCTGCCTCTGGACATCCCTAGAGCTGCTAAGAGCTGAAATCTTGGACTTGGCTAATACTGCTAAAAAATTTAAAAGCCCATGTGACTTTGCTTGCCAACAGAAACAAAAAAAGCAGAAACAAAAGAAGCAGCATAAACAGCAGATACATTATGCTTTCACCATCAGACATTCTGAAGTAAAATTTACCCTCCAGCATTTCCCTGTGGAATCGTCCTGAAGCCACTCTTGGGAACGCTGCCAACATTGCACAGTTGCTTGGCCCCTTCTTCTCCATCCTCCTTTCCCAATTCCCAGAAGTTTTCTCCTGGGAGCATTTCCTTAGTTAGATACTTACCACATCAGGAAAAACTTGTCTAAAAAATGACCTTGCCAAAGAACACTTCCACAGACCTCTATCCCAAATTTAGCCATGTAATGATGGGTAAATTTACTTGTAATGATGCCTGTATGTTTTGCTGGTTTTATTATTATTATTGTTATTATTTCTATATGCTCCTGCTATTATTATGCTGAATTATTTATGTTCCGATTTAAGGCCAAACACTTAATTTACTTTCTAAATCCTATCTTTCCTTGTGCACTAAAGACATCACTTCAGCACTTCTATCTCCCCTCTTCTCTCTGCTCTCTCATTATTAGATCATTCCTATCAGCAAACAAATGTGACATTATTTTTCCTAATTAAATAAACATTCCAGCTGACCCCGCGTCACCTTCCAGTTACTGGAGCTCATTTTTTTTTCCTTCCCCTTTATAGGAAATCTCAAGAATGTTACTTCTTCACCTGTTAATCCCTCATTTCTAAACACTGAAGCTCCCCATGAGCCCAGATCTTAGATTTTTTTTTAAATTCTATCTACATCCCCTCATTAGCTTCAATTATCATCTATATGCTGGGAACTCCTAAATGTGACTCTTAAGCTTAAACTTCTTTCCTGGACTCTTACGTGATGTTTCCACACGGATGTCTATTAAAAATCTAAAGTTAACATGTCCAAATATGAGCTCGTCATTTTGTCCCCTTCCTCCTCCCCAGATGTGTTCCTCCTACAGGTTTCCCCATCTTTGTAAATGCCTGTCTACCTTTCTACTTGTTTAACTGAATGCTTTGGAATAATTCTTACATCCAGTCTGTCACTGGATGACTTTGAGTAAAGGAGTAACAAATACTGTTGGATTCCCCTTCAAATTATATCCGAAATTTGACCACAGCTCACCTTCCTCATTATTCCTCATTCAAACCACCATCTCTTGCCTGGATTAATAAGAAAGACTTCCCACTGGTCTAACTCATTACATCCTTAATACCTTAGAACTAATTCTCAACAAGCAGCCTGACTGATTCTCAATGATAAATTTGAAGCCATGTTGCTTCCTTGCTCAGAACCCACTAATGGGTTTCCATCTCATTTAGAATAATAGCTGAAATCTTGACATTAAACTTACAGATTCTGTCCTTGTGCTTTGTTACTTCATCCTCTTCAAATCATTTGCTCTACTATCATCTTTTCAAAGAGTCTTTCCTGACCAGTCTATTTAAGATTGTAACACCACACCCCACACACCAAAAACTAAAATAATCGGGAAAATTCTAGCTTTTTCTACCACCTTCCTTTGTAATTGTTACCTTCTGACATCACATGTTTTATTTATATTTGTAATATAAACTCCGCAAAGTTAGGAGTTTGATCTATTTGATTCCACTGCTATATCTGCAGTGACAATAACTGCCTGGCACATAGTCATATTCGAGAAAGATTTGTATTACAAATGTCTGGTTGAATAACTTTTTTTCAGACCACTTCCTCCTCTCCTAACTAAAACTTAATTACCTCAAAAGGACATCATTCTTTCTACTGCCCTCTGATCCACTCTACTTACAATGCTTCCTCAGACTCATTTCTTCCACATCTATTTTCCCTCTTTGGCTTTACTTTGTTCTCTATCCAACCTGAACTCTATAATCTGTCATTCTTGTCTAAACCCTCCTAGGGTCCCAGATCAGATGGACTTTGAGTTAATCAAAAGAGTAGGCCTAAATAAATCATGTGAGCCTCTTGAAAGAGGCTTCAGGTGTTGAAAGAAGAGACAAGCATGAAAGAGTCTATCATCCCATGGCAGAATGGAAGAGTTGGTCAAAATGTTGGAATAATTAAATACGTTCTGATTTTTTACCATTTCATATTGATTCTACACTCTTTGGAGCTTGCCCGTACATTCTACTATTTGCAAGTACATGCCAAGGTGCTTAATAGAAGACCTTTAGAAATGCACATGGCCTGCTCCTTCCCCCCTTCCCACCTGTAAACCAAAGCTACTCAGATGGTCTAGTCAGCCTCATTCATTCTATAGAGCCAGCAAAATGATCCAGGATTCTTGAAGACTCTCTCTTGTCTCTAATATGTATGTGAATCAAAACACTATGTCATTCCCAGGACAGATGGAAAGCTATTTGTATCAAAGGTTTCAGAAATTAGTTGCTGTTGATATGGAGATATGCTAATCAGTTTTCATGAGACCAGCATCAACTGGAAGAATTGAACTGTGAAAGGAGATGGGACAAATTAGTTGATTCAATATCAAGATAGAGCAAAATGTGAAGAAAAAAGTAAATTCGAAGCAGACAAATCCTTGAAATTATGTACTTTCATTTCTCAAGCTATCATTTCATCTTATGGTTTGCTTATTTCACATTTTAATTGCTCTTTGAAATATCTCATAAAATTTATATAAATCAGTGAAATCATGATTATGTTCTTTATTCTTTTAATTTGCCCACACAGAAGGCAATTCACACTAATCCAAAGTAGTAATTAGAGATCAGCTTTGGAGTAGAATGAGCCAGCAATAGATAAAAGAGTATTGAGGCAAGAACTAGGGAATGTTTAAATGGTTTATAATCAAATCTATTTACATAAATACAAATGTATATATCAAATGCAATGCTACATGTTTAATGCATTATTTTATTTTCCTCCCAAGCCCAAATAGAGACCACATTTCCCCAGAAACCTCCTACCCAGGTGAATCATGCAAAAATTTCTAGTCAAATTATTTTTAGTCAATACAACGTAGTTACTGATGTATACCACTTCCAGTTCTGTCTCTGAAACCTCTATACAATTCTCTATGCCTCTTTTTCTCTGTCCAATGGGCTAGCCAGATGCAAAAGATCCAGCTCGGGAGTCTGATTATTTAGTGGATGGTGGCAGGAAAGGAAGAAAGAGTAGAGACCCCTGAAATTACATTTTGAAGGAGAGCTACTCAATCAGAAACATCTCACGGGACTTTGCATGGGTTAAGAAAAATTTTGTTTGTGTATAGTATATGTCCATATGTGCATGTGTGTATATACAGACATAGATGTCTATATACACACTTTTATCTATGGCAAGTTACTGAGATCTGGGGGAGGCATTCACTTTGGTGACAAATTAAAAAATTATTATTTTGAAGTAGTGTGTCCCTATAACAGAACTCTATCTGACTCTGGAATAGTTACAATCCATTTAAGTGCTGAAAACCATATTGCAGATAATGTTTTTAATTTGTATTTTCTTTGTTTTTAATTGTTATTGTAGAAGTCAACAGTAGGAAAAAAATACTGGCAAAATTATTGCCTGCAGTAATTTGGGAGGCAGACTATAGGGAAACGGATCTGCTAGCTCCTGCTAGGAAAGAAACAGAATAGTATATGTTGATTATTACTGGCTGCATCTGGCAAGTTAATGAAGGCAAGAGTTGAGCCTGGGAAAGGATATGCTAGTTTACAAGCACATACAAAAGGGCACAGAGAGAGTACAGACATTTTAACATTTATACTGTTGAAGAAATTAACTTCCAGACCCTAAACATTAAGAAATGTGGTTTTAAAGGGCTTTGTGAACCAACCGCTAGAATTCAAACCGACTGGCTGAATAAAGCATTAGTCACTCAGAAAAGAGATCAAATGAAAGATCTTCCCAATTATGACTCCAGACAGCTCCAATGGAGCTCCTATTCACTGCAAAGAGTGGGAAGGAGAGTAGGAAGAAAAAGGAATCAGGACTGGGAGTCTGGAAAGGTCTAAGACAGAACTTTGGGTGTGGTTACCAACACATGCTAGAGACAAAAAGCAAAAAGATCAGAAGCCAGCTAAGTCTGAGTCAATCATTTTCCAAAACAAACAGAAAAAAAAAAATGCATGTCCAGTTTTATAAAGCCTTTAACTCTTCAAGTTTAAAAATTCCTTGGTACTGCAACTTTCCATGAGAATAGCAGTCTTTGAAAATTCCATGGCCCGGAGAGGAGAATGTCCACTGATACACACACACACACACATCATAGATGACTTAGGAAAATAATGGACAAGTGGGAACCTACTCTAAGGCAGGACCAGGAGCCTTTGAGAATGATGGGCCAAGGTGTTCCTTCCAGTGAAAAGAATCAAAGCATTATTAAAAGACATCCTTGGCCTCAGGAAAGGAGGCATTCTTGATGTCTTTCCAGTGGGATTTCATAACTACTGTGGGCCAATAATGGTAATGTATCTTCCAGTCTTATTTTGCCCCAAATCAAGTGTTCTTGTAGTAGATCTGTCCCCACTCCGCCATTGTGTGTTGAGTCTATGTGTGCATATGAATGTGGGCAGACAACCTGTCTCACAAGTTTTTAGACTGCTGGACAAAGAAGAGTTATCTAGACTTGATGTAGAAGGTTGACAAAAAACAGTGTCTTGAACGTGGAGACTAGTTGGGATGTTGGTTGTCTCCTGTGGGAAGATAGTGAGTGTTTCCTACATGAAGGAAGGATAGTTCGTGATTTCTGACTGGAGGGGATAGCGTGGAATAGAGAATGCTGAAAATTCACAGTACCATTTCATTTTCCTTCTGAGAACACAACAAGACAGCATTTCCAACTATATTTGGTCTAAGGAGAAGATAAATAGCTCTAGTTCAAGGACCATAGGCAGAAGTGATACAGACCTGGCTCTATAATCATCCTTTGAGATCTTTTGTGCTCTGTCTTCCCTGCCTTCACGAATCAATGAAAACAAATTCTGAAGAGGTAGAGCCACACACAAGTAGGAGCCTGGATCCCTTTAGTTCATTCCTTAGAGAAAGCTGCCTAGGAGACCCGCCTCACTAGGAACATACCATCAGCCACTGCATGTGAGCAAATTAATGCATATTGTGTTAAGCTATAGCGTTTGGGAACTATGTGTTAGACAAGCAAACTTTTATATCTTGCCTAATAATATATTAAAAAAGAATCATGATTTTTTTTTTTAGTCATTTTACTCTTGGCCTCCTGGGCTTCCAGATAACCTTCTCCTTTGATCCAATTGAAGCCTTTAACCCCAGGATCTTCCCCTGCTGTTCCAGTCTCTAAGCATCTGCCATTCTCCTCCTTCTTTGCCAGAACTCTTGGCTGTTAAGATCTGCCGTGTTAAAGCGTTCTCACCATGGCCCTCAAAGTTTTAATACCTGGTTTCTTTGTCTATCGTCACCACTCCAGTCCTGAGTCTTGAATAAATGTGACTTACTGCTCTCTTTGCTTCTACTTCTGGCTCACTTATCCTAATACTGTGATGACTGTAATCTATAAAATGTGTGGTCCCAAACCTCTGCTGGGTCCACAACCTGGGAATGGTTTAACATTCCTTACCTGCCTCTACCCTGTCAATGGTTAACTGCAGTTCTTGCTTGCCAGATCATTTTCCCAAACCTTTACCGGTATTTTTAAGTGAGTTATTTTCTACTTACTCCCCTAATTCTAAGCCAAAACCTCTTTCATAGGAAATACTGAATGCTAAGAAAGATATTGTCGACTTCTGAGCAATCTACCTTTAAACTCACTTTTTACTGCATTGCTTTCAGAAAGAGAGCCCCACACTTTGGCACTAGTTTCCATCTCTTCACCCTAGTTTGGGTACTTTTTTCTAACAAAGATTGCTCTCACCTTTTCTATTTTCTGTTTTCTCTCTCGTCTCATTTCCTTCCAAGTTCCTAGTGGTCATACTTAGTGCTTTTTTCAAATATTCCCAGCTCTCCACCCTCAGGTCAGATGACAGGAATTCTCTTTGTGGTGCTGGCGCTTTGGTGGAGGCAGGTAACTGGTTACAGACAGTGCGTTACAAGCACAAGTGAAATGTTACCTGATGAGCATTTTATTGGCAGAATTCTATCTTGTTTTTGACACAGCGTCTAGAAATGTTTAAGAGGTCAGTTGCTACATCAGCCTGAGTCCCTAAGTAGTCAACGTGGTGGATGTGGAATGGAAGCAAGAAAACATCCTTGTGGTTCTAAGCTTCTAAGAACTCAGGGTTGCATTATTGTAGCACAATCTAGCCTAGCCTTGTACAATTTGGAAACAAACAAGCTTTCCTCTTGCCTACATCTTCTTCAAGCTACCGCCCATCTCCTTTGTGTTTCTCTTTCAAATTGAATAAAAAGTAGTAGAGACCTTTTCCTTCACTCTCACTCACTTCTCATTTTATTATTCTCTGATGTTCTTCCTTGCCCCTTGATGGAAACCACTCACTAAGTTCTGTTACCAGGCACTGGAGATGCTGGTCTCTACAGAATGGACTTGGAAGTCTTAACAAACTGCTTATCTAGATGTTAGAAAAGATTTAGAATTTCACCTAAAGCAAATGTTGGGGTCTACTTTTCTGTAATCCTATGCCTATCTCAGGGTCTAGATAGGGTAGCTTTCCCTCCAGAAATCTCAATTTTGAAAACACTGTTTAAATTCTAGTAAATGATGCCCAAAGAATATGAATCCTCCCACATTATGAACCCAGAGCCCTAAACTGCAGGCTGCTGTCAAAGATTCTACTTTGACTTGCTATCTATCATTCTATTCCCATATAAATCCAGCTGGCAGGAGCTGTATTTAAGAAAGACAGTCCAATGGAAGGGTGTTCTTCAATTCCAATTATGCAAAGCTATATGCTAATCTTAGTTCTGATTAGCAAAATGTTTCGTAACTTGATGACATTAGCTTAGCTTCCACAGAATTTTCATTATTAGGATCTACACAGGAAACAGACATATAAGAATCTTCATGAATTTATAAAAAAATAAAAATTAAAAAGATAAACTAAGAGAGAACATTGCAGAAAGCATTCAGCAGAACAGTATATAGGAAAGGAAATACATGAGATAGAAGAGAATGTTAACTGATTATCTCCAGTCAATGACAACATAGGGGGTTTTAATTTTTTTAATTTATACACTTATTTTCAAAAAATTATTTTAAAATTGATTAAGGAAGGAGTATATGTGAACACTTAGCCCTCAAGTGTTAACTTGATTTTTATTGTAAATTTGTTTTGAGCCATTAGTGTGAGGATTATCAAAAGTAAATTAAACATGTTTTGTAGGATCAATTTCTGTTTCCAGCATTAAATGTCAGTTATCATGGGACAAATCTGAATCAAACTTGGTAGGAGTTAAAAATAAAAATCAGAATGATGAATGAGGGAAGTAGACAGTCAAATGGAAAATCTTAGTTGCAGGAATCAGAAGAGAGAAAATGACATATAATCAAAGATGAAGAATGATCCAAGAGACCTAAACTTGCTGTTGATTCAATGTTCACTGTTTTATTGTA
The DNA here is from genome assembly GCF_048773025.1 of Camelus bactrianus. Taxonomy (NCBI): domain Eukaryota; kingdom Metazoa; phylum Chordata; class Mammalia; order Artiodactyla; family Camelidae; genus Camelus; species Camelus bactrianus. The sequence continues at coordinate 19,245,879 of NC_133563.1, read as the reverse complement.
AAAGTGGAAAAGAAATTTGAATTGGTTGGTATTTTGGCTGTGCATGTTTATTCTTTTCTTTGAGATATTTATTCAGATGTAATAAATCTAATAAGCAAGTTTAATCGATTTTTTTTAAAAAATCAAGGAATATAAAACAAAAATTTAAATAAAATTGAAGTGCAAGATACAAAATGCAGGTTAAAGAAATTCAGATTCAGACTACAATTTTCAGACAGTTCCATATGATTATATCATATTCCACAATATTGGAGGAAAAGAGAACAAAACAAATTACTTTTCTTTTTTCCTCACTGAAACTAGGTGAGGCTATTTGGATTTGAAAGTCAATTGAAAGAGAAATAACCATGTTTTACTGTAGATTTCGGTGTAAAAGCTGAGGGGCATTTTCAAGCATGATATGCCTACAGCAGAAAAAAAATGCATAGTTTCTAGTTCCTTTTTTTCGGTTTAGAGCAGGTTTACAACTCCTACTCTCATTACTCACATCTGCACAGATACAACTGTATTTATTTCTGTGTATTATCCATTCAGCTTTTGAGCCGCGATTTCTGCCCCACGGAAAAATCAAATTAATTAAATGAAATTAAAAGTAGCTTGGTTATTTTCAGATTAACTCAGTCTCTTCAGAGTAAATAACACTTTAAGGTTTCTTTCCTTATTTCTTCCTTCTCCTGGCTCTCAGTGAAATCTGCGTTCAGAGGAAGCTTAGACAACATCTTGGCAACTGGGCAGTGCCGTCTGGTTCCATATGTTCTTCTTTGGTCATTTTGTGGCTAATGTTGTGGGGACAGTTTCTGCCTAGTTTCGTCTCTGTTCCTACTGTATCCCACTGCTGTTATAACTTACCGCTACACTGCCCAGCAAGGGTACCTCACGGTGCTTGTCCCTGGGAGCTTGGCTATTTCTGCCTGCATCTCTCTCACCCGATTAACCCTCTGCCCTGATGCACAGCAGTGATACAAGACCCCTGGGGTGTGGTTCATCTCCCACCCTATCACTAGCTCTGGTAACCCAAGGTCTTTAGCTAAATGGTGTGTCCCTTTCCCCCTCATCCACTCACCCAGAGGCTGTTGATAACAAATACTCTCAGCTATCTTCTGAATCCTTCCCTAGAGCCTGTGGGGGCTCTTGGATATCCTTCATACAATATGGAACCCAGGGGAAACCCCAGAACAAAGTGGGGGTGAATGCTATGCCACAATCTCTTTCATGATGTACCTTCCCAACATTTCTTCTCCATCTTGCATTTCAGCATGGCCAACTACCCATTAAGAGTCTTACTACTTCCAAGATTCCAGGCAAAGCGAGGCCTAATTCCTTTTCACTGAAAACCTCTATCAGGTCCGTTTCTATATTCCAGGACCTTATACTAAAAAATTAAATACTAAATGAGAGCCAAGGATTAGACTCTTTCAAGGCAATATTTGTTTAATTCCCTTTCTCCCTTCTCATATTCTCTCTGTCCTTTTAAACTACCTTTTGGGTCACATATATTTTTTCTTTTAGAAGCCGGGAACGTGGTCCCATGCTCTATCTTGTGTTCTTTCCTGCTTGCTAATAATCTCATTGTCCAGAAATTCAGACTCTATCTCATGAGCTGTTCGGAGTCAAGCCAAGTCAAGCCAAGCCCTTTTGAAGCTCAAGGCAAATTTTCTTTTTCTCAATGCCTAGTTATTGCAAATCAAAAGCTTTTTGCCTTCAATCTGTTGTATCTGATGTAAGCTGAAAATCTATTCAACAACTCAACAGATATCTTTGTTCTGGTCTGTGACCAGCTTCTTCCTGAAGCAATGAATACCTGTGATTAAATGGATTGGGAATATTAGATTAAGCATGGACAAGAATGACTATGGAGAAAAATAGGTGTTTTGATCAATGATACAGCTGCCCATATAAAATTCTAGTGTTTAAAATACTTTAATAAATTACATGCAAGAATTACTAATTAATAGGGAATGGTTGTGTGATAAAATAAATAGCACTGAAAAATTAATCTATTATTAATAATTAATTTATATACCAACTTTACAGCATACACTGAAATAAATGTTAGGTAGATTTTCTTAAATAAGTTTAAAGCTCAAAGTATTAAAACCTGAGAGAGATATTAACATAATCAGATGGCAAGGGATGTTCTAGTCATAAATACAATGCAACATGTTCAAGAAAAATTGTCTGATATAGTTAAAAACAAAAACTCCAGACTGCAACCTGAATAATAGCTTTTAATAGACATTAATGAGAAATGATAATGTCTTTAATATTTGAAGAGTTTCTGCAAGAAACACTATACAGTACAATTTAGAGCTCTGATTTAAGAGTGAGCAGGTCTGAATTGCAGCTTTACTCTATGCTTGCCATTTAACCATGAAAAAGTTACTTGATCTCTTAAATATTAACAGCTCTTCTATAATGTATGTATAATAATAGTATTGACTTAGTTTTGAAAGAAAGATCAAATAAAGTTAATGAAGATCTTGGCACATTTTAAGTGTTTGGATATTATTGATATTACCACAATTTCTATCATTATATTATAAATCTATAAATTTTCATCGTATTAGTAAAAACATGAATTTAACCTTCCATTTTTCTTTCCAAAGTAGTTGAACTTTAAAAAGAAAAAACTTTGTCGACGACTGTTAATTATTGAATTAACAGTCATCTGCAAAGTTCTAATGTTTGTGCCTATGACACAGTTGATCAATCAGTTTCCCTTCCATTCCATTGCTGTCTGCTCGGATCTAGATCAGCCTCTCTGACATCAACCTGGATGATAAACTGAAGCACACCACAGTGCACATTTTAAGTGCCTTGTATGTATTAAAGTAGTTTAGCTCTGTTAAAATTATAAATCTGACTTTGCCTGGCCAATCCACTGATTTTGAAATAAAACATGTTCCTTAGAAAAAAATTTTGACTATACAAAGTCAATACGGATTTCCAAATCCACTGTTCCTGGAGCTTTTAAGACTAATCTTCACATTGTTCATGAATTGTTCCTTTTGTTTTAACACAGACAGTTCTCAATCAAAACATTGTTTTCCAAAGTCAGCTTACTTAGGTCAGCTCTTCTCCACCCAACCTGTTCCAAAGAAGCTGTGTCATACAATTCAAAACAGTTGGATTTAATTGTCACATTCCATACTGCATCCTGAGTTAGTGTATGTGCGTGTGTCTGTGTTTAATTTTCCTACATCAAGATTCATTTTTGTGATTCATAGTCCTTTGAGTTTTTATAAATGTATAGAGTCATGGATCTATGACCCCAGCATGACACAGAACAGTGCCATCACTCTAAAAGTTTCCATGTACATCTCCTTTGTATTCAACTTCCTTACCCCATCAATCCCTGGCAACTGCTGAATTGCTTTCCATTCTTTTATACGTTTGTGTTTGGTAGAATGCCATATAAAAGAAATCATGCAATGTGTAATGTTTTGAGTTCAGTTTCTGTCTTTAGTAAAAAGCATTTAAGATAAATCCATGTTGTTGAGTGAATCAATACTCATTCCTTTTTATTGATAAATGGTGTTGCATTCTCTACATGCACCATAATGAGTTTATTCATTCCTCTACTGAAGGACATCTTGGTTGCTTCTAATTGTTAGCAATTATGAATAAATCTGCTATTACACTTTCATGTATAGGTTTTTGTGTGAACATAGATTTTCGACTCACTTGGATAAATACCTAGATTTATGATTACTGAACTGTACAATAAATCTATGCACAACTTAAAAACAACAACAACAACAACAAATCACGCCAACCTGTCTTCCAAAGTGACCATACAATCCTGCATTCACATCACCACTGAGTGGGAGTTCTTTTTATTCTACATCCTTGTCTACATTTGGCCTTGTCAGTTTTTTTAAATTTGAGCCTGTATAATAGGTGTATCTCATTGCAGTTTTATTTTTTACTTCATTATTACAAATTCTATTGAGCACCTTCTCAGGTTTTTATTTGCCAATATATATTTTCTTTAGTAAAGTAACTTTCAGATATTTTGCTGGTTTTTATTGGGGTATTTGTTTTTCTGGATTTTTTTTTTTTGACCCACTAAACCTTCAGTATCCCTAAAGTGGGCAGAAAGGTAGTTTTAGAAATGTGTGGATCATGTCACCCTCATTCTTAAAAGCTACTCACACTGTTTCCCTTCCACTAGGAATAAAATGCAAAATTATAAACATGGCCTTCATGACTTAACCCTTGTATTCTTCTTCCAATATTGCATGACCTGTTTTTCCTACCTCATTATACTCCAACCACATTTCTTTGAATTCTCCAAACATGCAGAGTCTTTCCAAAATCAAAAATTTGGGATATATTTATCCCTCTGAAACATCCACTCTTCCTTTATATTTTATATGTCAGTTTGAACATCACCACTTCTAAGAAGCGTTCTATAAATCACACAAAATAAAAGGTTCCTCACTCATTTATTTTTCTATTTATTCACCTTATAGTTCCTATATATATCACTTGTCATACTTTGTCATTATTCATTTATTTTTTAAATTTACAATATTTGCCTAATCAACTAGGCTCCATAAGGTGAATTCTAGGAAGTCGGGGACTTACCGTTGTATAACCCTCAGAAGGCCAGGCAAACAAATCCGCCTGCAATAAATACTTCTTACATAAATGAGTTAACTTCATGGCGTGGTAGCATGAAAGTGACAGAAATATTGAAAAATATCTGCACTGATAATGATTTGAGCTTGATCTGAACAACATATAAACATGAATAGCTCCCCCACAGGAGTCTGATTCTTTGTGAAGTCCCAAATATTCTTTACTGGCAAAAGGCAGCAAGGCAATTAGACAGCGATCAGTCACGTGTGCCTTCTGCTTCAAGAAAACCTCAGTAAGAATGATTTATTCCAGGGATTCTGATCTGATTAGACATTCTAACAGTCAAAATGATTCTTCATGGGCTACAGTTTCTATTTTAAGTTAGGACATTGTAAGAGGTTTTTGGTTTTTAAGGACTGGTTTGTGTTAACTAGCTATGACCCTCCAGTTCTGTTGCATACACGCTTCCATTCCAAGGAGTAAAAGCCTGAGCTGGTGTTGAAGTCTCAGCCTTGCTGTACGCATGCTTAGAGTGAGTAACAATACGGGGATCTAAAGGTCATTTCTGAATGTCACGGTCCAAATAAACATATTTTTATCACGGCAAAAGTTCATGGTTGAAAATACACAGTTGTAAACATACTTTACTTGTTCTCTGTAGATCATAATAACCATGCAGTTCTTTTGTATAATAAGTAACTTCTAGAAAACACTATTGTGACACTTAATCTCAACCTGTCACAAGCACTGTATCTCAGCAAACCTCCATCCTCCCACTTATAAGTAGAATTTCCTAACGCCTAAATCTATTAAAATGGCCATTTTTTGGTAGGTGATTTTTATTAAAAGCAAAGGTATGACTTTAATATATGAGCTTAAGGCCTGAAATAAATGTTCAAATTTGAATGGCAGGATTGACATTTGAGCTTATAGACTAGCCTCAAATAACATAAAATCATTAACAACAATAAGGAAACATGGTAGTCCTGTGTGATGTTTTAATTGATGTTTAACTATCCTACAAGTAAAAAGTATTAGTTCTGTTTGAGCATCAGGACTATGGTTCAAAAGTAGAATCATAATGTTGGAAAGAAATCATCCAAAATAAAAAAAAATACTCCTCTGTAGTCTTTCATAAATAATATATATTAAAATAGCAGGAACTACATTACTGACTATGCACTTCACAAAACAAACACATAAATTCTATTCTTACCTCTCCCTTTCTATTAATAGTCAGTATGTTCTATGAAGATTATCTTCCAAATATTTTTCCAACATCAACACTGCTTCCTTATTAGTTTCCTGTTCTATATCAATACTCTTATACATTCTTTGGCTATTTTTGGCATTATTTTACAAAGGGTGCTCAATGATCACTTGCCCTTGAAATGCATGGCTGATTCGACAAATTTAATAGTTTAAAAGTGTGTAAAATGCAGGTTACATTATCTCTCTCTTGAAAATTTGTGATCCACGGCAACATATTAATATCTCTGAGAAGCCCCTATTGGGTCTCCAAATCCATTGTTTTTGTTTTGAAAGAAACAGAAATAACTAACAAAGAAGAAAAAGGTAAATATGAGGGACAGTGGCAGGGATGAAGCAGATCTCCATTGACTCCCGTAGTTCCTCTAGTTGGCACAACGAGGTGAGTGGTTGGCGGCACAGATGGATTGAGATGTTTGCCGAGTCAGAGGCGCCAGAAGAGCAAACGCACTACGTGTTACATCCCTAAACTTAGCAGTACCTGGAAACAACAGTGCCGTCCTGTAAGGCTTCTCAGCAAGCCACACCTTCAGTGCCCGGCTCTATACCTTGAAAGTCTTGCTGGGTCAGTACATGGGGCATCACCACTTTCAAAATAGGGCCAGCAGGTTTCCATTTACTTTCCCTTAGGGCTTTTTATTACACATCGCCCACTAAAGCTCTAAAGGAAAGAATCTGTTTAATTTTGTTTAACCCAGTGTCTCCAAACACACATCTGACTAGAGAACCCTTTTTTCCAGCTTCCAGCTGGTGGCTGGTAGAAATATCATGTAGGGAATGCTGACCTACCAATGATCTCTCCCTTTATTTGTTTGCCTACATGAATCCTACTAAGAATAATGGTTTAAAAGGGCTGAGACACCATTTCTGTGATCTCTGTGGGCTAAAGCTGCAAAGTTGCAGCTAGACACCTTTTTTATGGAGCATATTTTAATGAGGACAGTCTACAGCATAATACAGATACTAATATAAAGATAAATATGTAGGGCAGAATGTGGCTTCTGATATCAGTTTCCTATTTCTTTTCACTCAGGAACTTTTAACATTCTTTAACCAGGGGGTCTGAGGAGAGAATTCCAACACGATTCCAGGTCTTCCTCTGAGAGTTTCACTTAGTTTGTATTGAGATAGTTCTTTCTTTCTACTTATCAATTTTTGCAGGATAATTTTAGGATTTTACTTGCATTTGTTCAGTTATTTCTGAAAATACTGAGGTCATTTGCTCCCACACTGTCTGCTTTTTTTTTTTCCCCCCTCATTACTCTGTGAACTGACTTCAGGAAGTTTTTTTATATCTTCTATAACTTTGTCCATACTTAGGTAGTAGCATCTCATTCTATACCTATATGTGATTTGCACTCATTTTAAATAAATGGATTACATAATATATATGATCTGAATATTTCTTACTTATCAGTTTATTGTTGAAATTCATTATAAATAATTGGGCATGATTTACATGCAGTAGTTTTGTGAAGTATTATGTAATGATACTTACAGCTGGTGGGAATATAGAGGAAAAGTTTACTTAAATATATTGCAGATTAAAATAGGAATTAATACTGCTTTTTAAAAATAGGTATCTGCTGATATCTATTAAAATGATAAATGCACAAATGCTTTGACCCGTAAGAATGAGATCAAGGCGATGTCTTTGTGTATATATTTTATATATATATATATATATATATAAAATCTGTTTATACAGCATGATTTATGATGATACAAAAACTACAAATAGACTAAATACATGTCAGTGATTATGTTTAAAAAATGATGATGCAATATTCTTTTAACTCAATATTTGTTTTTCTCTCTCTAATCTATCATTAAGCCTACAAAAAAAAATAAAAACAAACAAAATTTTAAACTTTATGACTTAAGATGGTACTAAAAATATATATATATTTCCTCTCTAATTTTCCCTTTAAATTGATTAAAAGGCATCATGTCAAGAAGCATTTGAAAATGTTAAGTTTAGAACTCAGAGATAAGTCCAGGTTTAAATATTCAGTTAGGAGGACATTACTAGGGTCCTGGTACCACTTTGTTTTTGAGTTCTAGTCATCTGGATGTGTTTATTTTGAAATTTTTAGAAGCTGCCCATTTGTGATTTGTGTACTTCTCTCTATGTCTGTTAAGCTCAATAAAATTTGAATTAATAAAAAAAGATGCCTACTTGTAAAATTTGACTTTCCACACCACACTGGGTTTTAAAAAAAAATAAACAGACTATGCATTACCCCTCCCTTATTCTTTATCTTTTTACTATAAACACATTGTTAATTGCCAACCATTTTGGCAGGAGAATGGGGAATTTTAGGTCTAGATCAGGATTTCTCAACCTCAACACTATTGACCTTTTTTTTCCTGAGGAATTCTTTGCTGTGGGGAGCTGCCCCGTGCATTGTAGAATATTTTAACAGCGTTCCTGGCCTCCATCCACTAGATGCCAGTAGCATCGTCCCAGCTGTAGTAATAAAAAATACATCCAGACATTGTCATGTCCCTCAGAGAGGAAAACTGCCTGGTCCAGATGAACTAGACATGACAAAGAAGAAAGCTTGGGCAAAATCGGTAGAAATAAAACTAGATCATTAAAACTAGGTCATTAAAACTTAGATGGAAAATGCTGAAAACTGGCCAATGAAAGGAATTAGATCAAGTTTCAGGCAGCTTGAACAAAATGCCAGGAAGAGAATTTTATACCATGGGTTCGTAATACCAAGACTGGTTATCAGTGTTCTCAGTCACAAAAGCATTATCCGAAATTCAAGACAAGACTAAGTTGTCATGCAGTATTCCTTCGACAAAGCTAAGACCCCTAAACTCATTATTATGACTGCTGATTGTACATATTCTTGATATCTAGCAACACATACCCCTTAATCCCAACTAATAAGAGTATTTGTTTTTTTAACTTCATCTATATTTGGTCAACTTTAGCCTTCTTTGATACTATGAATATAGCCATGATTTTAAGGAACAAAATTTCATGAACACAATAAAGTTATCCTTTATTATGAGGTAAGTTCATAGGTGAACAGTTCTAGTCCAACTTGTACTAATATTTTATACCAGCTACTACAGGGAAGGAAGTAGCACTCAATTACTTCTTATTTCCTGCAGCATCTTTAATGGAAAGTGTCATCCATCAGCTACCGTACTATGTTTTAATCTAGATGATTGTGTTAACCTGAATGACCCCGGAAAGTAAGGAAATGAGTGCATCAGTGAGAGTGTAACTGCTGGCAATTTGTTAAGATTTTTAAAGCTTATATAGTTAAAATTCCCTGTATTATTATGAACCGTTGTACTTTAAAGGATAAAGTGTTTTCATCAGAGATGGCTCCTGTTGTGTGAAATGCCTTCAGGGGACAAACTATGCATAATGCAAAGCCCTGTGAATGAAGTATTCACGATAATAGATGAGGAGCAGTCTGCCTCTTAAGATTTACAGAATAACTGCAGAGCAACACACCCCCAGATACAGGCAGGATTAAATTTATCCTACTCCTTCAGGGGTGAGAGACATATTTAGAACATTTTGTATGTTCTCTGCCTTGAATTAATACAGGCTTTTAATTAGCCTAGCTTTCAGAAAACCTGAGAGAACATCAAATCCCTAAGATGTTTGGGCACAAAGAATGTTTAAGCAAATGCACTGTCAAAACAAAACTACTATGATGTTTTTACTAGATATTTTTATGTTTTATCTCAATTAGAACTTTATGGATATTAAAAAGCATGCAAAATTATTATGATTTTAATGGAGGTACTGGGAATTAAACACAAGACCTAGTGCATGCTAAGCATGTATTCTACACTGAACTGTACCCACCCCCGAGAATTATTTTTTAAGCTGCACAAGGAATCATCATATTATTGAAAATGTGTCTTGGGAAAGCAAATAATGCTTATGCTTAACATATGTTCCCCATTCTCTATTTTCTTTTGCCTTCTCCCACCATATTAATTTTACACCTATGAATGTTTTGCCCAAATATTAATATTTCTGAGTTTTCTGTGTTGCTATATAAAGGGTGGGAAAATGGCGTAGGAAAATCCCAGCTGATAAAACATTGCTCTCAGCCCTGTGTAGATTTACTACTCTGCATTAAGGGATTCTCTATTTCAACTTTCTGGACTTATCATGTACACACACACAGGGTTTTAGGAATTCCAAGGGTTTCTGAGAGATCTGGCTCATGTGATTGGATGATCATTCATGCGTGTGAAACGTCGTACACGATCAGAGCACGAGGAAAACATTTCTGAACCTCAGTCAGTGCCAAGAGAAGTTCCAGGTCTTGAATAAATTTTTCCTATGTAAACAGACTGTCCAGAGCAAATTCAATCCCATCTCTGTGGTTTGTAATCTCCATGGCTACAAGTGGAGAGAGGGCATTTTAGGGTTATGTCTATTTTGGGGGGAAAGTCTATTGATATGATTAAATGCTTCATAAGATTTACTAGTCTTTTATGATCACACATACTTTGCTGTGGTTATGAGAACAACCTCTGGACAAAAGCTGGCCCTCAGCTCTTAGGTGTCTGAAATGCTTTACTAAATTGAATTTATGTTATGAGTAATTACGTGCAGCTGACTCTCCTCTCGACCTGCATCAAGTCTGTGTGTGACAACAGAAGGCCTGGGCGGGATTTGGAATCAGCAGTGGCTTTAGGCTAGGAGCCCTGGGAAAGGGCAGGACTGGTTTTGAAAGGAATGGAGAGGAGAGACACTGACCGAAGGCTTTGCAACACGTGCCCTTATGTTTATAAGGAGCTGACTTTTGCTGACATTTGATGATGTCATTCTTACCATAGATTATGGGATCATAAAGACTTGCTTTCTAATCCTGGATCTTTCCCTACGGGCACTTTTACCTTTGGTCGTCTTCTTAATCCCCTAGTGCTCAAATTTCTTATTTATAATGGGAAATAGTAACCTGACATAATTACTTTAATGAAGAATATACACACTAAGTACCTTTAAGAAAACTAAGTGTTTAGCAAGGAATTCCAGGTGAGCGTTGAGGTCATTCTCTATGTATGACACAGAGGACAATGGATCCACAGAAATAGTCTCAATGCGTTAGGCTGTGAGATTCCGAGGACAAGAACGACGTCTAAATTCACTTTGCACAACGTTCAACAAAGCGTGTGATATACAGTGAACACCATGTGTATTGAATTAACTGAATGCCTGATGATACAGATCCATTTCTAAGGAGAAAGGAAAACCTGACAGAATATTGTTATACTCAGTTGTGTGCTGTGGATTGGAATCACTGGTTCTAGAATGTTCTCACCATCATAGATGTAAATTATTAGCTCACTGACACCAATCTTAATTTTATGTATAGAAATTATTTTCTTGCCCCCTTTAACATGAAACATATCAATATCTCATTTTAGATATTCTGAGAAATGAAAGCTCATTATAAATAGGTAGCAGATGATTTATTGCCACAATATTACTCTAACATTGAGGATTCTCTGCCAGTTGTATTTTAATACTTATAAAAACGTATTTTAAGCACCAAAAAGTTCTATAGATGCTGATAATGTTTTACACACTTAGGAAAGATTCCTTTATTCTCTCTCCAAAAAAGAAATACTATGTTAAACTCTGAGTCAACAAATGAAATGTGTACTTTTAAAGGTTATATTATAATGGGCAATTCATAAAATTTGGTTCAGCTTATTTGAATTACCTTCCCATATACACATCTGTGGCTTTAAATTGGGGCTCACTATAGTTTTTATTTTATTGGCTTCAAAAATCTTAGTTCTATTAGCAAAGTACTGTAACATTGGCATAATTGTTAATAAAGGAATTATATTTCCTAAGGAAAGTAGCCATTTTAGCTATGTATTTTTTTCTTTTTTTACCTTCCAGTTTTACTGAGATATAAACATACAGCACTATATAAGTTTAATATATATAGCATAATGATTTGACTTATAAACATCATGAAATGTTTACAATAAGTTTAGTGAACATTTAACATCTCTAAATACAAAATTGTTTTAAAAGTTTTTAATTCATATTTTTAACTAATAAAAGCTAAATATGGTTTTCTACATTTGAGATTTCAATATATCTTAAATCTTGGGTGCGCTTAAAATGTTAAAAATTTCTCCTACTGAGATTTTAAGAATAACAAAGTAAAAGTCTAATACTAATGTATTTCTAAAGATAATACGTAGCTCTATAGTTAATTTGCCAAAAATTAGAGCAATTCATTTGAACTATCTAGGCCAATGTGAAATATATATATATATATATACACACACACACACACACACACACATATATATACACAACTATATATATGTAGTTATTCACATAATATATATTAAATATATACATTTAATACTTAATTTATTTTAATGTGGCTAAATCTTCCTCTGGAGGTCAGTTATTCTAGATACTACAGCAAACCCTGGTTTACTTGGATCTTTTCAAGCTTGGAAGGGTATATGTGGGCTTCTGATACTAAATTAAATACATAAATACACAAATAAACAAACTTAATAAAGGAATATGACAGTTATCATGGAGAATGTACTGGTCGACTACGCATATGAGGTAGACAAGGAAATGGTCCCCCCTTTCTTAAAAGTAGACTCCTAAAGATCAGGATGACAGAATCTTTTTATAAATGGTCAGGTAGAGGCAAGGAACCTGGCAGAATACACTCCCAACAAAAGAAGACAAGGAAGAATACCCACGCAAAGCACTTCAATTTTTTAAAATATTCCAGGTATTTCGGATATTTGCTGTCTGTTGATGTAACAACCACGGGGCTCACAACCATGGAGAAAGTATCATACCAGATTGGGACCTCTGAACTCTAAACACATTGATTGGTATTAATTGCATGACATCTGTGAAAGCGGTTTCTGAGTAGGAAAATCCCATATTGGTGTGATTCCATTGGGTCAGATTGCAAAGACTCAATTGTTCCACTTGCTGCCAGAGATTTCGTAGAGGCTAGGATATACCTGGGGTTCTCTCCTCTACAAAGACCTCTCCCTACACCCTTCAAACAATCTCCCGTTCTACTTTCCAGACAAAATTGAAGCTATCGTTCTCTACTTACATTATGAAACTACAAAGCTGCTAGAATCTTACCTATCATTACACTTTTTCCTTTATACATATATTAATTTTTTCCTCCTATATAAAGATAATTTCCCTACTGTTCCTCAGACCTATCTCCTCAAATCCCTGCCCAAGAGCAATGTCCTCTCAGTTGAATCCTTTTCACTAGTATTTAAATATATTCATTTCTTCAAACTCCCCAAATCCTCCTTAATTTCATATTCTTTTCTTGCTTTTCAAATTTTGTGCTGCATTTCCCTTTAACAGGCAAACTTTAAAAAAAAAAACTCTTCTCATTTTTTCCCTTGTTTCACTTGCTTCTCAATCTATTGAAGATTGATTTCTGCTACTCCTGAAATAGTTCTCCCTAACGTTAGCAATCTTCTCTCCTTTGCTAAATCCAAAGAACTGTTTTCAAAATTGGTCTAACTTCATTCTCAGTGGGATTCAGTATTCCATTCTTTCATGGGCTTCCATTATACTACACTTTTGTAGTTTAATTTCTACTTGTCTGGCAGTTCTTTGTCAATCACACTTGGCAGTTCATTTTCCTCTAACTGATAATTAAATATTTTTAACAAGTTTTTGAGAGCTCTCTGTACTTCACATTCTCTCCTCTGTCAAATTTACTCAAACCCATGTCTTCAGTCACCATCTATATTCCAAAGACTTCTAACTTTTTACTTCCAGTTCAGTTCTCTGCTCTGAACTCTAATAGAACTAACTCTTAATTTTGCATCTTCGCTTGGATGCTTCCTTATTTTTCTTTCATTCTCGATTTACAAGTCAATCAGTAGCACATATTTTATTTCTAAAATATATTTCAAATATGATTTCCCTTCATCACTACCATGATGACATAACAGTGTTATCTGGAACACTGTAATGCAGTCCTAACTGATTTTGTTGCATTCATTTTCAGCTCCTTATATTCTGCCTTGTAGATTATCATCAGGGTCAACTTTAAAAAACTCAGCATTGATTTTTACTATTAGACACATATAACCTTTTAGAAATTCTCATTGCTCCTTGGATAAAGAATAAACATCTTAAACAAACCTGTGTCTCAAGCATATTCTACAGGAATTGCCTGGACTCTGCATATCTGTCCATACTCATCTCATGCAAACCTCCAACATTTTCCGTGAAATTGAGATGCACCAGCCTCTTTTTATTTCCTCAGATTCCTGCCCAGGTATTTTGCCTGAGTTGTACACTTTGCCCAGAAAATTCTTCTCTTAACTGCTTCAATTCACCTATTTTAGCTTGACTCTCACTTCCATATATATATATGGAATATATATATATTCTCAACCCTCTAATTTGTTTGGTTCACTTTTAAAATGCTTTTCCCAGCTAATCAAGGCATTTATTTTTCCAGTCTCATTGATGTATACTTGTCAAATAAAATTGTGTGGTTTGATCTATGTTTATATTGTGAAATGACTACTAAAATTAAGCAAATTAATGCATCCATCATCTTACAAAGTTAACTTTTGTGTGTGTGTGCTGAGAACATTTAGGATCTACTTTCCTAGCAAATTTCGACTATCTCTGCAGTATTATTAACCAAGTCACCATGCTGTGTGTTTGGTCCCCAAAAGTTACTTGCTTTATAACTGAAAGTTTGTACCTTTTGATCAACATCTCCCCACTTCCTACCTCCCGGCCCCTGGTACCATTCTACACTCTGCTTCTGTGCATTTGATTTTTTCAGATTCCATATGTAAGTGAGATTATCTAATATTTAACTTTCAATACTGTTTCACCTAGTATAATGTCTTCCAGATTCATCTATATTGCAGATTGTAGAATCTCCTTCTTTTATATGGCTGAATAATACTCCATGGTGCATGTGTGTATATATATATTTATACACATACATACCACATTTTCTTTATCCGTTCATCTGTGTATAGACACGTGAGCTGTTTTCATATCTCAGTGATTATAAATAACATTGGCAGCAATCAATTTGAAAGTGCAGATAGCTCTTCAAGAGATTTTATATATACATAGAAAAGGGATTGATGGAACATAAGTTAGCTCTATTTTCAATTTTTGAGGAATCTCTGTAATGTTTCCCATAATGGCTGTACCAATTTATGTTCTTACCACAGTGTACAAGAGTTCCCTTTTCTCCACATCCTCACTGATATTTGCTATCATTTGTCTTTTTGATAATAGCCATCCTACCAGGTGTGAAGTGATATCTTGTAGTTTTGTTTTGTTTTGTTAGCATTCTCAAGCATTTTATTTATTTTTAATTGAAGTATAGTTGATAATATCTTACAGTTTTGATTCACATTTTCCTGATGATTAATGATGTTAAGCACCTTTTTATATATTTATTGACCATATGTAAATTTTTTTGAAAAATCTTTAACATTCTTTCTTAAAACTATGTTCCTTTTCTCCTACTTATCTCAGCTTTTAAGTATACTTTTTCTCATATGTGTGAAAATGGTCATTCTTGAACCCTCCCCCCATATCCCCACTAGCTTTTTTGGAAAAGCTTTATTGACATACTGACGTATACATATGTATATGTATTTGTACACATTTAATGCATATACCTTGATAAGTTTGGACATATATGCATCCTTAATATCATCACCACAATCAGGATATTAATATGTCCATCACCATTCCTTGTGCTCTTTTGTGTGAGTGGGTTTTTTGTTTTTTGTTTTTTGTTATGTTTTATTTTGATTTGGGTTTTAGTGTGGAAAAACACTTAGCATGAAATATATATTCTTAGTATATTTTAAAGAACACAATACCTTATTAGTAGCTATAGGTCTCTGTTGTACAGCAGATCCCTGTAACTTATTTATCTTACAGAACTGAAATGTTATATCCACTCAGCAACAGTTTCCCATTTCCCTCTTCTTACAGACCCTGGCAACTCCCATTCTCTTCTCTGCTACTATAAGTTTGACTATTTTAGATACCTCATGTAAGTGGAATAAGAAATATTTATCTTTCTTTGACTGGTCTATTTCACTTGTCATAATGTCCTCTAGGTTTATCCATGTCATTGCAAATGGTACAGTTTCCTTCTTTTTTTTGAGACAGAATAATGTTACATTGTTTGTATATACTACATTTTCATTGTCATTCATCTGTTGCTGGACATTGGGTTGTTTCCAGATCTTGGCTATTGTGAATAATGCTGCAGTGAACATGAGTGAGCAATTACCTCTTTAAGATCCTGATTTCAATTTTTGTGAATGTATGTTCAGAAGTGGCATTGCTGGATCATATGGTAGTTCTATTCTTAGTTTTTTGAGTAACTTTCATATCATTTTCCTACAATCCCACCAATAGTGTAAAAAGGTTCCGACTGATCCACATTACTTATTTCCTGTCCTTTTGATAGTGGCCATCCTAATAAGTGTGCAGTGACAAATTCATTGTTTTGTGTTTCCCCGAGGATTAGTGATGTTGAGCACTTTTCAAGCGCCTGGTGACTATTTGTAGGTTTTCTCTGGAGAATACCTATTCAAGTCCTTTGTCCATTTAAAAAAACATGTTATTTGTTTTGTGCTATTGATTTGTAGGCGGTACTTACATATTTTGTATGTTAATCCTTTATCCAATATATGATTTGCAAATATTTTCTCTCATGCTGTAGATTACCTTTATACTCTGCTGATTGTTTCCTTTGCTGTGCAGAAGCTTTTTGCTTTGATGTAGTTCCACTAGTCAATTTTTCATTTTGCTGCCTGCATTTTTGGTGTCAAATTTAAGAAATCATTGCCAAGACCAAAGTCAAGAAACTTTTACCCTCTGTTTTCTTCAAGGAGTTTTACAGTTTCAGATTACATTTAAGTGTTTATTTCATCATGAGTAGATTTTTGATGTTGTAAGATATGAGTCTAATTTTATTAATTTGGATGTGGATATCCAGTTTTTTCAACATCATTTGTTGAAGAAACTATCATTTTCCTATTGTGTGTATTTGGCACAGTTGGAGAAGGTCAGCTGACTTAAACGGATTCTTAGGTATGACACAAAAGCACAAGCAAGTAAAAACAATAAAGAAATTGGACTTCACTAAAATTGAAAACTGATATGCATCAAAGGACACTATTGAGAGTGTGTAAAGACAACACACAGAATGGGAAAACATATTTGTAAATCATATGTCTGCTAAGGGACTTGTATCCAGAATATTCAAAGGACACTTGCACCTCAAAAACAAAAAGTAAAATAACCCAATTCAAAAATGGGCAAGGACTATTTACAATAGACAAGACATGGAGGCAACCTAAATGTCAGTTGACAGATGAGTGAATGGATGAAGTTGTGGTATATATATATACATATTACTCAGTCAGGAAAAAGAATAAAATAATGCCATTTGTAGCAACATGGATAGACAAAAGTGAAGAAAGAGAAAGAAAAATACCATATATATCACTTATATGTGGAATCTAAAAAAAAAAATGAGATAAATGAACTTATTTACAAGACAGAAACAGACTTACAGACATAGAAAACAAACTTGTGGTTACCAGGGGGAAGGGTGGGATTGGAAGGGATAAATTGGGAGTTCAGGATCTGCAGATACTAATGCTACATATAAAACAGATAAACAGCAAGGCCCTTCTGTATAGCACAGGGAACTATATTTAATACCTTATAATCACCTACAATGAAAAAGTATGTGAAAAGAAATATGTATATAAATTGAATCACTATGCTGTACACCAGAAATTAACACATTGTAAACCAACCATACCTGAATAAAAAATAAATAAGTAAAATTTTAAAAAGGGCAAAGGATCTGTATATTTCTCCAAATAATGTATATGACGACATAAAATATGCTTGACATTATTTGTCACTAGAGATGGAAACCAAATCTATAATGAGATACCACTTCATAACCATTAGGATGGTTGTAATAAAAAAAAAGGAAAATAAATGTTGGTGAGGGTGTGGAGAAATTACAACTCTCATACATTACTAGTGGGAACAAAAAAGTGTACAGTCGCTGTGGAAAACAGCTTGGTGTTTCCTCAATACATTAAACATATAATTACCATGTGACCCAGGAATTCTACTCCTGGGTTATGCCCAAAAGAGTTGAAAATAGTTTTCAAACAAAAACTTGTACACAAATGTCTGTCACAGCACTATTCATAGAAACTAAAAGGTGGAAACAACCCAAATGTCTATCAGCCGCTAAGTGGATAAATAAAATGTGGCACATCCATGCAATGGGATGTTATTCATTCATTAAAGTGAATGAAATATGGATAAATGCTGCAAATTAGATGAACATTGAAAGTGTTATGCTGAGTGGGAAAAAAAGCTAGAAATGACAAATTCATAGAGATGGAAAGGAGATTAGTGTTAGAGGTTTGGGGAAGAGGAGAATTGAAAGGGACTGTTTAATGAGAAAGGGGTTTCCTTTTCATGTGATGAAAATCTTCTGGAACTAGATAGTATTAAATGCCACAAATTGTACTCTTAAAAATGGTAAAACTGTTAAATTTCATATGTATTTTACCACAATAATTTTAATGAGTTTATGTAGAGGAAGAAAAAGCATTAACTAAATTTAGTTTTCCCTTACTTTTAACTGCGATCCATCACTTACTAACCATGGATCCATAAGCAAGCTGCTTATCTTCCTAAATCATTAATGAATTAACTGTATCATGGGGAGTCATTCATCACCAGGTACTTACTGAGTCAGAGGCTGCACTCTAGGTCTAGGATAAAATAGGCAACAAGATCAGTATTTATCCTTCATTTTTTGTGAAGCTTACAGTCCAGCAGAGGAAATAGATATAAGTCAAGTTATCACTCAAATTTTAAAAAGTCTAATTAATAACTCATTGTTTGAATTAGACATATGTAAAATATTCAGTAAAATAATCAGTACAAGGTTATTGTTATTATTAAGGTTTTAACTTTCACATTACAATCTAATTCTACCGCACATAGTGGCTATCTTATTGAAACCATCTTGAAAATGTGTATAGTCTCAAGGACTTGACACCCTGACTTTGATGGCTTAACCTGGTGGAAGCCATCAAGCACTTCTGAGAGTTTAAATATATATTCACACAGGTGTGAAAGCATATTCATACTAATACACCCACAAGGGCAGAATAATATTACTGAAAATGTTCAAAACTCCTTTTTGTCATGTTAAATTACTTAGCTTGTTCTAGTGAGTATTTTCAATTAACTTAACTCACTTTTCCTGTGTTTATTTTCTGTATTCAATTTAAGGGAGTCTTGGAAAGCCATAATAAACTTTATGAACCTTTTAACATAAACTCCTTTATGAACTTTATAACAATCCGGCTTCTGTATGTTCTTTTCAAACATAATATCAAATCGCATGTCGTGGTGTATGCTCTGAAACCGCAGCTCCTGTGCACAATATTTGGATTAAATCTCTTGGTGGCGTCCGGCTGCTTCCGATTCTAACCATGTCTTCTCTGGGCGATAAGCCTTGTATGTTGGAACCACAAAGAGAAACAAATCCAACCACTCTTACATTTAAACACATTATTACATAACAGACACTACAAAAGAGCAATATACATTTGAATTTCAAGACTAGAATGATACATTTTTGGCAGGTGCCAGAGCTTGGCGAACCCAAACATTCTTAGCATTGCACCCTATTTTAGCATAGTGTAATATACTTGTACTGCTGGCAAAACAGGAGTTCCTGAATCATTCTGATCAGCTAACTCTAAATTCTGACAATGGAATAATCAATCCTCTTCTCCCTTTGTGCTGTGCTGACATATTTAAATACTTGAGCAGTCATTTGTTAAGTGACCTAGCTCTATGGATTCAGGCTTCCCAAGACACTGTACGGACATCCCTTAGCGTGCTCATTTGAGTAATGTTTTCCTCTGCAAGTCATTTACTTAGCCTTCAGTGTTTTCAGATGGCTCCCATATAAAGATGCTAATAAAGTCAAGATTTTCCAACAAATATTCTTACTATCAATATAAGAAATAAATCAAAATCAGTTCTATCTGCTAATACTCTTTAAAAATTCAAAAATCACAATGTATTATTTGTGCTAGACCATGGTCATATGTGACCTAAGTACCATCAATTTTGATATAGTATGAATATATCTTGTTCAACATTTTTCTCATAATAGTGATTAGTGTGTTTTTCAAACTTGTACTCTTTCTAATTTTGGAGCATAGAAACCCATCTTAATTTGGAGAAATGCCCCACTTTTACTCCAAAGATGCAATTCTGATAGGGGTGGAAAATCTTTTTCTGAGTGCAGCTAACTGATAGCATTGCTAGGCACTTCACATATATCTCGTTTATCTCATGACACTTGGATAGACGCTATTGTTATCTACATTTTACTGCTGGGAATAATAAGTCCTAGAAAAATTAAGTAACTTTCCAAATTCATATGGTTAATAAGTATCAGAGATGGTATTTGAACTAAATAATCAGTTTCCTGAATTTAGTCTTTTACTCTGTATGCTTCAAGCCAAGCCAGTTGCTCAATCTGCTTGGGCTGCTGTAACAAATTATCATAGACTGGGTGGATTAAACAACAAGCATATTTCTTTCAGTTCTGAAGACTGTAAAGCCAAAGTCAAGATGTCAGCAGATTTTGGTTTTGGTGAGAATTTTCTTCCTGATTTGCAGGTGGCCATCTTCTACTTATCTCCTCACATGACGAGGAGTAGAGGGGAAAGCAAGCTCCTGCCTGTCTCTTCCTATAAGGGCACTAACCCCACCATGTGGTCTCCATCCTCGTGACATAATTACCTCCCAAAGTGCCAATCTCCAAATGCCTTTACAACAGAGAAAAGGATCTCAATACATGAACTTTGTGGTAGGTACAAACGTGAAGTCCAGAACACTAGTCCAAGGTTTTCCTTGAATTTTTCAAATTAGAGCTCAACTTGAGAGAATCTGAGTCTAGGAATTGCCAGAAAGTTATATTTCCCACCTGGTGAAGAAACGCAATCTGAGAAAAACGAAGCCAACGTGGAAAAAAGAAAGTGTCGAGAGAGTACTGGAAGCACTGAAAATTTGTTCTGATTGATCCCAAGACAACCTGCACTCTAGCATTTTCTGTGGTTTGTCTGGTCAATAAATCCCCCTTCTCCCTAGGCAATCAAAATAGGTTTTCTAGAACACTCATCTGAAACAATGTTTTCATGGTAGCAGGTAGGCTGTTGATCCACTAAAAACAATGTAAGGGTATCTGGAGGTGAGATTAGAGAGGCAACCAGAATAGGGGATAGATGGTGAAGGGCTTTGTAGTCCACTGTATAAGCATTAATAATGTACCATGTGCATTGCACGTTAGGGAGAAGATGAGGATTTTAAGAATAAAAGAGTAGAAGGAGAGGTCAGTACTATCAAATGCTTTGCAGTTATTATATAAAATAAGGGCTGAAAATACCAGAGAGATTTATTGTTAATGGTGAATTTGTGAGAGTGGATGAAGTAGAGTGGTAGGTAGGATATCAGATTGCAAAATCAGAAAAAAAAAATGATAGATAGGGTTGTAGCAATAGTGATGAAAGTCATCTTTTTAAAAAATACATAGTTTTAAAGACATGGAGATAAAATTGTTGCAGAAGAGAACAGAGAATTGGGGAGGATACTTAAGCATAATTTTAGTGAAATGAAAAAATAATTTCTTACATGTTTCAAAATATATTTCATTATTACCATATTTACATTTCTTGTATGTATGAGAAGCATATGACTATAATTTAACCTTGAGAAGTGTAAAATATGTCCATGCTTTTCAAAATATTTATCTCAGGATGTGTCAAATCAGGAGCAATTTTCTGTGAACATAACTTTTTCACCTTAACAAATTATAAAGGAAATATACGTTTCTGGGTATTATCCAATATGATTAAAATAATGAAATGTAGTATCTATGAGAACATCTATTTTCCTCTGTTACTTTGTGTTTCCTGAAACTTTGGCACTCCTCAAAAGTGTCTGCTATCAGCTAGAGACACGATACTTCTCTAAAAATTAGTGACAGTCTATTAGCGACACGCTCCTTTGTCTTAACTATGTATTACCTCACATACTAGTGGGCGGTCATTTTTTCCTAAACGATGTTAGAATAATTCATACTAACTCTTCCCTAAAGTTCCTTATGGTGAATGTGACATTTTAAAGCTCACTATTGCTACTTTTAAAGCAGGTACATAAAGATTGTTAGTTTTCCCTGTGTGATAGAGATTGATGGCTGAGCAAAATAGCTGTTTTCTCCATCTCTCAAAGCAAAAGAACTCTCAGTTTTTTAGATGGGCACATGACTGCCTAAAGTAAATCTTTCATTTCCCAAACTTATCTATTCCAAGTACTTGACATGGGACAAATTTTGGGCCAATAGCATAAATAGAAAGTCTTATGGAAGTTTCTTTGAACTTTCCTTAAATGACATTTGTCTCATGCTTTTTTTTTTTCCTCTTCATTCCTTCCGCAATCTGACTGCTAAAACGGGATATTATGGTTTTAGCCATTATCATATGCCATGAAGACAAAGTTCATATCTAAGGAATGGGAAGTAATCATCTAGAATGAGTTGGTTCCCTGAGGACTTTGGGGGAACAGAGATAACATATCACCCCTGAACATTTTACCTCTAAATTCTTGCATGAGATAGAAATGAAGTTAAGCCACTGTCAGTGGTCTTTATAATTTATGACTGAATCTTAAATGCTACATCATGATTCTCATCATGAAATTTTACAACAAAGTGTAGAATCATATGAATTTTAAGTAAAATGATTTGTAATTACTATCCTGTTTCTACCATCAATTTTATAGTCATATTTTAGCTTTCTTAAGAAGCTTTTTTTTTTTGAAGTATAATATACACCAAGAAAAATGTGCAATCATTATGGGAATTTAGCTATGTAACCTGCACTCAGATAAAGGAATAGAACGTAAACAACACACCAAAAGATTTCCTCATATAAACCCTAGGATTTAACCATTTGAAGTTAATACTGTATTGACTTTGAACAATGTTGACTGGTTTTGCCTGCTTTTGAAATGCATATATTTGGAATCATTCTATATGCAGTCTTCTTCTTTTTTTTTTTTTTTGTAAGAAGAGAGTCTAGCTTCTTTTACTCAGCATTGTTTATGAGATTCATATGATTTCATATGGCAATTGTTTGTTTATTCTTACTCTTTTATAGCTTTCTGTTGCATTAAAAAAAAAAATTACTATGGAAGTGTGTCACCTAGATCTGTCTTCAAGGAAGGGCTTGCCTCTGGGCTGCTGGGAGTGTGGTCAGTATATCACTCCCAGCTCTCAGCATATTCTGGGTTTGCTTTAGTTGCAGAGAACCATCTTCTACAGAACTCAAATCTTTTTCCAAAGAAGCTTGCAACTGCTGACAGAGAGGGTCAGCAATATAAAGGCCTGGCCTTTTGGTCCCAATAATAGGCACTCCAATGGGCAATATTCACTCTAGACTTCACCTCCCCAAGGTTGGCAGAGGTTATAGTAGACCTGGATCACAGTTCAGTTTTTCTTCTTCCCAATCATGCTTCTTTCCTTGTGCTTTAACATCTTTTGATCCCTGATAAGCATCTTGTTTCACTGCCTGTTTCAAACATCCCAACCAGTGACAGTTGGAACCAAGAGAGCAGGGGATAACATAGGATTTCAGCACTGGATCACCACTGCCTGAGTGGCAAGGAAGACTCCTTTATTGGTGATAGGTGGAGCACAGCCACAGGTGCACGTTTATTATTAAAATATTCACCAGCAGTGAATTGGGAGAGTGTCATAGGTGGAAGAGAAGGTATCAGGTATTGCAGATATATTAAGAAAAGAGTAACAATAAGAACAATGGACCCGACAGCTATTGCTACTTGTCACATTGCTACTTGTCACGTTGATGTGGGAGGTTGGGCTGGGTGGGAGAGTATCTCACACCAGGATCTAGACACTTAGAATTCTACCTTAGAATGCTTTGTATTCCACTAGTTTAGACTGCATATTTAACCTCGAAAGCAAGAATGATAAATTACCAAACGTCAGAAATAAAATCCTTACTCAAAGATAATGTTGAAAGGTTGCTGAAGCTGAATGAATGATACAATTCAGCAAGTTAATATAAGGGTACAAATTTAGGTATTTAAGATCCTTAGAGAGAGAGAAATTGCAACCTTAGGTCTGTGTGAGGCAAGAAACTGAAACTGAGCTTCATACATAGAGTTAACAGCCCAAAGTAATGTCCTATTTATGAAATAGGAATTTAAAAATATGGCCCTGTGTACTACAAAGAAGCCTGACATTTATCGAGATCTGGAGGAGAGCAAGACTCACTTGTCACTATTTTGCAGCATCAGATTGGGGATCATTTGTGGACATGGGGAAAAGACACTGACATGAAAACAGATACAAAAACACTAGTGAAATCCATTAGTCTCCCATTAAAAATAAACATGAAAAGGCTCTGCTGAATAGTATTTACCATACAGAACACTCAGAATTTCTTTAGAATATCCCAGTCTACATTCCCAATAACACATACTCCAGGTGAGCTGACAGTTAAAAAAAAAAAAATAGTATGAGAAAACGGGGGATCATTGAGTTGAGAAAGTCAGAATATTTAAGAATAATTTATACACCATATCTTGAAATAAATAATCTAATATTTAGAAAAGTTGTATTTAAAATATTTTAAGGTGATGAAGGAAAATCATTAAATAAAAACAGAATTGAATGCACAAAAAATGGCCAATTATGTAAAGAAAACAAATAGAAATTCTAATAATAAAAAATAATATTTTTGCAATAAATGTACTAAATGGATGGGTTTAAAAGTAGACTAGATAAAGGAGGAGATTTTGTTAATGACAAAATATATCTGAGAAAGTTACCTAAGAAATAGCACAAAGAAGTAAAGAGATAAGAAATAAGAAAGACAATTTAGGTGTTACAGAAGCAAATAAGAAAAAAATATGGGGGAAAGATAGCGTTCACAAGTGATGATAGTTGAATAGTTTTCGGAATTGAAAAAATATTTTCAATTTAAAATGTGTATTTAATTTTTGAAGATCATATGTGATCCTGAACAGGATAAATTTTAAGAATCTATATCTGGACACATTACAGTTAAATTTCACAAGTCTTTTTTTAAGAAAATCTTAAAAGCACTAGAAAAAATAAACTGTTTACCTATAAAGTGAAGGCAAATAGGTTTAACGAACTTCTCATGACTGACAACACATCACAGAAAACAATGGGGCAGTATCTTCACTGTGCTTATAGAGAGCAACTATCAGTCAAACAAGTTTTATACACAGATAATCTGTCAGTGCTTCAGGAGTCAGGGAAAATAATGACATTAACAATTCTGCAGAAAGAAAATAAGAAAATACGTTGTTCACAGAAAGAATGACAAATTGAATCAAGACTAAATGTGAATAGTTTGAAAGAGCAGCAGAATGAATTGATAAAGCTAATAACAAATTTAATCAAGAAACACAGATAAAAGAAATGCAAATGTTGAGAAATCAAAATATGCACAGACAGGAATTCTAAAAGAATACGAATTCTAGGGTTTTAACATCAAGGCAAAAACAAAGTAAATTTAGAAAAAGAGGAAAGGAGTTGAGAGACACAGATTACAACGCCATTCCAGACTCTGAAGGAGGGTAAATATACCACAGTCACTGGTTATCTGTGGAGAAATTGTTTCCAGGACATCCTGTAGATAAGAAAATTCGTGGATGTGCAAGTCTTTTATATCAAATACATTAGTACAGTTGGTTCTCCATATTCATGGGTTCCTCATCCATGGATACAAAGAGCTGACTGTACTGATTAACTTTAAACTCTATTAAATATGTATATAATAAATATAAAGGAACCAAAAAGAGTAGCAATAGAATATAAAATTTCCAAAGCAATAAGAAAAAGAAAAGGACTAAAGAATGCATCACCAATAAAAGGCAAGAAACTTGAAAAAAATGCAAATAAAATTTATAGTATATAGAAAATACAAAAGATGATGGAAATTGTACAAATTATATCAATATTTATAATAAAATTAATTTAAAAACAAAATATCAAGAAGAAAAATGATAATTTCAGATAAACATAGAGATATCACTAATCTGAAGAATTTAACTTCAAACTAATGCTAAATATAATTAATACTACATACATTTAAAATAAATGCATAAAAATGCAGATAAAAATTATAGACACAAACATCACGAAAACTATTTCCTCTGGAAGGGGGAAAGGGATAGTAATGTGATTGGGAAAGAGAATAAATGACATGAAATTGTATCTCCACTGGTTTATTAAAAGACAATATAAAGAAAGGAAAAGATCCTAAAAATAAAAAGAACCCCAAAGCATATACATTCCACATTATATATGAAAAAGACACAACTTTTAAAAAAATAAAAATAAGCCATTTTTAAAAAGGAATTAAGTTAATTTGTTTAAAATGTTTAAATGGTTTTCTTTGCCTCCACGAGAATTCAAACTCCTTTGTTTAGGTTAAAATTGCCTTTATGAACTACTTCCTACTTATTTCTCCAGTTAATCTTTGCTAATCTTTGCCAACTCCCTTCCTTGAAATGTACACATTGTAGAAGTTCTTTCAGGTTCACAATTACCTGATTTGCAGAATCTCCTATCTGGACTCTAATATATACTGGGCTCTGTTTGTTTTTGTCACAACTTCAGCTGGCTAATACTTAAATGTTCTTTGGGTTTCATTTTAAATGACTCTTTCTCTTAAAAAACCTTCCTTGACCCTCAGGCCCTTTTCAGGTTACGTAAACCTTCCATATTCTATAGATTGAAGTCCTTTTATGGTTTGAATTGATTGCTTCTCCCACAAGTCCTAAAAATTCTCTTAGGGAAGAGCTTGTTTCTATCATATTCACATTTATTCCAAGGGTCTCATACAGTGAATGGCATATATCAGATAGTCAAATTTTTTGTTATATTAAATGAAAAAAATGACTAAACAAATCACATAAGCAAAATCAAGAAGTGATCTCCAAAGATCCTTTTAGAATTAAAATTGATAATTTTAAAAATCCATGTGTTAATTTCTGAATAACCAATGAATATATACAAGTCTTAAAGTATTACCAAAGATTTATTTTAAATCTGAAGCCAATAATTAGATATAGGAGATTCTTATATTTGGAAATGACTTAGTCCAGAAACTTAGAAGAGCCAATTTCTTTATCATTTCACATTAAATTTCAATTATGTAACATTCTTCTTTCTTTCCCATTCTTCCCACAGCCTACAAATCAGAAAATTAAGAAGTGTCACACATGCTGAGTCATGAGTGAACCTGTCCATAGCTCTCAAAGAGAAAAACTTGGTTTTTTGCTCTTTATGAGTCTGCTTTGTTCCTTTCACACAATTTGCCATGCTGAGCCATATATCCCACGATAGAATGAGATGATCTAGCAACATGAATAGGAGTAGCCAAAGCCAAATTCCCTGTAAAGTTCGTAAGTATATTCATATATATTCATATCTCACACTTTGGGAGGCTAAAATATCTTGTATAACACAATGTAAGCATGAATATATATCAAATAACTCAGATAAATTAATCCTAATAATGTATTTGACCAACAATTATTGACCACTTAAATTATTTTGTATGAGTCAACGTGTTTTCCCAAACATTTTGCTCACTGGATTTCTTAAGAAATTTCTGGAACAGGATTTATATCATTTTAAAAGCAATTACACTCCATCAGAAACTGGTTTCTGCTTTGGGTCAGAAGGCAGAAGCCAGAAATCCAGGGATAGAGTTTAATTTATGCCATTGAAGAGAAGTAGTCTCATATGAGTTTTATGAAGTAGTGAATGTCAGGAACTGTTGAAGAGTTAGATGTTTTGGAAGCAGTTAACCCAGAATTGTGGTGGGAGCTGTAATTCTGAGGTTTCAGTCAAGGGACTCATCAATGTCCTTGTGTTCCCTAAACTAGTGAGGAGGTTGAAAGAGTTCAAAAAGTCATGGGGAAAATTTTATTCCATTTCCATATCAAGTTTTTGTATGGTAGCTGTTTCAAACACTTTACTGTTTTAAAATTGCCTGACACTGTCTCGGAACATGACCTCAAAGACACTGTTACTGTTAAGTGTAAGTCCATCTCACTTGAACTGATTCCATTTTTCCTTTTCTCTCTTTACAAGTTTCCTCAGGTCCATGATTCATTCCCGACTCCTCTATTTCTTTCACACCTCACATCAAAACTTTCAGCAAATCCTGTGAGCTTTCGAGCTAAAATATATCCAGAATTTGACCACTTCTGATCATCTCCATGGCTACCATCTGGGTTCAAGGCACAAATCTTCTCTCACCTGCATTATTTTAATAGACTCCTAACTGGTCTCCCTGTCTCTCTCTTTGACCTCCTACATCTCTTCTGCACACAGCAGATAAAAGAATCCTTTCTCTGTAACTTATCAGTTCACAACCCTCCAACAGTTACTCATTTCATTTAGGATGAAAGCCAAAATGCTTAAAATAGCCAATCACATCCTCCATGAACTAGACCATCATTTACCACCGTGACCTCGTCCTCTACTGCTTGGTTCCTTGCTCATTCTAGGTTGTCTCACTGCCTGCCTTGCTTTTACTCTAATACATCAGCTATGATGCCACCTCAGGGTCGGAGTGCTGGTCATTTCTGCTGCCTGGAATCCTTTTCCCTCAGATTTTTACATAGTAACCCTTGTCTTCATTCAGGTCTTTGTTCAAATTTCTTGTTAGTAACACTTTTCCTTATTTAAAGTTGGAATATCATTCCCTATAACATTTCCCATAAATAACATTTATCACTTCTTCCTCTCTCCCTCTCTCTCCTTTCCTTCCCTTCTTTCCTTCCTTCCCTCCTTCCTTCCATATTTCTGTTCTTCCTCCTTCCCTCCCTCCCTTCTCATCCATTTGACTGAATAATTACTTTGATGATTGACAGTTCTTTTGTCATCTATTTATTGTTTCATTTTCAGTCCCCAGGTTGTTTGATCTCTAGATATTATTTTGAGCTGGGGACTTTTCTGTCCTTTGGGAAACTTCTCTTTTCATTAATGAAGTAGATGGGAATTACTTGAATTATTTATGGCCAGACTTAGTCTTACTTTCAATACTTTGGCTTTCAAAGCAGGAAGAATTCTCAGGGCATTTTTCCCTACCTATGAAATATTCCTAGAGCTTTTATAAAGGAAAAGAAACTGAAGCTAAGAATCTTAGTTTAAAGCAAATACCAATGATGTTTTTAATATAATTGTCTAGCTAATAAATATTTATTGAAGTTATACCATGAACATGGAAAGAAATGATTATTTGGTTCAAGAAAGGTAGATTTTCTCTTGTTAAATGAGTATTTCACTTATTATAGTAATTTCTTATAACATCACAGATACTACAGGAGTGGAAATAACAATTTGTAAGTATGTGACAGACATGTGGTAGTAACAGGAACTAGGTTTCCAAAGATAAACCTATAAAAAATTCACTGCAGTGAAGCTACAAAGTTCATGACAGGTTAAAAAAGTGAGTGATCACACACACAAAAATGTTTATAGCAAAATTATAGTTTGTAAAGAGTTTTTACTTCATATTATTTGACTTCTAAAGTAAACCTTTGATATATTGATGTTATCACCATTCTGAGGAAGATTAACTGCAGAAAGTTTATGGGATTTAGAAAGAACTATTCAGCGTGAAGCTCTTATTTCTTTTTGTCTAGAGCTCTCTCAGGTTTTTTCTGCAGTACTGTCGTATGTGTTTATGGACGACAGCAATCCCCTAGCCTGCAGTTTCTACGTGGTGAGATTTACACGGATTCCTTAGTTCTCAAATGCAGTCCAGGGACCCCTAAAGTTTCTGAGATCCTTTCACAGGATCCATAAGATCAAAACTCTTTTCATGATATTCTTATTATTTTCCTTTTCTCAGTCCCATTCTCTTACGAAAAGAGACTTCTAGAAACTATCTGACATGTGATACTGCTGAAGATTGAATGCAACAGACAAAAGAATCTAGGTGTCTCCTATTACACAAAACATTGAGTTGAAAAAATATAAAATAATGCCACTCCTAATGCTGTTTTTTTTTTGTTTTGTAAAATGTAGATATTTTTCATAAAAATATGTTATTTTAACAAGTAATGGGTTTCTTAATAATTATTTTAAATATATCTCAGTCTTTCCCATATAGTATCAATGGGTTTAATCAACTTATATGAAAGGTCTTTGGGGTACTCATTAATTTTAAGAGTCTAAAGAAGTCCTGAAGTGAAATATTTGAGAACTACTGCACTACAGCAATAATTCTAGTAACACTTCCTACCTCCTATTCACACGTCCTCATGCAAGAAGAGTGGGTTATTGGATCAGTAAGCTACATCCATCATACTGTAGTTTGACTGCATTTGTCACTGCTTATGTCTGATTTCTTAACTGGCTGAATTTGAGAAAAAGGTGGAGGGAGATTTTCTATTACACTCTCATGAAATACATGTAATTAGGAGACCAGAAGGATCTAAACTTATTTCTTTTTAGACCTTGGAAATTAGAAGAATTACTCTTCTCGGGGCATAGTTGTTCTTGTCTGTAAAATGAAAATGTTGGAGTAAATTAAAGTCTTTCTGGCTATACATTTTATCATCTTTTATTTAAATAAAACCCCACTTATATGATGATTATATTATACCAAAACATGATACTTACTTATGATACTTTCTGTCCTCTTTTATATTAGAATCTATTTGTCATGGGTATACTTAGAAGAAAAAATAACTCTGCTCCTAGGAATTGTAACTATATATATAAACCCTAAAACAATAAGAGGTTTTAGTCTGAAATGTAATGTAATGTAACTTAATAGTCGCTTTTAAAGAATAATCTGGTGATGTATTTGCAGAAAATTATTTACTTAATGAAGGATAAAATCATTGTGATGTCCTTTATCTTGGATCAACATTTGAGATTTGAAGAAAATCACTACTGAATTAAGTTGCATAAGAGTCCCTTACATAATGCAACTTTGATATGCTGCACAAAAATTTGTTGAAAAGAGATGGGAAAATAATCTTAGAATATTAAACATATTTACCTGGGTTTCCCTCAGGCTCTGAAAATATTTACTCTAAAGAATCTCAAAGGACAATTCCAAAACTGTCACTTATGGGAATATTTGCAAATCAACTTAGACAAAGGTAAAAACACACCAAAAAATTAACCTGAGGATTAATTTCCAGATATATTCTATAAATGACTTTCTGTCTATGATTAAGAGTCAGGATAAGCTGTTCTGGGATTATTTTCATATAAATAT
The DNA here is from genome assembly GCF_048773025.1 of Camelus bactrianus. Taxonomy (NCBI): domain Eukaryota; kingdom Metazoa; phylum Chordata; class Mammalia; order Artiodactyla; family Camelidae; genus Camelus; species Camelus bactrianus. Next base: position 19,214,571 of record NC_133563.1, on the reverse strand, counting down.
TTTTAAACTAGAGAAATGTGGTATTAACAATTTATTGAATAGAAACTTTTATTAATGTTCAAAATGTTTGGCCAAAATTTGTGATTTCAAAGTTTAAGATAATTATGTTTCTTCAAAGTTTACTTTTATTGAACACCATGTAAATACAGTACAATATAATAGGTATCTGAAAACTCCAAAATATATAAAAATAGTACTTTGAAACTTCTTAAAGAGATCAAAATTAGCAGGTAACTTCTGGGTGACTTTAAAACATAAATACTATTAAATTTTGATAAAATAAAAAGACTTATGAATGACATATGAAGAGAATATAAGTAAGAAAATAATGTTTCTCAGAGGATCCAGAAAGGAGAATAAAAAATGCTGCATTTAAGACTAAAGACCAGTAAAGAAAGAAATGAAGGAATTCAACAGAGACTGAAAAGCTTCAACAAGGGCACGAGAAATTAAAATCCCTTACATCTGGCAGAATAGATCATACGGCAGATTTAAATATGTCCAAAAATGGGTAGTATTAAGAAAAGATAGACTACCGTGGTGCCTGGCCACAGCTCCTTGGTTCGTACAGTTACTGCATCTTAACCTATTTCCAACTGGCTAAGGGCTCTCTCTGGTGGCTGATGCCTGCTCTGGAAATAAAATACTGGAGAATAAATGCCTACTGGGAGCCTCCTTCTGCTAGTGACTGAAGGTAGTCGGTGCGTTAATACTCCAGCTTCCCCCACCTTTGACTGGGTAACGCTAAGGCACATACTCCACACTGATTCCGCCGCATTAGGTAAGGTTCTGGTGCCTCCTGATAATGCGCTTATAATGCATCCTTTATTGGCTGCCTTCTCTTTCCCATCTCACTTTCTTTCTTCCATGTTGGTCTTGCTTAGGATTATACCTAAATAAATGCACTCAATGGACTGTCAAAGACTGTGCTACGGGTGGAATATAAAAACTAAGACAAGTGGATTTAATTGAGGTATAGCATCATCTAAGAACGGTTCAATCCTCTCATACCCTGTAGGATGAGTCTGTACCAATTATCTTGCTTTCTCCTCTTTCAAGTTCACCAGGCAAGGTACGTACGTTAATTAATAGAAATGTGTAATTTAGCATAATGTGGAAGCTGAACATTTTAGTACTATGGTCTAAGAATTTTGGCCTTCATTTCAATATCTCTTAGTTTAAAAAAGGCTATTGAGCAGGCTGCTTGAAAGCAAAGAATTGGAAATCAGATCAATTTGAAGGTCAGTGCCCTATTTCTCCATTTTCTAGCTGTGTGGACTTTGGCAATTATTGACATTGCTAAATATGTTTGTATAATAGAGAAAAATAAGAAAATTACGAATGTGAAATGAAGCAAGCCCTTAACAGGGTTCTACTATATAGAAGGACACTCGTTAATTATCATTTGATATTGTTGTTGTTCTATTGATTTTACTGTTAGGTTAGGTGTTGAGGTACTCAATATGCAACAAAATGTAAACTGAAATTAAATTATACATTCACCTACCAGGTTATTTCATCCCATTGCCTATTTAGGAACAAATAATAATATCTACAATTTAGTGAGTTTTACTCTGTATGTGCCAAACTGTGTGTTAAGTGATGTTCAAATATTTTCTCATGTATGACTCAACTTCATAAAAACGTTATGAGAATATTCTATTTTGCCAATGGAGAAACTAGAATAAACAACTTTCCATCCTGGTTTGCCTGGGACTGAAAGATTTCATGCGACATGAGACTTTCAGTGCTAAATAAGGGAAAAATCTCAGGCAAACAAGGATGATTTGGTCACCCAAAATAGAGCATAAATGAGAATAATTGATTTGTCCAATATCCTAGATCTTACAGTGGAATTTTGGGGTTTGAATTTTACTTGTCTGATTTAAGAAGACCGCATGTTTTATTGCCTCCTTATAATAGCCTCATCCACATTATCTATATTCTTCTAAGAAAAATTTCCATGTTACATTGGCACAATCCTCAGGAAAGGGCTCGAGGTATCTTATAGCTGTGTTCTCAATATGAATGACACTAACCCAATCCCTTCCTAGAGAGCATTTTCGAAATCTGTGAGCACATTTCTGTTGCTACCATTACTGGAGGAGCACCAGTGGGATTAGTGGGGTGGTCTCACAAAATGAAAAATTCTCCCAATTTTAACATAAATTTTGAATATCTTGTTGGTTATTCATATAGTTATTCATTGAATCCCACTGACATGTAAACTACAATTAAATAAATTTGAACAATATACTATTGAAAGATAGAAATTTAACAGCTGATAAAAATTATTATTAATACTCTCTATATTTAAAAATTATAATAATGATTAAAATATATATTGTCGACATTACATATTGAAATATTTATTTATTTGGGGTTGTTTATTTATCTCAGCCTTCTGGTAATATCTCCAGAGAACTTTACTTTTATAGTTTCTTAGCTTATTTTTTCTTTCTAAATCACCTTCTATTACTCTTCAATTAATATATTTATTTGGACTTTCTGAGGGGGGGGTCTAGAGCCCGAATATATATCTTGACAGGTGGTGAGAATCCAATACAGAAGTTTTGTTTTCTGTACCACTGCATGCTATGCTATAACATACAGCATTATGTAGATTCTGTCTTTATCAGTAAGGTCATTTATGACAGTGTGATATTTCTTGCTTTCTCCCCTTTAAAAGTCTGTAATTTGTTTCTAATATTTTATTTCTACTTAAATTGAAATTATTTTCTGTTTTTCTCTTACCGAATGCAGAAACAAACAAGAAAGTCTGGTTAATTATTAACTCACTGAATCGACAGTTCTTATTCTAATATCAATCTTTTTTTATTGGAATTGCTTTTAATATTACTTCTCATAAGCCATAGGTATGTACTAGTATGTGGCTGTGATATTTTGTTTCCCAGTGTGGTGATACTGGAGCATTTGTATATTATAGTTCATAAACTTTAATTATAAATTATTTCTTTTATTCTCCATTATATTATGTACAGTGGACATTACTATTATTTAAAAGTTATGTCTGTGGGCATGCTATATTATCTTTTAAAGTAATTTTAGAACAGTAGAGTTAGAATTATGATGTATTTGTTTTTTCAATGGAGCCATCAAGTTAGGTAGAGTTGAGAACACCGACGTAGACATTCAACCTGGTTGCCCTCAGCAAAGGAAATTGATCATTTACAAATAATAATAATCGTTTCTAAGAAGGAGAATAACTTGATACAATCACCTTTCTTTCTTCCGTAATAACTGAGTTTAAATTTTACGAATTCCACTTAGATGTGAAAATATATTCTTGACCACCTAAAATTCAAGATATATTTTACAGAGAGATTTTCAAATTTTGAGACACAGCAAAACATGAACTCTGAATGTGCCATAGAAAAACACTTTTGGAGCCAATTGGCAAGGTTTGTATGAAAGGAAGTGTGGATAAGCTATAGCTATAAAGGTTTACAGAATCTTATTAGAAAAGAAGGAATAGGCAGGAGAACAAAGACCATGATCCTGGGAAATGAATCTCTGAGGAATAGTAGAAATAACGAGGTATATGTGTGTGTGTAAAATAATATTATGGAAAAGATTAAGAAATAGAAAAAAACTAGAGTTGGAACCTACATTTTTAAGAAACTGAGTTATGATTAATTGAGTGTTCACTGAAATCGTTTTGTTTGGTGACAGGGAAGGTTATAACTTGGAATCTAAGGAAGGCCATTGCCCAGTGAAACATTAATGAAATAATTTTTTTATTCCTCCAATAGAGAAAAAATTTCCCTCCCACCATGATTTAGCTATATTCCAGGAAATAGCAGTAAGAACTGACTGAGAAATCTTTCAAGGTCTTTTCTAGTATGAATGGTAAATATTATCTAATGAGTGCTTATTTTGTGCTAGACATACTGGTCGGTGGGTTTATATGTGATACTCTTTATTCCTTTCAATGACCTCATGTTAAGTATTATTTTACCTACTCTTAAAATGACAAAATTGCGCACAAACCAGTAATTTGATCAATGTCAGAAAGATTATATGTGGTGGAAGTAGAATTCAAATATTGACATCAACTTACGATTTCTTTAAGCATTCGTTTACTTTATAAGTTCTACATAACTGTGCTTAAAGTAGGCCATGTCTAAAAAGGGTGTTGATAGATTTTATTGATGTTAAACAAAATTCAGCTTGTGATTTATAAATTAGGTCCCACAATTATGAAACTTATCCAAAATCATCTCCAAAAAAAACTCAACTTGGTGTTTCTTCATTGTTCCTTCCTTTTTCTCCTACTTCTGTGCCATATACATTAATACAGTTCTTTCTACTTGATCTTATATCAACAATGACCAATCAGGTACCAAATTTGCTTATAATTGGTGTTTGCTCTATGTCCATTTTTTCATTTAATCAATTAGTATATTAAGCAAATATTCAAAGACTGTAGCATATCTTCCAGTTTTTCTGGCACAATATGCTATTGGAATCTCTCTTTTAGGTTATCTTGAATTTGACTTATCTCTAGCTATTGACTTTCTACACATTATCATAATACTATCCTTGAACTACTAGGTTGATGTGCTACTTGGCTTGTCATTGTCACAGATTTTTCCACCTTTACTGGTATACCTGTTAGAGGTAACACATTATATTACAAATCAAGATATGCTTCTTCATTGCTTTAAAACTTGTAATTTGTTTTTTATTGCTTGTGGATGATGTTAAAATTCCTCCCTAGGTCGTATAATGCTCATACTTGCTGATCCATGTCCAGCTCATCACCATAGACTCTCCCTCCTCTCTCCCTAACACATCTTGTGTTATAAATGCCCAACTATTTATTTTTCCTAACTCTGCCACATTTCTTTTTCACATATTTCTATTTTACCTAGTTTATTCCTATCACCCCTGCACAAGCACAAATGCTTCCAGACCCAGTTCAAATATTACCACTCTGTGAAGTCTCCTTCAGCCTCTCCTGGTTAAATTGATCAATGCCCTTTTCTGTATTTTCCCAGTCATTTTACATTGATGTCTTTGTTACTCTGGTTCATAGTCTTCTTGTTTGAACATAGGACTTCCCTATTATTATATGAGTGCTTCTATTGATTACTTCAGAAGGAGGGTACAGTTCAGTGGCAGAGCGTGTGCTTAGCATGCATGAGGTCCTGGGTTCAATCTCCAGCACCTCCACTGAAAATAAATAAATAAACAAATAAATAAATAAACCTAATTACCCCCCCCAAAAATGTCCAGGCTTCCATTGATTACTTCAGACTGTGACTCCATTGTCTAAACATTTCCTTAAATAAAGCCAGAACTTTATGATACAGGCTCATACACATTTATTTTAGATGTGCTCTCAATGCAGTAGACACCCATATTTTATTAAACATGTAATCTAGAAAGATACATTTGAAACCAGTTTGTATTCTTTGGTAAAATTAAATCCTCAATTTCTGGAAATATCTATGTCTCTTTAATGTGTTAGCATAAATCTTTCTATCTGTGGGAGAATCAAAGCATTTGAATTCTATGGGGTGAAGAAGCCAACACACACTAGAGAGGTGAAAATCTGATAGAATAAAAGACCAAGTTTCTTTGGATTTTTACCTTTGGCTCAGAAACTTGAATCCTCTCCAAACTTTCCAAATCAATGGTTAGTTGAGATGGTTATTTTAAAAGGATATTAACCTTCTCTTCCAACAGTAGTTCATTGTTTGTATTATAGCTCTCAGAGTTGACAGTGTGAAGGGGAGTGATATTCATCTGTTAGAGATTTTAAAAACTGACAACTCAGCTGTGGCAAGACTATAAAACATCTTCATGAATTTTATAAAATGCATTCTCTTTATAGAATCGTATACAAATACTTGGTTTCTTTGTTATCTTTGCAGTGTTGAAAATAGAGATAGTTCTTGTTGAATTTAGGAGGTGATGGTAGAAAGGGAGCTGAAAAACAATTGTCAGTCTAAAGTGGAAACTAGTTGCATAATAAATGTGAAACTGAGATGGAGTAATCAGGGTTGAAGGACTAGCAAGCAAATGCAAAATATGATTTTGCAATCTAAAGGGAAATAAACAACCTAGATAACAACACATATCATTTGAGGGTATCAGAATTTATAAATAGTGACCATCTAGCCTTATTTCTCAAAAAGAGATTGTCTGATTCATTCTCACCTATCTGAAAAACAAGGTTTTCTTTATTTCTTGTTGGCCAGTATTTCCCAATAGACTCTTTTAATTTAACTTCCAAGCTACCTTACCAGCTTCAACTTGTCTCATGTAACTTATAGTTTAATCACATTGAATCACTCAACATTTCTCAAACACACCAAATGCCAAATTTCTCCTTTAATCATGCTGTTTCCACAGCCTAGAAATGTTTCTCCCCTATTTTCATCAATAAAATATTTAACCCTTTTTCAAGGTTAAGCTTAGAAGTCACTACTACCATGAAATCTGACCAGCGTCCCCACCCAGAATTAACCTCTGGCTCCTCTGAGCTCCCATAATATCTTATTACTATCCATGATCTCATATCTCACTCTTCTTTCATCTCAGTTACTTTTTGAGGGGAGATACCTAGATTTGTTCAATATAGTTCTACACTGGGGACTCTAACTTCATGCCCACATTGGAAATTCAGTAATATAAAGTTATCCACCAAGAAATGCATAAGTTTAGGATGTATTTTGAAGATAGAGTTTACAGGATATTTTGATATTGAATGTGAGTGTGAGAGAAGAAGAGAAATTAAAAATAAATCTGAGATTATTGGCTTGAACAACTTGAAAGATGGTGTTGACACTTCCTACAATTGGGATGGGTGTTTATTCCTTTTTAAGGGTTGGGGTGACTTGGAGCTTGTTTGGGACATATTATATTTGATATGCTTGCTAGATATCCAAACAGTGATGTTGAACAGGCAATTGGCTATAACATCTAGGAGTTCGTAGGAGATGGCTAGGCTAGAAATGTAAATTCATGAATCATAATTTAATGTTATGAGGCTGAATGAGATCATCTAGGAAGAAAAGACATCTGAAGTGTGTGCCCACATATAGAGGACATGGGGATGAGAATGATCTAGCAAAACAAAACAAAAGAAAATACACTGAAAAGAAGTAAAAGAATAATCAAGAGAAAGTGTGTCCTGGAATCACACGAGGGTAGTGTCAACTGTTGCTAGTGGGTTAAGCAGGATGAGAACCAAACATTGACCAAAGGTATAACAACATGGTAGTCTATTGACAACCTTGACAAAGGTCTTTCAATCGATTGATAGAGCTGATTGCTTAATTTGAGTGGGAAAATGGGAGGAGTGAAAAACTGGTGATACCAATATGGGTAATTATTTGCCATAAAGTAAGCAAATGATAGTGACCAAATTATATTTTAATTTTGTTTTACCATCCTTGTATCATCGGGGAGCACTGGATGGAGATCCAGCGCTAAACAAAATTGTATTGATACAAAATCATTGATACCCTGGATGTTCTCAAGGATGATTTGTCAGGGGAAAATAATTGTATTTGCATTCTCCCTGTTGCCTATCATGATGACTTAATAAAGTAAATCCTTCATAAATGTATATTGACTCTGTTTGGATGATGGATGGATGTGCATTTGAATAAAAAGTGAGTTTTATGCATATGGTTATATGAAGGTAATTTCCCAGCTGCTACATAAGACTTTGAGGTGTTCCTAAGAACCAGACAGAGACATCTTAAATGCATGAAATATTGGGCTTTAGGGATAAAGAGAAAACAATCGTTCTTTAAAAAGTTTTTAAAAATCTTACACATTGTAAAAATTGTATTATTGGAGAGATTCCCAGGCTCTTGAAAAATGGTAAATTTAGGGAAATTGTTATCAGAACCCTCCATCTTGACACTATTACTTTACCCTTTGCCATAACTCTGTAGTTCTCTAGTTTCTGAAAAACTGTCTCTGTGGTTTCTCACTAACAAGAGTTATGTGCTCCTCTATTCTGTGTCCCCTGGTAAAAGAATTTATTTTGCTTTTAGGTAACAGTGGAGGAAAGTAAGTCAAGTTTTTACTGTGACCCATTACCGATACTTGGAAAATATCCTCACTTTGCTACGGGACTTTTGCCACCACTCTATATGGAGGTCCTGCTCAGCCTGCATGTGCTCAGTGTTTCCCACTGAGGTATGTACAGTGGGAAGCATTACCCTGTGGAGCTTTGACATTCCATACTGGATTACTGGCCTCTTCTACTGTCTACCCTCGACATAGACAAGTAGTTTCATACCCTACATGGCTTTTCCTAATAACTTTGCTCTGAATTATTCAGGAACAAAGAAAAAAATGGCAAGAAGGATGGAGGTAAAGAAGGAGAAAAGCAAGAAGTAAAGAAGAGGAAACAGGAATGAAAGAATAAATCTGTCCCAGTGTTCTTCTGCTTACTGATTTCATGGTAAGCATGAAACATGCTTTCATTTTTCCATTCTTTTACTTTCAACAGAGTGTGTTTTCATATATAATGTTTGCCTCTTTTGGAAAGCATTGGGTTTATCTTTCCTATCCAATTTGACAAGCTCTTCCTTTTGCATTTTTATATTGTGTGTTATATGATAACAATCTGTATCTTCAGCTTTCACAATAATTTGGAGTTAAAATCGGATGACTTCCTGTAAAACATTACACCTCTGCAATAGTACCATTCCACTTTTTTCCAGTTTTTGAAGATATACTTAATATACCAAAACGTGCATGTATTTAACATGTACATTTTGATGAGTTGGACTTATGTATTTACTCACCATACTGTCACCACAATCAAGGAAATAAACATACCCAGTTCCTCCAAAATATTTGTTGTATTTCCCCCTCCTTTTGGGGGAGGTTGGTGTGGGCATAACAGTTAACATGAAATCTACATGCTTAACAAGTTTTTAAGTGTACAGCACCATACTGTTAACCGAAGACCCATGTCACACAGCAGATCTCTAGAAACTAATTCATGATGTATAACTAACTTTATACCCACTGAACAACTTCCATTTCCCCATCCACCCATCCCCTAGTACCCACCACGCTATTCTCTGCTTTGATGAGTTTGACGATTCTAGATACCTCATACAAGTAGAATAAGGCATTATTCTTCTTTCTATGACTGATTTATTTCGCTTAGCGTAATGTCACCCAGATCCAACTTTGATGTTGCAAATGAAAGAATTTCCTTTTTTTTAGAGGCTGGATAATATTCCACCATATGTATATACAAGTTATCTTTATCTACACACCTATCAATAAACATTTGGGTTGATTCCATTTACATCCATCCTGTGTGCTATTTGTGTCCTCTGTATTATATTCACACCCATAATAAACTGCATATCATTATGTTATAAGTTTTGCTTTAGACAAATTCAGAACAAAATTAAGAAGTTAATATATATATAACATTTTATATTTATTCACATATTTTTTATTTCTGATATTCTTCCTTCTTTCCTAGATCTGCCTTTCTTCCTCCTGATGTCATTTCTCTTTATCCAGAATGACTTTAACTTCTTTTGAATTTCAAGTTTGCTGATAATAAATTCTTTCATTTTTATTGATCTTAAAAAATTTTGCTTTTATTTTTGAGGTATATTTTTAATTATGTAGACTCTGGGATTGACATGTTTCTGTTTGTTTGTTTGTTTGTTTGTTTTTAATTTCAGGACTTAAATAATGTTATTCCATTGCACTCTGGCCTCCCTTATTTTTAATGAGACATTAGCTGTGTGTACATTATTGTTGTCCTTTATGTAATGTACTATTTTCTCTGGCAGCTTTCAAGATTTCCAATTTATCTTTGGTTATCAGCAGAATGGCTGTGCCTGGGTGTTTATTTTCTTTCTATTCTTAGATCTAAAATAAAATTTTATAATTTTTTATAAAATACAGGAAATTTTTGTCATTACTTACTAAAATATTGTTCCCCATTCTAATTCTCTCCTTCTGGGACTTCAGTCACATGAATTTAAATTGGTTTGTATTGTCTCACAAATCATTAGTGTTTAATATTATTATTTTTTCTCTATTCTTCAGATTGGTAAATCTGGTTGCTTGGAGCAGCTGAAATCTCTGTTGAGTACTGTTAGCCTTCTGGCTGCTGTTTATCAGTGGGACATACGAAATATCCCTTACAAATGCAAAGTCAGGAGTCAAACAAGGATTTAGATGGAAAGCACATTCAGATTTCAGAGCTTATGATTCTCTTCTTTCTGAGTTACCCCTCTCAGTTTCCTGTACCCCTAAGCTTCCTATTCTAACTCTTCAAGCCAAATACACTGCAATTTCTGTTTAAATTCTAGCTGCCTTGACTGAATGGACTGGAGACTGCCCTCGTTGAAAGGACATGTAAACATAGATCTCTCCTACTATTTTCTTCTTTCAAGGGTCAAATATCCTTCAGTTTCCGTTCTCTTTTGTTTGCTTTTCAATGACAGTTGTTATTATATACTTGATCCAGAGTTCATAATTTTTTATTTGCAAGAGGGTTTGTTGAATATAAGGTACTTTGCTGTTACTAGAGCAAGACCTTTGTTTTATTATTCTTAAACTTTAAATACATAGTATATACTCTCATTTGTATGTATATTTCCCAATAATAACATTAAAAATTCTAACAATGTAATTCATCATAATAATTCACCAAACAAGAAATTTGATTATATATCAAAAGAAGAAGAAAAAGAATCTGAAAATGTTTATTATCTATTTGTGACAAGAAAATGAGAAGTAGGAATAGCAAGCAAACTCCTCATTATGCCCTCATTACAAGAAAATTAGCCTTGCAGATAAGAAGTACCTATCATGCACCAATGCTATGACACTTCCGATCAAGACTAAATAAGGACAAAAATCCTTCCTCCCCTTGGGAAGGTGGAGCTGGAATGAAAATCAGGTAATGTCACTCCAAATCCCTTCCTCTCCAATGAATATTTTTCCCATTCATTTTTACATCTTATGTAACCAACTTGCCAAAGAAGCTTAGGGCAGCTGCTCACCTGAGTCTGCCCACTCTCACTTTGAGAGAGTCTATCACTTAATAAGTCCTTACTTTACTTTCTTGACCTCTGTTTCTTGTCTCTGAATTTTCTCTACAATGAGACAAAAACCTACTCTCCAGTAGTAATACTTAAGGAAGAAAGTTAAGCTCTGTTCTTTTTAATTTGAGAGGAAGAGCAATAAAATACAACATTTTTACTACCACGATACAACATTATTGTGGATGTTATGGTCAAAATAGAAGCCTAAGATTAGAAGGGAAATAATAAAACTCTCTTTAATTGGAGATGATATAATTAATAATATGGACTGCTAAACAGAATCAATGCGTAATCCATTTAAACTAGTTAAAGTAATAGTGGATTTAGGCAATTTTACAGGAAAGATCAACTTATAAAACATAATGAAATTTTGTATACCATCAGTGCACATTTAGAAGATAAAATACAAAATAAAGTACCATTTACCAAGGCAGCAAAATATCATCTTTTCCCATGATCTATTTGAAAATAATTTAAAAGAAGATATGACAAGATAGGTAATAAAGTATTGTCATAGATGGGGCAACAGAGTTTTAATGTAATTTCAGTGCAATCTAATCCAAATTCCTCCAAGATAATTACATAAATGTGTTATAAGTTTTTGTAGAAATTGATATCGGCTAATAACAAAGCCCAGTTCTAAGAAAAGCTTAGAGAGAAGAATTACCCTGTCAGATACTAATGTATAACAATTTTTTTAAAAGCCCCAAAATAGTGTTTCAGGAAATGAAAAGCAGATCAATAAAACAGAATGTAGAAGTTACTAACATGATTTATTATAAATAATAAATGTGGCACAATTCAATGAGAAAGACTGTTCGATATAAGGTGCAGCTAATATTGGCTCATTCCCTACTTTACCTGAATAAACAGCTCATTAGCAATACAAAGTTATATTGCTATGCTTGCACAGATGGGGGACAGGACACACCTTGGCAGATTGAATACTTTAAGGTGAAGGAGTTTAAGAAAACAGTATATATTTGACCTTCTCTCAAACCTTCTCCCCTGAAACAGATCATGGGAGAGGTACCCTCCCTATTTCTGGAATAAAACAACACCCTTATCTTTAAAGACAAAGAGACACCTAAAAGAATCTGAACAATCAGGTTTTGCTAACTTTCCTCCAGTTCACTACGCTTACCTCACACACTGTAATCTATCATGTTCCTCCATGACTGTCCACTCTATCAAACCAAGCGTAAAAGTCTCAGGCCTACCTGTTTCTTGACGTCTTTGCTTCCTTAAGACATCTCCTGTGTCATGTAAAACATATCAAATAAATTTGTCTACTTTCCTCCTGTTAGTCTGTCTCTGTCAGTTTAGTTTTCAGACCCAGTGAGGGACCCTTAGAGAGCTGAGGAAAATGTTTCCCTCTCCTAAAGCATCATATAATCTAATTGGATGGATTAGATGACATGCCTAAATTAAGTAGGTAAAATTACCAGACTAGTAGAAGAAAGTCCAGGAAAAGAATATTTCTGTGAGCTAGAGTTTGCAAAAGAAAGCCTAATGAAGACTTCAAAAGCATGTAATAGACAGTGAGACACAAATTTGATTATCTTAAAATTAAGAATTTCTATTGAATAATGACACAAAATATCAATTCAGTTATGAATGATAAACTTTGCAAAAAACAACTTGCGGTAACTAAAACCATCAAGTAAACCTGTGTTTTATTAACTTTAAAATGCCTTTGATTTATAGAAATATTTTTATTTTATGTTACTAAGAAAGAAAAAAGTGCTGCTAAATAAATTATGATGCAACAATTTATCAATACTGAGAATTTTAAATTTGCAAATGCTGAAATCATTCATTTAAGTTTATTTGATATAAAAATGATGTCCATATGAACAGCTATGGCTAATATGTCATACATATTAGATATGACAATCTCAGAAATGTTTTCATGTATAAATAAGGTGCATCTTATATTGGACATATGATAATATCTAGAATACACAAGGATCGCTGTAAATCAACAAGAAACGTATTTATATCTGACTGGAGAGTAGGAAAAGGATTTGGATAAGCAATTCACAGAAAGGAAAGCCTAACTGGCTGTCATAGTACAAAAAGCTACGTCAATTTGTTAGTACCAGATAATTGCAAATTTAAAAACTAAACACTTTAAAAGCCATCAGTTAGACAACAATTAGAAAGTCACATAAGACAATAATATGCTAGTATATGTTAAACCTCAACATTCTTATATACTGTAGTCTATTATCTACTCCTAGGTACATATAGGAACTCAGATAAGCCCCGAAGTTTAGATGGGAACATTCTTTACAAGATAGATTAACAGACAACTGAAAGCAACTCATGTGTGCATCATTAGGGAAGGAGCAAATCAAGTGAGGTAGTGACACACTGTAGAATATTCTTCAGCTAACAGAAGCAAAGGACCAGTTGATGTACAGCAACATAGATCAGATTTAATTAAGTGTGTGTAAAATCAGAGTGAATGAGTTTATAGCGAGTTCACTTATCTAAATCAAAAATATATAAATAGTAAATAAAAGACATATTTTACAAAGATACAGGCATATTCAAGGCCATATCACAAAGGCATTAGAGGGATGCAGATGAAATGGCAAATAAAAACAAAAGTAAACAAATAAAAGCCCAAGTCCCTCCAGCTTTGTGGACAGAGGCTTCCAGTGTCACATAAAATCAGGGACATGATTAGTTCAGTTTGCTCTTTAATCATTCATAACCTCAAAACTATCCTCCTTCTCATGATTCTCGAGTCTCCTATTACCTCTGCAACTATTTTTTTTTCTCAAAAAACAAATGTGCAGTGACAGGCAGGATAGCAATCCTGATTTGAACAAAATATTTGTTATACGTGCATCTTGACTAACCAAAATTTCATAACTGGTTAAAATTTCATTTTGCTTTATTCTGTATGAGTATTACCATTAGAAAAATATACATATGTGTAACTGCTCTCTCATAGTCAATTACACAATTAAAACCTGCTTGTAATTATCATTATTCTCTGATTTTATACTCTTTTATAGGAAATGGTATGGTTTATTCTCTAAATAGGCTAACAAGGAATATGGGATTAAAGTCATGCAATTTCTTTGAGCTTTTTGGATATGAAGCACTCCACTAAATAGACACTATATTTAATTTTAGGTAGCTCATTTAATATAATTAAAGTGTCTTGAGAATTAACAAATAAAAGTTGAACAAATCATTCTGATGAAATGTAAATAGGAAAACTTGCTTTGAATTTCTTTATTCTTTTTAGAATAAAGTGCATACCAGGTCAGACAAGGGGCAATAGTAGACTAAATTTACAGTAATACTGTTTATTTTTTTGATAAATGCACAGTGTAAAGAATTTGCAAGATAGATGAGAGTAGAAAGTAAAAACTTAAATCTCCATAAACATTTCTCCAAGTCCCCACGTTTTCTTTCTCTGAGAGAATTATTATGATTATAGTTTTATTTTTTTTAAAGATGTTTCATGGATATACCCACGTTTGTGTACATATGTATTTGAGTATAGATACATATAGCTTCTAAAACATATGACTAATTACTTGACATTTGAGTCATCAAAAGTTAATCTCTGTTAAATGAGGTCAAATGAAAAGTTTTAAATGACTGTAGATTGTTTTTCCAAACAGATACTATTAGACCACTAGGTGTTGGTTACCAGGTTTAGTGTCTAGTTGCAAAGTCAATCATTGCATACTGAACATCCCAAACCACCCCCTGTTTTGGGGTCACCAATACAGAAGTTCATTACACACCTGTTAAATTTTCACACGAAGGGTTATAAATCCTACTCTTATTTGAAAATTTTATGTGCTGGTTGCCACAAAACCCACTGAAACCTTAACCAACAATAAATTTAGGGGCCAATTTCCTTTTAAGTCCTAAGAAGCACAGATCTAACCCTTGTGGATTGCAAAGAGCTTCCATAAATATAAAAGTTTCTTGTTTTTGATACTTAATAGAAAGCTGCAATTAAATATTTCTAACCTACGACTAGAAATTTCTTTCCAAATTAATTTTTATATTCTTTCTACAGTGTAAAGGGTAAAGAGTAGAAATTTATTTCTTATAATAGTATTTGACTATAAAATATAGATATCTGAAACCAACAACACTTTTGTCTCTCTCTAAATATATATATATATACAAGTGGTTTTAACATGTATGATGAAAACAGGCTTTTAGTATGATGACAGTATCAGAGTTTACAGAAGACACAAAATGTAGCAAAGCAAAATCATAATTATCATTCTTAAGTTACATAACAACTATTGACTTAATGCACAAGGTGTTTCTAAAAGGTTTTAAATATCTATCTCATTTGATGTTAGTAGCATACCACTTCTCTACTAAGACGACCATTCTCTTTTAGTTCCTTGCAGTGATATCAAAAATATTTACTTATTCCTTGTGTGCTTAGGAACTTAAAATTGAAAAAAAAATCTGGGAAACTGACCATAAAAGTGAATAATGTCTCTAAAAAGACATAGTTGTGAAGCTCCTAGTAGCTAAAGCAATAACAGATGTAAGTTTTCCAATTAGGTTTTAATAGGGAAGAATCTATCTTTCCCTAGAATAATTAAATATAGTCATTATCAGGAAAGTGTTTCACCTTGATGCCACTTGATTATATGGTGGTGCACATTTCTTTTGACATTTAAGCTTCTAGTAAAATGAAAACTGGAGCAGTAAGTAATTCCAACCCAGCCCTTGAAAGCTCACTGCATTATTTGCTAAATGTATACATCCAGAGAAGAGACACAAGTGTGGAGCAGCTCATGAATTCTCAATCATATGCAAACATCTACCAAATCTTTGAATCTGCCATATGTTGATAATTGCATTCAGGAAACTCACTCATCGTAAGAAAGGATGATGAATAGTTTTGCTGAGTCAGTGGTTACAAGTTGGCAATAAACTTGAAGAAAATTGAGGTCATTTGTTAGACTGTATGGTGCAAAGCTCTGCCTTGAGACACAAAAAATTTCATTGATATAGTAGAATTGAATTGAAAAAAGCTGTTATACAATACTGTTCCTGGGGCTGCATTCTGCCAAATGGTATACAGGGAGCAAGAGATGAAAAAGGGCCAAGCCAGCATTTTTACTGCTAAGAGGTAGCTATTGTGTCAACAATAGGACCTCAAATTTCAGAATGAACCACATAGCTACAATAACGTGAATTTTACCTTCTTTTCTGGAGTTTAGTCAGAAAGATAAAAAGACATGATTTTGAATCTCAAAATTACTTTACTGACACTACCATGCTTGAAATTGCATTCATCTGATTGAATTCAACAGCTGTATATCAAACAACTGCATGCAAAATGTCTGCACTAGAGCGCCTAAAGTAAAGGACGTGATTTTTGCTTTCAAGAAAGGAATATGCTTACTAACGCCCATTGCTTTCTCTTGGGACATGACCCAACATACTGTTGATATTTAAAACCACATTCCTTATTCTCACTTGAGTATAAACTATCTCAGTTCAGGAAACCATGGGTATTCACCTTTATTATATTCTCAGTTCCTAAGACAATACCTTGTAAAATAAGCATACTTCACTCTCAAAGGGATTGATCTAAAAATGATCATTTGCTATTGTGTCTGGGGTTGTAGTCACTGGTGCCAACACTATGGAACACTTTGGAAGTGTTATGTTTCTGCATAACACAAGCTCATCTCTTCCTTTTTTTTTTTTTTAACACTGAAGTAATTTTCTCTGACCATCTCGCTGGCTTCAATATTCAATGGCTATTTCTATGTAAGTGATTTGTAACCCAAAATTTTAATTCTCAGTTGTGTTTCTTAGTTTAATTTTGGAAGTTTTTGATTGCCGAACATCTTCACTCAGATATCAATATTATATCAATTACTCAGAATGTTTTTAATGGAATTTGTAATTTTCTCCTCCTGCTTATATCCACTCAAAGAAGCATTTACCATCTATCATTGGTTTTTGTTATTGGCAAAATATAACAAGTTCATGAAATACAAAGTATATTGCAGACATAACATTATCCAATACTATATTTCACTGTATTTCACCAATTCTTAATATTTTCACCATACTGTGTACAATGATGGTTTTATTTAAAGGTACAATCTTTGTGGTTAGACAGACATGGATTACTTCACAAATACTTCCTTTTACTAGTCATGTGACCAGGTTTAAGTCTCAGTTTTCTCACCTATTACATAGATAATTAAATAACTGCTGCCTCTTGCTGTAATGACTAAGAGAGGTAAGTAGCAAACTTCAATAAATTATAGTGAGTCTTATTCATTAGCAGTGTTGCCCTTGTTTACCAGCTCATCAATTCTTTATTCTAAATACTTTAATCAAACACTTTTTTAAATACAGCAATTGAAATAAATTTCACAGTGAAAACCCACATGCCTCACACCAGATTTCTGCCACTAACACTTTACTATAGTTGCTTATAGCATAAATCTCTACTAATCCTTCCATCTGTTCTTCAACCCATCTTATTTTAAGGTATATTGCAAATATTGGTGTACTATCTGTTCTTTATACTCCAGCATGCATACCAAGAATTTATATTTGTTTGTTTGTTTACTTTTGATGATATATAGATATATACATATACACAGATACAGAAGTCTTAAGAACAGAAACACATAATCTGTGTAGTCCAAACTTCTGTCAAGGTATTGAACATCATCAGCATCACAGAAGCATCCCTCAGGCTTCTTCCCAGTCAATCCCTGTTATCTTTCATAGGCAATCACTATTCTACTTTTTTCACTATATTAATTTTGCCCTTGAGATTGTTAACTGTGTACTCTGTGTAAAACGCCTTTCACTCAGCAAAATATTTTTGCAATTCATCCATGTTGTTGCTTGTATCTGTGATTCACTCTATGAAAAAATGACAGTTTATCCATTCTTCTATTGATGGACACCCAGATGTTTACAGTTTGGGACAATTATGAATGAAGATCTATGAAAGTCCTTATAAACAAACATTGTGGCCATATGTTTTCATTTTTCCTTTGCATATACTTAGTAATGAAAATGCTAGATTATAAGGTAGATATATATTTAGGAATATAAGAAACTACCAGATTTTTTTCTAAACCATTTGTACAATTAACATTACTATAGACTATGCATGAGATTTCAGTTGCCCTGTAAGTCGTTCACATTTGGTTTTGCCTGTCTTTAGGTTAGTTTCCAGGAGCTAAGGTTATTCTGAAGTCTCTCCTCTGGCTTTTAAGTTCACAAAAATCTTTAGTTTTATTTTAGTTTCCCCAGCTGAAACTGACTTGGCTTGTCTTGAGACTAACAGTCATAAAAATGGTTGCTCACTCAGTGTCATTCCCTTTTTCCAATTTTAGCCTCCCTTTTAGAATCTTTCTGCTTCTGATCATGTTCCAGTTGCTTTAAGCTTCATTTATTTCCTTAGGATTTATAATTACCTGTGAGAGCTCCGTGCCCAGTAGGAACTTACTCAGCCATACCGGAAGCTGAATGCATCAAGTCTTATAAGCCTATGTTGATACTATCCTAATTGCTCTCCTGAATTTCATTTTTCAAAAATTTCCCACCCATCATTAACATCAATCCCAGATGAAACATACAAATGAACAAAATCATTCCTTTGTTAAAAAAAGTCTTTAATGGTTCCCCTACTCCTGGAAAAGTAGTCCCAAATTCTGCAATTTTAACTTGGTTTTCAGAGTTCCTCATTATTTAAATATATGACCATTTTCAATTTAGTTTCTTACAATATAAATACCACATGAGACAAAATTCTACAGAATACTTATTTTTCCAAAATATGCAATGCTTTCATCATTGAGACATTACTTAAAATTTTGACCCTTAAATTTAATCTCCTAGAGTGTTTGGGCTTGAATTCCAGCTTCCTCATTTACAGGAATACTTTGTTTTATTTCACTTCACTTTATTGTGCCTCACAGATACTGTTTTTTGTTTGTTTGTTTGTTTGTTTTTAACAAATTGAAGGTTTGTGGCAACCCTGCACTGAGCAAGTCTATCGGAACAATTTTTTAAACAGCATTTGGTCACTTTGTGTCTCTATGCCATTTTGTAATTCTCACAATATTTTAAACTTTTTCATTATTATTATGTTTGTTATGATGATCTGTGATCAATGGCCTTTGATGTTACTATTGCAATTGTTTTGGGGTGCTTAGAACCACACCCAAAACCCATAAGAGATGGTGAAATTAATTGATAAATGTTGGTCAATTCCTCTACCATTTAGAGTCTTTCTCCCTCTCCTCAGGCCTCTTGATTTCCTGAAACGATATTAAAATCAGGCAAATGAATAACCCTACAACCTAGAGATTATCATACTAAGTGAAGTAATTGAGAAAGAGAAAGACAAACACCATATGATATAACATATGCTGAATCTAAAATACGACACAGATTAACTTTTTATGAAACAGAAACAGACTCACAGACATAGAAGACAAACTTGTGGTTACCAAAGGGGAAGGAGGAAGGATCAATTAGGAGTTTGGGATTTGCAGATACAAATGACTATATATAAAATAGATAAACAACAAGGTATCTGTATAGCACAGGGAACTATACTCAATATCCTGTAATAAACCATAAAGAAAAAGAAAAAAAATACCCTATGATAATCTGTAAGTGTTCAAATGAAAGAAAAAGTCCCATGTCTCTCACTTTCAACCAGAAGCTACAGATGCTCAAGCTTAGCGAGGAAGGCACGTGAAAGCTGAGACGGGCCAAAAGCTGGGGCTTGTGCGCCAGTTAGCCAGGCTGTGAACGCAAAGAAGATGTTCCTGAAGGAAATTAAAAGTGCTACTCTAGTGAACACACAAATAAGAAGAATGTAAAACAGACTTGCTGATATGAGAAAGCTTTAGTGGTCTGGATAGAAGCTCAGTCACAACATTCCCTTAAGCAAAAGTCTACAGGGTAAAGCCCTAACTTTCTTTAGTTCTATGAAGGCTGAAAGAGGTGAGGAAGCTGCAGAAGAAAGACGTTTGAAACTAACAGAGATTGGTTCCTGAGATTTAAGGGGAAAAGCTGTCTCCATAACATAAAAGTTAAAGATGAAGCAGCGAGTGCTGACCAAGATCATTAGTGAAGGTGGCTGCACTAAACAACACATTGTCTATGTAAATAAAACAGCTTTATGTTCGAAGAAAATGCCATCTAGGACTTTCATAACCAGAGAGGAGTAGTCAATGCTTGCCTTCAAAGCTTTTAAGGACAGGCTGACACTCTAAGTAGGGGCTAATGCAGCTGGTGACTTTTAAGTTAAAGTCAATGCTCATTTACCATTTGAAAAAGTCTAGGGCCCTTAAAAATGATGTTAAATCTACTTTGCCTGTGCTCTGTAAATGGAGCAACAAAGCCTGGATGACAATACATTTGTTTGCTACATGGTTTCCTGAATATTTTCAGCCCACTTTTGAGACCTACCACTCAGAAAAGAATATTTCTTTCAATATCTTACTGTTTATTGACAATGCACCTGGTCGCCCAAGAGCTCTGATGGAGAGGTACAAGGAAATGAATGTTGTTTTTATGCCTGCTATCATGACATCCATTCTTCAGCCCATAGATTGAGGAGTCATTTTGATTTTCAAGTCTTATTTTGGGGGGAAATACATTTTTAAGGTTATAGCTGTCATAGATACTGAGTCCTCTGGTGAATTTGGGCAACGCAAATGGAAAACCTTCTGGAAAGAATTCACCATTCTAAATGCCACTAAGAACCTTTGTAATTCATGGGAAGACATCAAAATATCAACATTCACAGGAATGTGGAAATTGATTCCAACTCTCACGGGTATATTTGGTGAGGGTTCGACTTCAATGGAAGAAGTAACTGAAGACGTGGTGGGATTAGGTAGATAGATAAGTGGGGGCACTGTGCAGATAGGTTGGGGTAACAGTCAAAATGCAAGAGAACTAGAGTTAGAAGTGGAGCCTAAAGGTGGGACTGAATTGCTGCACCCTAATGATAAATCTTGAACAGATGTGTTGTTTCTTATGGACGAGCAAAAAAAGTGATGAAATCTTTCTTCAGATAAAGCTGCTTCTGGTGAAGATGCTGTGAAGATTGTTGAAATGACAACAAAGGATTTAGAATATGACATAAACTTAGGAGATAAAGCAGTGGCAGTGTTTGGGAAGATTGACTCCAATTTTGAAAGCTATATTGTGGATAAAATGTTATCAAAAAGCATTTCACGCTACAGAGAAGTTGTTTGTGAAAGGAAGAGTCAATCAATGCAGCAAACTTCACTGTTTTCTTATCTTAAGGAATTTCCACAGCCACCCCAACTGTCAGCAGCCACGATCCTGAATAGTCAGAAGCCATCAACGTTGAAGCAAGACCTTCCACCAGCAAAAAAATTCACAACTTGCTGAAGGCTCAGATCAGTAAAGAATTTTTTAATTAAAGTATGTGCATTGTTTTGTTAAGGCATAATGCTATTGCACACTTACTAGACTATAGTATAGTATAAACATAACTTTTATTTGCACAGGGAAACCAAAAAATTAAAAATTATTGTGATATTTGCTTTATTGTGGTGGCCTGGAACAAGACCCACAATATTTCCAAGGTAAGCCTGTATTAGCTATGTGATCTTTAACCAGCCTAATCATGGTAAGAATCTTAATGTTAAACATAATAACAGCTACAATTCATTGTGTACTGTACTAGAGAAATCGTTAATAAAAGTTGTAGAATAAGCACTTAATTTTAGATAAGACTGAATATACTGCTTAATCTATACATCTTCTCCCTTTGTAAGAGTGAAGCTTTCCAAATTATAAGGAAGGATACTTTTCTGAAATTACACAGTAGAGGAACTGACTAAGGTGGTGACCCAGGAGGTTCCTGAGATCTCTCCTTCCATAGACTCACTGAATGTTCAACCGCACATGGAGCAATTCCCTCTGAAGAGGACCCAGAAACTGGCTGAACTACTCCTATACATCAAATAAATGAGAAAATATCTACATCAAAATGGGTAGGAAAGACTGAGGTACACTCTTACCATAAACCTCGCCCCCAGCACAGGAACAAACAATAGGGAGGAAACTCTCAACTTCCAACTTTTTCCTAGGGATCTTACATGGAAATCTGGAAGCTAAGCACAAGCAGGTGCTGGAGTAAGACTGAGGCACAGGGCCAGTACAAAGTCTATGGGAAGCTATTGGCCTTTCTGGCTGTACCTCTGTACATTTACAGTGACATAGCTGATGACGGGCTTGTTGGTTGGTTGGCCTGGCTGGCGGTTGGGAAGGAGATATAAACACCATGGGAAGAGCAAGACTAAAATCACATCACTTTGTCTCTCACCACTTTTAACCATTGGTAACCTTCAGAACTTAATGTCTTGTTTTACATTCACCTTCCAAATATCGTGCAACCTTTACTTTTGGTCAATTCTAACTTGGAATCATGTGAGGAAGAGGATTTTGGAAACCAAGTTGACAATACCATCACCAGTCCAATATGCTAGTTTGAAACTAAAGCCTTAACAGGAGATAACAGTGTTGCACCAATTTTTCTTACAAGAATTAGCTGTCATACTGAAATAAAAAGGCTTTCTGTGATGAGCTGGATAAAATCAGACATTAATGAAAGTAGAACTGAAAGAGAGACTCCTTGATCATATTCTCTAGTAGCTGCACCATCCTGGATATTATTCATATAAGGAAAATTAAGTCATACATGGCTAAGGCAGTACAGTTTGTCTGTTCAATATATGCAGCGAAAGATAATGGTAATGGCTAGACAAATATGGTACTGGAAATGGAGGACTGAAACAGGTGGCAACTTCACCAAAGATTTAGGCCCAACTTTGAGGTCATGGTGCCCCCCACAAAGGAATATATGAGGTTAGTGCATCTGAGTATCAGAGTGACAGCTCTTGGAAGAAGATCTAAATATAACAAGGTATCATAACAAACATAGGAATAAAAATCAGAAGTATAAATTAGGGTAGAAGAGATGGAATTATTTCTCACTATAGGCAAAATTAAGACCCATAAACCCAATGGTGAACCCCATCTTTCAAAGACTTTGATGGTGACTAATACTGAAGATTCCATTTGTTAGTATAGGAATAGATGATATAAGAGATTGGCAATTGCCTGCAGAGATAAAATATCAAAAGAAGAATGGGGATGTGAAGAGTACAAACCTAATTAATGAAGGAGCTTGTATACCTCATCAGTCTCAAAGCTGCAAATTGGAGTGTTGATTTAAAAAATGTGGGTGTCAAAAGATTACTGATGGATTGGAATCTACAAGTCCTAACCATGCCTTCAGAGGTAGTGGCCCTAAATCGAGAATTAGAGATCAAAATAATTAGTCTAGCTCCATTGTTTCAATGTAGAATAATGGTCTTTGAATTAAAGCATTGCTGCCAACTGAAGAATTCATGTTTCTCTCTGTGAATCAGAGGGTTGATGAACAGAAACAAGATGGGAGGTAATGCGAATGAACAGGAACGATACTTAACTCAATTCTTAAGTGATAAAAAGGAAAACTACCTGAATAGAAATGTACACACGAGCTTTCTGTGCCAGTTCTAATCATTATCAAATGATCAATTGTTTTAGTTTTTATAATATTTTCTAGTTCTTAATTATTTATGACTAGCAGCACCTCCTCCCACTCAGATATAACTGATAACAGTAGAAAAGCAGTAAGATATGGTAGTACACACCTGGATCTGGGTTGGATCCTCAGCTCTCCCATACGTTGGCTATATGATCTTGTGGGAACTTATTAATCTTTTTGAGTCTCAATTTCCTGTACTATAAAATTGAACAGTGATATATAAGTAAGTTTTTATGTGGATTCCGTGAACAAATGTATGTAACTTAATAGACTATTTCAAAAATATTAGTTATAGAGAGCTTGTTTCCACACTTTTTTCTTGGAAATCTCAGCATTTTTAAAAACTTCCTGGTGAAGGAATGTGGGGGCTGGAGGGCTGTCAAGCAGAAATATAGCTTTGCTATAACTAGCTTTACTTTGATCTGTTTTTAATCTTGAGATTTCATGTAAGTTTTAGTTTAAAATAGGGATTAGTGATAGAAGTGGAATATACATTTGGATTTGATCTTTACCGTTAACAGTGTTCAGTCCCCATGTTCCCTTTTCAGTTCCTATAACTGTTTGAAGAGGTGTTTTTATCTCTGCATTATAGAAAAATAAAATGAAGCTTTGAGTTTCCAGAATTATAACTAACACCTGGATCTTCCAACCCTAAGACTGGGCTTTTGATCCTTTAAATCTCACAATAGCCTTATAAGGTAGAAAAGGCAGTGCCAGTATCCAACAAGAAAACTCAGACTTCAAGGATGTGGTGCCAATAAGGGAGTTCAGTATTCGAACACAGAGCTTTGTCTACTGGATCAATACTGTCTCCTTGTCAGCATTCTGGGAGCCAAATTAATTAATCTCATACTGTTATAATGCATACGGTAAGTTTATTAATTAACTTCATATCCTAGACATTTGGCTTTTAATATGATCGCCGCATCAACATTTTAGATGATAGAGGGTTTTAATTTTTTATGCTTTTGACTTGAAAGTAAATACATTTCCCCTTAAGTACTATTGAATTTCATTTTTATGTGGCTTTTAACATTTGAAAAGTAATTTATAAAATATTTTCAATTTTTTTCTATTTGCTGAATTTCAAATACTGATCATTCAATCAGTTACATTTTTGACAGAAAAATTGCCTCAGACATAGTCAAAACCCTCTAATAATTCTTATATTCTTTAGAGTCTTTGAATAGTTGCCCTGTGTGCAGATCAAAGAAAACTTTGTAAATTTTATAGTTAGAAAACAAACTTATTTTCTGCATATAAATTCAATGTGTTTATATTTGTATGTGTGGGTGTTTCTGGGTATGCACATAAAATAAGATTTATTATTCTTTATGTTAACTTTTAAGTTATTCAACATTAGATTACTATTTTTATATTATTTTCAGACCTAATACTAGTTTATTCTTCCCATACTCAAATGCATACCCAAGAATAAGATTATCTAAAGTCTCCCTCACCAACTGGAGTACCAATGAAACTAATTATTTAGATAAACGTACATTTTTCTCCCTTCTCTACACACAAATTATAAACATTTGTATTTCTTTCTGCATATCATTCTGTTGTATACCTAACCTGACTCCATTAGACTTTCCATACTTGAGCTGCTGTCCCTGGTTTTCTAAATTTTCATGGTAAGTGAAGCTTTGCCCCTTAACATGCCTGGAATTACTGTCATACCTATGAGACATTTTCATCAATTTTAAATGTGTATTCTAAAAGAATACAGATTATTAGACTTTAATATGTAAAATATTAACCAATTATTGTGTAATAAAACATGTTTGGTGAATTATGGAAATAATAACTGTGAATTTTTTATATTTAGGTCTTAGAGTCTCACTATTTTTCATAGGGCATCTCAATCTAATGAAGTTTTATGGACAGAGTTTGAGAAATTCTGATTTACTTTGTGAAATGTTTTTCTGTTGTCTGTGCTTGGAAAGATGTGCTCAATTAATAGGGAAACTAGAATGAACAATACAAGTTTTGAAATTTTATTTATAGTCCTTCATCGTGCTGTGAGAAAAATAGCTTTTCTTCACCAGAAATAGTTATTTGGCCAGGATGCTTATAAAGGATGATTCAGAAAAGTAGGACACTCTCCTTGCTTGTGAATGCATACTAATCCAAAACAATGATAATGCGTCACTGTTCTTAAATAAGGATTTAATTGAAAGCAAGAAAACAAAGGGATATTTATATAATATCTTACAGATCTTTGGGCAGAGCCCTCTCCCCTCCAGTTGCCTTCATTTCCTTGGTACGCTTTCAGTCACACATCTGATTTCTCACAAGGTCCTTTACTTCGGCTAGCACACTAAACTATATTTTTCTTGCAGAGACACTATACCTGTCACTCAGAACACAGCAGAATTTCATCCAGGACTTTGTGCTTTTATAACTGCTTTTATCCATGGATCTCATAAAACCTGGCAAACATGATCTCATTAATTCCTTAGGATATTCCTGTGAGGTTGGTGGGTCGCCAGTATTATTATCCCAATTTTGTACAGCATTTCCTCCAGTTTACATAAAGTATTACTCTCCATGCTATGCAGCTTTTATGGGTGAGCAATGTGACCAAGGACATAGAAAATACAGTGCAGACCAAGGAAAAGAACTTGTGTTAACAAGACAGGCCCAGCACCTCATCTCTTTAGATGTCACTTCTCTTCTGTGTTGTAACAGACTATTACTTTATTCTGACATACCGTTTTTACTATTACTTTTAATTGCTACAATTTTTATGAGGGTTGTTATTTTTCAGTTATTTTTTCTCTGTGTCCTAGAGATGAATAATCTGCATAAAATACATAAAATAAAGTGCAGCATATTAGATGTATCTTAAACTCCATTATAAACCTATTAAGTAACAGCCTCATTTATATAACCTATACATCAGGAATCACTGAGTTTATTAGCCATATTAATTTGGCACACTTTATCATTAATTTCAGGATAATGGCTACTTCTGGGTTTAGGAAGGGTAACAGAGGACTTTAGTAATTTTATAATATTTATTCCCTTATATTAAGTGTGAGTACAAAATATATTTTATATGCTATTTGTGTTTTTTTAAAAAAGATAGCTAATATTATGTAATTAGAAAGAAAGGAAAAAATGTGCTCATGATATTACCAAGTAATGAAATAGACCAAGGAGAAAAAGAATCAGATTTGGTGATGGGTGCTTGAATAGTTGAAATAACTTTTAGATGTATTATGTTGAATCACCTGTTACACAGGGGACAGTGAATAGCATGTGGAGCTTTGCAGCCCAGAAAGGACAACTGAGACGAAGTTCTTGATTAGAAATTATAGATGTATCAACTTTCACTGAGGATAATGGAGTAGATTGGGTCTCCTTGAGGGTTCTGCTTGTAGATGAGGGAGAAGAAGAAAATGCCTAAGATTTTACAGTGAGATAAAGCAACTTTAATGAGGGAGGCAGAGGAAGGGGAGTCAAATGAAGAAAATGACATAATGGGTTTTCACTCAGAGGACAATGTGCTCCAGGTTTTCTCCCTGTCTCTCTCCTAGGGTTGTAATAGTTCTCTGTGGCTTTGAAGTATTCTAGGATATTGTTGACAGACATTCTTTAGCCATTTTTAAAGAGGTTTGATTGTGAAGGAAAGAGAGATACGGACTAGAGATAGGGAAATAGCTGGAGACAATGTGAATGTGCTTTCTTCTTTCTTCTTTTTTTTTTTTTTTTGAAGCAGATTGGAGAAATGTGAACACGTATACGAAGCCTGTCAAGAAAAACAGGTGAGGAGAAATCAATGAGAATGCAGTGGCTAGTCTGCTACTTTGTTACGTTGCAACAGGTAATAAAACCAAATAGAAATCTATTGGAAATAAAAGCACAAATCATGCAGAAGAGGTTGATTTCCATAATTAATAATACAATAATGATTATTGCTATTTCCATACCTAACATACGCCAGGCGCAATTCTAACCACTTTACATATGTCATTTATGTCTCATAATTCTATGAAATAGTACTATTAATATCCCTCCCAAGACATTTAAGAATGTGAGACACAAAAAGGATGAGTAATGTAGATGAGATTTGAACTTAAGACACCTGCCTTCAAGTTGCTGATTTTTAATTACTCTGCCACGCCATCACTCGAGGGCTAGAGTACATTCATTGAGAGTTGAAACTTGGGAGCCCAAAGTGATGATAAGAATTTAGGCTCATCATGAAATGATGAGAATGACAAGAGGCAAAAATGTGTTGATTATTCTAGTAAAGCCACATATGATTTTCTGAATTACTCCTTTTGGAAATGTTTTCTAGAAATGCTAAAATATAGGGCAAGATGTTCTTCCAATGAAATTATAGGAAAATTGGTTCACTGAGAAAACCAGACATCTATATACAATAATTCTAATAGCCTCACAAGTAATCCAATGAATCACCTAGATTTTTCTATTACGGTACTTTCTAGTATATGTCTGAAATGTACCATGTTTCAACAATTTTTATAAATTATATCCTAAAATTAAATGGTACAGTTACAAAGAGTTGTGATATCTTTTCACTTTTATATAGCATTCACTATTAAGTTTTAACAGACATGTGAATTTATAGAGAAGGACATTTTCAAATTAGAATAAAGAGCAGAAAAATAGATGTTTTGCCAATTATTATACTAAATGCCTTTCTGACCTTAATACAAAGAACAAATGAGAGCTGTAGGTACAAACTGTGGGTGATAAATGACCCAGCAGATGCACTGGAGAAATTAACATATGTGTCTGGGACAGAAATTTATAGTTCAGACTGAAGTGATAAAACCAAACTGATCTTTGGTTTCAGGAACCAAAAAGCATCCTACCTCAGACAAAGGCATATAACATCTCACTGAAAAGGAAACTATAACCTGGGTCATTCCATGAATGTTATCTGCTTATGGAAGCAATGTTAAGATTAAGGTAGTTTCCTAATCTTTTTTTTTTCCTAAATAGAGCTTTCTTTTTTTTTTTCTTTTTTAAACAAATCAAGTTATAACAAGGATGAATGATTTCAGGACCATAGATGTAAGGGTTTCATATCCAACTGAAGAAAATTTTAGTAACATAGAAATACCAGATTCGTAGGGTTTTTTGTTTGTTTTTCTCACATGCAAGGTAGATAAAACACTGAGTGCTAGCTATCGGACTCCCTTGGACTACGTGATGAAAACTGTTTTGACAAAAAACTTTTCCTCTGTACTACTTCCTCTGTAAAAGCTTCAGTTTTGAGACATACAGTGTTTCCTCCGTGGGTTTACTGCTTGTCAAGATATGTGTTTGCAGTTATGGTGACACAAATAATGTGTTCTCTGATTTGAATTGATAAGACTAATGCTCTTATCATAAAAGGTAAGCATTTTGGCATTTTATCTGTTATCTTTTATTTTTATTAAATGTTTTATTAAAGGCGTATTGCTACTTATAATCTGTAAACTTGGCAAACAGAACGTCTAGCATCTTGTCCGGCAGTAAAAGCAAATCATTATTTTATTTCAATTCATTTTTCAGCTATAAAAGGGGAAAAAAAGTCACAAGTAGATAATAAACTAAACATAAAAGCAGATACCTAAAGTCTAGTAAGTGACAAGAGATGGTGATTTTCAGTGTTATATTTGGAATGAATAAACAAAACTTACAGTCAGGCAGGCATGTTAGTTTGAATTTGAGACAAATTAAATGTTTTTTCCTCAAGTAAACAAATCATTATAACTCTTGGTTTGCAAAGTTATGGTAGGTATTTTATGTTTCATAATATCATAGCTACCGACTAAAATCCAATAAAATTTTACTTGAGGCCACTTGCATTTTTTAATAAACCTTAATAAAAAGAAATTTCTGTTATTTATGTTTACACACATAAAGAATTCAAGAGTGATGTTCAGCCATCTGGTGAAGTAGAAAACACTCTCATAACCAAGGTGAACTAGGGTGAATGCCTCCATGAACGAGGTTAGAATTTGTCATCTTAAAGGTTAGAATTCACTCAGAGGAATCATTTGCTCAATTAGATGTCTGTTAAGTCCACCTCGGCTGTTTTGGGGCCTCAGCAAAGTCAATGACTAGTTACAGTTTTCTTATTAATAAAGTATAATTTTTCAAAAATTTAATAAATTATGAGAAGACATTTTAAAAATGTAAATCTCTATACAGTAGTGTTGTTTAAATATATTCTGACTTATTTAGCCATTTTAAGTGGTTAATAACTATATATTAGAAATAAAATCATAGATTGCATACTGGCTTGGAATGTCTACAAAGAATACATTTCTAGTTTCTGAGTCTGGAAGATGATGAAAGTAACCAGAATCTCTATGCTTATGTTTTTAGAGAGAAAGAGAGAGGGGAGATGGGGGTGGAGAGAGAGAGAGGTCAGCTGAGGAGACAAACACATGTGACCATAAAAAACAGCTGGAGGCAGAGTTTACTACCAACACCAAACTCCAATAGAGCTCTTACCCAGATACCAAGAAGTCAGGGGAGAGGGGGCTTAAAAGAATATGGGAAAAGAGGACAGGAAGGAGGAGGACATAGATGAAACAGGCAAAGTCACTACGAGGAAGACCAAGCCAACATGCAGTGTTTAACAGACCATGGGTCTAAGAATTGTCACATCATAACACCCACTGCAACATGGGGGCTTGAAGGTGTAGGGGAGAAAAGTGAGAGCCTCAGAGAAGCACTGCCACTGGAGCAATCAGACACATAGGGTGATGGTGGTACTCCACATTTAAGTGGCAGTGAGAGGGGAGAAGAAAATAAGGGAAACATTTTTAAAAATTCTTATAGGAATGAAAGAAGCAAGATACGCTTCACCACTCACCCATCAATAAAATTATGCTTAACCTTACAAACAGAAGATGGTATGCTTGAACTAGAAGCAGTATCAACAAATTTCTAGAAACAACATTGATTCAAATCCTACAAATATACTGTAAAAACTATTCAAATCAAAGCATCTCAGCTGATGAAAACTTCCCACACACAAACCAAATCAAAACAAAACAACCAAATGTCAAAAGAAAACTGAGTGTCACCCAATGTTCAAAACTGAATTAAATATCATCAAGTGAGCATTTGGAGGTATGATGAATGAGGATCAGGAATTCAAAGTCATAGGGAGAAGGGACGAAAATTCAAGAAGAATTGTAATTAGATCCAATCAAACAGAGGAAAACAGAGGAAACTAATAACTGGAGAGGACTGATAACTGACAACTCCCCTATTTCTGTCCTCTGTTCCAACTTAGGACCAACTAGAGAAAGAAAACCAAATACATCCCCTTAACCAATCACCTAGGACACCTTGCTCCTAATTAAACTCTACAGCTTCCCTATGCCAAAGCCCCCCTTAGAGCACACCTGAAGCTCTCTTTTTCCAACCATAGGCTTTCCCACTCTTCTGCCTAACTTTGTTCAATGTTTGAAAACTGTAGTTTCATGTCTGCCTTGTTTCTAGTTTTTTTATGACTAGAGGGAAGGGGGACAGGTTCTCTCTGTTATGGTTTCCCTCTCATTTCCAGACGTAGCACTCTACAAGTAGAGTTGTAGTTTTGTTAATAAGGTGTTTATGGTATAATTTGTTTATAAGATTTCTACTAATAAAAGTATTTTGTAAGAGGGAACTGAGGATATAATTGAGTCTGTGGTTCACATTAACAATCACTATGTTAGTGTGGTCAAGCTTGAAAGACTTTGACATTTAACACTATTTTGATAAGGAAGTCATTTTTTCTGATGCTGTGCAGATTAAATAAAAATTACAATCTTCCTGTAGTTTGCCTACCAATGCACAATAGTTAAATTATATTAAGAAAAGATAAAAATAAATTAGGAAGGTTTTCCTTTCCCTTCAGTACAGCATTTGCTTGCTTGGTTTGATTGATAAAATGAGAATAAATTGCTTTTTCTTGTACTCTTCAGAAATTGGCAATCATTGGATGATTAGCTGACAACTTTACATTTGGAATGAACTGATTAGCTTGTTTTACCTTAATAACCCTATGATAGTGACCACCTTATCTTGCCCTTTAATTTTAAAATTAATGAAATAATCATTTCTCATAGTCTTTTCCACTGTTCTGCCCAATTACTCCAGTGCTGAATGGTACTTTGCATTTTTGCTGGTTCATTAGTCCCATATCATGCTCTTTCTCAACTTCCGTATTCAACTACAGGATAATTAAATGCTGTCTTTTAACATCTTATAACCTTGACACATAAATTCTCTTTTCTCAGTGGTTCAAATTAATGGATAAATGACAACCTACTAGAAATTATGAGACATTACTATTTATAAAATGTTAATGCACATTAAATACTAAACAAGAATCAATAATATATGGCCATTATGCCATATAACTGAATAATATGGAATAAAGTGAATATTAAATTTTAAATTATCATATATATCATATAGACAGTTAAAGAGAGATGGTATGTATATGTATAGGTGCATGTGTGTATATATATATGTATATATACACTCAAGATAAGTGCTTTAGAAACTTAAACTTTGTTATTTTTCCTTTGTTTCCAAAATCCTGTGATTATACATATACATATATTGTGTCCATACACACACACACATACACATTATGCAGGACACATAGCAAGGGGAACCTTACTGATGTTGGAAGAGAGGGTCAGTAGAAGTGTTTCTGAGAAATAAAATATGAATTATGATTTGAATTATGAATAGAAGTTAGCCAAGGAGAAAATATTCAAAGAAGGAAAGGAAAAAAAGAAGAACATTTGTGGTGATCTGGAGTAAAGATTATGCAAGGTGATGTTGAAGAAGCCTGCTAAGGGGATTTTAAAAACATAGGATAACAAAAATAAAGGGGATGTAAAATTTTCATGTATTTATTTAATCATTCATTTAACATCTGCAGGGTGGTTATTATGCTCTGCATTTTGAAATTAAAAAATAAATAAGGCATGACCCATTACTTCAAAACAATCATGAGCTTAGTTGAAGAAAAGGCACAAATAAATACTAAAATGCAACAAGGTAATAATGCAATGAGGTAAGTATAACATGACAAGCAGCGTTACACCCCAGCTGTGTATTTGTATCCCTAGGGATACACTAAGATTCTTCATAGATTTTATTTCTGTACTTACCCTTTCTAACTAATATTCAACCACACAAAATTGCTATTATTTAAACATCTTCCATCTAAAAAAAAAAGGCAATTATTTACCGTTTAAACTGATACAGTTGATTACCTGAGACTACACCTGTGGTTGGTGTATCATGCAGTTCTTCTTCCCAACTTCTTTTATTAAAAACACTTATTTCCCCTTTTTCAAAGAAAGGTATCTATCTTACTCATATAGAATCTTAGCATGACACCTGCCCCAAGTAGGAAAAAAATATAAGGGAATCAAATAAAAGTTTAATTAGAATTCACTTTGCACCACAACTCATGATAAGACTTAATTTTTTTTCTGATATGGGCAAATTATAGTGTTAGAAACAGGATTTGTTAGCCCAAGATAAGAGATTCTGCATCCATATATGCCTGTAGCTAATTTGTTGACACCTTCATCATAACATATCCTTCTTGTAAAGATTTTGTCAGTCTATTCTGCCTGAAATTAACATCACCATTCCAGCCCTCTTCTTGGGTGTCCTTTACATGGTGTATGAACATCCCCACCAATGTAATTTATTTGACATTAGATTGATTTTCTTGCTCACATCCATACTATAAATCACACTACAAAAGAAAATTTTATTTTGTTCATTAACAAGCTAAGGTTGCCAAAAAGTTGAGCTCTGATTTGCACAGACCATTGAAATTTGCCATACAGTGATAAATATCCTTATATCTAGGGAACTAATGTTGCCATCTCTTCAATATGTTATATGAAAAAAAGGATTTATCTAAGTCTCACATTGTGTTCAATAATGCTGTGATTGTGATAGGAATGCATATGAATCACAAATTTGAATATAAAAGTCTTACTTTTTTTTCATCCTGACAAAAAGCATGTCTAATTTGGCCTATTGGTTTTTCAATAAAAATGGGCTTTTTCAATTATTTATATAGTCAGTGTTTATAATTGATGATTATTACCAAGTATTGATATTGAATTTTAGTATACTGTGAAGAAACTGAGCACATGAATAATTCATAACTGGGCAAAAAAAATTCTTTACAATCAGGTAAGTTTCAATTCTTTTCTTTAAGAAATCATTAAAGGAAGATCTAATCAACCTAATTATTTTTCTTTGTCACAATCTTGCAAAGAGTTCAAAGGATTAAATGACAGTGCCACATAACCACTCTTGATAGTCCTTGTTGTTTTTGCAAATAAGGTTCCTTAGCCCTTGCATCTATAAGATGAGAAATAGTAAGAAAATTGATGAGTCTTATCTCCTTGAAGCAATAAATAATTTATGAGCACATGAATTAATTGGAGGAAAAACAATGTTTTATGTTTAATAAATATTTGTCAAGTCGTAATAATACTAATATTGTTTTGATTAATTTAATTAATAACTATAATAATTCAATATATAATAACTTTTTGACACTTAAATCTTGATTGCAGCAAAAATTTAAAACCAGTTAAAATTAATTTTATATTCATTTTTATTGCAAAGAAGTATGATAGGGAGCCAATAAAGAATATTATGACATACTTATTCTGTATGGAATTGGAAATAAAAGCTCAGATATTAAAGCAATGCATAAATAAAGGTAACCTTAATCTCACAGGGACCAAGATAGATGCGATATTGCTGTGAGATTTAGATTTCACTGAATATATTTACATAGTTCAATACATATATTTAAAATAAATTTAGTTTTTAAAGCATTAATTTCTCAGATATGCTGGAAAAGTAGATTCCTTGAAGCTATTTCAACTTTCAGTGAGAATTTTTAGATGCTCATCTAAAAATATGTCAAGCGGTATAAAGTTTCTTGAAATTCTTAGGGTGCTGTATGTAAAGAATTTGAAGACCAGTAGCAGGATACAAAAAAGTCATAATTAATTTTGCTGAAAAATTAATTTTTAAGGGTGGGCAAAAAAACTGGGTGAAGCATATTTTATAAGCCACTAGTCGTGGAAATGTAATATAGAAATATAGTAAAATATTCAAGTAAAAAAGCATATGAAGAGAAGTATCTCCATTCTACCCAAGATTGGTACTGTTAGTGCTTTACAGCACTATAATAAAAATGTAGATATGTGTGTGTGTGTGTGTGTGGGGTATATATTCCTGTCTCTAATTCTTTCAAATTGCATAATATTTTATTATAATATTCCAAATTATTTAGATTTTTCTCAGTCTTTGACTAAGAAAACTGAATTTATAATTAACTTTCAAGAATGAGTAATAGTTTTTCAGTGGGGCTTGATGGTAAAAGGCATCGGAGGCAGAGGGAACCATCATCATGGACACAACACTTTATTGCTCATACATCCCAGGGAACCATAGCATCATAGAAATTTAAAACTCATGGGAATCTGAAATCTAAAACTCTCATTTTGTAAAGAATTGATTCTCAGGAAGGTTAAGCTACCCACCTAAGTTTATACAACAAGTTGATCCCAAAATTGAGATTATAATCCAAGATTTTTATCAAAAGTTGAGATCTTTGAAAAGTTGAAGCACAATTCCATTGCTGTTGTTAAATGTTATATGAACCAACGTGGATTTACCAATAAATCTAAAATGCAGATAAATGGTATACTTTTATGTTTTAGCAAAACACTGACAGTGATTGTTTGGCTCTGTTAATCTCTCTGTGGTCCTCCCGTTATCTCTTACTCAGTACTATTCCGAGACGGAGTCAGTCCTGAAGCGTAAAGTATAACATTGGTATTTCATCACAGACACTGTGTGCTTTGAAATTCATAGAAATTTTCCTTCAGGAAAAAAGAGTCCAGAAGAAATCTTCCACCTGCTTTTCAGAAGATGAGCATTTATTGTATTAAAATAGGAAGGTGGAGGTTAAGTGCATGTGTTATTGTGATTATTGAAATAACAACCATTGACGTTGAGTCCCAGCTCTCAGCTGCAGTTAGACTGCCTCCAGGGTGCACGGGGGGCAGAGGAAGTGGAAACTCCACAAAACTAACGAACAGTTCCACTAGGTAAACGAGTTCGAGGGAAGTAAGTGCAAACAGGGTACCGACTCTCTACAACAATAAAGGAAGAGGACTTCAGCCTGTGTGGACAGAGGAAAGTAGTAAGGGACACAGGCCTGGGCAAGGGGCAATGGATACTGGTGTTCTCAAAATTCTAAGTTATTTAAGATTCATAATTACATGGCTGCTTCAGACACAACAGATACATTTAATGAATGTGGAGCAGAACAGAGGCAAGGATGGAGAAAACCTGTTGTCTCCTAGTACCTCTAGTGAATCTTTACTCACACAATTAAGGTCATGAGAGGACACTGCATCTGTCTGAGAAAGACGGAACCAAAGGAGGGGCAGCGGGATCTGATGGGTTTCCCTGAGAATCACTTACTTGGAGAACATGTGCCTGAAATGATCAATTGATTTTGTACAAGTCTCAATACCGTACTTTGTAATCTTATTTCATAATATCCTAGTGTGATAACTACATTTTACAATGAAAAGAAAATTATGTACAA
Organism: Camelus bactrianus; assembly: GCF_048773025.1. Lineage (NCBI taxonomy): Eukaryota > Metazoa > Chordata > Mammalia > Artiodactyla > Camelidae > Camelus > Camelus bactrianus. Next base: position 19,178,222 of record NC_133563.1, on the reverse strand, counting down.
AATTTAGGAAGAAAATTTGACTTGAAATAATGTCCAGTTTCTCCACACATAAGGCAGAACTTACATTTCTTACTGACATAGAAAATTGTCATTGTATTTAAATCAGATGAGAGAAGCTTTAGTCCTAGGTGGTCTATGTTTATAAAATATTTATATATTATTTATTGGCAACTTTCATAAGAAAATGTAAAAAATAAACTATAACTGTCATGGTCATTAGCTACATATTTAATTAATATTTTTATTTTTTCATCCATTTTGTAAAATGCAGTTGACTCCATTGGTGACCAGGATTAATAGACAAGAATAATTTTATGCCTGTGAGAAGAATTTTATGCCTATAAGTTAGGCTAATGAAACCCAAGATCCTCTGATGCCTTGAAAAAAATGTATATATATAAACATATAAGATGCTAAAGAGAGTAGAAAAATGAGTATAAGGGTGTAGGCTCTATAAATTCAGATAAGCATTTTAATATATTATCATGAGGGAAATGAAAGGTAGGTTAAATTATTTTCCAAGCCATGAATAAGGGGATAAATTCCAAATTCTTATAATACTCTCGACTACAACATTCTCCTCCTTCTCAACCACCGTCACCACCGCTACCATCACACTTTTTCTAGAGGAAGAGAACTTCCAGGGATATATCAGAAAGCCACATTACACAATGCGATATTTTGATCTCTCTCCTTTGCATCATCTATCTTGTTATCTGTCTAAATTCTAGGTCAAGAGAGAATTGTTAAGTGTTTTATTTAACCTTGAATCAGAATGAATCGAAGACGAAGTTGCTGCACATTTTGAGGGCATTAAATACCTACAGTATATCTTTCCTTAGACTTTTCTAAAACAAGTGAATTACAGTAAAATCGTCCATTGCAATTTTCCAGGTAAGTTACATTTCAAACCCATTTTTTTTTTCAAAATAAAAAACATTTACATTCTTAATTTTTAAAAGCAAACATGTTACAACACACATTTTGAGTGAGGAAAATATGCAACAAAAGTTAAACGAAAGCAAAGCCCTTCTGATGGCTACTATTATTGCAAAGAGACAGGACATTGGAAGAAACTGTTATAAATTTAAGTGCTTCAGGCACCTAACCAGGCTTTCCAGCATCCTCCCAATTCTCAATGACAAGGCTCTGAGGAAATACAGGGGCTCTTCCCAAATCTTCCTCTAAATCAGCTTGGAGAGACATTTCTTCAGGTTGGGGCTGAATCTCTCCCAGTACTAACTGACAGTACAGCGACTCTCCTAGTACCCAACCCACTAGTATAAAACAGCTCCCACCTCAGAGTCATAAAACAGTTCAAATAGCAGTGGTCTCTAATGAACCAAAAAGAGTTTCCTGTTTTTGAATCTATTCTCTTTTATTTAGGCCCTTTGAAAGACACACGCCCCTTTTCTCCATAGTTACCCTGCCCCATCCATTTACTAGGCCAAGACTTCTTCAAGAAGCATCATGCTGGAATTTTTATTTTTCAAAAGGAAGTAATTGTAGAATTTGATAGTAATCATTAAAGTAACCAGCTAGGTAAATTAAACGACATCTTGACATCTTTGTCACCTCTGAGGACAAGTTTCCCCAAACCCCAAACTAAGTACCGATGGTTAGATTTTCTTGGGCTTAGTTGCCAACATTGGATTCCAAATTTCTCTCTGTGACCAAACCTCTGTATATTTTGCTAAACAATAACAACTGGACACGATTATATGGGAAAAACCAGACAACAGAGCCTTTAACGTATTAAAGTAGTGTTTGATGCACTTACCCGCCTTTGGTATCCCAAATATCAGATTACCTTTTTCCTTTTCGTGCAGGCATACCTCGGAGAAACAGCAGGCTCAGGACCAGGTCACTGCAGTAAAGTGAACGTCACAATAAAGTAAGTCACACTAATTTTTTGTTTGTTTGTTTCCCAGTGCATATATACACTATACTGTAGTCTTTAAGTGTGCAACAGCATTCTGTCTAAAAATGTAATCTATATACCTTAATTTTAAAATATTTTATTGCTAAAAAGTGCCAAAACAATTACAATAGTAACATCAAAGATCACTGCTCATAGGTCACTATAACAAATGTGATAATAATAATAAAAAGTTTAACATATTGAGAGAATTATTAATATGTTTCACAGAGACAAATAACGAGCAAATGCTATTGGAAAAATGGCACCAACAGACTTGCTTGATGCAGGGTTGCCACAAACGTTCAATTTATAAAAAGCATAATATCTGTGAAGTGCAGTAAAGTGAAGTGGAATAAAATGAGGCGCGCTTTTATACAAAAAGGAAGGGAATGCCCTTGGGGTACTCAATCCAAAAATGTGAGGACCACCATTGACCCATGACATGTTATAGCTGGCAACTGGACCCTGGGGCACATGCATAACCCCCTTATCTTAGAGCCGTTACAGCCACTGCCCTTTTGGTGAAACGGCAAGAAAACTGTTGTGAAATCACTTTTAACCATTTCTGTATCTCATACAGTAGAAACTCTCCCAAATTTTCTTCACTCTCAATGTTTCTCAGTCTGCCACCTCACCTCCTAAGCAGTCCTTCTGTTGACCACTCGTCACAAAACTGTTTCACTCTGTAATCATCTTAATTCTGCTACCCTCCTCCCCTCCATCACTAATGAAGTTCCTCATGACTGCTTAACACTGAAGGATCATCTCCTGACTCCTCATGCTGATCTGCAGGAAATGCTTTGGGTAACGCTGACTTCTCATGGTTCACTGATGGTTATTTAAAAGCTGAATGTGGCAAATATTGTGGTGAGTATGCTATTGAAGCTCCTTTTGATGCTGTTGAAGCAGCATCTTTACCTATGGCTACTTCGGCCCAATAGGCTGAATTTTACACCCTTACATTGGCTTGTACTTTAGCCAAGGACAAAATTGCTAATATTTATACTAATAATAGATATGTTTTTAGAGTAACTCATGATTTTGGAATGTCATGGAAGCAACTCGCTTCCTTCCTTCCTTCCAGTGGAATTAAAATGGTCCCTATGTACAGAAATGATCAGATACAATACTTTTACCTGCCAATTTAGCTCTTCTTAAAATTCTGGGCACTCTAAACGTGGCTCTCTGGAAGCTAAGGGAAACTACTTTGTTCATGTTTCCACAAGGACTGTTACCATTAAAGGGACCAACAGCAACTAAACCTCTGTGATAGTCTAAAGGGAAGCTTCTCAAAATGATAATTAAAAAAGAAAACTGGCTGGAGGAGCCCAAAAATTGGCTTCAGAAAAGGAAACATACGATTGGCAATTCAATCATGGTTGGCTTGATAAAAAGAAAAAGATCTGGTTTGGACCAAATAACAACCCAGTCCTACCAGAGACTCTAACATTCCCTCTTCTCACCACTGTACGTGGATTAAACCATTGGTCAACTGACAGAATGATAGCCTTCATGAAGCAGGACTGGTGAGGAAGCATTGACAAGGCTGCAGAAAGCGCCCGCACACATGTCCCCCTTGGTTGAAACACGATCCAAGGGAGCCTGTTGTTGCTGCTCTTGGGCACTTTAAACTGCCTAATGGACCCTTCAAGGTCTGTCAAATGAATTTCATAAACTGTCCTATGTCTCCTGGGTAGAAGTATGGTTTAGTCATGGTCCGTATGTTTTCACATTAGTCTGAAACCTTCCCTTGTAAACAGGCTACTGCTGCTTCTGTGGCTAAAGTTCTTTATTTTTTTTTTAAAAGATCATTCCTCCATGAGGAACTTCTCTTGAACTTCGTAGTGATCGGGGAAATCACTTTACAGGTCAGAAACTTAGACAAGTCTGTGTTGTTTGGCCAATGTTACACTTTCATCATATTTACCGCCCTTAATACTCTGGTTTAGTTTAACATGCTAATGGCATTACTAAGAGGCAAGTGGAATAATTTGTAGAGGTCCTCAAAATACCTTGGCTAAAAGCACTGCCATTTGTCCTGCTAAATCTCAGACCCACACTTTCTGAACTCATAAAGTCTCACCCTTTGTGATAGTCATAGGATACCCAAGGCACTTGGCTCTTGCTTTTTTGATCCATGACTGAGAAATACAGAGATGTTTCAGTTTCAATATTGCAAAGACCTAATTGCTTCTATTAAAAATCGTGTTTTGGAAGAGCAATCTTTCACCCTTGGGAGATGAAGACCTTATGCATTACAGCTGGCAAGCTGAAGATTTTGTCTGTTGGAAAAGATGCTTCCAGAACCCTCTTCAGCCTCACTGGAGAAACACCTATCAGGAACTACTAACAGATCAGTGCCTCCACACGCCGAGGGATGGACTCTTGGATTCAAGTGACACACCTAAATGCCAAGCCCTGATTGGACATGAACATCATCAGGTGACCTGATAGTGAAAAATTTCCCAGAACAGAAGCAGATGACATCTGATAAGACAGCTGTGCCAAGGTATCTGGACAAGGTCTATTGGAAGTTTCTTGCCAAATCTTTGATGATGACATGATGTTTCAAATTTTCTCTAAAGTCTTTGGTCTTGGTAACATGTGAACTTCAAATAAAAATTTCCTGAGAGTCCTCTCTCCCATCCTTCTATGTTACTTGAATGTGACCTCAATAGGTTTCCAGTCTGTGCACTTCTCTTCAACAAGAGACACTACACCCAGAAAATGTCCTTCCTGGTATTGAGGGACAAAAGAGCCACTGGAACTAGAAAATCTGACTTTCAGAGAAAGATCTTAATCAAAAAGATGAAATATTAAAAAAAATTTATATGGAGAAATTTCTATTAAACAGAGTCAGGAGATCAGAAGGGGAAAGTCTCACACCATGCAAAGATACCAGTGCAGTAGGAGGAAGAAAGATGACACCTCTTTCCTCGCAAGGACTCAGCCAATGAAAAGCTCTTAGTTTTACTATATAGCCCAGCACAACTCCTTTTTCCTCTTTTTGAAAGCATCCTCCTACCCTTGTCATGGAGGAACTTACATTTGGCTCACCATGATTATAGACCTTGAAATGCAATTCTCTGCTGATCTCCAATAAACCCATCTTCTCTGGAGAAATATCTGCCAGTATATTTGTTTTAGTTCAAGAGCCACATGATAGGAAAATGTTTTGTAGTAAAGTAGTTTCTCCACACCAATTTTCTGATAACCAAGGGAATTTTTTGCTTCAGAATGCCACGACACTGTCCCTCATATCTTATATATTCACAATTAGGTGTGTGTCCTGCAAAGGTGGGAGATTCCCTGAGGGTGTGCCTAGTGCCTCCAGCCATCTGCTTTCCCACTAACGACTCTGATGTGTCTCCATATCAGAAACAAATGCACTGGTTAAAAAATCTCTCCTCCAATGAACAGAATTAGAAATGAACATTTTGAGAAACTGTTTCGCAGAGGATACATTTTTGCATGAAGAAAATGCTGTCCAGAGTTGAATGTAAGGGATTTTGTGGAACAGAGAAAATGCCCAACTCATTTTCCAAGGTAACTATTTTTCGAAAGAAGACTAAAGGAAATGACACCTTTAGCCTATAAGATGAAAGACTAAACAAAACTATGTTTACTGTTGTAACCAGCCATTAGTAAACAGCTTAATTTAAGAAAACGTGTGAAGATGCTTTTTTAAGCAGATTTTCTACTTGGTTAGGGAATGTTTGTTATGTGGATGAGCTTTGAAATCAGACTGGTTGAAATTTGTGTTCTGACCCAACCGCCTACTAGCTTGATGGTTTGATCAAATGAATAACTTTTACTGAAGTTACTTTTAAACCCTTTCAAATAAAAAATTGAGGGGGGGCGGTTATGAACGTAGAATTTTTGTTCAAAAACCCCTGTATCTTAGCTATCTGTCTTGGCTTATTTTTACATGTTACTACAAGAACATGAAGTTAGAGGTGAGGATGACGTATAGAGGAATTGTTCTTCCTGAAATGGGATGTGAGAAATTAATAGCAGGTGCCCTGGCATATGAACAAAGGGCCCCTGGAGGTCCAGTGTGAAGCAGCCTTTGTAAAAAAAAGACTAACTTTCCCTTTATTGAAATCCTCCTAGGGAGTTAACACATTTTCACTCCACAGGTATTCTCTTGTTCATGTTGCTGTTATTTTCTTATCTATTTTTAATTTATTTTCTTATGATAAAATTTAGAAGATTGAGCATCTCCTCGCTCAGTAGTAGCTCCCGTAGTGAAGTGAAAAGCTTTCTGCAGCCCTAAATATCAAAGGCTGTCCTACCATGATGTTATTTATTACTAGATAAAAGCTTGCAGGTTATCCTCCCAGCACAACACAGAGGACAACTACATACGTATCCTTATCCCATCCCATTCCTGTTCTATGACCATACAAAGTGCATCCTTTTTAAACAAAAATATTGAAGTATACAATATCCACCAGGCTTTCGGCATGTAGTCAGCTTCATAAACTCTATCTGTATCTTAAAAGCATATTTACCAGATGCTATTTATAAACACAGCCATCGATTCTACTTCATGAGGAATTATTACGCAGGATAAATAAAATGTTGAAATATGTTATTAACATCCCTGTAGCAGGCTTGGGACCCATTTGAGGTTTCTCAATGGAGATATTTAATTATATTTCCTCCAGTGCTTTAACTGTGGCTGCTAGTGGTGTTGCCAGCATCCAGGAGGAAAAAATAAACATAACATTTCAATTATTCTCATTAATGTTTTAATATTGGTAAAGGTCACAATGCCTTTTATACGCTGTTAATTGAAATGTTGCTAATTATCTTGGCTTATGGATTCTCTTTGGAGATAAATAGGAGCCAAATGTGATACAACAGTTCTCATAATTTGAGATTATACTGCAAGCAAAACAGCCCATCTAAATAGATGCAGTATTAGAATTCTGACAAGAGCTCAAATCTTAGCATTCTTGATTTATTTGTCTAATCAAGCTCAATTAGATATTCAACAATTTGCTTTTAGGAGCTCAGGCATTTTCATTAAAAAGGAAAAAAAAAGAATTTGATTTCTTGATCCTATTTTATAGACTAGAATTTTTCATTTTAACCATTTCAGGTTTTCTCCATTTTTTATATTTACTGAATATGAACAAAATATATAAGAATGAGTAAAAATATCATATGATACCACTCATATGTGGAATTTAAAAAACACTATGAACTCATCTACAAAACAAACAGACCCGCAGACATAGTAAACAATCTTATGGTTACTGAGGAAAAGGGGTGGGAAGGGATAAATTTGAGATTTTGAGATTTACAAATGTTAGCCACTATATATAAAAATAGATTTAAAAAAAAGTTCCTTCTGTATAACACAGGGAACTATGTTCAATATCTTACAATAACCTTTAATGATAAAAATATGAAAATAAATATATGTATGTATATACATGACTGGGACATTATGCTATACACCAGAAATTGACACATTGTAATTGACTGACTTCAAGAAAATTTTTTTTACAATGAGTATAAAATTTTCAGGAGTTGAAGATAATTAAATTGAAGTATTGTTTTTAATACATTATTTTGATTAAACATGACCAGTGTCTCATTCTATATTTTATGTCCATATCACAGTAGGGTTTCAGTATGGAGAGTTTAACTTTAATAAAAAGTAATTAATAATGCTATCAATGTCTTTAGGTGGCTGGTTTAACAATTTACCTCTTTTTGGATATTTTTACCTGTATCATGAAATATGTCAAATATAATTCTATTATTCTTTTATTATTCTATGGAAAAGGTGGTTCTAAAGCATTTCTTGTCTGTAAACTTTTTTCCAGCATATAACAATATTAAAACAAGTTGAAATTAAATATTCAGACATTATTCTAGAAATTCCACAGAGTAATTTTATGTCTGTTGACTCTAAAAAGATCTGGACTTGTATTCACTATGTCTTTTATACTGTTATTTTTCTAACAGTTGACTTTGTTGCATTTTACAAGGGTGTTGATCCATGACAGATGAACGGTGGTGGAAATAAACTTGGTCTTTTACAACAGAAACAGAAATAGAAAAATTGTTCTAGAAGATCTTTGAAATTGGAGCCAATGTAGACTCGATTGCAATTTCTTTCCCTCTGCTTATTCTTACAAGAAAAATATCTTAGTATGCCAATTGCCTCAGAAGGGTAACAAAGTCACCTGTTCTCTGCCTTCAAGAAGGTTACAACCAAGAGGAGATTAAGAAGATGAGGCCCTCTGGCAGGACAAAGAGCAGTTTCCAAATTCCGAGCCCCTGGATCACCCTCAGGCAACAACACAAAGTGACTTTTCTTAAAGATTATAGTTGCCTGCAGAGGTTCCCTGCCCAGACTGTAGCTTCCATTCAGAATGAAATGTAAAAATGACACGCAGGGTGTGACGCCAGAGCAGTTGCAGAAGCAAGGCCAGACCTCTCAGAATTTGGGCTTTTCTTGGTTTTTGGGGTTTTTTTTTTTTTTTTTTTCCCCTCCTTGTGTGTTGATACTGATTCAAAGTTCTTTGTATTTCTCTGGACTTTCTGTATTACGTAGACATTCCTTCAGGCAACTGATCTGACAAAACCACAGGGAAAGTACTTCATCGCTGGCCTTGGTAGAGCAGAGTCATTTATTGAAGAAAACTTAAGGAGTCAGATATAACTCAGAATTCATGGTTTGGGACTGAGTGACTGAGTTACCCCAGCCATCTTATTGGTCAGCAGATAAACAAAGAAATGTCTAGAGCAAGGTGGCAGGTATATGCAAGGAGTGGTCATCAGAGAGACTGTATCTGGAAAACCCTTACAGGATAAAATTATTAAATAGCCTCTTATTTAGTTTCTCAGTTTACAGTCTCATTTTCCCTTCAGTCTATTTACCAAAACAGTGCTGGTAGAGTTTCACTTCTAAGAGTCTAATCTGATCATGAGATTATTCTTTTTTTGAAGACTATAGCTTTCAGAATAAAAGCCTAAGTCTTTGACATGAGCTGTAAGTCCCTTAACTGAGTTCCTGCCAATCTCCCCCACCATCTCCCTCACTCTTGGCCTCCACATGCCCATAATCACTTCTCTTTGCCCTTCTCACTGTACACATATCTTTGCTTTGAACCTTAATAAACTACTTTCAGCTCCAAAATAATCCAAGGCTCCTTGAGGGCTGGGTCTTGGCAGCTCACCAGTGCTTATTTTTTGCTTAGGTGCATGTCTATTGTGGGTAAGCTATGGTCCTGATCTGCATTCTCTACATTCTGGATGTAGGCTTAAGAAACTATTTTTTTCCTAGCACATTTTGAGTCCCTCGCCGGGGGTGGGGGTGGGGGAGTGGAATTACACAGCGGTTTATAAAACCTAAGATGTCACTTTATCCATTTTTTATTGCAAAAATAAGTCATATAGCCAAGGTTATTGGGTTAAGAAGGGGTCTCAAGAAAGGGTCAGTAGGGGAAACAATGGCTGTTTGTAAACAAGATTGCAATATATCATATAAATCCTTCAAGATTTAATGTTTTGCCGTACCACCATCTGCTTGCCTCTGTCATACCCTGTGACTCTGTAATGGAAACATCTGTGTCTGTTTCTATCCTACTAGCTTGGAGATGATTACAAATCTGACTGTGTACTTCAGTAACTGGTACATATTTGGCGCTTGAAATATTTGTGGATGGAAAGAGAAGAAATGCAGGAATGGAGAAAGGAAGATAGGTTAGCAGTAGAAATAGCTGTGATATACTTGTAGCATTTAATTGATTTAAGGGAACAAGTTAAGTTTATACAAGTCAATAGCTTGTTGATTATTTGGGGGAAAAATACATATTTGATTTAAGCAATAGATTTATGATGTTTTTATCAGGTAGTTTACAAAAGGCTTGACTCCCTTTGAGGACTAGTGGAGTATTACTCTTCTTTCTCTTTCCCTCCCCTCTCTTTCTCCCACTCCCTCTAGATGGGTAGTATATTGTATTTAAAAGTATTGCTTTTGGAGTCAAATGGGTTTGATATATATACTGTGAATGCCTCCATTGGCTATTTGAATCTTTCCAGCTCCCTCAGTTTATTGGCAACCTCCTGCCTCTCCATTTATTTGAGATGGTTGTCAGTTTTATGATTAAATTGATCTTTTCTAGTATTCAAAACAGCCTTTCCAATACTTCTCCCCTGTATGTAATTGTCAATCTCTTTACTATTAATGCAATTAGCAAATAATTCTGCATCTTACTTTCTGAAATTCTGTAGCTATTTGATTGAATTTCATCCTTTTTTTTTTTTTTTTTTTCTCTTCTCTGCACCTGAAATCGCTTATTATGTCCAAGCTTCCTCTTTCATCCGCTCTGTTTCAAAGGCACATCTCTGCTTTGGAAAGTATACTCCTCCATCAGGTCAACTGAAGAAAATTTTCTTTTTCTATAATTTCCCATTACCAATTATTGTCTCTATTTTCTGTCTTTAATTTTATGCTTTCTGTTCTTTGATCTACAAATACACACATACAAACACACACATACACACACACACACACACACACACACACACACTTCTCCACTTAATAAACAAATATACCAAACTCTTTCAAACTTTGCATCCAACAAAACTAAAATTTTCTTTTATCTCATATATTATGAAAGCAAAATGTATGTGACTCTCTGTATTCAAAATACCCACTTATTCATGTGTTCCTTTTCTCACCAGCTAGACAATTTTTTTTCTACTTCCCTGAGATAACTAACCAAATGGCAAGCTTAATAATAATTAAATGGCTTTTACTTCAATTTTTAAGCTCCTTAAATCCTAGAGTATGTCACTAATTTCTTCTCATCCTCCATATGTAAAACTTCATATAATGTAAATAATTAACAATTTTTTCTTAATTTTGGAGACTTTAAATTATACAAGAATTGGAAAACTGACTTGGCATCTTGGTGTCTCATTTATGTTTCAGTAGTGACCGTATGTTGACAGTTTTTATTCTCTAATAAGTATATCTAATAGTACTACTCTTACCTCATTAGATGCCCCAATTTTGTTCCTGTAGTTCTATGCTATCTTATGCAATGATAAACTGTATTAGAGCTTATAATTTAAATAATGTCCTTCTTTCTGGTTCTCCAGAAGTAACTTGTAGTGGGATGGTCCTGTTTTTATTTCTTACTTATTTATGGTAGTAAACATACAAATAAATAAAGAAGATATCAGTATATTTAAGTAATGCTCATTTCAAATTTCATCTTTTCTTTTTCTTAGAATTGTGATCTGGTCCTAATATAGTCCTCAATAGGTTGCATCATTTTGAACCTTAGTTTTGCCTGGCATGTTCTAAATTCTCCTTTTATTTCTATGTATATGCCACGTACATACAAAGCACGCTGCATACGTAGAAAGGCAGAGGAAGGGATAGATTGACAAACAGAGATTATTGATAGATGCATAGAATTAAAAGGATAAATGAGTAAATAAATGGACAGATTTACAATAAATGGTGGACATTCATTGATACATCCCTATACTGTACCCCATTTCTTTTCTCTACAAAATGCTTAGACTTAACTTTGGAGAAGCAAGTCCCACTCTGCTTCAGACAGCTACTGAGTTTTGACTCCGTTCCAGGCTCCAAGGGAAGGCCCTGACTGGCCTGAGCTAATCATAGTCACGCTGCTGTTGCTGTTCTTGATGTTTTGTCGCAGTGATTGTTCCAGGGCTGGCAACGGTTTAAAACTAAGACAAGCTGACAGATGGTGTTCCCTGAGCCCCAGTGATTGGTTCAGGGGACCTAAGTTAGTCCTTTCAACTGGGGGGAAGCCAAAACTTCTCTTAAATAATTGCAAGCTCGATGCAATGCTCTTCTATTAGATAAAAAAAATAAATAATCGCATGTAGTCCAAATGGGGAGCCATCTGGCCAACATGAGGGAGAAATAGGCTAAGGATAAAGCCAGAATAGTGGGGAAGGCAGAGCTGCAAGATTCAAGCAGATGGATGTGAAGACTTACAGGTACCATCAGCCTATGGATCAGACAAAGTGTTCTCTGTTTAGCTCTAGACTTTTCAACTAGTGAGCCAATAAAGTCATTTTATTATTAAATGAGTTAATTTGATTTTATATTATTTTATTTGACTGATATACTAAATATTCTAAGTAATACAGATAGATAATAGATAAGTAGAGATGTAAATAGATAGATAGATAGTTGATAGATAGATCACAAACATTATGACACATGATAAAGAAGTAAGATGCATTCAGCCTTTAGGATAAAATGAGACAGTTTACTGGAATGAATATTTATCCATGTGATCTATGAAAAAAAAATCTATCTGATTTACTGGCTGCTAGAATACTTTAGTTTTCTAAAGGCTGAAAGCAACCAAACTTTTATATATGACCGTTTCTCATCCTGATCATCAAGTCATTTCATGTAGGTGACAGCTGATGATCAATCCTCCAATGCAATGTTTGAAAAAATTCAATGACCATATGTTAGTCCATCCAGTTGAGCTGCACATAAATGGTTGGATTTATTCTGAGATTTTAGTACTTACAGCAAAAAATGATTTTTTCTTAATCTTATAACCTCTAAAGAACAGCTAAAGGAAATGTTTAGTTTTTAGAGATGAACTAACAGAGGTCTCTTAGCACAGTGTGAAGCTAGCAAACTATCATGTGAATCAGAGCACTGTATGCCTACAGAAACAAAATTAAATACCTAAAATTTTGCCAAGCAAAATTTGAATAAGATTTTTTGTTTTTTTCCTCCCAATATTATAGTGGTATTATTTATGGTGTACTAAAATAATGTATACAGATTCAGAAGAATAGGGTTGAATTCTTGCTCTGCCACTTAATCATTGGTAATCTTAAACAAGCTATTAAATCTCTGTAAATTCTATATAAATTCTAAATAAATGAAAGCTATTATTGTTAAGTAATATCAAATAGTGATTATATATACATATATATAAACTGACATTAACCAGAATTGAGTCTTGATATAAAGATATGTATGTGTGTGGACATACTTACTAAATAAGCATTTATATATTATGTTAAATAAATTAATAAACAAACATTACATTGTTTAGATAAACTTGATTTAATATAATAACTATCTTGCCAAAGTTTTGCATTCAATACTGCTGGAGACCTGCGACTTTATTTCTACAAGTGACATTCCTAAAGCAAGGCTGCCACCTTGCAAATAGAGTTCATTAATTAAAAGTAAAACACTATGATAGAGAAAAAAAAAAATCAAGGGACTTAAGAGAAATGTTCAGTGTAGCCCCTGCTCAATTCACAGAAGATTTGTGTTATGTGAGTCAAACTGTATAATCTTATGGAGGTTCATTTATCCTACCTATAAAATAGGAATAATAAAATCTAACTCAGAGATGTTTGGAATAAATTATATTACATATGTTTTAGAAGTACTTTTGAATTTCAGAGGCAGCACATAAAAGATTATTACCAGGAACTAAGTGCATCTGTGATGGAAGAGCATCCTAATTAGTGAAAAAGTAACTGGAATTTTCTATCTAGTAGTGGTGCATATTAGTATATTTCTTGTTAATATTTCCTACTGTGTTCTTGTTGTATCTACTGTTTTCTCATTGTAAGGGGATACACTCTAATCCAAACAGAACTTTTGAGAACCTCCAAAATAAGAGAAAATGAAGCTTCTTTCAGTGCCTAAGAACAGGTCTTTAAGAAACCATGTGCACATAAACTTTTTCATCTAAAAATAAACAACAGCCAGTATTATGTAACTTTATTTGAAAAGCTGCAATTAATATTTTTTAAAACACCTCCAATGATCTGTTGCAATTCCAGTGTATCCTACCATCAATATTTTCTCTAAGATTATGACTGAAGAACTTTTGTTCTAGGATTAAGTAAGAGATACGACGTAAGAGGTGAGAAATATGCATGTCACATTGAATCAAGAATACAGGAATATAGAACAATAATATTCCTTCCCCCAGTAGGCTTCATTTGAAAAAAACAAAAAAGACTGGATGGGTAGGATGAAAATCAGTATGTTATGAACTCTATAATTTCTAAGTTTTTTCTTAACTCCAAATTCAGACCCATGTACCCAGTTCTCAAGTAGTTATCTTCATGTTAATATTTCAAAGCTGCTGAAAATGAAACTTCCAAACCTAAACTCACCATCCTATCTGGTCCATTCGTACTCCCCAGAACGGTCACTCCCTTGATCTCTCTCAGTAAATGTCTCACTCAATTACTTAAGAAAGAAACCTAAACATTCGTTTCTTTCTTTAATTATAAAATTTTCATATTTATAAAATTCAAAACAAATTATTTTCTTCTTTCCATCAAAAGAAAAGCATATCATTTCTGTCCCTTTATTTTTACTATCTTTAATAAAAATTGGTTGAAGAATAAGAGACATTGTAATATTGTAAGAAAATCTTTTAAGAAGTAAGGTATACAAGAAAAGATTAGTAACTAATATGAACATACTTTCTGTTAAAGGTAAAATTTGCATTCAAAATTTTAAAAAATCTTCAGAATTGGTAATGCACACCGAAGAAATTATGAAATCTAAAGAATATAAAAGTCAGAAATACTAATTAAAGCTAATTTGAATCTATGAAAGAAAATTAGTTTGGCCTAGATGAATGAGAAGAAAAATGTCTCAAACTGATTTTTTATTTTACTGATTCAATTCTCTAAACTTTGGAACTCATTTGTGAAAGGACAGCCTGGCCAATGTTCTGTGTACCAGGCACAGTCATACTGTTGAGGGAAGATCTTCCTTCACGCCCTTAAAAAATGAGATGCCTACAATATACACAAGAAAAATCATTTACCCTCTCTCTCCATTTCTTCTTCTCTTCTCCAGGTGGCATAGTCTATGCAATCTAGTGCCGAATAGTGACACATGTCACAAAAAAGGCTAGGATTTTAGCCTTTTTTTTTTTTTTTTTGGTACAGGCTATAGAAGACTAACTCTGCTAAAAATAATGCCTATTCAATAAAAGGATCATTACACACTGGGAACAGAAGGCTCCTCTGTGGCCAGCCTGTGCGAAGAGAGTCTTAAAATACATACACCCTCCAAATGGCACATATTTTGAGTAACTGCAATTGTATTGCTTTGGGCAAAGTACTTACAGACAAAACTAGACGAACTGGCAGAATGTGCTGAACAATTAAATTTGTATTAAATTAAAACTGCCTTCTTTTAATTTCAGTTGATCATAAGGCATACAACATGAAGAAGCTAAGAAATAGCTGAAGGGTGTATGACAGACAAAAAGAAAAACACCTTCTTCACTGTTTCAGACTAACTAGTAATTAAGACAGCTGTGTGCATAATGAAACATGCACAAGTCCATTTTCCCGACCACCATAGATGTAGGGAATTCTGACCTGAGTTTATAAAAAATCATAAATTCACACAGGAAAGTTTGATTTCTTTTAATTTAAGGACAATATCATTATAATTTATTGCTTATAGTATATTTGTTAATTGTGGACAAAGTTAAATGATATAGCAGTTTTAAAGAAGAGAATTAAAATTTCCCAACACTTAAAAAACTCAGCGATTACTATCCTTGAAGTTTGGATTTTGTTCTACACAAATTTACTCAAAATACTCAAAATTGTATTCTGATATGACTCTACATGAATGAATTTAAATTAAAAGGGGGATAATGATGTATGTACTATTTTCTAACTCTTTAAATTGCAAACTCAAACTGAGCATGTGCATGTTAAAAACAATGTCTCAAATTATGAATTTAAGGTTTGTATAATGTTCCATATTGTGATTACCTATTATTGAAATGTTTATTTTTAATGTTTTATTATTCTAAACAATACCATGCTTTTACTATCCTTATTCATAAATCTATGATTATTGCTTTTGAATGTATTCCTAAAATATATATAACTAAAACTATATATATATACCCAAAACTAGATAAATACCTAGAACTACATATATACCCAAATCTAAAGTATCTAAAACTACATATACACACACACAATGTTATACACATTACATTATATACGTAACAAGATTTAACAGGTAATATAAGATTGTCCCTCAATAACCTGAGAGATTGGCTTCAGGATCCCCTGCAAATATCAGAATTTGCAGATGTTCAGTTCTATCATGTAAAACGGTGTAGTACAACGAATACAGACAGTCCCCCATATATTTCAGGTTTTGTACCCGAAGATTCAACTAACTACACGTGGAAATTTCCATCTGCAGTTGGATGAATTCTGAATGTGAAATTCAAGAACGTAAAGAGATAACTATATCTTTCATTGAAAAAAATCAGTGCATATATGGATCCATGCAATTCAAACCTGTGTTGCTCAAGAATCAACTGTATATATGTATATACAGTATATAGTTTTATATATATTACTCATTAAATATATCAAACATTATATATACACATGTATATATATGCACATAAGAAGTTCTACTGTGGGTAACATGCTATCACACAGCATTGTGTGCTACAGAGAAATCGATGAAAAGACTCATTGAAGCAAGTTTCACAGATAATCTTATTTTAAGAAATTACTACAGCCACCCCAAGTTTCAGCAACTACCACTTTAATCAGTCAGCAGCCATCTGCACCAAAGTAAGACCCTCCCTACACCAGGAAAAAGATGAGGACTTGCTGGAGGCTCAGATAATGATTAGCATTTTTTTTTTTTAGCAATGAAGTATTTTAAAATTAAGAAATACACACTGTTTTTAGACCTAATTCTATCGCACACTTAATAGACACTATATATACATCACACCAGATTTTAATAGGCAATTAAGACTATCCAAAAGTTTTGCAAAAGAGGTCAAGACTATTGCAGGAAGTGAGAGAGATTGAACTCAATTCCATTGAAACAATAGGTGGAAGGGTTTTTAAGCACTAGGTGAGCTGGTAGAAAAGTCCTGTAAGAGGACATTAAAGGAAAAGTTGTTCAGTGTGGTTATACATCTGTTTGCTAATTGGCACCTATCAAAAATAGGTTCCTACCCAGCCCCAGAGACTGGGGAATGGGGATGTTATCTTTCTTGAAGATCACGTTGTTTTTGTTTTTTGTTTTGAATGAATAACCACATTGTGTATTAAATTTTATCTAACTGCTATTTTATAGGATTGCCAAGTAACTCACAATCACAGTTACAATGGAGCTACACTTTTAATAGCATTCTTTTTTTTAACATTTTTTATTGATTTATAATCATTTTACAATGTTGTGTCAAATTCCAGTGTACAGCACAATTTTTCAGTTATACATGAACATATATATATATTCATTGTCACATTTTTTTTTCTGTGAGCTACCATAAGATCTTGTGTATATTTCCCTGTGCTATACAGTATAATCTTGTCTATCTATTCTACAGTTTCAGAATTGCAGAAGATCACGTTTTAAAGAGATTGCTTTCAGGTCCTTAAGAAAGATATTCCTGGGTTGCCACACAAGCAAGGGGCTGTGAGAAGATTTGCATCGCAAAGGGGCAGAGAAGTTTTCTAGAGCAAATGCGTTAAGAAAAGAGAGATCAGGGGCCTATTCATGAAGAAATCTGTCTAAAATATATTCAAGCTGAGGAGAATATTAAGGCTATCTTGGAATACACACACAAAAACAAACAAACAAATAAATAAACCAAGATTGTCCTGATACAATTTATATTTTCATATATTGTGCCACCATCAGCATTAGCCTACATACTTCCTTCCCTCCTTAACCCTTCTAACTTTGTGAACTTTAGTATTATAATTTGGGAACTAATGTTTACCTGATGTATCTTCTCCTGCAATACTTACTTATTTATAATATAAATCATCTGCTCTGTCATCACATTTACATTATAAAACTGCAGTCTTTCTAGCTTCAAGTACACAATTTAAAATGTAAAGATTTCTATGTAACTGGACTAATGGGTAGATGTGTATAAACTCTTTGATATAACTTTTTATAAAACTACAGACAAGTATTTTTATGTAAAGCAGAAACTTAAAGCTCTTTGGGGGAACTAAGTAACAAAAACATGTTTTTCACTAGATTACATAACCAATAATAGCCCTTAGATTTCACTACTGTGGTACAACACAAATACACAAATCAGTTTTCTTGGGCGAATGATTGGCAACAGATACAAAATTAGTAGAAATGCATTTACATAATACTAGTATGATCAAATAGTTGATACTCATTTAAAGGGGTTGCATCCAGAAATCACAGTTCTTTGTACTGTAGTTCTCATCATGGAGAATGAAATTGCCACATACTCTCTGTAAATTCTTATAAATTCATGCTTCTGGTTCTGAATTTCTGCCATTGTCTCTGCCACTGTAATGCTAAGTGACATTAGACAAGCTAATTAATCTTTCCTCTTTGCCTTAGTCTTTTCATCGATTAAATGTGCCCATAGGGAGATTTGTCAGGTGAGCACATAAAGTAGTTCCATCAAAGCATCAAATTTCAAGCCAGAGGAAGAATACAAAATAACAGTGATGCCCAACGGCTCTGCTTTCGGGAGAACTTTTAT
Organism: Camelus bactrianus; assembly: GCF_048773025.1. Taxonomy (NCBI): domain Eukaryota; kingdom Metazoa; phylum Chordata; class Mammalia; order Artiodactyla; family Camelidae; genus Camelus; species Camelus bactrianus. The sequence goes on along the minus strand of NC_133563.1, from coordinate 19,159,742 downwards.
TTCTAGCACGTGCACTTCACATCAAATGGCAAAGTACAGTCGCCTCTGAGATTATCAGGGGAATGCAAGTGTTAATGCCAGCTCTTCACCATTTTGGGATCATAATGTGGATAAAATAAATTGTAAGTATTGTTGTAATGACATATTAAATAGGCATGCTCAAGCAAATTGTCATTAGCCGGGAGGCGGGTGGAGGTGGCATATGATAATTTGGGAAATATCACATGGAAGGGTAAACCCATAAATAAGGAAGAGCAACTCCTGGGATGAATAGATATTATTTTCTACTTAAAAAAGGAAGGAAAGAGAGCCAGACATGGTGATGCATAGGAAAAATAAAAACTGGCATGCATAGAAATGAATTGTTATTTTTTGTCTATACCCTGCTTTCAGTCTATGAGATGTGGCTGCCGGATGTCAAATTATCTTACTGAGAAAACCACATAGACAAGGACATGTTTCAGGTCTGTGATGATCAATAGGATAACCATCAACCTTATCTGTCTACTTTGCACTTGAAATGTGGCTAGTCTGAATTGGGAAGTGGCGTAGATATGAAATACACACCAAGTTTGGAGACTTGAAAAGAATGGAAAAGATCTGTCTTAGTCCTTTGGGCTGTTACAACAGAACACCATAGACTGAGTTGCTTATGGCCACAGTACATTTGTTTCTCACAACTCTGGAGGCTGGATCAGGCATGGATAGATTCAGTGTCTGGTGAGAGCCTACTTTCTGGTCGTAGACAGGCTCTCTTCTTGCTGTGTCCCCACATGGGAGAAGGGGTGAGGGTGCGCTCTGTGGTCTCTTTTATAAAGGCACTAATTCCACTCACAAGGGCTCCATCTTCATGACCTAATTGCTTCCCAAATATCCCGCCTCCAAATACCATCACATAGGTTTCAACATATGAATTTTGAGGGGACACAAACATTTAATCTATAGCAAGATCTCATTTGTAACTTTTTAACAAAATTAATTAATTTTTTTTAGAATTTTTTTTTGAGTGGAAATAAGGGGGGTTGAGCTCAGGACCTCGTGCATGCTAACCACGCGCTCCATCACTGAGCCATACACACTTCCCTCATTCATAACTTTATATTGACTAATTTTGAAATGCTGTTTTAGATATATTGGGTTTGAATATTACTAAAATGAGCTTGCCTGTTTCATTTTACTTCTTTATATAGCCTATTAAAATTTTAAATGATGTGTGTAGGTCTCATTTTATTTCTACTCTATAATGGTTTTATAGAGAGTTCTGCCTAGATGCTGAAAATAAGAACCCGTGAGAGGGAAAGTACTGTCAACCCCTCAGCACATCAGTGTGCATGCAGCAGAAACAGCAACGGGGATGCAAGGCTGTCCCTTCTCCCGCTTAGCTGTCATTGGGGAAAGTCATCCACAGGTTGAAATACTGTGACCAGGAAAAGGTCAGCTCTAATATTCCTCCTACTAGTTTAAATTTCTTTTTTTTTAATTAGGATATAATTGACATATAACATTGTGCAAATTTAAGGTATACAACATGCTGATTTAATATATTTATATATTGTGATTACAAAAGGATTGCTACCTTGCATTAGCTAACGCCTCTAGCAGTTCACACACTTATCATTGTATGTGTGTGTGGGGGGAGGACATCTCAGATCTAGTTTTGTAGACACTTTGGAACATAGAATACAGCACTGTCGACCATAATCACTATGCTGTGCATTCGATCTCTAGAACTTATTCATCTTTTAACTGCAAGCTTAACGTCTTTGACCAACATTTTCCCAATTCACCCACCCCTCAGCCCCTGGGATTCACTGTTCTACTCTGTTTCTGAGTTTAGCTTTTTTAGATTCCACGTATTGAGGATATCACACAGTATTTGACTTTCTCTGTCTGACATATCTCACTTAGCATAGTTCCCTCAAGGTTCACCTATGTAGTCACTATATATATATATATATATATATATACTTCTCATAAAATCTGGTTAGAAAATTCAGTCTTCATCTTTTCCTCTCATTCATCTTTCTTCTTCATAGCTAATACTGTTCTTTAATATGAAACTGCTAAACGTTTCTCAATGTTTTTTCATTGCCTACCAGATAACTTCCAACATTCTTAGTCTTTTTTAACCTGGTCCCAGCTGACTTTCCAAATATGCATACAGTATATCATTTTTCTACATTGTTCAGTTATTCACTTTAAAGCATGCTATTTTATCTTTTTCCATAAATCAGCTCACATTATATTTCCCCTCCAGGAATCTCTCACACTAAAAAAATACATTCCTATCCCAACCCGTGGAACCTCTAAGTGTGATCTTATTTGGAAAAAAGTCTTTGCAGATGTAATGAATTTAAAAATCTTGTGATCAGGTCATTCTGGGTGGACCCCACAGTCAATGACAATGTCCTTCTGAGACATAGAAGAGGAGAAAAGAGGGAGGGAGAAGAGAGGGAGAGAGGAGAGGGGCACCTGAAGACAGAGGCAGAGGCTGGATCCATGCAGCCAAAGCCAAAGAAGACCTGGAATGACCAGAAGTTGAAAGAGGCAAAAAGGATTATTCCCTAGAGTCTTCAGAAGAAGTGTGGTGCAGCCAGTACCTTGATGTTGGACTCCTGTCTACTAGAAACTAGAAACTTCTGTTGTTTTAAGCAACCAACGTTGTGGAAGTTTCTTGTAGCAGCCATGGAAAATGAATACGCCAACCAAGTTACCAAATTCTATTCAACTTACCAAGGAAGAATTCTCACCCTCAAAAAGTAACCTTACCCTTTTCCATAGTATTTTTTATACATTTCTTATAATATTTATTATTTTCTACTATGCATAGTACATATTCAGTAATTTTCTGTATTTTATCTCCTAGAATGTTTGCGCATTGACGAAAGTGATACTTTACCTCATATATGATATAAAAATGCTAATAAATACTGTGCAATAAAATATTTTATAGACAAAATTTTAAAATCTTCATTGAAAAATTGATTCTAAGTTCTTAGTGTCCCAACAGGAAGTTCTGTGGTTTTTATTTTAATATAAAGAATATCTTCAAAATGCACCTTTGAAATATATATTATGTATATTTCATATACATAGCCTCAAAATGCAGTACATTGAAAATTTTATTTGATTATTTGTTCTTTTTTAATGGAATACTTCAGTGGGAAAATTTGTTTTTTCAATTTTGGTTCTGTATAACAATGATCACAAAGCTAGTAAGGGCTTGGGATTAAAACATTGTATCTTGAAATAAAATTATTATTTTTACACACTTTCTATCTGAAATATGAGCTGTTGAAACAATCTTCATGTTAAGAAAGTAAACTGTATAATTTAGGTGAAGTATCTTTCTGTAAGACTATTTAAAGGAAAAATGTGGGTTGTGTATTTTCTTTTAATAATATTGTATACTGCCATCCTTTTGCAAAGCTGCATAAGTAGATCTGCTCTTATGAAATGTGTTTTGGGAGAGAATAATTGCTAAAAGAAGAGGGGGGTAATATAATATATAATGTATCAGACAGGATCTTACCAAATAGTTGTTTATATAATGACTGATTTCTGAGATAAGAAAACAATACAAAATGAAAATAGAACTGAATCTCAACTCATTTAAAAAAATAAATGTCAACATATTTGAATGTAGTTTCCATAATTTCATATTATATAACTTAACATGGTATCTGTAGAAAGTGGAAACTACAAATCTCCATTAACATAGACCTTTTTCCAGAAAAAAGTGTCTTGATCTTAAAGTAAGTATATTTTCTCATGAAGTTCCTACATAATCCCCCCACCTCAGAGAATTAACTGCTATTCAAGAAATACTGGTACTAGAGTAAAAAATTACATTATCAACCATTCTCTTTATGTAATTAACATATTATATATATTGAGTATCTGGCATACAATAGGGGCCTTCATAAATGCTTATTAAATAAATCAATCTTGTATATGATTGTTTCTTTTTTGACAATTGATTTTAATTTTAGAAGGCAAAATTCAATGTTTCTTTTTTATACAATTATAAGAAGTTTTTATAAAATAAATTCGCCAGCACATTACTCTTGCAATAATTACCTTTCATAACAATGTCTGAATGACTGTTTTTCAACATACTTCAATAGCACAAATCTATTATTGCTAATTGTCTGCATTAATATCCCACCTTCTTTCCTTCTGTCACAAAGGGAGGTTTGCTTTCATGTTTTCTGGCTTGCTCTCCTCCCACTTGACGAGGACTATCACCCCTTTGTCGAGTCCCAGCTCACCTGTATACTTTAGCTATTTCCTATTAATAATGCAATTTCTATGTGTTTATGTAAGTACTGTCACAAATCTCCCTGAGTGACTGTCAAAACCCCAGACCTCAATGCTCCAACCTGGGTGGTTGCTCTGCCATTTTCCTTCAAATTTGCAATTTTTGGATTTTTTTTTTTTTGATTTCTTATTCTCTATTTTTTTTGAGATATCTACTCATTTATCTCTTGTGGATTCTGTATTGTTTGCCCTTCTTTCTTAGTTTACTCTCTCACTTTAGTGGAGAATATTCTGCACTAGCTTCCTATGAAAGGAATAAAAGGTGAATAAAAGATGAATTTTTGAGACCTTGGGTACCTGGTAATATCCTTACTCAATTTGAAGGTTTGATGAAATAGTTGACTTGGGATGGAATGTTAGTTTGGATACTTCCTTATAAATGTTTAAGATTTTCCTCAGTTTGTACTTTAGATGTGGCTGTAGAAGATTCTTGTTCTTATTTATGAACTTTGATTGTGATTGTCTCCTTTCTCTTCTCTGTAAGCTTTAGGATTGTTTCCTTATTCATAATACTTTGAATACTTTCTGTCTTGGTACTAGGGTTTTTTAAGTGTTGGGCTGGTTAATTTTGGGCTGATCCTTTCAGTCTAGAAAATGAAGATTTTGGTTATGGCAACTTTCTGTATTTTTTATTTCATTAAATATTTTAAGGCAGAGTGTCTTGGATTCTTGGAACATATGAGAAAACAAATAGGGGAAATTTGTTTCCTTCATTTAGTTTACATTTTAATGAAAGTAGACAGAGGTTTTTTTGTGTTTTTGTTTTTTTAAGTACATCTCAAAGAATGTTAGGAATTGATCAATGACACAGGAAAAAAATAGAATTGGGAAAGGAAGATTGGGAGGTCTTGAGGAGTAAAAGCAGATTACAGTTTTTATTAATATAGTTAGGATGGATTGCCCTGGGAAAGATAAATTTGAATAAAAAGATATGAAAGGAGTCAATTAAAAATTTGATTATCTGGATGAAGAGCTTTCCAGGAAGAAGGAAGAGTCACCACAAAGACTGCACGTGGGCCATGCTGCCTTGTTCAAAGGGGTAACTGTGAGAAAAGCAATCATCAAGACAGAAACCAAAGATAAGTGATCAAGTGGGCGGATAGTAGGTGCACTAATAATAATTAGGCAAGGAAAATAAGCCTAATCTGAATTTTCCCAGGGCAGATCAGGAGGTATGTTCACCTTAATTGTATGTAATTGTAATAAATTCCGTATCACTTTTAGTGAACTGGGGGGATACTTTTTTTAAAAATGGTAAGTGACATGATCTGAATTAATTTTTAAAGGGATGACCATTGTTGCTGTGTTGAGCCCAGATGGAAGAAAAAAACAAGGGTGAGAACAAGGAGACAAGTCAGAAGTCCACTACAGTAACATGAGTGAGAAAAGACTGTGGCTCTTACCAAGGTAATGGCAGTGGAGGTGCTGAGAAGTGACTGGCTTCTAAATATATTTCAAAGGTATCAGTGCAGGTTATTCTGCTAGATAGCTGGATTCTGGGTTTTCCACGTGAGGAGGTAGAAGCACAGAAGGAACAAGAGAGTTAAGGATGCATTCAAGGAAACTATTATAATTGACTGTTAAACTGACTAAGGGGGCATGCAGCATTGGGAGGGGAAAGCATACCAGGGTAGGATCCTGAAGGATTCTGTAGGTTATCAGAGTTCGGGCTTGGCAGCTAGATAAGCCATTAAAAATAACATTAAAATAATAAAAAATTAATTAATAAAATAAAAAAATGTAAAAATTGGATTAAAAATTGATGAATTGCCATCATCAGTAATGACAAGGTCTAGGGGAGAATGACACTGTGGCAGTGAATGGTTGAGACTGAATTACAAGAAAGAAGGAACCGAGAGACTAGAATTTTAGCAGAATCATCTTGCCTACATTGAAGTAACCAATAGTTAAGATTGAAGTAGTAGGAGAAAATTACAAATTACAAAATTACAGTCAGAGGCTAACCTAGTTTGAAGTAGAAGGGAATGAAAGTAAGTGAATGATGAGAACTACGAGCTGTGTGGTTTTTATTTTGATTTATTTTTTTGAGTGACATAATTTGATCACATGAGATTCGTTGCTGGGGGTTTGTATGGAGAAAGAAGTACAAACGGTCTAGAATCAACAGTGAGGCCAGTTGCCTTGAAGGCATTTATCAAACTTGGCGGATTTAAGTATCACTGTTCGTGACCGTGTGGAGCTTGGGGAAACAAAGGTAAAGGAAGTATTAACTCATGGAAGGAAGGCTACTGGGTGAACTGTATAACGCTAGACTCAATCACACTGAAACTCAATACACACTGAAAAATACAAATGAGCTGGTAATAAATCCACACACCTATCCCCGTCCCCACGCACACCCCTACTCCACTTCCCCTTCACCGTTGCTGAGCACCACCGCAAAACGAAACCTTCCCTGAGAATCTGTGAAGTTGTCAAGCAGACTTGGAGACAAAACTCATAACATTTGTATAACAAAATTTTTTGTTTTTGTTTTGTTTCAGGTAGTCCCTGTCTGGCAGTAAAGCCAAGCACTTTGCTAAAGCAAAAGCAAAATTTTCTCTGAAGGATTTATTTTTCATCCAGATCTCAATTTTTGACAGAAAAAAAATCCATGGAAAATTGGCATCTGGAAACAACAAATTTATTGAAGCCACAAACATACACACACACACACACACACACACACACACACACACACACACACACAAATGGCTGTGGTTGAAAGCCAAAAAATGACAACAAAATCGTATCTTCAAAAGAATCACCTACTGGAATCACCAGAGAAAGACAATAAATCTTAAAATGACTACTATGTTTTAAGGAGTAATCAAGATATTTGAATGTTTGTGTGAAGACCAAGCAAATGAACGGTTTAAAAACACTGCAGTGATATGATTTAAAGTCATAATTTTCAGCTAAAAAGAGAATGAGAGCTCTGGAAGAGAGCGGTATCAAAGAGAGAGACCACAGAAAAATAACCAAAAAATCAATCTCAAGTCTCCTTTAATGCCCTTTATTTTTTCAATATATGATTTTACCCCAGCATGTCTCTAATAATTTTGTTTCCTGAAATTCAATCTTCTATTACATATAGATTATTTTGTTTCATAACTTCTAACATGCCTCTTTTAGAAAAAAAGAGGTGAGTCGATCCCTTGTCAAGGTATGAAATGTGAGCCATTTAACATATTCTGTTCAACACCAGTCTCTTGGTTTGGAAAGTATTATCTCACTTTTCAATAAAATCTATTTCATAAAGTAAATATTTTTATGTTGTTGTTTCAACACATGTTATAGGTTTTTGCCATTAAGTGTGTATGGTGACCTGTGCAGATTAGAGTTATTAGAGTCATTAGAAATTAGAAGTGATCTCTTATTCTAGTGATGATCAAGGTGTAGAAAGTGAATCATAGTTACAGAATTTTGAACTGCTTGTAACTTTTTTGTGGGTATTTGCTGTATAGGCTAAATATTCTGAACAGAATTTTGAATTCAAAGTTTATCAATTCAATTTCTAACACAATTGTTTACTAGCTTTGTGACCTTATATAAGTTAATTAAGATCTCTGAGCATTGGTTTCTTCCTGTGAAAAGTGACTACTGCTATCTAGTATGCAATTTTTTATTAGGAGGAAATAAGATAATACATGTGGAAGTGTTATTAGGAGTTATTCAATACTTTTACCATTAGTATTGGTACTAAAAATGACAATTAAAGCAAATATTTTAATGTATACACATTCATAAAATGAATTTCCTTAAAACACTGAATCACTATGTGAGTTGGGAAATGAATTTCAGCATTTTTCCTTTTAATTTCATTCAGAGAAGACTATCTTTGAAACATATAGCTATGAACTCCAGGCATTAATTTTCCAAAGTCAGCATAGACACAAATAGGAACACATGATATAATTAAAAAGGAAAGCACCATGCTGCTACATCAGAAGCAGAGTACAAAAATAAAAAGAAATAGGGATGTCATTTCATAATGGGAAGCAGGAGGAAGCAACTTTAAAAAGTTAAGAAAAAATAAGAACATGTTGAAATAGCACTTAGCTTGCAACATCAGAGCAGTTCAAAAAAATATTTGTTGTTGAACCAGCAGAGAAAAGTAGGCACCAAAAAGTGCCTGCAGGCTTTAATGACAAGGGTACTCGGGCTATTTTTGCTCCGATTAATTATTGCACAGATATGTTTAAATTTATACAAGAAAAAAACAGTAAACTTGTAAGTTAAGGTTAAATTATTATCAAAGGCAATAGAAGAAAAAATGAACAAAGTGAGTATATTGGCTAACTTACACACAAAAAAAAGTCTAAGATAAGTATTAGTATGATTAATATATTTCAAAGAAATCATATCATTATATTTTAGTATTAAAAATAGCTTACTGGTAGAAGAATGTTGAATTATCATCTCATACTCCTCCGAGGGAATTCTAATAGCAAAGGTATTACACATTTCTTCTACTCTGGCTCCTGGTTAATGCTGCCCATAATAACAGAAAGCTTCAAAAGAATGTCAGGTTTGCTACACTCACAGGGGCACTTTGGAAGACCAAACTAGGGATAGCACACTTTGAGAAATTCTCTTTTGATTTCTGATGTCAACTGTTAAGAAATGTAATTATTTGAGAGCTAAGATGAAATTCAAAATACTGTATTTAGCAAGCAGTATTGCACGGCCAGTCATCAAGGAGAAGAGCTGACCCTTAAGAGATACTGTCTGAATGACAATTTAGGAAGACAGAGCGGACTACAGCCGTGTAGGCGCTCCACAAATTACCTTTCAATTAATGACCGCATGAACATGCTAATTTTCATAGTGTTGTTTGCATTGGAATGTGTTGTACTAGAGAAAGAAGTTTATAAAAATAAAATTCCACTTCAAGAGAGAGATAAAAGTTGATCAGCTTGATAAACATACCTAGCCTTATTCTGCATATTTTTATGATAGATACAGCACACACTCAAAGTAATTTAAAGATATCACTTAGAAAATAGAACTTGAGAAACACAAAATATAGTTTATTAACTACGATAGTCTAGTCTCCCCCCTTGCTTCTGAACAAGAGCACTTCTAGTCTTTTTTATTCACTATCACTTATTTACTAAAATTTTTAGAGCTGTGAGTCATCATCACAATTAAATCCAGAGACTTAACAACACAATCATTTTAGCTCTTGAGTTACCATCTTTGATCAGATTCCCACATGTGACCTCACTAATGGAGGGGCAGCAGAGACAAGGGGGAAATAGTTCTTGATGCAAAAGTATACATAACATAATAATACAAAAAAGAATAATTCCGTAATGAAAAACTTGTTCATGTCCTGTTATTTGCAATTCCAGAAATGCTAACTCTTCACGACACAGGACGAAGACTTTTGTCTTATGTCCACAACTAATAGTTCTCCTCCTGTAAACATCCTACCTAGTCCTTTCATCGTATACTCCCACCCTTCCATCACTTCTCTCCTACTTAAAACGAACTGAACTAATTTTCAAACCTGGATTATGCATAAAAACTTCTTTAATATTACTTACTCTTTCACAGGCAAGATTTTTGACACGGTAGCCTAAACATGATGTATTAACCACTTCCTTACCTCTCATTTACTTGTTTTACCTACTGAAATTTGTTGTCAGAAAAAAACCCAGCTGTATTTATGACCTTCCCCTAAGAAGGGATATGATAAACAAGCTAAATTTGACTACATTAAAATTTAAGTCTTAAGTTTATTAATGAATACTGTGAAATGTCAAAAAGGCAAGTTACCAGTTGGAGAAAATATTTGCAATGCATAAGATCAACATAGGATTTGTATGCATGCAGAGAATATTAAGCACTTCTACATATTCATAATCATAATTAAAAATAGAAAGATGAATACATATTTTTCTATTATTTTTAATTTTGTACCTGTGATGATGGATAGTCACCATATTTATTGTGGTGACCATTTTATGATGTCTGCAAGTCAAATCATTATGCTATACACCTTAAACTTATACAGTGCTATATGCCAATTATAATTCAATAAAAACATAAGGAAAAAATTAAAAATGAACAAAGACATAGAGGGACAACTCATTTATCTACTTACTATCTAGATATCTAGTCAGCATCAACACACAGTGAACAGTGATCTGGATGTAGGGTATGTTGCTATGAAAAAAAGCGCAAATTCCCTATTCTCATGAAATATATATTCTAGTGGTGGCGGACAAAAAAAAAAGTAAATAAAATAAACAACATATGCAGTATATACGTATATATGCAAATAAAATAAATAACATGTAGTATGTTAAAAAATAGTAAATGCTGCAGAAAAAATAAAGCAGAAAAGTTAAGGTAAGGTAAGGGGATAGTGATTATGGATTGGGACTACAATTTGAAGGATGTCCTCAGTAAGCAGGTGACCCTTGAGAAATGGCCTGAAGAAAATGAAAGGCACATCATGATGTTACTGGGGAAAAAAACACTTTCCAGGCAAAAGGAAGGTTGAGAGCAAAGACTTTGAGTATCGCGTGTGTTTGGTGGACTCAAAGATCGTCTGGGAGCTTAGATATAACTGAACTGGGACAAGAGACAACCAGATAGAACAAGAAGCAGACATCACGAGGCTCAGGAGCTTATAAGCCACTGGGAAACACTGGCTTATATCATGTTGACTCAACCTTATTTGTATCAGAGAAATTAAAGTTAAGACCAAAACAAACATTACTTCATGCCAATAGAGTAGAAAAACTGGTTCATAAACTTTGCTGAGAAGGTGAATGAACACCGTTTGTGGTTCTAAATTCTAGAGCAGTCTTGGAAAAAAATTCACTTACCCCTGACCTGGTAAGAGCACTTCTAAATTTATAGAGAAACCCTTTTATATGTGCTCCAGGAGACCTAAACAAGAGCATGTTCATGATGGTGTTATTTACTGTAACACAAATTGGAAACAACCCAAAGGGCCTACAGTCACACAAAGGAATGCTGCACAGTAGAGAAAATAACTGAAGTAAAGCTGTGGGAAAGATTAATTTCGAATCTAAAATGTTGAATAATAATAACATGTTGCCAGAGGCTATATTCAGGATGAAAACATTTTTAACTGCTTATAAAGGGGTAAACATTTATCTTCTTTGTGGAAATATAAACATAGAATAAAGGAATAATAAGAGAATAAGAAATGACAATCATAAATCTCTTAATAATAATGACCTATTGGGAGAGGCAAAGGAATAAAATGGGGGAGGAACAAATCAAAATAGGTAGTTATCATTACTGTTCTTGTTCCAAATTTAGGTATTTAGTTCCTAAGAATTGCAAAAGTTTATGAGATATATATGTGTGTGTGTGTGTGTGTGTGTGTGTGTGTGTGTGTGTAGTTAAGTAGATCTTTTAAATATAAGTAATAACACAAGCATGCTAAAATTTATTTATGTCAAATAATTTCATTGCATCATATTACTTCAGATTCAGATTTAACATTTTACTAAAGCATGCTATTAGTTTCCTGTGGATTTGTAGCACATTGCTACAATCTCAATGGCTTAAACCAACAGAAATTTATTCTCACAATTCTGCAAACTGGAGATTCTAAATCTGGCAGGGCCTCACTCTCATTGGGGGTCTGAGGGAGAATCTGTTCTTGGCTTCTTCCAGCATCTGGTGGCTGTGGCTGCATCACTTCAACCACTGCCTTCGTCCTCCTGTTGCCTTCTCCCCGGTCTAGGTATTTTTACCCCTTCTATCCATCTCCAGTCCCCTCTGCCTTTCTATTAAAAGGATATTTGTGATTGGATTTAGAGTTTACCCTAATAATCCAGGATTATGTCTTCATTTCAAAATCCTTAATTTAATCACATCTGCAAAGACCCTTTTTCCAAATAAGATTAACACTCACAGGTTCCAGGGATTTGATTTGCATATCTTTTGCAGGGACATTTTTCACCCTACTATGCATAATCATGGTATTCAATGATTATTACCTGACTATTAAATCAATTTAACACATTGAGACTAAGGCTTTTACAATTCATTAAAATACATTCCTTAAATGTACTGTATAAATTAGGCAAATTTTAGAAATTTCTAACTATGTAAAGATCCTCTAGATGGTATGTCTACACACTACTCTGAAATCCTGCACATCCATTTCATCAATCATAGCGCTTAAAAGGATCTCAGTTACTGGAGGTCAGTTTCTGTCTTTCCTTGCCTCTGGGCACAGCTACATTTTAGCTAACACAGGAGGAGAGGTGTCTATTCTGCTCTTAAAGGTCTCTAGCAAAAGAGATTATATAACCTCCCTCAGCAACACATTTTGGCATTTCAAGCACTGAATATTTAAAATCTAACTCTTGCACTCCGGAGGCATGTGAAATAGTAAAACCTTTACAACTCACACATTTACTGAGAAGTTCCAACAGTTGATGCAGCAGACTGCAAATATGAAGCAAATGAGAAAAACTAGAACAAAGAAACAGATTTTGTTTTTATATTATCGCTGATACTATGAAACTCAGATACAATTTGGCATAGGGATAAATTTTGATTTTTTTTTTTTTTTTGGTCTTTTGAGGGAAAAAAAAAGTTTTCTTTAAAAAAGAAAAAACCACAAACTTAAGCCTGCAGTGATTGAAAGTATATTAAGAAATCTTTTAATTCATTTCACTCCTACAAATTTTCTTTATAATGCAGAAAAGACGGAATGATGCTAGGGTCACAGGAGAACCAAGGGCAAATACAGAAATGAAAATTCAGTACACCATAATCCGGTTGTTCTAACTCTTAAACTATGATAGTATTATTTATTGTATCAAAAGTAAAGTTTGACAATTTCACGTGGTAAGATGTAAAACAAAGATAGGTATCTTATGTTAAAAAAAATCCATGATATTTTGGAGGGGGCTAATAGCTCAGTGGTAGAGCACATGGTTAGCATGCAAGAGATCCCGGATTCAATCCCGTCCCTCCATTAAGAACAAACTAAGGGAAAAGACAAAACCTCTGAAACTTTACAGAAGGGAAGCGATTTAATTCAGTTGCAAGTAGCAAAGCAAGTCTTGCTCACAAAGTATTTTGATTATTTCCTTTACATTCTCAGGGACATCTTTACTGACGTCATTTCCACGGACACACGGTTCAAACAACATTCTACATTTTACCAAAGCGAGGATATAATGTGATTCACTGCCTTTGGAAAACAATGATTTTTGTAAGTAACTGCTTTGCTATGGCAGGATTCCACCCTCAGAATAAAAAACAGAAAAGGGATGGTCTAGGTTGATCTGGGCCACTGCCTAACTGCGGTAAAAGTGGAAAACAGCTTTTCTACATCTCCATACCCTTGAGATTCCGATAGTTAGTATAAATAAGACAATACAACCTGCCTATCTGTAAAGCCAGGACCTAAAACTCTCTTAAAACTTTTTCTGAGAATTTTCTTTTGGGTAAGAATTAGTTGAATCTCAAGTGGTTCTCAATTATTAGTACACATTATCTACCTTTTCTTATACACATACATCCTCCTTACTGTATTTAAGGCAACATAATTCAACTCTCCTGATTAAAAAAAAAAACGATTGTAGTTTGGTAGTGTGCCTAATCTTGAGGTGAAACCGCTTAATCACTGTACTTAAAGACTGCCGTACAGGTAACATGCTACGCATGTCCCTCAGGAATTATTCAGCATCTGATACATTTAAGATTTAGTCAAATGTATGTATAGAGTCTGAGGTAATAAACTGCTCCTTAGAAGAATTATGCCAAACCAAGGAATGGCTGAATCTAGCAGCTGCTAGAAAAGACTGACCTGCAGGAAAGGAACCGGGAATAGAGAGAGCATCTTAAAACGTGGGCGTTCTGGTAAAGGTCACACTGCATTTTGATCTCCTTGAATCTCTTTCAAGATGCAGAATAATATCTCAAGAGGGTTGAAGGCTATGTGGTTTTTTTCCAAACAGTTTCTTCCCTAATACTTAAGTGTTAGGTGAGTACAGCTGTGTCCTTCTTCAACTTTGAATTTATAAGAGCAACTGACAATTTGTTCTTTGTGAGAAGTTTTGTCTCTTCTACTTGTCTCTTTGGGGATTTCGTGAGCTTAAGTTTGCCAGAAAAGGGAAATTTTCTTCAATCAGATAATGGTGAATAATGTCTTATAGATGAGGATGGATGCAGAGGATGGGAAGGAGAGTGAGGAGGGTAACAAAGTGTGAACAATGGAATAGCTTTTCTCATGATAATGATCTTAGGAAAATTGTACATTTCTATCTTATTGTTAGATACAGATTAAAATGTTTTGAATTGCAAAAATAAAAAACAATGTGTCAGTTCTTCAGTTGCAAAGTCTTTGCTTTAAAAGTTCCTTTGCAAATTGTTAGTTTAGGGTAACAGAGTATTTCACATCATGGCAAATTTCTCAGCAAACTAGGAAAACTTACTTTAAGTATGGAAAAATTGTTATTACTGACTAAAGCTTCTGAATACAGGAAATAATCCAGGACAACTCTCTATCCATTTTTCACTTTTTAATCTTTCTTTTCAAATCCTTAATCTTGAGAACCCAGCGGACTGGCTAACCTGTTTCCCTTTCACTTGCCTTGCTATGTCTGACCAGGCGTGTTTTCTTAAGTAGGGTGAGTAGGTAGACCTGGGATCCCTTAAATAGTCAATGAGACTCAGATACTTACACGAAGGGAGCAGCATCGGGGGAATGACAATGAGTGACTGTGAGGGTTTTCTAGTCCATTATTCCTTTCTTTCTAATACCACCACTCTGCACTCGACAATACAACTTGGGGTCTTTTTTTTTTTTTTTTTAATGTTGTTTTGTAAACAGTGGTATCTGTATTAGCAAAAAGGAAAAATAAAAAGAAAACCCTACATGTGTTTATGAGGAATAAGCACAATGCATGTAGACCCTTGCTTAACCGGTCACTCCACTTGGGAGGTCATGTCTCAGAGCCATTTACATGCAAGGACTATTTGGTTGGAGCAAAACGACACAAATAAACCCTAAGCAGTGTATGGTCTTGAATGCCAAGTCATTGGTCCATTGCTTTGTATAGGTAATGTTAGTGTAAAGAATGACAATAGATCATGTGAACACATGATTTTGTAAATTTTTAATATAGATCATGATTTCTTTTCAACATGAATGAAGCTCTTGTTTTGTGTCATTGTGGTAGATCTTCGGAGAAAATTATACTCTATGGCATTTAAATATAGATAATATTGAATAAAATATTTGTTATTGCTGGGAGAATAGAAGTGGTTCATATGTTAGGATCATGTAATTAGCAGCAAGGAATAATCTGAACAAAGAATGAGTTCCTTAAACGAATTGAAGGAAAATTGATACTACAGGAAGAAAGTTTTATCACCTAGGGCGGCTTCACAAAATGATGAAAACGGTAAAATTATTAGAAGGAAATATTTAAGGGGACAAACTAACTCTTTTATGTGCAGTCTTAGTTCCATGACTCAAAGATATAAATTACTGAACACACATTGATGTCATCCCAGATGACATCCGCCTTTTTTTTTTTTCTTTTCTTTTTTTCTCTCAATACAGGTTCTAGAATTGTTATGTTTTGCAGTCATGGAAACTCATAAGTTGAAATTATCTTGACTTCAAGGTGTTATTTTATTAAGGGTTGTCTTAGGAAATAAAATTCATCAAGGAAGGGAAGATGTGAAATGATAGATGGGGGCTGTCAGCCTGATCTTTTAATTCCTAAGTTAGAGGTTAGGGTTTGGCTAATTGCCTTTTCCTACAACCTATGAAAGAAGGAGTAAAAATTTTTATAAACTACATGATTTGAAAGTTTGAGATTTCATTGTGGTGCTCCTTTTACTTGGTCATTTTCCAGAGAACTGAGGATTTGGAGATGAATGAAGGACTGAAGTGTGGCATTAGTAGGTTCTAACTAACTTAGGGGGGCAATGGAATTAGATTTATTCATACAGAAAATATTTTAAATACACACACTATGCTTATAAAAACATAGTAAATGAAACATTAGGCTCCCTACCTAGAGTTTAGGAAGAAACTTTATGTGAATGGCTGTTTGCTCACCTCTTTTGACCACCAAGAATGAGGTCTGGGCATGAAGAGTCAGGGGAAAGAGGGCTTGCTTTTAATGTAGACTTTATGCTGGAAGAACGGAGGATCTTTTCTAGCTGATAAGTGGAGTAAACTAGCTCAAAAGACCTAGGAGTTTCTGCACTGGAGATGGGGCTGAAGACTTGCAAATGTCTGAAATGATTTTATGCAGCATTGCCTCTCTGCACTTTTCTTATTAAGCAACAGGGTGGTAGATGCCTGAACCAGATCTTTTAATATTCTCATAAACAAAGGATACACATAAAAAGAAAAGACTTTTTACGTGACATACAATGGGAATATCTCCAATAATGAGGTTGAAATACTGCTAGGTCACGAAGCTCCTGACAGTTACCCTACTTTGTTACTGCGTTGTTCTAAATGCTGAGGCAAGGTTTACCTAAGAGAGTAAAAGCGTAACAAGGCAAGACAGCACACTGATCAAGGCCAGCTGCACTAATTAAAAATCAGTTCAAAGTTTAAAAGTGAACAGTAGGCAAAAATAGCCAAAAAAAAAAATTTATCTTCTCCAGGGAAAGCAGTCAATGTGAAGGTAAGTAGACAGTGTCATTGAGGTGAGAGGGCTGCAAATTCTTTTAAAGATATCTAAGAATATTTACCATTAACATTTCTCTGAAAATATTTCAGGTTTTCTTTTCTAGAAGTAAAATTCAAAAGTGTACTCTGCAGAAAATGTCTTGACACTTCTGGAGATCTCAGAGACAGGTTCTATAAGAAAAATCTGATGGTTCCATCACTGAGGTATTTTGGAATCTTCTAGCCATGTCTAAAACATCTTTTGCCAGCCAATTTTTCCCTTAAAAAGGAAGTAAATCAGGCAAGCAGCACAGTAATTCAGTGAATTCTAAGTTAGTTATAAAATTATACAGCATGGAATGCTGAAACCAGACCATGCAAATGGAAAAAAAAAAAAAATCACTCGTAACTTAACGTAGCAAGAGCCACAGTGGCCACGGAAGTTAGGATGGAGAAATGATAGCTCTTTCGACCAAACAGCTGCCCTGCAGAAGAAATATGCCAACAACAGAAGAGTAGACTAAACTGGAGAAAATGGTGTTTAACATTATTACTGCAGAGCCTAATACAGACTTCCATGAATAAAGTGATAACCAATCATTCTGGAATGGCATTCTACAGGTGATGCTTTATTGTATGAAAATTGATAAAATTTTAAGGATGCAAATACTTATAATTTGAAATAAATCTAAACGTTTATTTTTTTTCAATTTTTTGAGTGAAAAATGTCCTTAGCATTATTCCCTAGACTTGTTTACACTTTAGACCTATTTTTTTTTTTTTAATGACTATTCTGAGGGTCCACGACAGGCCTGATGACTCACAATTTCCTTGGTGAAAGTCTGATTTTAAGTCTGTGATTTAAAGCCAAACAACCAGCAAACAAACAAGCAAACGAGAAAAAAAAAACTCCCTAAGGACCACTGCTCTCCAGCTAATTTCTTCTATAGTTCTTTATTTCTGCATGTCCTCTAAGTTTTTTATCTGCATATAGTCAGATTGCCGTCGTTTCTTGAAGTACCTCGCTGTGCATCTGATAAATCTGCTTTCACAACATTAGAAACTTAATACTACATCCTCTTAGACACTGCACCTACTGCTGTCCAAGCAAAACAAAAGCAAAACAAACAAACAAACAAACAAAAAAAACTGACTACAGATAATTTGTTGTTACAGACACTTTTTTCAATGTATCTTTATTTGTGAAAAATAAAGGATCAAGAGTATAATTGCCATAGCATATACTTTAGAAATAGTTCAAGTTCTTCAGAAATGTACTGTTTTGGTTAATTTATTCATTTATTTATTCTACAAGATCACGGACCTCCTGAACCACGGCCAGCACTGGGGCAGGAGTTGGGGATATGCCCACGTTACTGCCTTCTCTCCTGGAGTTCTCGTTACGGCTCAGGGAGTGCATGCATCGTCGGTATGGAGATGAGTTCAGGTTTCTTTATAAATCTTAAGAATGCCATTGGTGTTGGATTTTTTTGTGTGTGTATGTGTGTCTTATTTTCCTAAACGCAAGGCTGTTTGAAGGAGCAGCATGTAGCTGGCAGTATCTGTAACATAAATTAGTTATAAGGTTTGTGATCTGGCTGACAGCAAAAGCAGATCACATCAGTGTCTGCTGGCTGGTGTGGCAGTCAGCAGTGTTCTGATTCCAGAGCAAACAAAAGCTCCCACAACTTCAGACCTTACCTACCTAGCTGACGTTTTCTGACAGTTATAATGCTACGTAGCTTCCAATATATGGATGTATGCATTTGAATGTGTACATACAATAGTGCGTGTGTATAAAAATCTCTTCTGTCCATGGTTTGCTTGTTCTTTTATATACTTGACTGGGGTTTTTTTATGTTTTGTCTTGTTTTTTACTTTTCTCATGATCATTTCAGTGGACAAAAAGACTTGCCACATCAGATTGAAATGTCAGTCTCTGGTGGTGATGCCAGGCCACTGGAGAAATATAAAGGGGGGAAATGATCAGCTTTGCATTCTGGGAACCACTCTGGCAGCAGGACAAAGGATGGGCAGTATGAGGTTAGAGTCAGGGAAAGCATTTCGTCTCCATCTGATTGTCCAGGTGAGAAATAATGCAAATCTGTGGCGCTGGAGAGAATGTTATTCAAGATATTTTTATGAGACAGAATTCGTAGCTGTTAGGGAGTAAAATTATGAGGTGGGGGGAGTTTTGCAGGGAGGGACTGTTAATTTAAAGGAGGGTTTGAATAGCTTTCCTCTTGAGTAAATAGGCAGATGGAGAAGTTACTCATCGGAGAAGGGATACGGGAGGAAGAAGGGGGACATCGTCTTGAGGAAAGAGTGGCAAAGACAATTTTGAGTTTGCTAAACTTGTGATTTTATCATGGTGTTGATTGATTAAGTGAATGAATGTTCAGCAAGCGCTCGATTAAATGAATCTCAGTCTCAAAAAGAGAAGTCCGTTGGAAATACAGATTTGGGAGTTACCAGAATACAAAAAGAAATCAAAATCATAGGTGCAGCTGAAGTCGACAAGGAAAAATACACGTGCTAAAAATAAAGAACTCAAGACAGAAATTTGGAGAACAAGAACATGACCCAAGAGGGACTTTTGTGTAGGCTGAAGTTTATGAAGAAAATATAGTTGAAAAAAAATAGTTGAAAAAGGTTTGAGTTGCTGAAAGAATTGAGGGAGTACTTGAATGTAGCTGAAAAAGTGAGAGATATTTTAAAAGCCTTTTCAGAAAAGGTGAATATTTCTTATTTATTTGGTATCATACCAACGGTTGTAGTAGAATCTCAAATCATATCAAAAAAGTGTTATATGAAAATGCACTGGCCTTTTTTGCATTCTCATTGTATTATTTATCTGATTACATGCAAATTGATTACTGGATTACATGAGTTTTTATATGAAATGATCATTCCTGATCATTTGGAAAACAGTGGTTCCCAGTCACACATGTCTTCCAAGCTGGGTCACATTTTAATATAAAATGTAGAAAATGTACTTTTGTTGATATCACTGCCAATGTGACCAGAAAATTCTTTAAGTTTTGGCAAGCTGTCAGTCTCAGAGTGGCAGATATAAGGTTTTCAAAAGTCTAACTTTCACTTAAAAGATCGAGTTTTACAATTAGCAACAATTCTGTTTAAGCCAGTTACTTTCCTTGAAGTGACAGGCTTACTTTGTTCCTTTGTGAGAAAATATCTGTTGAATACCCAACTCTGAATGACCACTGTTTGCCAGTCATTCTTGTAAGAATGGTTCCCGTTGCAAAGGAAGCAGTTAGGTCAGCTAGTAACTCAACTGCACAAGTGCTTCTCCTCAAGACAACTCTCATATTTTTGTACCTGAAGACAATGCTCAGATTTCCATACCTGGCAGAAGCTCTTTTTATGTATTTTCCATTTCATGATAAAGAATTTTAAAAGACATTTACGTAGGAATAGAGATTAGAGATTTAGTGTCATTGATAAGTTTTACTGCTTCAACAGGACATTCTGAAGTAACTCTTTTTTTCATGTGAATATGGCAAAGTGAAAAATAAAGTGTCTCCTACTGTAGTCTGGTAACATAGTCACAATTCATGCCATTTTCCTTAACCAATTCCCTTTGCAACATCAGTATAGTACAAAAGAGCAAGGACATCCTAGTACTATGATAAAAATAGTTTTAACTTTATGGAAAGAACCCTAAAAACATCTCAGAGACACATAGGAATCCATTGACCACACTATGAAAACCACTGAAATATAATCTAGACAAGATGCGAATATTAAACACAGACAGAAGGAACCAGAGAAACATGTGAATGTCTTTTGCTCTTTATATACAGAATAAAGTGGAGATTATATCTAGGCGAAAGCTTATCCTAAGGCAAACTAATAGAAAACATGACTTTACTAGGTGCCTTACAAGATTAAGATGGTTGTTTAAAAGTAGAGATAAAAGCTAATAGCTTTTAAAATAAATGAAAGTAAAACAGGCAACAGTGATGTACTCTGTGTGTTCTTTATTCTATCATCTTGCTTTAATGACGCGTCCTGATGCTAAATGCTTCCATGCTTCCTCGACTTCTCTGTTCTTTCCAATGTGATGAGCGTTTCTTCATGTAGAATTGGCATCGTGTACCCTTCATTACCGCCAACCTTACATGGAAAAGCTATTTGGACACCTTAAGCACAGCTGGCTTCGTTATCTCTTACATATTATCATCTCCTGAGTTCTTTTTTAAAATATCAATTCTTTGAATGAAAATGAATGTGTGTTTGTACATGCATGACTGAACTAATATGCTGTACACCAGAAATTGATACAATATTGTAAACTGATCACACTTCAATAAAAATAAATAAATAAATGTTAATTCCTGATCCATTCTCAACCTGATTCCTTACATCAACCAAAATACTCAGCTGCATTAAAATGTGTTCAGAGAGTTCACAGTGACCAACAGCATTAAGCACAGCCTAGATGTAAAAAGAATCTTAGGTGTATACGTGCACATCCAGCATACACAGATGTGTGTGTCGTTGTGTATTGAGATTACTACTGAAGGTTTTCTGCTCACATTATTTGTGTTTTGATGTCAACTTTATCTACAGTGTTTAGTTTACTTACAGAAGTAAGAAAGAGAATGTTTAGTGACTGTTTTTGTATGGTTAATAATTTATATAATTATTTGACATTTTAAGTAGATATATACACATATATGTGAATGAATATATATATATATATAGGTTTTCCAGAGAAACGTAATCAATAGTAGATTTCGTAAATGAGCACACACATGCTCACACACACACTCACATACATACACATATACAGAGAGATCAAGAGGGAGATTTTAAAGAATTGGCTCACACAACTGTGGAGGTTGGCAA
The DNA here is from genome assembly GCF_048773025.1 of Camelus bactrianus. NCBI lineage: Eukaryota > Metazoa > Chordata > Mammalia > Artiodactyla > Camelidae > Camelus > Camelus bactrianus. Next base: position 19,137,904 of record NC_133563.1, on the reverse strand, counting down.
TTCCAAAATTTGTAGGGCAGGTCAGCAGACTGGAAACTCAGCCAGTCTTTGACGCTGTAGTGTTGAAACATAATTTCTTCTCTGGGAAAATATAGTGTTTCCCTCTAAGGCCTTCGACTGATTAGATGAGGCCCACACTCATAATTAAGGGTAATCTCTTTTACTTAGAGAACTGATGGTAGACGCTAACCACATCCACAAAATGCTTTCACAGCTGCACCTAGATGAGTGTTTAAATAGCTGGGCACTACCATGGAGTCAAGTTGCTACTAATAAGACAAGTCAGAACACCCCCAATGGGATCTGTGCTGTGCAGGAGTATCCCTTCAGCAGTATTTCTTGATTGTTATATATACCTTCCAATTTCACTTTTTAATCCAGGACAAGGGCTAAACTAGACTTTGAGATAATTGCACCCCAAGGGGTGTGCTGTAGTGCAGAGTTTGGGTCATGGATTGTTTGCCTGTATTTTGAGGAGGAGGATTTGAGCTGGCAAAACTCTCACATGGGGTTATGAAGACTATTCTCAAGATGAAACCCTAAATTTCTGTCCTCACAGTACCTTGTACTGCTCAGACACAGTTTTAATGAATCCCTTAGGGTATCGGAATAATTTCATCAAGCAAATGTTTTATTTTCTTAAATAAAGCGAGTGCAGCCCAGTGAGAGAGATTCCTTGATGGAGAGAATGAGGAGCCAAGCAAAACAGAACAGCAAGGAACTTTATGTTGCCTGCTAATAAGGATCCATTTATCCTTTTCCTCCCTTGCAGGAGTTCTTCGCTTAGTTTGCTTTTATTCTTAATCCCAGAAAGTGTCCCATTTCCGGCTAACATACTTCTGTTCCTCTGGGAAACAAAGTGCCTCTTAAAGAATCTGCCTGAAATCTTATGCTTGTTTTCCTTGGTAGCCTTGCCTCTGAATTTTGTGCTCAGCCCTCTCCAATGACACTCAAACCTCAGGAAGATTACAACCGCTAAATTTGGAGCAGCAATGCATTTACGGTTTTGTTTTTGTTATTAAAAAGTGAGTGATTTATGATTTGCGATATTAAAACATTATTTTTTTCGCTACTCAGTAACAGAAAGAAATATTAATGATCTAAAACAAATTTCCCATTAATTTGGACAAACCCCTCAGAAGTCACAAAACAGCACTTTGAACACAATATATTATAAAGAAGAGTCTCTAGATAAAGCAACATAAATGAAATGATTTATTCTGAATGTATAAATTATTAAATTGCATATATCAAATTGACCGTACTTGTAAAGATATTGAACTTTAATATAATAATTGATAAATTATGTTCTAAAAACAGTAATTGTGGTTCAAGGCTTTAAGGGGCCATAATTTAAACCAATGGCAGTCCAGCCAGCCAGTTTATGCAAAATAAAAAGTGAGACCATGCTAGTTACTCAAAATTTGCAATAACTTGGGATTCTGAATTGTTAGGTTGAAAATAGTGTCATGACTTCATCCCTTCAAATTTTACCAAGAAACAAGCCTTTCTCAAGTCATACGGTTGACTATAAGGGTTCTCTTACTTGGGATGACAGTGGTCTTAACTGAGTAAGAATTAAATTGGCAGCACCGATGTGTTTAGGGTCTCATCGGTAGAATGCACAAAAATCAGTGTTGACACTTGTTATGAATGCAGACACGACAGTGCCACACAAGACCTGCTGGATTAGATCCTTGGTTCAAACACCAGATTTATACCGTGACATGTGGAGAAACAATGTGCCTAAATTTGACACCAATAATTGTCTCTTCAAGTTCATAAACATAATCCATGCCATCAAATTACGGTTATTACTTGTTTGCTGTAAAATAACGTTTATAGTTTTCATCACATCTAAAATATTTTTATTACATTATATGCCATGGTAAAACAGCCTAAATGTTTATTGAATCAATTTATGTACACAAATTAATTTATAATCTAAATAAACAGACACTAATAATAATTATTCAAAATAAATTAGTATAAATTATAGGTGATTATTTAAAACAATATTAAAGAAAATAAACCTAAAGTAAACCTCTGTTTTTACTACTTTTTGACTAAATTTCACATAATTTCCACTGTTATTCATAACCGTATTATACTGCACACAAGTTAGAAAGGATATCTACTGCTTTGAAATCTAGGAATTTATATTGAAGAATTACAAAAACTTCTTTATAATTTTTTTTCCCTCTTAGAAGTTTCAAGGGTCATTATCTGCATAATTACTGTTATTAAATTCAGGAACAGAGTTAGTTGTTTCAAAATTTAAAAAATAGTTTTTGTCTATCTTTGCTAATAGTTTTTAAGTTACAGGGTTTTTTCCCCCTAAGGAATATGCTAAATGTATTCTATAAAGCATCTACTTAATTGTTACACTGCAGTTTAAGATCAAAGCAACAATGCTCCATAAACTTAAAGAAATTTCATTAAGTAAAACAGTAAGGAGCTTTTACAGAGAGCTTCTAAATTCAGTTCATTTTACTGTCTCAGTTTGGGTTCCTCAGTACATTCATGGATAGAAAATTTGTGACAATTTTAAAAGTATGTATTCTATGTGTGTGTGTGTATGTAATTCTATGGAGAAGACTCACAGCTATAATTAGATTTTCATGAATTAAAAAATTTTAGGACCATTGATCTGGAGACACTGTCTGAATTATTCAAATTCATTCCTGATTCCTGCCCACCTCACATCCCTGAGTGAGCTGCATCTCATTTATTTTATTTTACCACAACTGTATTTGTACTGAGATGTTAGTGCATGCATACACATTAAGGAAAATCAAAAAATTATCAGAAAACGTGAAAGGACAACATTTATATCAACAAAAATGACAGAACAAAATTAAATAATCAGTCGCATGCCTGTAATAGCACATTCAATAATGTTACACTCTTCCACGTGCCTCTCCTTTCTGATGTTATCAAGAGCAAGTGGAAAAACTGATTTTATTACATGCACCTGATTAAGAATATTGTCATAATAGCTGAGAAAAAAGCTAATGTTTTCACCTATTTTAATTTGTATAAGGTGAATGTAACTATACATTTTGTTTTTGATGACATATGATTTACTTTGTATTTCCTTAATTAAAAATGTAAAAAATTATGTTTCTGAAATGAAAGAAAAGCATATGAATTGGAGGGAGTTTCTATGGATAAGTAAATGTTTTCTTGTTGTAGATACATCCCCAGAGATAATTCTACAGTCAGATGAATAGAAATGGTAATTAATGTTACCCTCATGTTTGAAAAGAGTACTTCTTCCAGCATATACACAAACAATAAGTGCAGGGTATAATCTTGCTGCACAGGTCCTCTGAGACTTTCAAAATATGAAATGGTCCCGAATAAATTTGTCATAAAATGTAACGATAATTTAGGGAAATTCAAAGATAGTGTCATTCTTTAAGGAAATAAGACTAAGCTAAATATAAGTGTTATAAAGGCATTGCTCAGTACAGAAGAGAGTTTAGGAGCAGATGACCAGTGTGAGCCACGTTTACATGGAACCTCTAGGGCGCATCATGCCTGATTCCCTTGCTTTACAGAGAACAAACCTTGAACTTGAACCTCGTCTACTATCGTGATTCAGATAAAACACACTTCTCATCAGAAGTCTGTCGATTTAAACTGTTACAATGACAGGTAGACAACCTTACTTAGTCACAAAGCATTCATTATCGTGGTGGATAAATGATGCTGAGCTAAGCGGGTTTCACTCGGATTTCTTTCTTCGTCCAGTATTCCATGAACTCATATTTTAATCTTAAGAGAATGACGAGAAAAGAAGAGAAAGAATCATAAAAATTTTGGGTGGAGTAAAGACGGTGGTGCCACTGACACTTCTATAGTTGTTAAAGGACGAGATACACTGCCTTAGAACCACGTTGAAAAAGCATCTGAAGAAGAAATGGGGAGAGTACCTGACCACTGTGCCCTGGAACACCCTATCACAAGGGCCCCTCCAGATCCTAGTAGGATTAGCAGTGTGCCCATGGGGAGATGCTGGGACCTGCTAGAAAACAAGGATAACTGGGTACAGGTAGTTCCTGACAGAAAATCACCAGAGGTGACAGATAAAGGCAGAAGACAGTGGCATTATTAGCAAGTAACAATTGATAGACCAGAGTATATTTATTCATATTTTGTTGCATAGAATAATGACTAAAATAATACTTTATATTTTCATTTAATTGTGTTGCAGAGTGGCTGCAGAAATAGGGTGGCAGTGACCTCCAACAGTGTATTTCTCAGTGTGTAATAAAGGTGTATAAATGATTAAAGAATAAGGGACCCAGAAGTGGGGAAAAACACAAACTAACACATAATTAAACTTTTTAACAAAATCATGTGAGAATTCCTTAGAAGAGTCTTCAAAATGGGAACTTCACAGGGCACTGGGGTCCAGCAAAAATAGAGATAGAAATCTGAAAAGATACGGGTTGTATGCAGATGGTATAGTAAGAGTGCCAGACGTTTGGCTTGGAAAAAATATCGTATTGCTTGAAAGAAGGATAGAAACACAGCCCAGGTCTCTTGAGTCCTACATCAGGGCCCTTTCTAATGGTTATATATGTTTAATACAATCTCCTGAGTTCTAGAAATGATGTCAATATTCACAGGAAAGCTACTTTGTCAGGTTGCCCATCAGTTTGTTAAAAAGTTTTGATTTCTACAATTAATATAATGAAGGTCAACAGTGGCATACTACAATTACAATAGGAGGCTTGGCACCTTCCTCAAGTCCTATTTTGATCTGCAAAAATGAAAAAGAAAGAAAGTACAAATATTCAAAGTCAAAGCTAAGGATATGATCATATCATGATGCTGGGATGTGTTAAGAAATGACCTGGCAGGGTGGAGAGATGGTTGAGAGTTTTCAGAAATGTAAGAGAGGTTAAAGATTTTTATATCCATCTGCCAAAGTTTTGGGATTTCTTCAAGAAGAAGCTTATTTTTTTGAAGTCAGTTCTTTAGACTCCTCTTAAATCAATTTTTTAAAAGCAGATGGACTTCAGACTTGAGAGGCCAAACAAAAGCTGGAGGGGAGTCAAGGGGAAAAGGATGCCAGAGATTTAGGCTCAGAGTTTATGCAAAGGGAACCATTGCAGTTCACACATGTACTAGCTCAGGCAATCAGAAAGGTCTCATCTGGGAGCCCTAATGTAGTTTCTGGTCTTATCTAATTTGCATATATCTTTCCTGACTGTTTAGCATAGGAAATCTTTGGCAATAATGGATTTGACGTTTTTGATCTTGGTTATACTTTCCATAGTTAATAAGTAGCTAGTAGGTGACCATACGGTAGGCACCTTAATGTCTATTCAAAGGCTGGCTCTGACTTACCCTTGTGCCAACTGACATGTAGAGTCATAGATTAGGTTTTTTCCAGTTTGTTTGTTTAGTAGGATATCTAAACACTTTTAAGACTAGCTAAGAAGCCACTCTGCAACACAATTAAATGAGAATATAAAGTATTATTTTAGTCAATTATTCTATGCAACAAAATATGAATAAATATACTCTGGTCTATCAATTTTTACTTGCTAATAACGACAATTTATTGCTTTAACCCTGGAGTTTCCAGTCCCATTCTGAATGCTCTCTGCCTCTTGCTAGTCTGATGTGAAATTTTCATTTTCTTTTTTGCTGAATCTAGACGTACGATTTATACTTTGCTCCTCAGAGGAGAAAGAATGACAACTCTTGAGCTGAATCCTATTAAATGATTCCCAAACTGGGTAGATTCACAAGGTTTCTAGACTTTCTGTTTAACTCTGTTTTCAAATTCCTGTGACTGAAAATCTGATATTTCACTGCTTTGCTAGTTTATGCCCAGTGGTGGGTTAGTCTCTCATTTTGGGAACATGGTAATAAGAAGATGGTAAAATTTACAAGTTCCTTTATGTTTATCTTCCAATAAATAACTACTACTAATCATATTGACTGAATTTTACTTCTCACAATTCATTTATTTTCCCAACTGCGCTTGTATTTCCATACGTGCTTCCCATATCAGTTAAGGCAACACATCTTCCAACTCCCCACTTTAAAGTCTTTGTCATATCCTTTGCCTTAACTTCTGCCTCCAAGAAGTCACAATACTTCATCAATCTCACGTTCAAAGTGGATCTCGATTCCCTTTCCTCTCCATCCTCTTGATTTCATAATCTCATCTGTTTTTTTCAACTTGGCTATTTCAGTAAAAATAATTTATGAACCATTATCCAAGACTATAGACTTTCTGCTCTCCTATTCATTTCTCATATTGGTATTATATAGTCTTCCTAAAATTTAGACCTGATCATGCTTTCTCCCACCCAATCCCCACTCCACCCCCTCTACCCCCTCCACACACACACACACACACACACACACACACACAAACCCCAAAATAGTAATGCTGTTGTATTGTTTGTGGAAAAAAAATCCAAGCTTCTTGAAAAGGCATTTAAAGCTCTCAATAGATTTCAATTAACTTTTCCATCCTGTACCTCACACTTAACTGATACAGTTAAACTTCACTTGGTTAATGACCCATCCCTGAACACACTATGCCAAATAGTCTGGCATTTTAGGGGGAGAAAATATATGTCTTAATATCCATTAAATGATTTTAGAAACAAGAAAAGAAAAGAAAAAAGTGTTGGGTTAGAACCAAGAGTCATAATGTGATACGTTCCTGAAGTGGTTTGCACAAAAGTGTGATTTTATAAATAGAAACAATCACCTAAGAACAGGAGTTTGATATATCGACCATGCTGTATTTTAAAATTAAAGTAAATGTGAGGCATCCAAAGACAAAGACATTTCATGAGAGGAGAGTAAATCTGTGCATCTCATCCTGATTTCAATAAGTTACAACTGTCTACAAAGTCAATTTTAGTTCCACTTAAAAAGATTGAACATTTTGCAATCAAAGCTATTCCTTGGATTTCAAAAAAAATTCTGGTTGTCCTTGGTGTCTTTCATTTTGTGAATGAAGAACTTTGTTCTTGCTGGTCTGGGAGTAGTTTTTACTGGTGATGTTTTCCTTTGGCCAGGAAACAGATTAAGGGCCTCTCTTTCTGGCAGATCCTTCTTTCTATTGGATGTAACGATTGAACTTACTTAAAAGAATACTTCTATTTATTCTGGCTGTTCAAATTCATCTTGTAGATGTCTATAAATTTGAAAATTTGAGGAAATAAAAAAATGGAGTTTTTAAATGTACACCTGCAGATGAGTTATCTTAAATATACCCGGGAGAGAACAAGAACAAAAAAATAATAATGCTATTTTAACAATGAGACCGCACACAGGAGTAATTTATAACTACAAACGCTCTATTTCATCAAAGAAATATGTATGTAAATTCATTTTTAGTCATCAGCTTTTCTGGTCTTTTGCTTTGAAATGCTTTCATCCTCAAGAAACAAAGCCATGTGGTTTGCCATAACTGTTTGCTGATTTTCCTTAAGTGCGTGGAGTATCTTTCAACTAGAGCTGTTTGAAATAATTATGAGAAAAAGCAAAGCATAGTTTTTCTAACCATAAAGTGTTTTACATTTGCCTGTTGAGAAAATCAGTTTTTCTGCTCCTGGAAAATAAGTTTTTAAACACTATAAACTCTTTTATTGTAATGGGTATTTCCTGTCTTCTTGCTGGCAGCCTGTATTTTGGAGAATGTCATACTTTGTAATGCTGACGAGTTGAAAAAGTTTGCCCAAAAAAAAAAAAAAGCAGCAGACCAAAATGGAACATCTTTGCATGAGGATTTTCTGGGATTTTCTTAGACTCTGTAACTGAAAAGATAGGTAACCTCTTGCATAATCTATGAAAAGTAAAATGCCACCTTCCCTTACAGAACTTCCAGAGCAGGATGATAAAATCTTTTCAAACATAATTCAAGTGCTATGGGGAAGGTTTGGAAGCTGTCCTCTCTGGCTTTACTTCCCATCTGTGCATTGGTTTGGAAGCATTAATGTTTATTTTGTTTCTGCATCAAAAACGATTTATCAATTATGCATACAATCAATCATTACTAACTGGAAACAAATTCAAAAGCACAATCTCAGGGTGTTCATTCCATTTTCCACAGGAATGATAACAGTATTATCAGAAGTTTTTAGGTTTTGACTTCAATAAGGAAAATCCAGGAAAAAGCCTTGTTCCTTTTTCCCCTCATAAGTGACATAATGAAAAATTAGCATTAAGTCAGTAGTTTCTTTTGGTCTTTAAAAGGACATAAGTCATAGGCAGATTTTTCAGACTGAGAGTTGAGGCTTTTATATTTTTATTTACATGACAAAAATTTGTGTTTATTTTTTAAAATTTCCTTTCCTTTTTCTCCATTATAGGATCTCTGCCCAAGTGAATTGATATTCTTGTCCAGAAGACTTTTATTGATATTGTTGACTAGTAACACAAAAAGGATATTTATTAACGTTGACACAAATTAATCGATAGTCAATTTAAGGAAAAAAAAATGGAAAATTTTATTTGAGCCAAGCTGAGGATTATAACCCCGGTGATGGTCTTTCAGAAAGCTCTGAGGACTGTTCCAAAGAGGTCAGGGAGGGAGGCCAGTATAGATGTGATTTTGGCAAAGAGATACGTGCGATCAAGCTCACATCTTGGTATAAAATGACTACTATTCTCAGGGAACAGATATCTAAGTTAATGGTTTTAGTGCTTTGCTAAGTATGGGAATATGCAAGAAACTGAGTTCATAACTTTTTTTTCTAGAAACGTGTAACTATCTGCAGGCCAGTTCTGCCATTTTTCCCAGAGCACAAAATGTCTCATCCTGGTCTTCACCCTGAATTCCTTTCAGGGTATACTGTAGTCAGCAGTGGTAAGGCCACTAATTGTTATAGAACTTGATCATGGGCAATACTCTATATTTTACAGCCCCCTCGCTCCTTTTTGTCTTAATCTCAACCAAGGTTTGGAAGGCATTTCATGACCAGTCTGTTCCATGCTGCCAGGAATGCTCATTCCCGTATCAGGCGAGGGTTGCATTGCTTGACCACTCGATGTGCTCTCATCAGACTAAGCCCTGTTACAAGTAGCCAGCAGCCTCTGGACCGCCTGTTTTACTAGTCTGTTAGGGTCCCAGAAATGGGTACCTCTTGTTGCTTCTGCCCACATCTGGAGTTACACTATGTCAGTCATTGATCTTATCAAACTACACATTTGGTCAATTGTTTCAAGTTGCCTAGCCATCATTTTTATTGATGGCTCAGTCACATTTTTGGTAATGAAAAAAACTATAATCTTGTGAAACAGGCAGAATACAAGTAATATAGCCGGTAACATTAATAAGGTCGTAGATAAGTAACGTTATCTTCCAAGGGGTTACATGGCTGGTCCAGAAGAAGGAAAATCGATCTTTATGGCTGAGCTGGTGTTTCTTCTGTTGGTGGGGTCTGGTTACTGCATGAGGCAGGTGCACAAAGCAACTGGAAGGGAGGGAGGAGGTCCAAACAGAAAGAGAAAATGTCATGTTTAAATTTTTCTTGTCTTGCCTTAAGATATGAATTTTATTTCATCAATTTATAGGCATAATTGATATTATAATGTTTTGTATGAACTTATAATAATCAAATGAAGTGCTATTTTACAATGTCAAATTCCTGCTGAGGATCATCCACTTAACCCCAGCAATCTGGGTTTTGTTTGTTTTTTTGTTTGCTTGTTTTTTTGTTTTGTTTTGTTTTTTGTCGTCCATCATCCTCTGCCTTAAGTAGAGAAAAATTAGCAGGAAAATGTCCCAGTTTGGGGGCGTGGAGGAAGACCTCATCCCTGTATGAATCAAACCAAGTCTTGCTTCCTGAATTTGTGCACTTTCAATAGAAAACTCTCAGGGCAGGAACTCTGTCTTCTCTAATAACTTGCATAAAGCCAAGTACCTGTCATCACAAATAAATAAATGATAATAATGGTGAAAAAATGAAATATGGAAACCAAACTTTTTCACTTATCCTCTCTTCATTTCCCTAATATGTGGTATAATTTTAGTTAGGCTATTTATGGCTAAAACAGCAAAGTCTTCATATGGGAGAAATTGCTTTTTTGTTTTGCTTGTCCACTGCCCCCCATTCATCATGCCTCCAGTCTAGTGCCAAAAAGGGCTTTCATAATTCTGGCTAAAAACGGCTGACTGAGCGTATCAAACCCTGCTCCACCCAATACATCACTAAAGAAAGAACTGTGTTTTGCAGTATCTTATTACATTTTTAGTTTATGAGGGATTAAGACAGTTATAAACATTAATTGTAAATGTTCACAATCAAATAGGAGAGTGAGTAAAAGCAACGGAGACCGAAGAATAAGAGGCAGACATACTCTTAGGTTTTGGCATGACTACAATGTGCATGGGAAAGCTAGTAAGTTTTCTAGCTCAAGAAATTTATATTCCTTTGAGGTCCTAAATTATTCACATTAGCTCTCCTTGTTGAATATATAGAACCAAGTTAATTAACTCCATCTTTTGCTGAGCACTTGCAGCTTCTGGATGAATTGGTTTTTTGTGTTTGTGTTTCATATAGATATCATTATGATTCAGGTTGAATTTTCTTCTTCAAAATTTTAGGGGAATTAATCACAGAGCTCCAATTCAACTGCAATCATAATAACCTTTACTACTGAGAGTGCTGTCAATCTGATTGAGTTAAACAACCTGAGTTAGGGATCTGACCATTAAGGTAAGAGGAAGTTCTACAAAACAATCAGTTTATTTAATGACTTCAGGCAATGTTGCATTTCTTGTGCTACTCTGCTCACAAATATCCTCTCCATGACCAACCTCCAAACCAAGATGGCTTTGAGTACACTCACATAATTGTAATTCATAAACTTAGTTTCCACAGTGATTTTTCTGTATATTTAAAAAAAAATTTCCCTCTGCCACCATCATTATCCCGTCTCCAAAGAGGGAAGTGTAATTGTTATGTACGGCTGCACTTTATATTCTATTATTATTGTATTTTTCCGATGTGCAGAGCTGAGACCCCAGTGCCCACATCTGTGCTAAGTGACCCTGTTTCCTTTCAATATCTGCTTGACTTAAAGGTGGTTATCTCTTAGAAGATCTGAATATTAGGCTTACAACTTTCAGACTTTAAATATCAGAATGTCTGTCACTCTATAGTAAAGCCAAGAGATATAAAGTGTGCAAATGTTACATTTCCAGTCATGCAGAGGAAGTTGATCTGAGAAAAATCAGGCAGAAAGGAAAGATGAAAGATAGAGAAAGCAGAGTTTTAGGAGTTCTACTTAGCCATGACACCCAGCCACTGTTGCAGTTATTCGAAATTCCGCAGTCCTGCTGGTAAATTTCCCTCATGCCTGAGTTCCTTTACATTAGGTTGCAGTTGTTTGCAATATACAGTCTTGAATCATGCAAATTACTTGACTTTAAGTGACAAAGGTGTATCTTCCAGTTATATGAAATATTAGCTCTTGTTTCTCAAAGTCTGTTCTCTTATTTTTTTCTAGAGTCCTTTTTCAAAAGAAGATTCTATCTTGCTAGAATTTGGCTACCTAGATATTTCGTGCTCTCTATATATGTGGAGAAATATCCATAATTGATGCTTTTCTCATGCACAATCAATATTCCACCTCATGGTAATTCACCTTAGCTTCTGGTGAACAGAAATGCCTTATTACTTAAAAATGAAGATTCCTGGTATTCATTCTACTACTTTGTAAATATCTCAAAGAGATTTTTTAATATCATGAGTATGAAATAGTGCAATAATATTTTTATGTTTAAAATACTCAGACATGGTAAAGAAAAAAAAGCTTCTTAGTCGGATGCTCTGTCTTTGTATGTCAGCTCTGTACCTATGAGGTTTACTCTTTGAGAAAGTCATTCAACCCCTCTGGTACACAACTTCCTCCTTTGTAAGGAAGAAACATATATATACATATATCTTCTATATGAGGAAGAATTATATATATTATATATATAATTCTATTTGTGGCTTGTACAAGAATTGTTTACAGGAAGGGCACCACTTTTATTGAGGCACTGCTATGTAAGTTTATTTTGGATTCCAGAGCAAGTGTATGAGAATGAGTCATCTTGCAGGGAGGCCTTAGAGACGATGGCATGCTGCTGTGTATAAAGGAAAAGAGGACTGTTTTGGTGCTGGAAATGGAGAAGAAGGGAACTGGGGAGGAAAAGTTTTATGGATGGTAACACCTGTGATGGTCTGGAATGAAAGAGATGTAGAGAAATTAATTGTTGGCAGGTCATTTTGGAGGCAAAGGGTAAAGGTAATATCCTGAGAAATACCACAAAATAATGAGTGCGAATAGCTTCATCAGGCACAGAAAGGATGAAACAGGACACGGCACCAAGGTGTCTAGTCCCCCCACTCTGTCACTCCTAGTGAGCTAGACACAGACAAAATCCAAGTCAGGATATTTTTTTCTCTGTCATAAATGAGTTGCTTTTATAAATGGCTCAACTAAGCAGGTCTCATACTTTCTTGACGGGTAAACTTGGAGTCATAAATTTCAGCCTCGAAATGTCGATTGATGTGATGTTTCACCACAATCAGGGCCTTACTGCTCACTGGCTGGCTTATTAGCGATGGACCTATAACATCTAATTAGCTCAACTGTTTTCTATCATTGTTGAAAAAGTGTTTGAAAATTAAAAAAAAAAAAAGTTAAACTAGGTAACATTTCACATTTTACTATAGTAACATTGACTTTGATTTTAATGGGAGACACCATTTATTTCAAGAGAAACATCAATGATTTACCTGTGTTATATTAACAGTCTCAAACAGCTTTCAGAAGTGTTCTATGCATACGAGTTTCCTGAAGGTAATTTTTTTTGTGGGACGTGGGGGGTCAACATAATATTCTGAATTATAGAAAATTTCCAGGTTTTGTTAGAGATAAAAAATGTGCACCACTCCCCCCCAACTGCTGATTGCACTAGTACTTCCTACATCAAGGTAGTGTAATAGAGCTAGTTCCTCATGGACGTGAGAGGAAAATAGTGGGCCTCTTAAATACCGTGGGCTACAAAAGCCCATCTTTGCACAGATGAGAAAACAGCTGTGTCTTCCTAAGCTGTTTGCTGTATAGACATCCTTTAAAAGATAGTCCAAAACAAGGAGAGTCAGTGCCTCCTTTGCAAGATGTAAAGAAACAAGAAAGAACAATGGGAAATTACGTTCCAGCATTAAAAAGAAAGCAGAGAAGAAAGAATCAGTATATTTTTGTGTGAGAAATGTCTCATACAATTTTTTTTTGATAGGTATCTTTGAAAAGGTGGGATGTGAAAACTTTAAAAAGCGCAACTTAAGAAGAAAAAGCTTTTGCCCAGCAAAGAAAACCATAAACAAACCAAAAAGACAACATACAGAATGGGGGAAAATTTGCATATGATGCTACTGACAAAGGATTAATTTTTAAAATATGAAAACAACTCGTATAGGTTAATATCAAAAAACCAAAACCCCAGTCAAAAAATGGACAGAAGACCTAAATAGACATTTCTCCAAAAAGATATACAATGGGCCAACAGGCACATGAAAAGATGCTCAGTATTGCTAATTATTAGAGAAATGCAAATCAAAGCTGCAATGAGGTATCACATCACACCAATCAGAATGGCTGTCATTAAAAACTCTACAAATAAATGCTGAGGAAGGCATGGAGAAATAGGAGCTCTGAATAGTGGCAGGAAATCTAAGGTGGGGAGATATAAGAAGCAAATTCAGGTGTCAAAGATACTTGAAGTAATGTTTACCATAGGATTGTCCGTCCATTTGCTTCATATGTTTCAAAAGTTATCTATGTTTAGAACTATACCATCAGACACTGGCTAGGATACTATAGTAAATATGTATATACTTGGGTTTTTTACTGACTAATTTACCAAAAATCCATTCTTATATAAATTTTAGATTTAAAACAAAAATTAACAGTGTCCATCTCTTTGGATATTTACATTTCTGTGTCTAATAATGAGTGCAATATTCAAATGACTCCATAAAATTCTGAATCAAGGCTTTAAAAATTGATCAGCATAGTCAACCTACTAAGATATTTCTGTATGCAAAACTGAAATTCGACTCTTTTCTAACCATTAATAAATAAATTCTAAAAACAGCGTGCATCTAATCAAGTTTAATTTGGGGGGAAGAATGCTCCATATGGCTACTTAGACTCCTCAGGCATATGGCAGTCTGGGGAAAATCATTATTTTCCCCCTTTGGAGATAACAGTTCACCTTTCTATTTCTACAGTGGTTTATAGAATTTGTTCTTTTCTCTATTTACAGATTTCTTTTCTGGACACATCCTTAGCTCTACTGTCTGCTCCCACATAATACTAAGTGTTTGACAAATGGTTTCCATTTTTCCTTTGTCCTCAGAGATATGTGGACTACACCTGACGCTGGCTTACCTGGGCTCTGGAAACTTCCCCCATGTACGACATCTCTCAGGTAGCCCACAAAGGCCTGTGTGAGCAATAAACACACTCTATAAATTTGTCAAATATGATTTTCACAATAATAGATAGATCTGGAATTATTCTACCATTTTTCTCTATTATTCATCAGTTTGAAAAATGCATGTCTAATATTTTCCTTAATGCTTTTCTCTAGTCCTTGAATTCACCAAACTTCTTCCTGTACCACTGTCTTTGCACGTGTAGCTTTCTTTGCATGAAGCCCTCTTTCCCTCCGTGCTAGGTAACTCCTGCCCATCCTTCGGCCCTCAGGGTGCATATGGATGTGTGTCAGTGTTTGTGCTGAGTATCTGTGACACATTTAAATACTGTATTTCTGTTAAAATTGATTAAAGTTAAAAGGTCCTCCCTAAAGTGTTAATAGTGAAATTAGATTTTCTCATACATTTTACTGTTTCTTATATGTCTCATTTGCAATACAGTTTCTAAACTCAACTAGAATATTCATACTATATATATTCATACAATAAATACTTCAGATATTCATACTATATATACCACATACTTCAGAAGAGACCTTCACAGGGGAGAGTGAAAAACAACATGTGTGTTCCTGGGTCATATTCTTGAGACATATTGGATTCTTGTTCATATTGAGTGAATTATTTGACTAGAATTTGATCCTAAATATGCCTTGATATTTTTACTAAAGACAAGTGAATGAAGGAAAAAGAAGATCTATGGGAAATAAAGTAAAAATCAAAATCTACTCCTTGCTGGAAATATTTAAAGAAAATATTTTTATATGATCTAGACTCAATATTTGCCTCTTTTCTTACAATATATTGCCCAATAAATGTACTTAATTATGAATTAAAATGTCACTACAATAAATAACAAGAGTGCTGTCTGTCTTTTTCTAGTCAATGAGTTCACGCTACATTTTGGGAATATTTTTCTACTTAGTCTTTCAGTCACTAAATGATTTAACAAATGTTAGCAAGTTTATCTTAAAATATTTCCTATTTATTGATATGTGATATATATTTTGAAATGTAAATTGAAAAAAAAGCATTTTTGCTTCTCTTTCTTCTGACAAGAGATGAAAACACATTTTCAAATAAGTCTTTTTTTTCATTTTTTAATATTTTTTATTGATTTATAATCATTTTACAATGTTGTGTCAAATTCCAGTGTAGAGCACAATTTTTCAGTTATACATGAACATATATATATTCATTGTCACATTTTTTTCTCTGTGAGCTACCATAAGATCTTGTGTATATTTCCCTGTGCTATACAGTATAATCTTGTTTATCTATTCTACAATTTTAAAATCCCGTCTATCCCTTTCCACCCTCCACCCCCTTGGCAACCACAAGTTTGTATTCTATGTCTATGAGTCTATTTCTGTTTTGTATTTATGCTTTGTTTTTTTGTTTTTGTTTTTTAGATTCCACATATGAGTGATCTCATATGGTATTTTTCTTTCTCTTTCTAGCTTACTTCACTTAGAATGACATTCTCCAGGAGCATCCATGTTGCTGCAAATGGCGTTTTGTTGTTGGTTTTTATGGCTGAGTAGTATTCCATTGTATAAATATACCACATCTTCTTTATCCAGTCATCCATTGATGGACATTTAGGCTGTTTCCATGTCTTGGCTATTGTAAATAGTGCTGCTATGAACATTGGGGTGCAGGTGTCATCCTGAAGTAGGGTTCCTTCTGCATATAAGCCCAGGAGAGGGATTCATGGGTCATACGATAAGTCCATTCCTAGTCTTTTGAGGAATCTCCATACTGTTTTCCATGGTGGCTTCACCAAACTGCATTCCCATCAGCAGTATAAGAGGGTTCCCCTTTCTCCACAGCCTCTCCAGCGTTTGTCATTTGTGGATTTTTGAATGATGGCCATTCTGACTGGTGTGAGGTGATACCTTCTGAAAGGTGTATCAAAGCTCAGAAAGGATGGAAGTGTATAAACAAAGGCTACTATTTACTCCATGAAGACAAGGCTAAGCATTCTGGACATCTATCACTTTTCTAAACTTACTGTGGCACCTATGCAAAGAGTGTCAATGAATATTATAGGTGAACTTGAAAATATTTTAGTACTGTATACAATATTAAGCTTCCTGCTGGCTAGATATTTACTGTGATCTGGCAATGCAGGGCAGGCATTGTTGAGTTGACTCATGGGAGAAGAACACCGTTCTGCTTGATAAGTAGCTCGATCAGTCAGATCAACATACCAGGGCCTTAGCTAAGGAAATCTTTCTATTTCACTAGAATTCTTAATGGCTTAGAACTACATTTCTGCATTTCTATTGCCCAAGGGTTAACTCCAATTTCTATAAACAGGCTTATAGTTACATAGTCATCGTGGTGTTTTTTGAAAGCAAGTATCATCAGACAATGTCAGTTAATTTACTTTACGTAGAAACATCTGCCAACTTTTACCTGATGTGATTTGTGAGTTGTTTTTAATGAATGATTGATTAACAGTTGAGTATTATATGTAACAATAAAATATTTTGCATTTTATTGATATGTTTATATTGGCAAAGATTATTCCTCTGCTAAACAAAGATATGGTAGAGTTGAGGATCAAGCTTATTTCATTGGAGCCAGTTCAAGTAAAAAAAAATGAAATATTGATATAATAAAATGGCTACATTAATTGTTTTTGGAAAACATAACCAACATCCCCTCTTTGGGAAAATTACCTCATTGGACAAATATATGATCTTTCTGACAATGGTCTTTATGTTAATAATGTCTATAATACTCTTAGTCAGAAACTCAGAGACTATATCTCACTTTTTGAACGTAGGCAGCATTTGCAAAATATTGGTAACCATTCGCATGAATCTGACATGGCCCGAGGCAGCTTTCTTGTTGTAAAAATAAAAATGTACTGTGTTTCAATCACTTAAACACTCTCCACTAAAACTGATCTCTTCTCACTGCCTGCCCTCATCAGTTAGAATAATGAATAGCATAATTAACTCTTTATTACAAATATTCTGGACAAGTACAAGAGGGATCGGGATCTTTGTTTTATAAATGAGGAGCTCAAGCT
Source organism: Camelus bactrianus (assembly GCF_048773025.1). NCBI lineage: Eukaryota > Metazoa > Chordata > Mammalia > Artiodactyla > Camelidae > Camelus > Camelus bactrianus. The sequence continues at coordinate 19,120,384 of NC_133563.1, read as the reverse complement.
TCAATAGGGTCATAAAGTTAGCCCAAGATGACATAAGAAGACTTGGAAGCCCAATTCAGTTCTCCTCTATCTATATATACGTACAAAACTTCTATCAGCTCTTCCTAGAAATATCAACACCAAATTAAAGTTCCAGCAATTAAAGCCTATGGCCTTAAAAATTATCCTCATTTATTATGAAAGACGTCATATATTTGAATATACAGTTTTCTTCTAAGTTGAATGTGTACTGTTTGCTCATAATGTGAAAGGTACACTCTGCCTCTTTGACCTTCAGTACAGCAGCAGTTCTCTCCTAGGAAGCGATGTTGCACTTTGGCTTCTAGAAAAGGGTACAGTTGTAATATGATTTCTGTGTTAATGTTTCCTTCCATAAGTTATGTTGCTTCTTCTGCTCCCATTATGGTTGGGACTGAATATAGTTCTCCGTGGTGTACAAAACTCAGAGTGAAATAAATCAGGGCAGATAGGGCTTTTGAGAAAAATGTATCTGCCTCCTTGCTTAGGTAGTTGAATGTGAAAAGATGTAATATATTTAAAACAAAAACAAAAACTCATCAGCGAGAGGGAAATCAAACTAGGCAAGATGGCTGTTAAAGGACAAAATACCATCCCTAAGATTTCTGAAAAAAAAAACCAAAAACTGGCATATTTGAGAAGCTATCTTTTTTGAGAGACCTTTATAGAGGATTCAGGAAAGAATACGAGAATATTGGAGAAATTGCAGGTTTGATTCCAGACTGCCCTAATAAAGCACATATCACAATAAAGCAAGTCACACAATTATTTTTTGGCTTCCCAGTGCATATAAAAGTTATGTTTACACTATACTGTAGCCTGTTAAGTGTTCAATAGCATGATGTCTTAAAAAACAATGTACATACTTAAATTAAAAGTATTCTATTGCTAAAAATGTGCTAACCATCATCTGAATCTTCAGCAAGTTGTAATCTTTTTGCTGTTGGAGAGTCTTGCCTTAATGTTGATAGCTGCTGACTGATCAGGGTAGTCATTGCTGAAGGCTGGGCTGGCTGGAGTAATTTCTTAAAATAAGACAGTAATGGAGTTTGCCACATTGATTGACACTTCCTTTTGCAAATGATTTTTTCTGTAGCATGCAATGCTGTTTGACGGTATTTTACCCACAGTAGAACTTCTTTCAAAATTGGAGTCCGTCCTCTCAAACCCTGATGCTGCTTCATCAACTAATTTGACGTTATGTTCTAAATCTTCTTTTGTCATTTCAACAGTCTCCACAGCATTGTTATGAGAAGATTCTATCTCAAGAAACCAGTTTTGCTCATCTGTAAGAAGCAACTCCTCACCTGCTAGAGTTTTATCATGACTTTGCAGCAATTCAATTCTCTATTTTCAGGCTCCACTGCTAATTCTAGTTCTCTGGCTACTTCCACCGCATTTGCAATTACTTCTTCTACTGCAGGCTTGAACCCTTAAAGTCACTCATGAGTGTCAGAATCAATTTCTTCCCTACTCCTGCTAATGTGGGTACTTTGACCTCTTCCCATGAATCACAAAAGTTCTTACTGGCGTCTAGAATGGTGAATCCTTTCCAGAAGGCTTTCACTGACGTTGGCCTGATCCTTCAGAGAAATCACTATCATAATTAATGATAGCCTTACAAAATGTATTTCTTAAATAACAAGGCTTGAAAGTCAAAATGACTCCTGGATCCTTGGGCTTGTTAAGCAGGAATGGAAACAGCATCTCATTGTGCATCTAGATCAGAGATATTGAGTGACCAGGCTCATTGTCAGTGAACAGTAATACTTTGAAGGCAGTCTTTTTTTTTTTTTTTTTTTCCTGAGCAGTAGGTTTTAACAGTGGGCTGAAAATATTCAGAAAAACATATTGCAAACAGATGAGCTGTCCTCCAGCCTTTGTTGTTCAATTTATAGAGCATGGGAAGAGGAGATTGAACAGAATTCTTAAGGCACCTAGGATTTTCAGAATGATAAGTCAGCACTGACTTCAATTTAAAGTCACCAGCTGCATTAGCCTCTAACAAGAGAGTCATTCTTTCATTTGAAACTTTAAAGCCAGACATTGACTTCTCCTCTCTAGCTATGAAATCCCTAGATGGCATCCTCTTCCAGTATAAGGCTGCTTCATCTACATTGGAAAGTCTGTTGTGTAGTGCAGCTACCTTCATTAATCACCTGAGCTAGATCTTCTGGGTAACTTCCTGCAGCTTCCACATCAGCGCTTGCTTCTTCACCTCGCACTTCTGTGTTATGGAGATGGTTTCTTGCCTTAAACTGCATGAGCCAACGCCTGCTTTTCTTCTGCATCTTCCTCACCTCTCTTAAACTTCATAGCCTGGACAAGCATTAGAGCCTTACTCTGGATTAGGCCTCGGCTTAAGGCAATGTTGTGGCTCATTGGATCCTCTGTCCAGACCAGTAAAATTTTCTTCACGTCAGCAATAAGGCTATTTTGCTTTCTTATCATTCGTATGTTCACTGGACTGACACTTTTAATTTCCTTCAAAAGCTTTCCCTTTGCATTCACAACTAAGTTAACTGTCTGGTACAAGAGGCGTAGGTGACATAGAGACAAATGCTGTTGTAAAAATGTAGCTGTAGACTTGCTCAACACAGGGTTGCCACAAACAGTTCATGAAAGGTGTAATAACTGTGAAGTGCAATAAATCAGAGCACAATAAAATGAGGTAGGCCTGTAGAGACTCAGTCTAGGTGCAGGAAAGATCATCAGAGACAGAAACAGTATGTTTTAGATGGCGTCAAAAATGAACTAGAAAAGCTTCCATTTAACAAACTATAACCTGACCTAATAAGGGTATGTAAACCACCTTGTAGAAAAAGCAATTGTTTGCACTAACATTTCAGTAGTATTACTTCAGCTTCCTGGAAAACATTTTATACCATATCAAGAATGCATTCATTGTTGTTTTTTACCTCATTAAATAATATTTTTATCACAAATAATATGGGTAACATTTACTGTGTATTCTCTACAATTCATGGTTTAAAGTGATTTGCCTAAGATGACACACTTAAAAATTGCAAAGCAAGCCTCTGAGACAGGTACAAAGGAAACTGAGCCCTTGTGAAATTAAGCAACTTGCCCATGGAGGAACTGGGGTTCAAACCCAGACAGTCCGGTTCTAGACTCTGCTCTTAACCTGCCATGCTCTCTTGTTTTCCAAAGCAACAATACTAACATGCAGTGCTTAGGAATAAAAACCCAGGAAGAAATGGACTTACACTCACAAAGACTAATTAAACAGAAGTTAATGAAGATATTTAGAGCATTATAGACAGGGGTAAAGAAGTCAGGAAAGGGAAATGAGACAACTGGAAACTCACCAGGAGCAGAAAGCCATTACTGCACCCATCTGAAGCAGCAAAGGTAGGGAATTGTTGTAAGGAAGACGGAGGAGCCTTTTTCCTAGAGGGACACAGCACCTTGCCAAAATGTGCAACACGACAGGAAGGGAATAGGGATGGAAATACATTGACCTGTCTCTTCTACTCATCAGTCTCCTCCCGTGCATCCCACCCTCTGAACACAATTGAAAGCCAGAGCTAAAGGGGACCAGGTTGATTTAGCCCAGAGGTTCAACTTACAACAAGGCTGAGAAGGGCAGAGAAAGGATCTGTGGGTGGGACTCTGGTGGCGGCAAATGGACAATCAGAAACATATACGAAATAAAATCAGTATATGTTTGTAGATTAACAGTGGGGTTCATAAATTAATCATTATTCCCTGTTATCTATTAGGTCTTACTATATTTTAGATTGTTTCAGTAGTTATTTTCTCATTCTGATTTCTCATAGCGGATCACTGTCATAACAATCATTATAAAATTAGTATATCTCTATTATCGTAAATGGCATGCAATTCATGGGAAATTAAAACTAGCTCATTTAACAATGTATTTGAATAGAAATAGTCACGGTATTTTTAAAGTAATTGATCATACTGCAATAATCTGAGTATTATTTTTCAAGGAGCAAAAACTGTTCGTTCAGAAAGCATATGTGTAGGTTACATTTAGTTTATCATTCATATTATCAAAAATTGATTTTAGGATTAAAGTTTCTCTAATAAATTACTTATTTATTTTAAAACCGGAATGAAAAACCAATAACTCTTATAGCATATGTTTGAACAATATGGTTACCAGAGTTAACTGTGTTGAGAACACAATGTGTTGTTCTTTGAATCACACTGTGGAGTTGATAAGCAGGTTTGAACTCATAACTGACAATGCTTGGAACACGCAATACTTCTGAAAGAAAGATCCACTAATCACTATTTCACTAATGTCCAGGAAAATGAGCTCTAGAAAGTGAGACAGATCATTGCTATTTTTAATATGTTTTTTAAAACACAGTAGGATTTCCTAAAGACTTTCAGCTCAAAAAGCTTTACCAACAATTGCACATTGTGAAAACACAAAAATGAAAAGGAAAAAAGAATAGAATTTTTTTTTATCATGCTGATATGGTTTATGTAAAACCATTAGGCAATCTATGATCTCTAGCAGGGAAGATAACTAACATTTTGTTAATAATCATCAGAATATTATTTGAAGTTTTTCCCAGATGATTTGAAAATCATTTTACATACATTATCTCATGTACTCTCACAACAGCTCTGAGAGTTAGTACTATTATTATGCATAGTTTTCAGATAATAGAGCCTGAAGTTCAGAGTGGTTCATTGACTTACCCATGGTCTCATGTGTCATAAGAATTAGAGCAGAGACTGGCCTCAAAAAGTATATTAACTCTAAATTATGCCTTTAGCATAAACTAGAATAAAAATTCCCTCAAGGGAAAGAATCTTAGTTTATAGCTATATCCCTAGTGCCTAGGACAAAATAGACATTAAAATGTTAATTGAAGAAGTAAACTTGGACCCAAGCCTACCTAATGCTGGATGTCACACTCTCAACATCCACGCTAGGCTGCATAGTAATAAAAATGAATTTGAAAGAGGTAATTAGAATGTTTGATAGTTTTTAAACGTTTACCTTGACAACTAAAAACTTATTTAGCTGTATAAACATTATATGATGGTATGATTACCTGAAACTTAAATTAATTAGAACACTAGCAAAAACTTTTGATATACATAATATATTCTTAGGTATTTTAAGTATTTTGAAAGCCATAAAGATAATATTAATATTGTACATACTGAAAAAATAAGCAAAGTGGAATCTTAGGGAAGTATGAAATAAAGGCAACGTAAAGTAAGACTGAAAGCAAAACAACAGAAAAACCAAACTTTTAAAAAATGAAGTGATCTCCATTTCATACTTTTGAAAAGATTTCAAATAGGACCCTACAGAGTAAAAGAAATCAAATTCAGAATTCTAATTTCAATGTGATAACTCACATAGCCAATCTTTAGAATAATAAATTAAAAATTCATAGATATTTCTCAGCATTCTTCAACACATTTTATTGAAATTTATTAAAAATTCAGTAAGTTGATAGTGTGATAAATCCTTACTAAAATAGACTGTATTTTTTCATGCCAAACTCTCTTTAGAGGACATTTTTTAATATATTATTTCTCTACATATTGCCCCAAAGATTTAGAGATAAAGACTAGAAATATCCAATTAACAGATCATGGGGAACATTAGTTTTAAATTAGCTAGCTCAGTTGTATATAGCAAATATTTCAGTCCTAACCATATTAAACAATGAATTCCTATAAAATGAAAATGACTCATATGATATGAATTATATGAGACTGTGTCCTAATTATTCTTTCAAATATTTTGTTTGCTCTCATATAGCAATAACTTGAAAAAAGAAAATTAAAAAAAAATTTCATTTTGTACTTGTATGTGTGCTTATGATTGCCTTAACCTGCATTTCACTTTAACTTTTAACAGTACAAAGTCATTCATGATTTCTGGAATACATTTTATTTAGAATGGTATTTTAACCCACATGAAACATTTTATCTGTAACTTGAAAAATTTTTAAAAATCTTTTAAAAATTAATGTTAGTTCTGTCTTTAATATTGCATCTGATTAAAAACATTACTTTTGCAGAATGTTGATTTGGAAAAGTGAAGCCTGGTTAAGAGATGATATATGTCTATGAAAGAAAATGCTCACATAAGAAAAAGATTAAGCCATAACATGTAATGATGAATGATCAAAAGGAACCTTGAAATTTAATTTTATTTTAAGAAAAAATGAGAAAAAGTACGAATTGATTTTCCTTAATCATTCTGAAGTATTTTGGGACTTTAGCATAATCACCATTAGAAGACCCCTGGAGCTTTCAAAGAGTTATATACATAGCAAAATCAAAAAGAAAACACCAAAAACTCAAGAAAAGAATAAAATAATTCAGTGACTAGATGAAACAAAATCGTTAGTCTAATGCTGTGTTTCCAAGGAGTGCTGTGACTATAATCACTGAAGACAGGTAGAAAAGGTCTTTTTACCCCAGGTCATGCTGAGCAATTGTGTTCTTTACTTCAAGAGTGGTATTGAAACCCAGACGGTGGAACTCTTTACCTCTGTCTCTTAAGGCTGACCTGGTTCTTGTTTATGTATATTTTTAACAATTTTATTTTTGGAATAGGTAAGAAGATGCCAGGGGAAGTAAAAGAACTTTGTTTTGCTTTTCACTTGTAAATGAAACATAAGCAGGTGCTCAGTAAGCAAATTAAATGAATACCTACAGGCATTCTGGATGGCTGTGGGGGTGAGAGGGAGCTGAGAGGAAAGACACAATGCCTGCTCTTAAGTGGCTATGGAAAGACAGAAAAGTGAATTGAAAGTGTATAATTCTCCTTGTGGATATGGAGATAAAGGATGCTTTGCAAGCACCTAGGAGGTTTGCTGGATGAGGAGACAAGATGCCTGAGATGGAAAAGTAGGAAGAATAAGAGTCAGCCAATAGATGAACAGAAGAGAGCAAGTTCTTTTCACAGGGAAAAATGTTTTAAGATGTAGCTATTGCTTAGTACTATAAGAAAGTAAATTGTGTACTTTTTATGTATTTATAAAAGTTATATACATATTATAAGTATATGTTATAAAATATAAGATATATACATTATATATGCTAAGTTATGTATTATGATATAAATGTATGTTAAACAAAATACTAAGTTTTATATACATGTGTCTGAGTGCACGTGTTTGTATTTGTGTTTAGGTAGAAGAAAGTCAGAGAATGCTTTTGAGGTTTGTATGGCATTCTAAGTATTTTAAACTGAAATGTTATGGAAATTACCAAAGAGACTGAGGGAAAAAAGTAAGAATATGAGATTTATGTTTCAAAAAACCCAGTGGTACCTCTCTCAGAATTGATTTGAAAGGAACACAATATGAAATAAAGAGATAAAGGGAATTTTACATTAAGGCAGGCAAGAAGTGATGAAGGAGGAGAAATTCATTTGTTTAAAAATTAGAAATTGAGGCAGGAGGGTACAGCTCAGTGGTAGAGCACGTGCTTAGCATGCATGAGGTCCTGGGTTTAATCCCAGTATCTCCATTAAAAAATAAACAAATAAAAACCTAGTTATCTACCTCACCCCTGGAAAAAAATAGAAATTGGAGTCAGACTTTTAAGATTCCAGACCCTCCATATGTCAATCCTGTGACCTTGGATAACTACTAAAACTTTCTAAACCTCAATATAGATGTAATAGTAGCATAAAGCTATATAAAGAGAATATAAATAACCTATTTGGAGCATAATAGTTATTATTTTAATAAGACAAAAATACAGCTTTTTTGAAGTAAAATATGTACAATAAACTTCACATATTTTCAATGCACTAATTTTTCGTTCAAGTTTGATATATTTATACAACCATGAAACTAACACTGCAATCACTATAATGAACACCTACACCCTTAAGATTTTCCTCATGCTTCATTGTAATCCATATTATTTAAATCTCTTTAAAGATAATCAACTTTTTAGTTTTTAACATTTTATTTTGAACTATGAATTCATACAGAGTTACAAAATAGAGTAAAGATAGTTACCCAGTGCTCTTTACCTAGTTTCCCAAAATGGATACATCTTATATAATTGTAGCACAATAGCAAAACCTCAAAACTGACTCCCCTGCAATGTGTGTGTTTATGTCATTTTATCACATGTGTAGAATTATGTAACCACAACCACAATCAAGATATAGAGCCTTTCTATCGCCACAAAGTTCTCTCTTATGCTATCCCCTTATAGTTCTACCAATTTCTCCTTTCACTATGCCTCCCTCTTGGCAATCAACAATCTGTTTTCATCCCTGCAATTATATCATTTCAAAAATGCTGTATAAATGAAATCATACAGTAAGTGATCTTTTGATATTGGCTTTTTAAAAAATAGCATATTACTCTTGATATCCAAGTTGCCACATGCATCAACAGTTCATTATGGTATTGTTCAGCAGTATTCTATAGTATAGTTGTGCCACACTGCTATGAACAACCATGTGTAGGTTTTTATTTATGTATTTTTTTTTAGAAAACTGATGGATCTTTTTTGCAGACTGGATGTATCATTCTGCATTCTTACCAGTCAACATGTACGAGTGTTCCAGCTTCTTTGAATCCTTATCAGCATTTGCTATTGTCATTTTTTTTTTAAATTTACATGTTCTAAAATGTGTGTAGTGATATCTTATCATGGTCTTAATTTGAATTTCCTTGATGATGTTGGACACTTTTTAACGTGTTTATGTCCCATCTGTATATACTCCAGTATCTGTTCCATATCTCTAGTCTATTTTCTAATGGGTTGTTTTTAACTATTGAATATTGAGAGCTCTTCAAGTATTATAAATAAAAGTTTTTTGTAAGATACTTGGTTTAAAATATCCCTTCCCACTTTGTAGCTTGTCTTTTCATCCTCTTACCAGGGATTTCTCCCGAGAAAACTATTTAATCTCAGTAAGTCAAATTTATCATTTTTTTCTTCTACGGATTGTATTTGTGTCAGGTCTAAAAACTCTTCCCCAAGTCCTAGAGCCCAGATTTTATCCTATGTTTTCTACTAAAAGTGTTCGTTTTATGTTCTGCATTTAAATCTATGATCCATTTGAGAAGTGACTGTATAAAGTCAGGGTTCACTTCTGTATTATGTTTTACACACACACACAGACACGTGCACACACATACACACATATTTGTACACTTACATATACCAAAGTTTTTAGCTGTTTTCAACAAAAGGATTATGGGAAAGCATGTCTATTCCATCTTTACAGAAATGGAAGTTCCCCCAAAATTGACCTTGGAAAACACAATAAAAGCAATGGATTGTGTAGCTTATTATATATGTAAAATTAAAATATATGTCAGCAATACCACAAAGGCAGACGAGGAGAAACGTATACTATAAACACAAACACAACCAATAAAAATAAATAAAGAGGTATGGCTAATAAGCCAAAAAGTTATAAACTATAATCATAAAATATATTCAATTAATTCATATGAATGCAGAAAATGTGAACAAAGAACAGATAGGACTTTTATAAAATAAATAGCAAGATGGTAAATTTATTAAACATATCACTCATTAAATTACATGTAAAAGGTCAACATATCCAAATCAAAAGTCACCAATTATTAGAATGAATTTAGAAGCACGGTACATCTGTTAGGCAGTTGAATAGAAATAAGCACCAGGCAGGGTGAGAGGAGGGGAAAGGAGCAACCCGGAAAATAACGATGCACCTGTGCTCTGGATAAGGCACTCCAAAAACTTACTTTCTCTAAATGAGGCCCAGCAAAGAAGCTGCCTAGGATCAATCGCTGGGCTGTGCAATAGAGAGAAGGACCTGGCTTAACCTGACCCAGTGCTCATTAACACATAAATAAATAATTAATGTAATTAACACTGCAGTTTGAGCCCCTCCCATAGGTTTCTCCATGTGCTTCCTGGGCAAGAACCTGCACAAAGGGATGGGCGTGCCTGAGCACAAGGAACTGAGCCGTAAATCAATCAATCAGAAAAAACACCCCTAAGCCAGAAAATAAAAAGCAGGAAGAACAGAGGAGGGGCACCATTTTTCTCTTGGATTGGGCCGCTCCCAATTCTCAGGAATGTACTGTATTTTACTATCTTTTTACATTACCAATAAATCTCATTTATATCACTCTTTTTGTCTCTGATTAAAAATTTATTTTTTTCAGGTGACTAAGAACCGAGGTAACTTTTATTCCCCTCCTCCTGGCAACACAACTGCTGCTGCCATTAAAATTATGAGAAATAAATGTCTGTTGTTTAAGGCATCTCATCTATGGCACTGTGTTATAGCAACCTGAGCTAAGATACCTCCCTTCCTTGTATTTTGAATTAATAAAAAATAATTTTAAAATACTGTATATTTACAAAGGAAATACAAAAATCGGGTCCATTTGGGGAAGATTATCTCAGAAAGAATTATTACAAGAGTTTTAACATTGTGAGATATATAGCTGTGTTTTAACTATGCATGTTTTGTCCAAGGAATTATAGAATTCTTTATATCAGAATTAAGCTTTATTGCAAACAACAGAAATGCAGAAATTTTTTAAAAACCTTAGAGAATATTTCTTACCCCTCAGGAAAGCTTGTTATCACATTCAGAACCTTCAGGATAATTGGTATTTCTATGAAGGGAGATTCTCCAATAACTCTTTATGCTTTGTATCCCTGGGTCAGAAAATTTTAGGTATTTTTTCCAACCTAAATCCTTCCTTTTACAAATTAAGCCCTCTGGGTGCTCTTTCTTGATCTGCTTTAAAGTTATTGAACTTAAATGAAGGTTGAAAATAATCTTTGTTATTAATATATTTACTGTTAATATATCAATATTGTTTTGGTTTTAATATACTAAAAATAAGGTTAAATGCAGAAACATAAGAAGTTGCTTTTTAAAATTACAGAAAATAGTCAAATTAAGAACAAATAAAATTAAGTTTTATTGGTTACCATGAAACCTCAGGAGGAATATTTTTAATAAAACAGAAAAAACAGAAAAAACAGAAAAGATCTTAGTGAATAATGCAATGTATTCATCATTTTCATTTACCTCTGCATACATTAACAGCATTACTGATTATTTCTCAAATAAATTGGATAGAGTATTATTATTGTTTAGTGTGTCAACTTCCTTCTCCCCATCTTCCCAAAAATAAACCCACCAGAATTTACCTGTTGTTCAAGCAAAGCTAAGGTTATTAAACTTTCTACTGCAAGGAAGAACACCACCTTGATAGTAACTCAGTAGAGGACTAAAAGATGGTGATTAGCGGATATTTATCAGCTTAGGGTTTGACAGTAAATAGGTTAAAGCACATTATCACAAATGGGGAACAAATCAGAATTGGGCAAAGTTCAGCCTTTAGTATTGGTGAGGATCTTGAAGCAAATTTTGATGAGTAAAACAATTGTTCGAAAGCAAGCTTTTTGCCCAAGTTACTAATCAATTGCCATGAAAACAAACTGTTTCCCCAAAGAGGTAAACTATTTGCTCCCCCCAAAATTGTTTCATAGAGATTCCTGAAGTAAATACTTAAGCAGTTTATTTCCAGGCTTACCCGCTTGGGCAAGAATTTTTTACAGTAAATATTTAAGAAATGTTGGTAATTGATCCCAACTCTGTCTTCATATTAAGATGGACTTTTCTTGGAGAAACTCATTGAGAATCCAGGCTCCTCTTTCTTTTGCTACTAGGTAGTGAGGCATATGTTAAGTCACTAGGCTGTCTGCTCTGTTGGCTTAAGGCGTTAGGGCTTGAGGAAAAAACAATTGTATGCAACTTGTTTATGCTGTAGTCGTTGGAATTACATACAATTGCCATATTTGAAACGTAAGAGCCCAACTGACTCTGAGCAATACATTTTAAATAGAAAACTGAATTTTACAAGGAAGCACTACAGTTTCTGAATCAGATCTGCTCAGTGAATATCTAGACTATAGTTAGTCAAAACGATTGAAATTTACATCCATTGACCATCTTTTTAAGGTTGCTTCAGGCAGCAGGAAATGCATCTAGTTTGTGCTGTGAGATCATTTGTGTTACAAACCAAATTTTTGGTAGAATAATTGCTCTTCCTTTGAACAGGCAGGACAAGTTCCAGATCCTGGGCTGGTACTTTTTATAGGCTTTCAAGATTAAAACTAGCTCTCTCCCCATCCTCAGTGTGTGGCTTACTCTTGCTTGTGGAAGTGAGATACTAAAATTTTTTTCTGCCATTTGGGCTCGAGTATTATTATTTTTATCATTATTATTATTATTTCCTTCACCAGGTCAGAGAAGGGAACATGTATCATTAAAAATTTCCTGTATTTTACTTATTTATGTGACACTGGATTCACAATGCAAAGTCTGATTATTAATGAGATATAACATGATTTTGCTTCAATTCACGGGAATCAGAAACTTGTCATTAAAGTAATACATGCTACCATCTCTCTGGAAGTCTAGTGTAGAATTTAACCCAGCGGTCTGCTGGAACCACGATCTAATGTCCCAATTCTGTTTTGCATTGGTGACAAAGAAGAAACAGACCTTGGTCCTAAATTTTTTTTTTCAGAATTTCTAACCACATTTTAACAACATCCAGCTATTTGTGACTTTTTCTTTGAGGATCTACTAAAGATTATATAAGGGGATATGTGTGGGGGTTTATGTCACAGACCACAAAACAGCTTTTTAAATCTTCATCCAGTATATCTATTCTCTCTAACTCCCTCTCCCTACCACTAATAATTATCTTCTTCCCTCACTTGTGATTCTCCCCAGCCTCGGTTGAATAGAGGGACTTAACTCTGTCCCAAGCTTATACCACATGCATGGTGCTCCTTAATTCCTTCTGATTTCTCTCCTGCTTGTGTGGCCAGAATGTCCGCATCACACCTGGGGGAGGGTTGCTGGGCCCAAGAATCCCAACAGCCTGGCAGGATCCGCAGCCCTGGCAGGGGGTGCCAGGCACAGGGGTACCCATTAAAAAGCTAGCACATCACTGCATGTGAGCTGCAGTGTTTGGAAAAAAAAAAGTATCAGCAGAGATTCTGCTTAATACTCACCATGGCCCCTGGAGAAAGCTTATTGCCCATTTAATGTTATTTGGGCACAACAGAGATCCCTTTGAATTCATCCCCATTGGAGTGGGAGCTGGATAGTGAAAAGAAGGCTGTCTTGAGCTCCCCTCCATAGCACTTTATTCATCTGACTTAAAAAAAAAAAAAGTGATTCAAAACACATGTAGGTGCTCAGAGGGACATCACTGGTTTTTATTTGTTTGTTTGTTTTTTGTTTTTCAAGAAAGAAACTAAGCTGCTTTACTCATGAATAAAAATAAACAAAGGAAGTCCCACTTACCACAGTAATTACAGATCTCTTCTTCTAATACTTGTGAAAAAAATTTTTTAATAACACCTTCTGCCTGAGAGGTGAGATACTAGTAATTAAATGGCTCTTAGGGAAGAGGTTGGTATGTAAATATAGATGCAGATGCTGAGAGAATCAGCTCATTTTCTGAAAAACTAATTGGAGCTGTGAAGCCGGATGAAAATCATTTTGTTTTTAAAAAGTTCACAGACAACAGAGGGTAGCCGGGACTGTTCTAATGCTAGAAACTCCTTCCATCGACTCTTTTTAATATATACCACAAAATATGCATGGCTTATAATCCTTTGAAACCCCTGGGTGCACTGAATAGGTGCTCAGCTGTGTCTGTCTTGGCATGGGGTGGAGGGTCATCCAGGTGGATGAGCAGCAGTCCATCCCTAGGTTACATTTGCTGTTCATATACATCTATCCTCAGCCTCAACCCCTCAATTCCGCTGTAAAAATCTCTTATCTTAGGTTACAAAACATACCTGGCTAAAATCAAATAATAAAATGCCAGCGGTATGAAATTCTCAAACTTTATAGAATACGAAAAATCTGATCACTGCAAACATCCTTCCATGACCAAATTCTATATCCCCTCAGAACTTGTAAGATTAACCTCTCCTATCATGTGCACACAGAGAATGTGATATCCAAAAATAAAATCACTGGCTGCATTTTCCAACTTTCTTCTGCTTCTCTGTTTCAGTCAAGTGGCTTATTCAGAAATATTTTTCAAGAACAGATTTCTTCAACATCAGAGGTGGTCTGCAGTATTTTTCTTAGAACCATTCATTAAGCAGTTTCTAACTGGCGTCTCTCTAACTTGTGTGTCCTTCATTTTACATTTTTCAGAAGATGAAGAATAAGTACAAGAAGATAAAGAACTATTTTCACCAAATTCAGAAAACACAACTGAGATCTCAAATCAAACATGGGAATCGCAAAATCATTTCATCAATTGTCTCTTAAAACAGTATTTCACTAACAAAAGAGGCATTCTTAATATTAAAGGCGTTAAGTATATTTTGTCCCAAATTGCTGTTAAAAAGCCTGGAGTAAACATCTGCAGGGAGAAATGAAGAAAAGAGAATAAAGCTATGGGATATATGACAAAGGCTTGGGGAAGGGGGAGAGAGAGAAAGAGAGAAGCAGAGAGAAAGAACAGAGGAACAAAAATGAAAAGTTCCAGCCTGAGTCTACCTTGTGTTTATTTAAAGCTCATTAGTGAGAAATTCCCTGTCAAGGGGGTAATTATCTCACTAACATTGCCATACCTTGGGCAACAAAAAAACCACACACCATTTAACTCTTCTCCTTAGAGGCAAATATGAAATAATCTTAGCTTGTGGTATTTTTTCCAATTATAAACTTGCAACTAGTGGATAAAAAGTTCAGGAGATCTGATGCACAGCATTGTGATGATAGTCAGCAATACTACGTAACAGGCATATCTCATTTTTATTGCACCTCACAGATAACTGTGTTTCTTACAAAGTCAAGATTTGTGGCAACCCTGCATCAAGCAAGTCTATCGGCACCATTTTTCCAACAGCATTTGCTCACTTCATGTCTCTGTGTCACATTTTGGAACTGCCCACAATACTGCAAACTTTTTCGTAACTATTATATTTGTTATGGTGATGTGGGATCAGTGATCTTTGATGTTACTACTCTAATTATTTTAGGGCACCATGAACCACACCCATATTAGACAGGGAGCTTAATAAATACTGCTCCACGACCTGGCAGTCCCCACGTCTTTCTCCCTCTCCTTAGGCCTCTCTATAAAATAATATTGAAATTAGGCCAGTTGAAAACCTTATAATGGCCACTAAGTGTCCGAGTGAAGGAAAAGTCGTATGTCTCACTTTCAATCAAAAGCTAGAAATGATTGGGTTTAGCGAGGGAGGCTTACTGAAAGCTGAGGTTGGTGAAAACCAGGGCTCTTGCACCAGTCAGCGAGCCAAGTTGTGAACGCAAAGGAAAAGTTCTTGAAGAAAATTAAAAGCGCAACTTTACTGCACACACAAAGGAGAAGAAAATGAAACAGCTTGATTGCTAACATGGAGAAAGTGTTAGTCCTCTGGATAGAAGGTCTAACCAGTCACAGGGTTCCGTTGAGCCAAAACTCCGACTCTTAGGGAGTTACTTAGAGCAAGACCCTGACTCTCTTCAATTCCATGAAGGTGGAAGGAAGTGAGGAAGCTGCAGAAGAAAAGTTTGAAGCTAACAGAGCTTCATGGGTTCATGAGGTTTAAGAAAAAAGCCATCTCCTTAACATAAAATGCAGGGTCAAGCAGCAAGTGCTGACGTAAAAGCTGCAGCAAGTTACCAGAAGATGCTAGATAATTAATGAAGGTGGCTCCACTAAAGAACAGATTTTCAGTGTGTATAAAGCAACTCGATACTGGAAAAAGGTGTCATTTAACACTCTCCTAGCTAGAATGCCTGGCTTCAAAATTTCAAAGAATAGGCTGGCTGTCTTGCTGGGGGCTAACACAGCTGGTGGCTTTAGGTTAAAGCCAGGGCTCATTTACCATTCCTCAAATCCTAGGACCCTTAAGAATTATGCTCATTCTACTCTGCCTCTGCTGTCTAAATGGAACAACAAAGCCTGGAGGACAGCACATCTGTTTACAACATGGTTTCCTGAATATTTTAAACCCACTCTTGAGAACTACTGTTCATAAAAAAGAAAAAAAAAAGATTCTTTTCAAAATATTACTCTTCACTGACAATGAACCTGGTCACCCAGTGTCTCTGAGGGAGAAGTACAATGAGTTGGGGATGCTATATTCATGCCTGCTTAACACGACATCCATCCTGCAGCCCAGGGATCAAGGAGTCATTTTGATTTTCAAGCCTTATTATTTAAAAAATACATTTTGTAAGGTTATAGCTGTTGCCATAGACAGTGATTCCTCTGTTGGATCTGAGGAAAGTAAATGGAAACCTTCTGGAAAGAATTCACCATTCTAGATGCTGTTAAGAACATTTGTGATTCATGGGAAGAGATCAAAATATCAACATTCACTGGAGCGTGGTAGAAATAGCACGATTAGAATTAATTAATTAATAAGGATAAAACTTTAACGGATGAAGAGTTGCTTCTTATGGATGAGCAAAGGGAGTAAAATCTATTGGTAAAAATTCTGTAAAGATTGTTGAGATGGCAACAAAGGATTAAGAATATGTCATCGACTTAGTTAATAAAGCCCAGGTTTGAGAGGATTGACTCCAATTTTGAAAAGACTTTCCTACCTTGGGTGAAATGCTATCAAACAGCATTGTATTCATTCTACAGAGAAATCATTCTTGAAAGGAATAGTCAATCAATGTGGCAAAATTCATTGCTGTCTTATTTTAAGAAATTGCCACAGCTTCCCAAACTGCCAGCAACCACACCCCTCATCAGTCAACAGCTCTCAACAATGAGCTAAGACCCTCCACCAGCAAAAAGATTTAGGACTCACTGAAGCTTCAGGTGAAGGTTAGCACTTTTTAGTAATAAAGAATTTTTAAATTTAGGTATGTACATTTTTAAAAATTTAATAGTATTGCACACTTAATAGACTAGAGAATGTCTCCAATATAACTTTGTTTTAGGTGATTCATTTATTTCTCTCACTTTTCCTCTTTTGCTAATAGAATTTGGAAGATTTTACCCTGTCCATCTTGACACTTAACTTTTTTTCTCCACCACTAAAAATTTATTTTTCATCAATCACCATACAGTTGATCCCCTTTACCAATTTTTCCTCCTCTTTTTCCCTTCCCCACTGGTAACTGCTGCTCTGCTCTCTGTATTTATGTGTCTGTTTTGGTTTGGTTTGATTTATTCTTTTGTTTTTTTCTCTCTCTTTTTTTTTTATTCCACATATGAGTGAATTTATATGGTATTTGTCTTTCTCTGTCTTATTTCCCTTAGCATAATACCCCCGAAGTATTGTCACATCAATATTGTTACAAATGACAAGATTTCATCTTTTTAATTGCTGAGTAATATTCCATTGGCTATGTATATGCATATTTATATAAAACATCTTTTTTATTCATCCATTTATGGGCACTTATGTTGCTTCCATATCTTGGCTATTATAGATAACGCAGCAGTGAACACAGGGGTGCATATATATTGACAGATTAGTGTTTTCGTATTCTTTGGATAAATACCTAGAAGTGGGTAGCTGGATCATATGGTGTTTCTATTCTTAATTTTTGGAGAAACTTGCATGCTGTCTTCCATAGTGGCTGCAGCAATTTACATTTCCACCAGCATTGTATGAGGATTCCCTTTTCTCCACATTCTCACCAACTCTTGTGTAACCAAGCAGGACCTTATGGGGCCTTCCCAGGACAGACCCTTCCCCTATCCTCTGTTGTAGCTCCTCCCTGAAGTAGCTCTATGAGATAATAGTACCTCATGCATATTTCCTGAGTTTTTCAAATGCTAAAACCACCACCAAATGGAAGAAATTAACTACTTGATGATCGTGAGCAAGTAGCCCTCAGACCTTCTGGCACCTAAAGCTTGATGACCATCAACCAGAGAATTGTGCACAGCTGATCACATACCCTTCGGCTGCCCTGCCCTCTGGATGCCCCTCCCTCAGCTGGCCTCTAAAAATGCTCAGCTGCAACCCTTCAGGGAGTTCAGGGTTTTGTTTTTTTTTTTTTTAGGGGGCGTGAGCTGCTTGTTTTTCTTTCTTGGCCCTGCAGGAAACCTGTCTCTGTTCCAGACTCCAACGTTTTGGTATTGTTTGGCCTCACTATGCATTGGGCACATGAACTTGGCCTCAGTAACAATTTTGGTGAAGCCAGCCAAGAGTTGACCCGTGGCCGGTTGGCCCTGGCCCTGGACAGCCCCTTCCTTGAGTCTCCAGCAGCTGCCAGAGCTCACTTCGCTCCGGGCTACAGTCCACATTCGGTGTCGCTTGGGGGTAAGTCTCTCCAGCTTGCACAGGCTGGGAATTCTCTCCACTCCATCTGAGCTCATTGCCTTGCCAGAATTGAGCCACTCTGGGTCCATTCTCTTTTGAGAGCTGAGCCAATCTGTTTGGAGGCCTCCGTCTGGGAAGGGAAGTGGAATTTTTAGACTACACCTCCTCTGATTGTCTTTCTGTGCAACCACAGCTTATTTGTTGCTTGTGTGTACCATTTTGGGGTGAGCCACTCTGGCTTGTGCAGGACGGGAAGATTCTAACACTATACCTCGGCTCATCCCTTCTGGGAAGTGAGCCATTCTGGGTTCATCTTCTTTCAGGAACCAGGCCACTCTGGAAGTCTCTGGGAGTGGAAGTGGAATTTGAATTTTATCTTGTGTGTGTGTGTGAGTGTCTCAGTACTAGAGTCCAAATCCCATTCTCTCTTCCTAGTTTTGCAGAAAGTGAGGCATGAGGCATTTTGCAGAATGTGAGCCAGTGATATATATTATTGTCTAGTGGATATTTGGGAATTGAAAAAAAAAAAATCCCTGAAAATAGCCAAGATGGTTGGGTTTTATAAAAGCAGTTAGAAGAGGAATTTGCATTTCGCTTCCTGTGCCTTTGAGATACAAATGATCTACCTGGGCTCTCAAGTTAAAAATAAAAAACCTCTTTTTTTTTGTTTTAAACCTAAATGGAAAAACTGAAAATCTCTAGTTATGTGTGTTTTTACATTAAAAAAGAAATTAACTGTTATGTCTTCTTGGTGAATCGTCCCTTTATTGTTATATCCTATACTTGCACATATCATAGTGTATAAAATACATTATATTTTTGTCTCTTGTTACCTTTTTTGTCTTGAAGTCTCTGGTCTGATATGAGTTTGGCTACACCCACTGTCTTTTGGCTGCCTTTTGCTTAGAGTATCCTCTTTGTTTTTTCATTTTAGACTGTTTATCTTCTGGGCTGAGATGTGTCTCCTGGAGACAGCATGTAATTGGGTTTTGTTTTTCAACCGATTCAGCCACTCTGTGTCTTTTGACTGGTGAATTCAATCCATTTATATTTAGGGTGATTTTTGAAAGGTACTGACTTAGCCCTGCCGTCTTAGCTTTCATTTTCTTGTTGCTCTGCATCTCCCTTGTTCGTTTTTCTTGTGCTTTCATCTGCCATTTTGGTTCCGTGGTTTTCTGTAATGTATTTCTCAGTTTCCTCCTTTTTATGTTTCATGATTCTGCTCTATGTTTGTTTTGTTGTTACCCTGAGGTTTGTTTAAAAGGCTCATGGATGAAATACCCCTTTTTCTGCTGATAGCATCTTATCTTTACTTACCTATATGAGTTCCATCCTTTCTCATTTTCCCTTTTATACTTTTGTTGTCTCAAATTGTTCCTTTTTATGTTGTGAGCTTTTTACCAAACTGACATGACTATAGTTTTTTTTTTTTTTTGCTTTCTTTTTATCTCTTTTTAATTTTTATGGTTTAATTAAAATTAAAAAATTTAAAAAAATCTATTCAGATCAAGAGTTGCAATTTTCTGGTTCTGTTTACTTATTATCTTAATGTTTTGTGTATTTTTGCTATCTTGTTTCTGGTAAAAGAATGCCTTTCAAGGGAGGCCTTCTGCCTTTGTCTGGGAAAGTCTTTATTTCTTCGTATCTGAATGGAAACTTTGCTGGATAGTGTATTCTTGGATGACAGTTTTTACTTTCAGCATTTCAATAATGTCATTCCATTCCCTCCTGTCCTGAAGGGTTTCTGCTAAGAAGTCTGCTAATAGCTTAATAAGGGTTCCTCTGTAAGTTACCATCCTTTTTTTTTGTTTTTTTTTTCTGGATGCCTTTAAATTTTTTTTTTTTTTTTTGGCATTGACTTTTGGCAATACTAATATTATGTGTCTTAGAGAAGGCCCTTTTATTTTGAGATAATTAGGTGTTCCCTTAGCTTTATGGATTTGTCTGTCTAGTTCCTTTCCCAGGTTTGGGAATTTCTCAGCTATTATTTCTTTAAATCATCTCTCTGCTTCCTTCCCTCTCTCTTCTCTTTCTGGGATACCCATTACCCTAGTGACATCCTTCTTGAAAGAGATAGCTGACAAAGAACTTCCTCATTTTTAAAATGTCTTCTGTCTCTCTACTCTTCAACTTGTTTTATTTCTTGATTTCCATCTTTGAGCTTGGAAATTCTCTCTTGCATATGTTCTGTTCTATTTCCAGTGCTTTCTAATGCATTCTTTACCTCATTGAATGAGTTCTTTGGCTCCAGAATTTCAGTTTGGTTCTCTTATAGAGTATTAATCTCTTTGGTAAAGTATTCTCTTTATGTATTCATTGTATTCCTGAGTTCATTAAACTGCCTTACTGAATTTTCTTGTATCTCATTAAGTTTTTTTTTAATGACAGCTATTCTGAATTCTTTATCAGTTAGCTCTCAATATTCCTTGACTTTAATTCTAGTTTCTGGAGAATTACCATTTTCTTTTTGTGGTAGTTACTGTGATTTTTCATAATGCTTGATGAATTGTTCCTCTGCTGGCACATCTGAAGTTAAATGACAGGTTGGAGTCTTTTGTTCTCTGGTAGGTGCCACTATAACACAAGTTTTTGGCTTTTCTTACTTGAGCTGTCTCTGGTTATATTTGTGTTGGCACTTTCCAGCGTCCATGTCTCTCTAAGAGTGGTGGTTCGGTGTTTGTTTGTTTGTTTTTTCACTTCTTGTGCCTCCAGATTCATGGTCGCCTTGCTTCTTCCAGAGCTGCTGTTGTCACTGGGATTGTGGGCTCTCCCCTTGCGTTTGGGGTCCCCAGAGTCACAGACTCTACCAGCACTGGGAGAGGGGAGTGGTCGGGTGTGGAAGTGGGGCTGTGCAGGCGCTTCTGCTGCATCCTACGTTGTGAGACTGGTGCTCTCACCCATTGCAAGTGGGAGGACTAGAGCCCGGGCTGCAGGCGCTTCAGTGACTTGGGTCCCCGGCCCCCCTGCTACTGCTGCCCAGCTACCTGTGGCCACAAGTGCTCCTGTGATCAGGAGGCTGGAACTTGTGCACTACCTCCCCTGCTGCTACTGGGTTCTCTGAAGCTGCAGGCTGAGCTGCCACAGTTAGAGGACCAGGATTGCAGGCACCAACTCCACTGTTCCCTAGGTTCCATCTGCTCTCTGTGTTCCAGCCCACCCACCTTCAGATGTACAGCTGTGTGGAATTCTCTGGCATCCTGTTGTGTTGGGCAGAGGCACCTCTGTTGAATTGTGGATGTTCTACTGGTTGTAGATTGAAGGGGAGAGAGAAAGGTAGCGCTTCACTCTGCCATGTTGCTGATGTCACCCTAAACGTACCTTTCATATGCGCTGGGAAATCAAAAAATTTGTGTGGCTCATTTTATTGGTGATAATTGCTTTAATGCTATGGTATGGAACCAAACCTGTAATATCTCTCAAGTATGCCTGTGTATATATTTGAAAATTCCTAAGAGACTAGCTATTAACTGTTGTCACTAAAAAAGAAATAATTATGTGACATAACATAGGTGTTAGCTAAAGCTGTAACGGTAATCATTTGCAGTATATAAATGTGTCAAATCAAAACGTTCTTTCACTTTGAACTTACACAATGATATACATCAATAAAGTCAAAAATTCAGATATAGTATAAGTAAAATTACTAGATTACTAGAAAAGTAATAATAAGAGTTTATTGTGCACATAAAAGCAGTTTGCAAACTGGGAGCTCTCAAATTGACAATGGAATGATGCTCCGAGGTATATTGTTTGTAAGACAGGCTATATAGTGAGAAAACAGAGACAGTTTTATAATTTAAAGTGATTGCTTATAACATCAGAGATCTCCTGAGTGATAGAGGATGGGTTAAAAGTGGTTACTTCATGTCAGTTGTGGGGAAGAGTTTATATTTGGTTTATGATTTTCAGAGGTATTTATAAGAGCTTCATTTGTTCTGCAGAAAAGTCTAAATTTAGTTTCACTTGTATGGCTTAATTGGTTTTGTCTGCTCAGGGAATTTTCAAAACCAATCACCATTTTATATTTGACTTCAACAATTATATCTCATTTTAAAAAAATAGGGGATCTCCAAGCCTTGGACTTTCCTGGAGGCCCCCCTTCTTTTTTGTATATTTACTATATATTAATTTACCTTTATCATGGGTAAGTCATTGTGCTCTGGGCAGCCCAGTTGCAGGGCTGAATTCTAGATATGCTAGTGAAAATATATTTTAAATAAGATATTTATGTATATCATGCATATATATATAAAATATAGCATATGCATATATGCAGTGATATATTTGTAATAGAATTTCCTGTATGATTTGCATTTTTTAAAGTCACTTCTGATTCTCTCCTTCTATTTATTTAGCCCTAAAAGGATCCCCAAATCTTCTTCATATGACTTGTCTTTCTTGTTATCATGTCTTCCCTCTCCATCCACTCCTCGGAAATCCTTCCCTAACCCCTGACACCCAGTTGGATTTTCCCATCCCACAGGCACCAAAGTATAGAATCTTCTGTTAGTTCTGAATCTCCAGAATTGCTGCTTGTGTTATTGAAGCTAATATTTCAGGGTCCCTGATAAAAAGCATATATCCGTTCTGTAGTGATCCTTCAGGAATGCACTTCCTTTGCTAGACTTAGAATTCCTCTGAAGAGTTGAGCAAACTTTACCACAGTGATAGCAAAACTAAAAAGCTTTCTTATCACCTCCTCTGACGCCACAGCTAGTCCTGTCACTATTTGTTCTGCTGCTCCAAGGCACTGTCCCCCTGTGACGTGCCATCTCTCTCGTCCTCTGCATTTCTCCCTTTAGACGTTGTCTGTGGCATTAATGAAGGGGTGGCCCCATTTTTAACGTCATACAGCTTGTTAGGCAGGTTCTTGTTCTTCACCGCGTGTATGGATGACTTGTTTATTGGATTATAGTGTCTTCCTCTGATTTTCTCTTTTTCATAGTTTTGTCCTAACCAAGAACATCACATAATTTTTTTTTTTAATTCACCATTTCTGATGTGCTCCTTTCAAAGCCAAGCTAATACTATTGTTTACATTCTGATAACTGAAAAGATTTTCCCACTGACAGGGCTTTTCCTCTGCCTTTGAGTAAATGTGATGTCTAGAATTTTAGAGTTGTAAGCATAGGTTGGTTTTATTTTTTAATTAGATGGTGGATTTGTGATGATGCCATTAGGTGTGTTCTTTATTACAGCCCAAGAAATTAAAACATCCTCATAATACTGTTTCCCCATTCCTTTTACCTTTTGCTTTTGCTTCTTTATTTTAAACACTATTATTTTTACTGTTTTTCAGATGCTAAAGAATGTGCATTAAGTAGGCTTCAAGTCATGACATCAAACGAATACACTTTTTACTTAAGAAATTTATTTATGGGATCTTGCATAAGAAACACTTAGTGTTAATGATTTTTGAGCTGAGATCACTACTGAAAATGTAGGATGAAGTAATTAGGTCCTTGCATTAATGGTGTGTATGCAGGGAGTAAAATGGCTAAAAGAAGATGACCCCACTTCTTCATTAATTTGATTTTCTTAACAAAAATTATAAAGTAGTTTGAACATCCCCAAATTCATAAAGAACAGTATAATAAGCATCTGTGTAATCACAACCTAGTATAAGAAAAATAAAATGTAAAATGCAACAGAAGCTAAGTGTTTCTCTCCTCGATACAAATTAGTTTCCTGCCCACCTAAACTAACAGCTTGTACAATCTGTTCTAAATTTTGTTTCCTATGATATTTTAAAACTTTATGTTGTAATATGAGACATACATATACATGAATCATGCACATATATATGTATGCATATTTGCTGTCTTTTGCTTAATAGTGTGGACCTTAATGACTATAGAGGTTGAAACTGCCCGGTGATCTTAATAATCAATGGAAAAACTGCAATTTTCCAAGACCTTTGAAAATGGTCAAAATATTAAAATCTTTCTTACTGTCAGTGACAAATGTATAGGGAAGTGAAAATGCTAATGAAACTAGTATTTGTTTAGCACCCTGTAATGAAATATTGGAAATCTTGGTAATTAAAGTGCTTTATCTCTTTGCAAAAAAAAAATAGTTTTGAACAGCACTTGCTTTCTCATCATGTGGCTTATGATACAAATTAAACATCTTTTACTGTCTTTGAAATTGTCATACTTCCAAGTTTCAGTTTCCAACATTTATCCTTCATGCTTTCAGTGTGTGAAAAACATCTATAACAATTTTTTAATATAAATATTTTTGCTGATGTCACTTCCTCTAGGACCTCTTCCTCCTTTTCCTCACAACCACTTTCCTCATTTATTTTAATAAGTTTGTCTTCCCTCATTTCCTCTAGCTGCATATCTAGACTCTCGCAAAAGGAAGCAGTGTCAACAATCCCTTGGTCAGCTATTTCTTCTATCACTTTATTTACATTTACTTTGAATTTTACTTTCAGAATTATCATATTTCATTTCTTTGCTGCACTTTTATCTTTTGCAGCCAATTCCCCTTTTCAACTGTTCATTTAAAAAAATATATATCATATGGGTGATTCACAGGGAGACAAAAAAGGCAACCAGATGCTGTGCTTGGCTGTCTGTCCTAAACTGAAAAACAGATGTGCAGTGGCCAATGGCAAGCTTCAAAAGAAGTGATGTGGTTGGTCACCGATCACGATGCACATCTGTTTTTTACACAGTGAATTGTAGACAGAAGAGATAGCAGTAGGGTTTGTAAATTATATAATTATTCCCACATAAATATACCGTGGTAACTGAAATTTGGATTGTGCTGTTGGGTGACTGAATTTTTGTTAACTGAACTGTGCTAATTTAATTTCATGCATATTGGAATCATGCAAAGTGAGAAATATTCACCATATTTGTAAAATTTTGTAAATGATATACTTGGTTTTCCTCTACAAGTTACTTTTTTCATTATGAATATGTTCACACAATTAATTGGTACTTCTACATGTACCATTAGTTTATTAATTTTTGGGCTCTATTTAATGCAATTAAGGAAATAAAACATGCTTCTGTGTTTAGTCTTATCGATTGGCATTTATATTTTCTTGAATGGTTTGTCACTATATATAGTACTGCTCTGAATATTATTCTGCATCATTTGTTCTCGTAGTTTTATGTACATCAGAGACACCAGGGGAGCTGTCAAGATAGACAAAAAGTCAATTCCCATGCCTAGAGATTCTAATTCAAATGGTTTGGTTTGGGGCTTTTAATATTTGTTATTACTAATTATTTTCTTGAAACTCACTCACATATTCTAGTGTACAGCCTGGATTGATAATAATAGTTCCGAGATATCATAGGAGAGTAATTGCCAAATTGTAGACTATGTGTACCTTTAATTTTATAATTTGTTCCCCAATGTGGTTGTAACAGTTTATGCTTTAACCAGGAAAATATTAGATGTGTTCCCACATCCTTGAAGAAATTTTGAGTTTTCTAACTATATGGTTATAAATTTTGTTACTTTCATCTCCTATGTTCATATATTTTATCATTTTTCCAATGGCACTGAGCTTTTCATATTGATATGCAATTTATAAAATAAATTCTGACTACTGAAACTTCATTATATACACTTAAATATCAGATAATCTCCTTGTCTTTTCTCACTTCATATATGGTATTTTTAGATATATAGACATTACTTTTTAAAAAGTTTTTGTAGAGTCTTTACCAAAGTTTCTAATTTATCGTTAAGAAATCCTTCCCTGTGCGTGTGACATAAAGATGCCTTCTGCTATTTTCTTCTAGAATTTTACTTTTTATGTTTAAGTCTTTAATTTGCATGGAATAGAAGTTTAGTCATAGTGAGGAGAACACTTACCGGGTTTTCTACATTTGTTCAATCGTGTGGAAGACCTAGAGCTGCACTGCTTGAACCACTCCAGAAAGATCCTGCTGGTCAAGTGTAAGGAGTGTGTCTGGCCGACGTCTCAGGCCGTCCTGTTCGCAAGGCAGCCCCTGCACAATAACAGAGTAGTAGAAAGGTGACCAGGGGATGCTCTTGCATTATGGCCCAGGCAACTAAGATGGTGGGATAAGGGAGAAGCCGTTTCTGTTCAAAGCAGGACTCCTCTAGTGGATGCAGTCTTTGCTCCCAGCTTCCCTTTTCAGTAACAGTAAACATCTCAGAAAGGCCTGCAGGAATATGAATAGATCAATCATTCTTTGAAGACCACACGTGTCCACCTTGAGAAGTCAACGTGATGTCTAGAGTTGCTCTGCTGTGATTCAATTCCTGTCTAACCTCATGACCTGCTTTGGTGAAGAATTTTCTGGACTCTGTGGCACTGCCTAGCTCCTTTGTGTAACTCTGAAGCTTAGCATATGAAAATTTCCCAATTTTCCAGGCTATTGAAAAGCATGAAATGAGAAGGCTTGAGGACAGAGGAAAGCAGTCCAGAATCCCCCTCAAAATGTAACATTTAGTTTTTAAATTCAAGGTCTACTTTTACTCATTTTGAATTAATTTATCCTAAGGTCTCTCTCTCTCTCTTCTTCTTTTTTTTTTTTTTTTTTTGAAGGGGAGTTTAGTGCTCCAAAATGGACCCTAGGTGATAATCAGGAAAAAAAAAAAAACTTAAAATAGGAATCAGTCTATTAAAATAAAATTTTTCTATTTTCTAGGTAGACATTATGAGACATTTGTGCCACAAATCCAATTTCACCTATTGGGTGCCATGTAATAACCTATATTCAGCCAAAATATCCCTATGGAATTTTCAAACAGTATTGTATAACTTACATGCCTCTGAAAAAGTGTGATCTGATACCACACAGTGTGATTTATAGGTGGCGAGACCACAAACTAGATCTAAAACCATAATGAAGTAGAGCTTAAGTAAGTTACCTTCACTGCAAGATGTAAAAGTGAGGCAAACTCCAAATAAATGCTTTCTGGTCCAATGTCCTTTTATAGATATATTTTCTTTTCTTTCTCTCTTTAAATTTTTTTTTTAATTCTGTGAAAGTTTAGTTCAGAGGCTAGCTTCTATATAAGATAGGAGTTATTTTTCAGGAAGACATTAATTTCCTATCTTAAATATGGTGAATCTAAAACTATGTTCACAAATTCTATGATACTCTTCTCTTCACGAGATAGAGTTTAATTCCTCTTCCACTTGAGTGTGGGCTGGACATAGAGATTAATTTCCAATGAATAGAATAAGGTGGAAGTGACATCCTGTGTTTCACAGACTAGGTGAGAAAAGGCTGCCCGCCTGCTCTCTCACGTGAGTAACTTGCTTTACAAGAGAGCTACTTCCATGTTTATAGACCTTTGTAAAAACAGCATTCAGCACAGAACTAAGGCTTCCAACCAACAACCCTATGTATCGGCTTTCTTAGAAGTAGGCCTAGCACTAGTCAAGACTTTAGGTAACCCTATTCCTAGCTAGCATCTTGACAGTAACCCTAGGAGAGAGCTCCTGAGCCAGGAGTGTCAAGTTAAGCCACCCCTGAATTCTTGACCCACAGAAAATGTGAGATAATAAATATGTATTTTTTAAACCACCACAGTTCAGATTCAGGTGCTATGCAACCATGGATAACTAATTCACTAGTTGTGATGTAAAAGGAGATTTAGCCTTTTGACTGCCTGACCTGTTGGAGTGTTTGCCATCTAAAACATTACTGAATAGTTGAATCTAAATATTTAAGAAATCAACGGATTAATTAAAAAAAAACAACCAGTACTAAAGGAAGCTGAATGGCACTCAAAGCAAAGTGAGAGCCTGTCAGTTGAATGGACTATATGTTAAATATTTGAGCTAAGTCTCACGGGGATTTCAGGCAGTTATTGGATTGTATACTGTGTCGAGTATCTTGGTTTTATGAGTTAAGAAATACGTGTCTATGGGCAATCTGGGGTAACAAAGGATCAAAAAGGAAATAAAACACTTAGAGTGTAAAACAAGAACGAATAAGCATAATAGCTCTTGGTTCTGGTCATTTGGCTCCTGCTTGGTGGTTTTCAGAATTTGCCCATATCATGTAGCTATCTGACCTGATGTTCCGGGTGGGAGCTACCTCCCCCTCTGAGGACCATCTGTTTCAGGAGAGTTCCTAAAAATCCTCAGCTTTAGTTTTCAGTGTATATGATGGTTAAGTTTATATGTCAACTTGACTGACCTAAGGGATGCCCAGATAGCTGGTCAAACATTATTTGTGTCTTTGAGAGCATCTCTGGAAGAGATTAGCTTTGGATCAG
The DNA here is from genome assembly GCF_048773025.1 of Camelus bactrianus. Lineage (NCBI taxonomy): Eukaryota > Metazoa > Chordata > Mammalia > Artiodactyla > Camelidae > Camelus > Camelus bactrianus. The sequence goes on along the minus strand of NC_133563.1, from coordinate 19,091,854 downwards.
CTGACTGAGTAAAGAGGATTACCCTGATCAATGTGAGTGAGCATCAGCCAATCCCTTGAGGGACTAAATAAAACGAGAAGGGGGGACTCACTTTCTCTGCTTGAGCTGAGGCATGCATCTTCTCCTGCTTTTGGGTATCAGTGCTCTTGGCTCATGGGCATTTAGACTCAGCCCTGATGACACAATCAGCACCTTTATCCTCAGGCCTTCAGACTCAGAAACTGAACTATGCCACTGGCCATCCTGGTTCTCTCACTTGCAGATGACAGTTTATGGGATTTGGCTTCCATAACTATATAGAGTCAATTCCTATAATACATTTCCTCTTATGTGTATCTATTGGTTAAATAGCCTATTGATTCATAGAAGTGTAACAGAGTTTTAGTAAATTGAGTATTATGTCTTTTTAAAAAGGTATGGATCCAAGGATTAACCAATTGAGATTTTATCAATATGTTAGCTGTGAATAGTACCTTACTCTTTTTTTTTTTTTTTGATTACAGTTTGAAGGCTGTCTTTTCCTGATTTCTTCTAGAAGACTAGAATTTACTTCTCAGGTTTTACAATGGAAGAGTGTTACTTAGAAGGTTATTGAGGAAAGGATGTTCATAGTTTGTACTTTGGATAAGACTAGTTTTATTAGATAAGCCCCTTGAATTATGTGTTGTATCTCTTTGCAACAGTCATTATCTAAGAAGAAAGTGATGTTGGTAGTTATATGGTTTTGACTGTAACTATCTCAATGAGGGGACGATGAACAACAAAGGTCAATTACATCCTTAGAGCCAGTAGCACATCCTGAGTAATAGAAGCTCAAGTGTCTCAGAGAACTTCACAAATTTTGGTTTTAGTGGTCTGTTTGCTTTTTGCACTTCACCATCATAGCACTTATAATCTTTGGTGAAGTTTTTGAGTAAGTGGCAAAATTTCCAAAGCTGTTTAATGAGAGTATCAACAAAATGTGTATCCTCAGCACTAGGTGGGATGGAATTCTCAAGCTTAGGAATGCTGAATTAAACATTTCTCTTCCTGCAAACTGCAGAGATGTAATTTTCTGGCAAGGCAAAGCTTCAGTCCATTCTGTGAATAAGTAAGCAGTGAGTGGCTCATTTTCAAAATTCATCATGGAGATGAGAGTAGAGTATTCAAATCTGTGTGGAAATGATCAATAATCCTAAAGCTTGGGATATTTTCCATGTCCAATGTTGTCACTTTCACCAGCATTATATTGGTAACAAGTGAAACCGGCACCAGCAACTCCTCCAGCAATGTGTTTAGTTTCCCTACCAAATATTAAGTACACATCAAACTTTCCTTCCTGTAATGGATGATTTTATACAAATTTATTTTCATATGTTTCCATTTGAGATTATCTTCTTGGGTAATTTGCAATCAGATTTTTCCCGAAATCTTATTATTTTTTTTTCTCTTTCTGGAGCTTATTACTGTCATTCTGTAACAGTTTCTTAGCACTTTTTCAAAGATTAAGCCTTTGAGTGCTATTATGGATTTAAGGATCTTTAGTAAAAGCTATCTGTACGGCATAATTACCAGTTAGGGTACTTTTCTTTGACCTCTTTGTCATCTCTTTTGTGTATCTTGTATCATTACAGTCAAATCCTCAGGAAACATTAAGAATTCTATAATCTCTTTAACTTTTTAAACTGGAGTGCCTGTTGAGGTCAAGAACACTCAATTTTTTTGAAGTATTCCAAAATCATGGACATAATACACTTGACTCATTTATCTCTTGTTAATTGGCTAGCTCTGACAAAAGTAAAGAGTATTATCATCCAGGATAATTTTGCTTCTAGCAAAAAGTATTATTCTAGCAAAGAGGTTAAGATCTGTAAAGGTGCCTCCAGCCTGTTAATTCTCTATTTTGGTCTTAAGATACAAAGCGTCAAAAACCAATAATAAAAGTGGGATTTCCACAAGAGTCTTTAAGGCTGATTGTGTTGTGGGCAATTCTAGAACAGAGGCTAGGAAGTAATGAGTTTTTCCCTCTTCTAGTAATAAAAGAATAACAGATTTTTAAGATTTATAATGTTATATGAAAATGTGTTTGGGAAAAAGTGACAAAATGTTGTCAGTGGTGAGCCTACTTGTCTAGTAAACTTCTATATGTTCAATGTGTGACAAAGTTTGCACAGTTTAAGAGACCATCGAGCTATAAGTATGTATTAGATCTACACTTTTAAAATATAGCTGTTATTGCCCTGATATACAGTGGGGGAAACAGAGTGGAGAATACTGACCTTCGGTGAAGAGAAAGACTGTAATTAACCCATAAGCTCTGACTGTACCCTTGACATTTAGTCAAAATATCGAGAGTTGTCCCTATTTCTTACATATAAATAAGTAACAGTTTATGACAATGAATGTGAATGATTACTGGACAGGTAATTTTAAATCACAGTGACTGCTCACATATCAGTTCAAAAGAAGTGATTTGCTAACCAGGGACTTAGTTAAGACATAAAGCAGCATGATAAGCCAGGGAGACAGAGGAAAATTTAATTTTCTATTAGTGACTGATCTGGAAAATTTCTGTCAGAGGTTAGGGATTTATCTTGTTGGAATAAATAAAGTCTTAGGCACTTTGTTATGACAAATTAACTTTTCTTTGGATTTTTTTTTTTTTTTTTAAAAACTGAGTCAAAGAAGCAGGTAGATAGTTAGGAATGTGTCTCAGTTTGTTGCTGTTGTCTAGGGACGTTGTTGATTTTCCTGGGAAGGGCACCTGGGTGCTGACAATCTTAATCTGGAAGGAAAGCAGAACTTTCATAGTCACAGACTAATGACTATAAAGGGCACAGCCACAAGTGACACTGAAGATAACATAGCACTTGTGCTCGGAAGTATGGAAAGCAGGGAATTATTCTTTCTGGTCCTGAAGTTATGAACACATCTATATTCTTGTCCATTTGTTTTCTTCACAGGGGGATTAACTTATTACAAGGACCAGGACGAGGTATGATTTGTGCTTTTTCTACGTGGCTTTTAAGCATTGGCTTTAGTTTTACTTCTACTTTTAGAGGGTAATGCATAGCTTGAATGGGTTTTGATCAGAACCTTGCTAGTTTTGAATGGGTTGATCAGAACCTTGCTGAGAGCACTGATAACAGTCCCACAAATTCTACACACATAAGTAAAAATTAGTAATAGCCTAGTACCTCCTGGAGATCTTCATTTTAGGTTACATTTGGACACAAAGATACTAGTAAATCAATGTCTAAATTATCTATGACTAGGTTATGAATAACCTGGCAATAACAGCTGCATTTTAACCAGTGGAGACCTAATACAAACTTGGTTTTAAAAACTTGTTTTTTAACTTTGATCTCTTAAACCTGCAGGCTTTGTTGCACATTGAATATACAAAGTTTACTAGGCAAGTTAAAAAAAAAATGAAATTCAATTACTTTATCCCAAGCACATTTTTATGTAACATTGTAAAACTTAAAAGAAAAAAAAACCCTGATGTTATCTTTTCATTACTAGAAGAGGGAAAAACTCATTACTGCCTAGCTTCTGTTCTAGAATTGCTCATGGTACACTCAGACTTGAAAGATCTTTGTGGAAATCCCACATTTATTATTGTTTGTTGATGGTTTATATCTTAAGACAAAAATAGAGAATTAACAGGAAGATGCCTTCAGGAAACTATATAATCTGGCATTTCATTTGTAGAGTGATTTATGTTTAGCAGCCAGCTTTCATTTTAAAAAGTCATGATTTGTAGACTATAATACCAGTCAGTTTCTTCTTAGCAACATGATTTCACTGGATGCAGAATGCGGGACAGATGTGCTCCATTAAGACAATGTAAGTTCACTCTGGCACAGTCTCTAAGTTAGGGGATGTCACCAAGGAAGAAGGAACAATCCTTTTTTATTTTCTTTTAAATCAAGGATGAGAGTTATGAGATGAAACAGAAGGACTGCCAAGATTATATTAGTTACTTGCTGCATGAGCAGTTTGGAGAAAAATATGGGATGGTTCAAGGACTTAAAATAAATATTGTAAAACAAATTTTAGTTGAAAGTTTTCAAAGTTGTCCTTTAATGTTTTGTGGTATTTCTCATTGTGAGTTTAAGAGTTAAATGGAAAATTTAACAGCACTTGGTTCTTTCTTTCATTGGAGACATTCATTGTTCACCCACTTATTTTTCCTCTTTATTTTCTTAGCTAATAGAGCGCATTATTTTTCCAATCTTTTCCCCTTAAAACATCGATGTGCCTCTTTATTAAGATGGTCTCTCCATCAGTAGCTTTCACTTGGATTTATAACCTGTAAAGCCATTTTTTTTTTTTTTATTCTGGGTCTTATTCTACTTCTGTTTTAAGACTCCTTCAAATCTTTAGTAAAATGTTACGTATCCAGAAATGGGTGTTTCCCATTGCTGTCCTTGTTAGTATATCAAATCGCCTGATGGTCTGGTTAAGGCCATTCACACAAACTAAGTAGAAAGTTAGGGTCATGTGAGAGTCAGGAACTATTCTTGAATCTTTGTAAAGGTGTTGAAGATTTCTCTCTGAAGTCTACAGTGAATTTCTCTTTTCTTTGCTTGGTACCATGGATTATTTAGACATGGTCTCATTTCAAGGAAAGATTTCAAAAAGATTTTGTCAAAACACTGCAGCTTTTCTAAACTCTTCTGATAACCCATAGAAAGTGCAGTCCGAGATTTATAGGTTACCCTCAGTATCCTCCCTGTCTGCCTTTTCTGTTCTTTTTTTTTTTTTTCTTTAAATTTTAATTCAAGGTTCCTAACAACATGTGAGCCAACTGATACACATTTTATAACCCTAGACTCTATGTCTTTCAGACTATTTTAAATTGTTTATTTTTGTCTCTCCTATGTAAGCATTAGAAAGAATTAACGATGGCTCTCAGTTAAGGCTTAGAAGTAGATTTAAAATCAAATGTCTTTCCCTATTTTGAATGGATTTAATTTAACGTGGCAATTGACTTTTCAGGGTTTCAGCCTTACCAGAATGAAAGGAAAGAACAAGACAGGAAAGGGTAAGAGAGAATCTCTTGCGTACATGATCAGAGGAAAGTAAAGCAACATAAAAGCAGCTGGATTCAGGTTTTATTTAGACAGGTCCAAAAGAGATAATTTTTAATTTTTCTAAATGACCCATGTTCCTTTGCAAAGTAAATAAGAAAGTGATTTTTTTTTCACCTATTCTTAATATATTTGACTTGGTTAATGGTGATATTTTTCTATTTTCCCCTCTTTCTTGGAAATACATGTGATTATGCTCATGAACATATTAACACAGAATAAATTGAATTAAATATTCTACTTGACTTCAGAATGATACAGTATTTGAGTGATAACAATTTTAACTCAGCTCAATTATTGTAATTATTATTTTGTTATTTCAATTTTACCCTTTTTAACACCCACTATTAATCTTGTAAACGTATGTAATCAATGATTTAGTTCACCAAAATTTTTACGTAGCCCTTTTTTATCTCACATCTTCAACCTAGTTTTATGATTAGATGATTATATGATATGATTCTTTCTGACAGGAGCAGGGAAGGACGCTCGTTGGCTTCTACACAAAATTAGGGCTGCTTCAAAAATTTCACTATTTTATTTCTTTTCCAGCTCAGAGCTGGTTTATCCTGGTCTTCTAGTCCATGGTGTATTTGGTATACTTTCAAAGAGCAAAGTTTCCTTAATCTTATAGTTTTATAGAGTAAGTTTTCTCAGTAATGTTTTGTATTTTAAATATCCTGTTTTATTTCAAAAGTAAGATTTCTAAGTATGATGTCCGTGAGGCATATTAGGAGAACAGCCTTGCAGTTTCACACTTGCAGGGAAATTTTTCTAGGCCCCAGAAACCGAGATTGACAATTATCTCCTCGTAGCTTTGATGATATTATTTCTTCGTTTTTCTGGCATATACTCTTCCATGGGGAAAGCCTGCTGACAGTAATTATAACTGCTTCATCAAGTAATCTGTCTTTTTTCCCGTTTGTTTCTTTCAGTCGTCTTTGGTGTTCTCCTGTTTTGGAATCATCTTTTTATATATTGTGTTTGGGATACATTGTGCTTGCCAGATTTGAACATAAGTAGAGCTCTTTCAATAATTCTAGAGAATTCTTTGTCACTATATCTTCAATGTTACTGCTTACTCCTTTCCCTCAGAAGTCTAGTAGGATGAATATTAGTTGCATTCTATCCTCCAGATTCCTTTACCTCTATTAAATAATTTTGCATTTTGCTCTTTTTATTCTCCAGGCTTCATAGAACTCATTTATTTAGATCACTATTAGAATTATTAACTCTCCTTAGGCCCTGTCTATCATGCTGCCTAGCCATCCATTGAATTACTAATTTCAGTTTTATACTCTTTATTTCTGAGATTTAATGTACTTACGTATTTTTTTATCTCAAGGATTTTTTAGTAAGTAGCAGTTTATTTTCTTGTAACTTTTTTTGAGTACTTCTTAAATATATTAAATGTGCTTTCATTATATTTTACATCTGATAATCATAGTATCTGGAAATCTTCCCATAATTTTCTTTTTTTTTTTTTTTCTGTTGGTTTTGTTGCTGGTTATTTGCTAGTGTGTTTTGTAATTCAAGGATGTGACTTTATGTTTGTGTGATTAGTGATTTACCTAGTTTAAGATACACATCCAGAAAGGATTTGATTGTTTTGACCTTGTAGCCAATGATTTTTCCCAAAATGGGATCACTTCACACCAGTTTATGAATTTAGCTTTTCTGAGCTAGTTTGCTAGTAGATACCTAAATCCCAAACCCTAGTGAAAGTGTTTGTCTTTGAGTTGGTTTTTTTAAACACAGAATTTATTCTTAAACAGACAACTTTTCTTGTCTCTTTCTGTCACTAGCAATTTTTCTGGAGGGGGTGGTTACTTTTTTTTCTCACAGTAAAAATATTGAGAGCATCAGTTATAAGCCGCATTCTCAGTTACAACCTTACACTCTTGTTTGGACCCCTGGCTCGGATCCTTTCTTAGGGAAATTAAAATGGAAGCTTCTTTAATAGTGTGGTGGTAGTCAAATGAAGACAAATCAGATGAAGCTTCAGACTAGCTTTTGAGACAAATCGGTTAAAAGCTTTATCTTATTACTTTTAACTCCATCTGTTAAGAACTGCATTGTGTCCTCCTAAAATTCATATGTTAAAGCTCTAACACTCAAGGTGACTATATTTAGATTGAGCCTTAATCAGATAATTAGGGTTAAATGAGGTCAACGGGACTGGTGTCCTATTATAAGAAAAGGAAGAACACCAGGGATGTGTGCACAAAAAGAAAAGACCCTGTGAGTACAGAGAAGAAGGCAGCTTCAAGACAGGGAAAGAGGCTTCAGGAAAAACCAAACTTGTGGGCACTTTGATTTTGGTCTTCCACTCTCAGAAATTCACATTGAGCCTATGGCTTTCGTTAGTGGAGACAAAGCAAACTAATATACTCTCTTTTCCTTCCTTCCCTTCCTTCCTGCCCCCTGGCCCTCCCTCCCTCCCTCCCTCCCCTTTCCTTCCTTCCTTCCAAGGCGATAGATACTGTGGATTTCCACTTAATCCCGTGTGAGTTCAACTATGTATTTGAAATCTTGAGACAAATTACCAAACACTCGGAAGTAGTCAGAGGGCTTACTGCACGCCCACTTAGTGCGGTGCTGGGGAGATCAGATTTTCTAGGGCTATTCGACTTTTTATTTTCTATTGATTAGGATATTTTACAGCTCTCCAAGGGTAGAGGTTAACTTGTGGAAGGCACTACAATGCAAACTACTCTTGTCTGAGACTAATGTAAATCATTACTGTTCTGTTCAAAAGATGATCTCAAAGGTTATCCTCTATTGCCCTTCAGAAACATTTACCATTTGTATCTCATCTGGCGATCTGAACCTAACTTTTTACAGGAAAAGTTTCTAGTGAAACTTTGCTCACAGGTGCCTTTCAATCAGCTTTGCTATCTTGCTGATTCCCTTGTTCATAAATTCTTTAATAAATCTTTGATATGCATTAATTCTATGCATCTTAGAGTATCACTTTTTAGTGTTTTGAATATTATAGTATAAACGTTTGGGGACTTTTCCACCAAGGTGGCCATGATGACTAACCAGCCAGGGGCAATTAGGATGCGTCCTGAGAAGAACAAGAACAGGTGTTGTTAATCCCAAGCATTATTGGCTCCTGAGTGATTCCTGAGGGAGATTGTTAGTTTCTGATTTTATGTCTGTTTTCTTGTGGTTTTTGGTTCAGTTTTACCCTGGTTCTGGTTTGTTTTTGACCTTTTCTCCATTAGTGGGAGCAAGAATTAGAAATTTAGTTTTGTGTTCTGACCATTTGGTGATCTCTGGTAGCAGAAATGGGGATATATTCTTTGAGAGAAAAAAGGAATTGGGGTGGGGTTTTTTGGTATTTTTTTCTTTGTTTTGGTTACTGTGTATATTATCTGTTTGTCTATTTGTTAGCTAAAGCAATTAGAAAATATGTCTAGACCATTGAAAAGAACAGACCTTTGAAACTGGAACATCTTATCAAATGGGTGGTTCTTCCCCTCCTCTGATTATTGCCTGAAAACTGTTCTATGCACTACAAGCTACAAATTGGATCTTCTGGAAAAAATTGTGAAAGGACCATTAATAATCGATGCTTCAAATAATTGTTTTGGATACACACATGTGCAGTAACTGCTAACTTCTCTTAGAAAATTATCATGTTGTGCTAAGAAACTGAACCATGAATTCTGTTTCTTTTTTGTCCAGACACAGACAACTTCATAAGCTGATTGCTGACCCATGACCCAACAAAACAAGATTTATTTACACAGTACTGTATAAACTAATTTAGAAAACTATGTTTGTAGTTAGCTGGTTTGCAAAACTGTTCTTAATTTTAATCATCTATTTTCTGATGAGTAAATGAGGAAGTGATTGAGCTTTCTTCTTTATCCTTAACCCACAAATTAGTAAACCAAGCTCTTACAAACTGAAATAAAATACAAACTATAAGATTGCCATGTAACTCTCACAGACCACTCAAAATTCAAAAATAAATATTTTTACTGACACTTCTTCATTTTCATAGCAATATAGTTATTCAGTTTGGTTCAATTAGATTGTGTCCTCATTTATAATGGGATATAATTAGACAATACATTCTGTAACCATGGCCATGAGGTTCATATTTGAGGATGCCACTTATGCAGTCAGGTGTAAGTCCACCATTAAGGATCAAGTGCTGTACGTTATTTGTGGCACAAGTACCAACAAAGCCCTTGGAGGAAGCTGGCACATCGCCTGTTCTGACCTAGAGAGCCGAGTCTCATAGTTAGAAAGGTAACTTCCTTGGAGGCCAGGAACTCTGGGAAATTTTGAAGAACCTGTCAAGAAGGTGGAGGTTTATTTCTTGGACTGGGTTGCCTGGCCTCATAGAGAAGAGCAAATAATAAATCCTATTGAAAATACAATCCTAGATTCAGTATAAAAACTCCAGACAGATATTAATTTTCTGCTCTAAAAGTTCCTTAACACCAAATGGTTCTACATTTGCTGACCAATACAAGGAGATTTATACCTGTTAATTAACCCTTCCTGTGCCTATATAAATGAATCAGGTCAACATATAATGAAACCATGCTTTTCTGGTGAATAATTTTTGAGAATTATTTATGATTCCAAGGGTGAACACTGTTAAAAATGTTGAAAACTTGGAAACTGGCAAAATGGGCTGGTGGGGTGTTTTTTCATTACAGTGCTGGGCATTGTCTAGTAGGAATTATTTGACTCTGAGGGTATGTATATCTGCTTGGCATTCTTTCTATTATTGATTAAAATATTTTACAACTCTGTGAGGGTAGAAGTTAACTTATAGAAAATCAAAAGGAATGAAAAGAATTCTTGTCAGACAGTAATAAAAAATTTCCCTTCAGTAAAATAGATAACCCCAAAGGCTGTAATTTATTGTTGTATGAAACTTTAACTAAATTTGTATGTAAGGCTAGTAATGCTATTCTAATGTTAAAAAAATCTTTCTGGTTGGAATGTATAAATCTTTCTCCCTCAAATGTTCTTTGAACCATTAGCATTTTACTGCACCTCTCAATCTATTAGTTAATAAATTGTTGATGCCTTCTCACTTTATACATTTATGAGAATTCTTCTTTTGACTTTGGAAAATCATATTTTAACAGAAAGAATTTTGTTTTATCCTGCTCAGCATTCTTGGATTTTTTTTTCACTGTGTGGTTTTCTATGTGATTTAATTTTTCATATTTTCAGGAACAGAAGTTTCCCTCCTATCTTTGGACCCATTAACTTTTCTGTACATGGTATTGATGAGGCTGAGAGAGGCATGCATTTTCAAATCTCTGATTAATTTTGGAGTTCCTTCAGAAATGCTTTCCTTAAAGACTGAGGAGAGGCAGAGAGTAGAGGGATTCTGAAACCAGTAAGACACTGGATCAGTTTATTTGACTTTCTGAGGTTCTTGACTCAGAATGAAGCACAAGACATTTCCTTAAGACTAAGAGAAGCAACAGATCTCTGACCAAGCTTAGAGGAAAACTCTAACCTTTCTTCCTCCAAAAGTGTACCCATACAGCCACATGGATTCTAGAAACTGTGGTGACTAATTATTTCTTCCCAAAATGTGTTCTGTTACCATAGGAATGGAGGCAACTGCTCCTGAGCAGTGCACTTCCAAGTTAGAATTCTGCTGCCGTTAGCTTCCCACAGGCTCTAACTCTAGTAGTTTGCAGCCCCAAAGGCACATCAGAATACAATGCTCTGAAAGAAATAAAAGCGTCTTGGCATCACCTCAGACTTACTAAATCAAAATCTTTGGAATGTGGCCCCTGAGGTTCTTCTTTAAAAAGATGTATCACAAGATTAATCTGATTCTTGAAATGTGGAAACTTATTCCAGTGTTTCCCAAACTGTCACTATACAAATCACCTGCATTGCTTTTTTTTTTCAAATACATTTTTTTATGCCTCAAACCCCATATGTGTGTGTTTGTGGGGAGTGTTTGTGGTTAATATTGTGTTTCATGGATGACTAGTGAAGCTGAGCACATTTTCATGGACCTGTATGTCTCCTTTGGAAAAAATATCTATTCAGATCCTTTCCCAATTTTTAAATTGGTGGTCCCTTTATAAAATTTCTAGAAGAAAACATGGGTGGTAATTTCTTTGACATTGATCTTAGCAATAATTTTTTGGAGGGATTTGATGTCAAAAGTAAAGGCAACAAGAGCAAAAATAAACAAGTAGGACTACATTAAACTAAAACACTTCTGTATAGCAAAGGAAGCCGTGAACAAAATGAAAAGGCAACCTACGGAATGGGGGGAAATGTTTGCAAAATGTACACCTGACAAGAGGTTAATATGCAAAATATACAAAGAACTCATACAACTCAGTAGTGAAAACAAAACCAAACAAAACAACTCAATTTAAAAAAATGGGCAAAGGAACTGAATCACTAATCATCAGGGAAATACAAATCAAAGCCACGATGAACTGTCATCTCACACCTGTTAGGATGGTTGTTATCAAAAAGATGAGAAATATCAAGTGCTGGTGAGGACGTGGAGAAAAGGGCACCCTTGTGCACTTTCAGTGGGAATGCAAACTGATACAGCCACTAAGGGAAACAGTGAGGAGGAGAGTGACAGAATGCAATCTAGAGTTTACAAAAATTTCTCTGGCAATGTTTTGAAGAACATCTTTGAGACAGTAGACCTAAAAACAAATATGATCACAGTCAAGAGAATATAGCTTACACTGGTGAAGTGAAAGTTGGAGTTGAATAAAATAGTTGAATTAGAAAGGTATGTATAAGATGGACTCTTGGAACTTGTATTGGGAGTGATAGAAGAGAAACTTGGAGACAATGTTAAATTCTTCAACTGTACAATTAGGCAGAAAGCATGTCACTCATAGAAATAATACCCACATGGTTAAATATATGACTCTGAAGCTCATGAGAAATATATGGGTTAAAAAATATCAATAGAATTCTTAAGAGTAAACCAACTATTGTGCATATCAATCTGATGTATTCATTTAGTTATACCATCTTGCACTCTCTTTAGAGCAATTTTTGGGGTCTTTTGAAGCCTTTTGTATCTAGTTTTATTTATAAATAACATTGAGATAAGAGAACTATTTTTTAGTATTTTATTTAGTTTCAAGATATGAGAAAAGTTGCCTTAATTAAAAATTATTTGAAACAGATTATATATTGCTCAAAAATGTTGCAAAAGCTATGATATTTAATGAAGTAGACCCAATGGAAAATTTAGAACTTGGCATTCTTTGGTCAAAGAACAGCCAATAAAAACTATAGTACAAACAACCTGAGTCATGCAGTTGTCTTTTTAGGTCTTTTTTAAGAAAATACAAAGTACCAGCACTCTCATACATGCTGATATTTTATTGATATTATACACTATTTTTATAAGCAAAATATTGAATAAAAGTAATGCGCAAAGATACATGGTACTTTCTTATTAGGCTAAAATATAATTTGTACCTTTGCCCTATTTAAGGATAGATCTAATGACAAATTGGAAATATCGACATACTGTGCGTTAGAGCTCCTGCAGGTGTAGAGACATCCATTTAAACCAACTAAAATATAAAGATTTTATTCTGTGATATAGCAGGCAATATTATAAATATAAGTACTGAAATATATACACGTATCATGAGAACTGGGGTCAGGTGGCTTCTAGGAAGAAAAAGAAAGGTTACATTGATTCTTCTCTTATTGGGCCTCATGATCTCTTATCTCAGCCGTGTTTCTAGAATTTTCTCTCCCATTCTCTCAAATTCACGTTCATGCCCTGAGATTGATATTATTCCTGAGACTATCTAATATTACAATGACAATATTACAAACCACCAGCTTTACTCATGTCTTGTGTGATTAGCACAAATTCTAGAGAGAAACCATCTCTGGTTTCTGAATGGTCTTGAGTCAGATGTTTATGTTGGTAATTTCTGGCCAGGAAGATGGAACCATATACTGTATGTCATCAAATTTAAGACAGACGTTAATTTTAGGCTTCACCACTATTTTGGGTGCCTCTGAGAAAGAAAAAAATACTACTTGTAAGATGCCAATGATTGTATGGTGAATCACAATTTCAGAAATGATAAATATGATAAAACATGCACTTAGAATCCACGAATAATGGCAGTACACCTTCCACTCTTGTAACAAAAGCCAAGAGAAGAAGCAATTTGTAGAGAAGGCAAATACGTGTGTCCAGGTTTCTCAATCTTATCTATTTGGACTTGTCTTTTACCAACCCTACGCTTACAATCTAGTTGCTTCTATAAGACTTTAAAATTTTTTCTTCAGTTACTAGAATCTGATCAGAAATGCAATCAGCCCTTCCATATTTGTATTTGACCTAACATTTCTTTGTTTACCTGTTACTACAATGGTGACCTTGCAGTACAGTGAGAATGGATGATGTTTTCATTCAATGATGCTGAATCAACTAGATGTCCATGTAGGGAAAACAGGTCTACCTTTACATGATTTCCCAGTTAATAGAACAATTAATTTTGGATATACTTACAGAGCTAAATGGAAAGGTGAATGTTTTAGAAGAAAACCTAGGACTTCTTTATGATTGTAATATAACCAGAGATTTCTTAAACAGAACAAGAAACACATTAACCATAACAAAAAGTATCTATAGTCTTCATTAAAACTCGGAACTCATGTTTTTTCAAAATACCATCAAGAGAATGAACTGTTACCTTCTGACCTTATCTAAGGAAAATCTCTGCATTCTTTTATAAAATTAAATGTTTTGAGTAGTCAAAATGGAGATACTAAATGGTGAGGGGCAACAGATACTATAATCCACTTCTCTTTATTCCCAGAACCTGTATTCTGTCTACATTAAAATATTTACATCTCTAATTTATTTTTAGTACATTTTCATCACCATAAGGAGCCTGCAGACACTTCCTGTGTAGGTCAGTTCTGTTTCACAGTTGTTCATTGGATACCTGCTGTGTTCATTGTTCTATTGAAGACCTTTGCAGTGATGGAGTGAACACTCTAATAAGGAAGGCAGACAAATGTGACAGGAGAGAAAAGGCTTTCAATATATCAGGACGAGTGGATGTTTTCTACCAGACCTATTATATGGATTTGATGCCATAGAAGTGAATACTGAGTGGTGTTAAATTGAGATTTGGGCATCAATTTAGGAATACCTCTGCATTTACTCAAAGTGAGTAAAGTATTGTATATTGAGAAAAAGGATGCATTAATTAAAGCACAAGGAAAGCAAAACACAAGATGTATCAGGATACTACATTCAGAGACCCAAAGTTACATGAGGAACTACTCAGAAAAATAAAAAGAACTTTGAGTTTTATATTTCATTTATAGTATGTGAACAAGGGCCATATCTTAGTAAATCTTTCTCTGATCAGTTAGAACATTAAAGGTTGAATTAAATTTTTAGATATAGTTGTCTTGATTGAGTAGAGAATACAATGAAAATACTATTAAACTCATTTTTTAGGAAACACGGTATGCCATTTTATAGAAAGCTCAAGGAAAGCTAACAAAAAAATATCAAAATCACTCTACAACCAGAAACGCTGGCACACTAAAAATGGACAAGATAAACTGCAGATGTTATGATTATGGAAAGATGCCTGTGTACTAGCTGAAGTAGAAGCTTGATTCATTCAATGCTTAGGAGGCAGTAACTATACAAAAGGAATGAATTTAAACATTTAAAATGTAAAACAACCGTATTGAATCTGTAGATGCAGTGCATCCTTATTGTCACTAGAGGGAAATCTGGGAGGGATTTCGGAGAAAGAAAGTTTATTGCTATGGCTGTAGACGGAGGAAAGCATCCTGTGTGAATAAATTTTCTTAACAGCATGCTTACTTCAGGGGGAAAAATGAAGCATAGAATGTCTGAGGAAAAAGCCATATTGTCAAGCTATATTGAAATAATTGTTTCTCAGCAAGGAACAAGATCTGTCAGGTGCCCAGGTTTAGACTCCAGCACTCCATTGCCATATGTTTCACTAAAATGCATGATATTTTATCACATAGGAGGAAAATATCAACTAACATACATGTTTCAATGCAGACGTCACATGGTGAATAATGATTTTTTAAAATTCTCCAAACAACCACCACCAACAACAAATATGGCCATTGGTTGAGCGTCAACCTTCAGCTCAAGAACCAGGACACAGTGTGGCTCACTAAAAGGTAACCATTTTCCTCCCGTGATCATTAGAACAAATATATCAAGAAATTGTTATAATAATTATGAGAATTATAAATTTAGATGGCAAACTGCTCAGTTTTGCAGGAGTAACAGTGGAAAGTTTAGATTTCCCCCCAGTTATGACAGTCTTTATTTTTTACCCAGTGCTAACACCAGTGATCTCATCCAGGTAAAGCGTCCCTGGCTAGCTCCACTCCCTTATGCAAGCTTGAAAGTATTTGCTACTCAGTTTAAAGTTTTGCAGCATTTATTCCTTCACGATCTTGTTTCTTCTTTTGACATTATAGCAAACTACCAAGGAATGTACTGAGTTACTACTGTGTATTTTAGGGTAAAGAAATAAGTCCTATGGCTCCGACCATAAAGATTTCACAATCTAACTGGAGAATATCTTATATATTTTAAAATAAGTGCAGAAATGTAGAAGAGTGTGAGTTTGCTCCAAGTGCATTATCTTTCTTTCCTAAGGGGGTCCTTTAATTTTTCTTGTCTCCATGAAGTGCCATGTAATTTATTCACTCACACAATTTGGAAATCTGGAAATTAACCAAAACTGTTTCATCTCCTTCATTGCCAAGGTCAGTCTATCGCTGAGTTTAGTAAGTTCTGACTCCCTGATTCCCATCAAATTCATTTCCTCCTCTGCAAGTCTACACTGCAAGCCTGATACAAGACTTTCTCCTATCTCACCTGTATTAATCTAGTAGCCCCTTAATTGGACTACCTGCACTCACTGAATTATAATTTCTTTTCCTTGATTCAGACAAAGTGATATTTCCAAATTTCAGGTCTTTTTGTGCTTTTTCCTAATTTATAATCCTTCTGGAGCTTCTCCTTCTTTGAAGTTAAACCAAAACTCCTTATCAGGGAGTATAAGGCTCCATAAACTGGATTTTCCTAACATCATTTTGTACCTTGCTCATCTGTTTTTCTTGTCCTGTAGTTAATGGTCCTTGAGTCTCTCACAGTTACCATTAATCCTCTTCTAATGCTTTTTTCTCTCTTTTGTTAATGCTTATCATTCATTCATTTCTCAAATCCATCTTTAATTTTTCCTGGAATAGTCTCTGATCTTCTTGGCAAAGGCAAATCACTCTTTTATAGTTCTTATATGTTCCATACTTACCCAGCATTACCTTTAAAAGAGTTAAACTTAGGTTTTATTTGTATCTCCATTTGACTGTCACAAGAGATGTTTTTCCATTCTATCCACAACGATAACTGTTGTGTAAATAAATTACCACTTAAAAAACAGAGTTTAAAGCAATGGTTGCAGGTTTTAGACTCAGTTGAGAATGATACACAGCCAAAAGTCTGAAGAAAATGTTAAGTGGGAAAAAGCTAACTGGTGGGATAAAAGCATCTGTCGATCACAATGATAACTTATGTTGAAATGGTAATTTATTGCCAAATCTTAGTAGTTACAAATCAATATTTTCTCCCACTCATGCTATATATTGATGGCATATTGTCTAGGATTTCGCTTTACATAGTTTTGTCTTTGAGACCCAAGCTGTCTGGGCTATTCCTTGTCGCTGTGGCAAATAAAATGAGATATGGCAAATCAGTCATGGCTTATAAAGTTTCCACTCATAAATGACATGCAATGCTTTCTTCACACTTCACTGACCAAAGCAAGACACCTGGTCAATGGGGAAGGGAAGTGAAATTTTAACATGAACGAACAAGTGGAAGGAACCGAGGAATATTTACTGAAACAGAAAACTCTTCCACAGAAGCTACAATTTGAGAGAAAATTATTTCAGAATTCAAGGCTTAAGGAAAGACAAATTCTGGTTCACCCAGTGGCTATGTGAATACAACTCTTGAAGTGGATTGAATGTGAAATAGCAAATAATGAAATACTTTAATAACTGTATAATACAGACCTGAACCATTGTTCTATTGCTGAAATGTATATTAAGATAAAACACAGTCACTATCATTATTACTCTAAGTATGATGATTATCAGAGGAGCTGGCAGTATGCATCTATTAACTAATATTTATTGAGAACTTACTTTCTGGTGAGAGTGACAAGCAACAAATAAGCACCATAAATAATGTGATACAGATGGGGATGTTACAAAGAAACAGGACTGAAAGTAAGCAGGACTGAAAGTGAAGAGAACAGGGTAAATTCAGTTTGTGGTACTGAACAGTAGACAAGGCCACCTCAATGGAAAGCTGACCTGTGAGCAACGAGTAAGGAGATGACTTCACTGTGTAGATATTTGGAGAAGAGCGTTCCAGGCAAGCAAAGGAGCCAGTACAAATATCCAGCAGTGCGAGCATGCCTTGAATGACAAAGAAAAACAAGGAACCAAGTGTGACTGAAACAGGGAAAAGAGGTATCATGAGAGAAGAGGCCAGGGCTTGTAGCGGTCTCTGGGGACCATTGTAAGGATTTTGGCACTTACCCTAGTCATCATTCACTGAAAGGTTTCGAGCATATCAGTGAGATACTCTGACTTAAGATCGTTTTGACTGTTTTGTTGAGAAGCTGGAAAATCAGGTGATTCCAATAGTCCAGACAAGAGGATGGTGCCTCAACCTAAGGTGCTTTTCGTGAGATAGCCTGATTATAGATATACTGAATCTGGAGCCACGTAGATTTCCTAATGGGTTGGATATGAATTGAGGGAGGAAAATGGGAGTCAGAAAGGATTCCAAGATTTAGGCCTGAGAAATAAGGAAGGAGCTGTCATCAATTGAAATCAGAATACTAAGCAGGTAAAAGGTTTGGAATAGAAGATAAGGAATTCAGCTTGAAATGTACTGAGTTTAAATAGGCAGTCTGAATAAATTTACTTGAGATTTAGTTTAGTTTAGCTTCTAGGACTACAATCCTCGTCACTACAATCATAATTAAACCCTTAATCACAACGATAATAGCTGGGGTAGATTTCTTCTCACCTGAATCCACTGTCAACAATAATTTCTCACCCCATTACTGAGAAAAGGTGCACATAATTTTTCTATTAAAGCTATAGCTGTATAGCACAGGATTTGAAATACATGCAAGATCTTGTAGCTCACCGCGAAAAGAAATGTGACAATGAATATATGCATGTTCATGTACAACTGAAAAGTTGTGCTCTACACTGGAATTTAACACAACATTGTAAGATGACTATACCTCAATAAAAAATGTTAAAAAAAAAAAAGCTATAGCTGCCATCTTTGTTTCACAATAGTTTTAATTGGTCACCATCTACCATCTACCTATATGCCATAGAATTTTTCTCTTAATTCAGTAAACTCCAAGCTACTCATCTTTCTTCAAATCAATTTATTTTTCATTTTTTATCTCAATGATAGCCCCATTTTACTACTTACCCATTTAGAATAATGGGATACAGCTCTAACCCCTCCTTTCACACATCTTTATGTCCGTCTTCCATGTTTGCCTCCTTTACAGTGTCTTTGCCAAAGAATTGTAGCTTTCACTCCAGCCCGTTATCTCTACGGCCCCTCCCCTTATTTAGACTTTAATACATTTCACTCAGGATCCTGCAAAATCTTATTACATTTTCTGTCATATTCTAATCTTCTCCCCTATAGTATTCACATTCCATCTTACTGGTAGAATTTTTTTAAGTCACAGTTATGTCACTATATACCATCATTTTCTTACTTGTAAGCCTTCACTGGCTTCTATTCCATTGTCTACAGAATAAAACAACTTCAAAGTTGTGAATAAAAAAATCACATATATATATATATACATAATATATATCATATGTGTATATATATATAGTATGTGTATGTGTGTATATATATATATATATATATATACACATATAAACCTAGTTTATACAAACATATCTCTACCCATTTTCTTAGGATCAGCTTACGTTTTAACTATATGGATTTCCTCAAATATAAAATTTATTTTTGAGTCTTCATGCTTTAGCCGACAGTCTTCTTCTCCTGGAAAGCCATTGAATACTTTTATTCAAGGACAGATTCCTAATTAAAATTATTTTTAAAAGAGAATTGATCACTCATATCTGTGTCTTTTGAGAATGTATAATGTTTTATTTATAATTAGTTTTCAATATACATGATCATCTTGAAGGCAATATGCACTTTTTTTGCTGTTGAATCCCCACTGGCTAGCACCATAGTTGACACATAGTAGGACCTCTGAATATATGAATATATGTGTTCATATTGAATATGTGCTGAAGTACATTGAATATATGAGTGAATAAATGAATGTAAATGTTAGATAAATATGTTATATTTCCTAAGGGATAAATGCCTTTAGCAGGGGACCATAAATACATGAATTTGCCTTAACCGAAAGGACTGACTGTGTTTCAGTGATAATTCAGGATTTCTGGCTGGGTTTGCAGAGGAGTATCATTATTTGCTTTTATGCTTCTTTATCTAATCAATAAAACCACATCATTTTAGCTGCTCATAAATAGATGGCTATAATTCTGTCCTCAGTAACCACCATGGCAACATATTATTATTCTAGAACAGGGATAAAACCACTATGCATTATTAATAGCTGCTCGTTAGAATTATCAGAGGAACTTTAAAACAAATATCGATCCTCAGTATCAGCTCTGCCCCAAGTTCTGATTTGACCTGCCTGGAGTTGATCCTCAGCCCCACATTTTCAAAAAGCTTTTAAGTATTTGCAATGTGTTGCTAAGGTTGAAATCTCGTTACTTAAGTATTTCTCAAACTTATGCACATTATACAACAGATGCTTTGACTTTTTGTTCTTATCCCAGTATTGCCACAGAAGCCAGAAGATAGTTGGAATTTATCATATCATATCCTGCAACTTTATATAAGTATTAAATGTTTCTGTGAGTACGAACTAGGCTAGATCAGGTTCAAAGAGTTTATTGAGGAAAATGGTTCGACCTCGGCATATATTATTTTCAGTCTGATTTGCTACCAAACTAGACTTACCACCAAGAAAATAGCTATACAATTAATTATATAGGCGAATAAGTGGTTCTTCTCTGTCTCCTTACCTCCTTATATGAGTGAATCCAAAGTTTACTATCCCATGCAGCCTCTGTCAGAAGAACTGAGTACTTCACACCAGCTGCCTTTAACATAGCTGTTGGAATGAATGCGAGCTGCATCAATGGTCAGGGAAAAACATTTTTATACTGTTGTTAAGACCTCAGGAAGTCAACATGTAGCCTGCTACAGTGTGTCACTATTAAAAAAAATGTAGATGTTGCCTAAAATGATTAAAGAATCAGCTCTGCTGCAACATAGTAGAATGCGTGACATCTCATTTTGTACAAAACTTGAACCTGGTATTGAGATTAATGGAGTGCTTTAAGCGTGATCTCTACTCTGTCTTGCATAACACCCAAATGTTCCTGAATCCACTATTCTCTTTGTTGATTGTTTATATTCATTCTTTATAAATACAATCACAAAACACTTAAGAGGCAACTTCTACATTTGCATATCTTGAAAAGAGTTGTAGTTAAGTACATGTTATCCCTGATGTGGGTTAAATGAGATGCCACTTGATGTTACAAGAGTCTGTTGCGTTTGCTTCTTCCAGATCGTGCAATTCCTTTCTGATTCTATCAGTCTTAGTTACCACCTTATACTACTGGACACAACAAGGGGCCGTCAAGCTGATATTAGAACATGTGTCTGAAACTTTGTTGGAAATAATTTAATTAACAGAGTAAAAAAAAAAAAATCTCTGAATTGAGCCTAACTCAGCAGAGTTGATTTGGATCAGAAAATCTAAAATTAAAATTAGAAAAAAAAATCTATGTTTTCTTTCCTTTCATTCTTTCCCTTTCTCTCCCTTTCTCTCCCCTTTCCTTTCCTTCTTTTTTTGAAGAGCATTAAAAACTATTGGCATAGTACCAGTTACAATCCATCTTCCCTGGCAGTAGTAACTAGAGTAACTTTCTTTTTCTTTATTTTACATTATGGACAGATTAAACGCCTAGCCATATTTTTACTATTATTGTGTATATGGGGACATTGAGGTAGAGGGAGATTTTAAAGTCCCATCAAACTTAAAAAAATTTTATTATTTTTCTAAACTGCTAAATTCCTTATAGGCAGATTCACATTACTAATTCAACTTACCTCAAAATAAAAGAATGTTTATCATTGCCAACTAAATAGGATATGGTAGACACCTGAATCCAATCCAGTTCTTAAATTAAACGATTTTAATCCAGGGTATTTAAAAGGATATAAATTAAGTGTCTGAATAGAACCAAATATTGAGCCATTTATCCCCAAGCAAAATTTAGTTTCACAAAACAATTTCCATCCATACATTTCTGAAAACTTATTAACCACTAGATCAAAATTATTAATCAATAGATCAAAATTACTAATCACAAGTCCAACATCAAGGTTTTGTCAGAGCTGAGTTACTTGCTGGAGGCTCTAGGAAAGTTTTGGCTTCTAATCTCATCTAGCTGGAGGCAGGATTTGTTTCCATGCAGCGTAGGATGGGGATCTCTGTTTCTTTGCTGGCTGTTGGTGGAGCCAGGTTTTGCAACAAGAGGTTACCTGCAATTTTTTCTTATGCTTTCCACATGGCCCCCTCCATCTTTAGGCTTTTAACAGCTGCAAGGAGTCCTTCGCATGATTTGAATCCCTCTGACTTCTTTTCTGCTCTTTTCTGATTTTCTCTTTGGCTTCTAAAGGCTTATGTGATTACACTTGGCCCACCCAGATAATCAAAGATAATCTATCTTGAGGTCAATGGATTAATAAACAATTATACCTGCATATATCTGCATATATCTGTTAGGTAATTAGATAAGTGGGGGCACTAGGCAGGCAGGTGGAGGGGAGGGAGGATGGTCCGAAGATGGTGTTATGCCCGCCTCCAGCATAAAGGGACTTCACTTCTTCTAAATGAGTGCCAGCAAAAAAAAAACTGGTTAAAAGCCGACAGCCACGACAGCGCAGTAGCAGAAAGGACTTAACTGGACACGACCAATGTTTATTGTTCTATAATTAACATCGTGGTTTAGCCTCCCCAGTGGGTTTTTCTGTGTACACCATGGATAAGGACATGCGCGAAGGGGCCAAACACGACTCAGCAACCCAGGGAAAAGAGCCGTCAATCAAGAGACCGTCTCTAAGTGAGGGTATAGGAGAAAGGGGAGACAAAAAACGCTGCTTTTCCCTCCCTTGGATCAGCCCGTCTCCCATTCTTGGGGGTGTACTTTTCCTTTCTTTTTAAATAAATCTTTAAAAATCTTTCGCTACACAACGCACCATCTCCTGAGTGTAAACTTGTCTTTTGGGTATGACAAGAACCGGGGTCTTTACCTTTTGGGGTAATATATCTTTAACTATGTGAATTAACCTACTCATGGACAAGGTATATCATTTTGTTTTTAAATAGTTCTGAGGATTAAGGCGTGAAATCTTCCTGGGGGTGATAATTCTGCCTACCTTAGATACCTTTGTGTTTGTACAAACTGAAAGGCAAATCATTCAGATTTCTAAAACTGGTGACCTGTGATGGATGCATTAAAATATGTAGCTTCTGCTATAGCCTAGGTTATCAGAATTGGGGGCTGGTTATTCACACATACACATACACACACAAAATGCAGTCAGGTCTGAAGAACATGTGGCTTTCACTTCCCTGTCACTGAAATGAGATTTGACAAAATAAAAGTAGATTTAAAGTTAGTTTTGGGCTTGCAGTCACTCTTTTTACTTTTTCTAGGTCTGAAGATAAGTGACTTCTTAGAGCTTTCGTGTCCTAACATTTATTTGGATTATTTCAATTTGCATGATTCTTACAGGATTAGCAATTCTCTCTGTCTCTATTTCTCTTTCATCTATCATCTACCTGTGTGTGTTTGTAGGTGTACTGACTTATAACAGGTGATCAAATATATAATGTTTTGATTTTAATTTATAAATATGATATAGCTTATAAAAAGGCTGTCAACTATATCGCCTCCCTCCCAAAGCCCATTGAAATAATCAATAATTAGAGTAGTATTTTTTTCAGAAGGCTGAAATAAAGATTAAGGGGAATGTTGTGTTAAAATTTCCTTATTTGGTGGCTAGGTTGACACTTTTGTTAAATTTTTACATAGATCATGTATAGTAAAAGATTTCCAAATCTCAGCTTTCCACTCACATCAATTCAATAATCCTCACTCCAGATACATTATTTTTTTGTGAAAATCATCTTTTTTGATATTACTAAGTTATAATAAGGAGTTAACATCTTTAGCCTTTTATGGAATAAATAGTTTTCAATTAAAAAAATTAAATGAAGATCTTTTAATTGTTTTGACAAATTACATTAGCTCCATTTTCAGTCTCTGGTAATTCAAAAGATTCAAAGTGACAAAACTTAGTCTCAATTTCAATATTTTGATAAATGTATCTTTTATTGATTAGAACAGTAAATGTTACTGGCACACACATGTGACCAAGCAGGACCTTATGGGATCTTCCTGGGGCAGACCCTTCCCTCACATCCTCTGCTGTAGCTCCTCTGTGAAGTACCCTGATAATAGTATCTCAGGTGTATTTTCTTAGTTTTTCAGATGCTAAAAACCACCACCAAGTGGAAGAAATTAACCATTTGATGATCATGAACATCTAGCCCCCAGACCTTCTTTGCCTAAAGATTGATAACCATCAACAAATCAGAATTGTGCACAGCTGATCACATATCCTAGGAGGCCCCTCCCTCATCTGCAGGTCAAACCCAGCCAGGGGCAGCCCCAACCCTGGATTACGGCAGCTACCAGAGCCCACATCCCTCCGGGGAATCAGGAGGGATTCTCCCCAACAGGCGCCAGACCCCCCACTGCACAAGGCCATCTGGAGCAGAGACACATCCTCAGCAATTTGATGTCGCCTGGGGTGAGTCGCTCCAGCTTGCACAGGCTGGGAATTCTCTCCACTCCATCTGGGTTCATTCCCCTGCAGAAAGTGAGCCACTCTGGGTCCGTTCTCTTTTGAGAGCTGGGCCACTGTGTTTGGAGACTCCGTCTGACAGTGGAAGTGAAATTTTTAGATGACACCTCCTCTGATTGTGCAACCTTAGCTTATTTGTTGTCTGTGTTTTGTGTGTGTTGTTTTGAGGTGAGCCACGATGGGAAAATTGTACCTGCTTCAACGGGGCTCCTTTCCTTCTGGGAAGTGAGCCGTTCTGGGTTCATTGGGAGCCACTCTGGGTCCATTCTCTTTTGGGAGATCTTTTGTTTGTGGGACCATATTTGCTGTTTGTTATGTTACCCCAAAAGGTAAAGACCCCAGTTCTTGTCACACCTGAAAGACAAGTTTGTAGTCAGGAGATGGTGCATTGTGTAGCAAAAGATTTCAAAGATTTATTTAAAAGGAAAGGAAAAGTACATCCCCAAGAATGGGAGGCTGGCTGATCCAAGGGAGGGAATAGTGGCGTTTTTTTGTCTCCCCTTTCTCTTATACCCTTGCTTAGAGGTGGTCTCTTGATTGACAGCTCTTGTTCCTGGAATGCTCAGTCATATTTGGTCCCTTTGCACATGTCCTTACCCATGGTGTACACAGAAAAACCCATGGTGGGGAGGGGGCAGTTAACTTCAATGTTAATTATAATACAATGAACATTGGTCGTGTCCAGTTAAGTCCCTTCTGCTACTGCGTGGTCGGGGCTGTCAGGTTTTAACCAATTTTTTTTTTTTTTTCTTTGCTGGCACTCATTTAGAAGAAGTAAAGCCCCTTTCAGCTGGAGGCGGGCATAACACCATCTTCAGGCCATCCTCCCTCTCCCCCACCTGCCTGCCCGGTGCCCCCACTTACCTAACTACCTAACACTTATACTGGCCAGTTGAGACTTTGGTGGGTAATGGGGCTCACCTGCGATGACACTAGGGCATCCTACCCAGTTGTGTCACTTCATCTGTGTTGGAGCCTTGGGTGTAATTTTCCTTCTCTGCCTTGTCTTTTACTCAGCGTCATCTCTGTTGGGGCATTGGTTAGGGTTCTCCCCTTTTCGACTGACTGGGCATTGGTTGAGAATTTCCCTTTTGGGGGCTAGGGAACTCTAACTCTGAGAGATCGTTTCGCATTGCATTTATTTGCTTGATCTTTGACAATACCAGCTGTGAATAATTATTATGGTCATTAAGAGCTCTTTTTCTACCTATGGTCCCCTGGGATATTTTTGTAAAACTGGGAAATCTTTAGCTGTGATCCCATAAATGAAAGAAAACAGTATTTTTATTATAACATTGTGTGACCTCTGTACTCCCTGAGATCTGGAAAACAATGGTCCCTCATGGAGCTGCTCTTATATCAAAGTGGTCCCCTTTTGCAATTGCTTTAGCTTTTATCTTGGGGGAGAAAGGGTGTGTGTGTCTTGGTATCTGAGTCCAACTCTTGTTCCCTCTTTCTGGTTTTGCTGAAAGTAAGACATGTGAATGTGAGCAATGACATCTATCTATCTATGTATCTGTACAGATACAGATGTGTGTGTGTATATATACATATATATGTGTATATACATATGTATATATAAAATTGTCTATTACTGTTCTTTAAACTGAAGTTGATACTTGGGAATTGAAAAAAAAAATCCTGAAAATAGCCAAGATGTTGGATTTTGTAAAAGCAGTTAGAGGAGGAATTTGCATTTCTCTTCCTCTGACTTTGAGATGTGGAAGATCTACCTGGGCTCTCAAAGAGAAAAAAAATTTTTTTTGTTTTTTTTTTAACTGAAATGGGAAAACTGAGATCTCTGGTTCTGTCTTTATGTAAAAATTAACTTGTAAGCGAGCTCTGTTTAATTGACTTACAAGTAAGCATTTACAAATTCTAATTATGAAAGAAGCTAGACAACAAATTTCAGGTTCACGTGAACTAGGATATTAAAGCTGGCTTAAGCTTATTGGTATAGTCAATGCAGACATGTATTTTATTGTACCTATGTTTACTGAAGGTCAGTAAGTTTATGTTGTTTCTGTTGAAGACTGTCAGCAGAAAGAAAGAAAGAGTTTACTTGGTATGATGAAATTCTTATAAGTAAATTAAATGCAAATGTGATAAGAGCTTTTGGGTGAACGCCTTAGAAATAATTACATTTTAGGAATGTCAACTCAAAAATAATCTCTCCAAATATTTGTAACTTAAATTTTAGGAATGTGCTGGGTTAGGTTAAGTGATGGAAGTTTATTGACTATTTGGATAACTGGGTAATTCCGAACCAGAGTAAGTTGCTGAAACACTGTTTCCTGAGAATTAGCTTCCCTTTGTAGAGAAATTAAAGGTATTTAGGACAGTTGATGAATATGTTTGGTGCCACCTGAGATATTTTCTATACAAAGCACATTTTAAAAAAAATTATTTTTGATATTTGTTTGTCAATCTATAGAATGCTAATGTAGGAGACAGTTCATAATTGCTAGCTTCTCAGTTTTCACTAGAGATTAAGATTTTTGAGAGTTGAGGATTCTAATCTCTGTAGTTAAATCTACTGAAAATAATGGAGGAAACATTTCAGTACAAAGAAGGAAAGAAGGATATATGTTTTGAGTAATATATATATATAACTTTATTTTTCTTATAATCTGAAATATATATATAGAAAGGAATTGCACTTTGTTAAGGTGAAAGAAAGTGATTTGCTCCCACAGTTGGTTGTTTCTTGATGGGAAAAAACAAGGGACAAACTAATATGGATTAAAAAAAAAAACTTGTGGAAAATTTGTAGGAAGGGAGACCTATAAAAGGAGTTCTGTGAATGATCAGGCTGAGACTAGATCGAACTTAATTGAGTGAGTGGGTTTTGTTATTAAAAGTAGGCTGGCACAGGACTAGATCTGGTTCCTCTCTGTTAAGCAGAACAAGTTTACTTAGAATGTTTCTGATAAAAGATTGATGTGAAACTTTTTTGATATTTTTGACAAACTTCCTATCAAATTCTAATTAAAATTCTTATGACTTCAGCCAACTTTGGGATGCTTAAAAGGGCCCCTCAGGCATCTCAGAGAAAAATAAACTAGGATTGGTTTAACTGGTAAAATAAGCATTCTAGAAATTGTATAGAGTTTCTGAAATTTGGATATGTCCTGGTATAAGGCTGTCAGTCATGATTCTGGTTGTTAATCTTAGAATGTTGTATGTCAACTCGATTAAGCTTTTTTGTCAAAATCATTGTAATCAGACCTTTTACCTTGTCTTTTTAAGTCTTTAATAATTCATAGATAGTTAAGCTGATGCTTTGCATATCTTCTTCATCTTTAAGATTCATAAAAATATAAACAAGTATAGGTTTATTTTGATTCATGCTGCTGAGTTGGGTAAACTATTTAAAAAGTCTAATGAAAACTCTGATTTCACAAGAGTTGGTAAAAAGGATTGATTGCATGGGATTGGGCAAACTGATAAATACAGTTGTAGTTTTTTGGTTTTCTTTGAAATACGGCTGGCTTTTGATCAATGTTTTTTAATTGAACTCTTTACCAAATGTTTGTCTCCCTATCAGTATTGAAAGTTACCAGTGTTGAAAGTTACTGTTTTACTTCCAGCCACACTGTTGCCCTCAGTGTTTCTGATAGAAAAAGAATGCTCTAATGGAGTTGTCAGAGTATAATTACTCATGATGAATAACAATGCTTGCTTTAAGTCTATTGTCAAAAGCACATGTACAGTGCTTATGTAACAATTGGGTATATGTGATTAAATGTATGACCTCTAAAGTGTTTCCCATCAACATGCCTCTGAGCCGGCTCATACCTGGTTAGCTCAGATTCAATAATCTTCATTCCAGACATGTTATGCACTTTATTTGTGAGAATCTTTTTTGATATTATGAAGTTACAATAAGGAGTTAAAATCTTTGGCCTTTTATGTAATGAAGGTTGCTTTTAGTCTCTGGTGATTCAAAGCAATTCAAAGTGACAAAACTTAGTCTCAATTTCAATATTTTGGTAAATTACATTTTATTCATTTTAACAGTAAATATTACTAGTACACATATGGTCACTTTGTAGATACCAATTACTATAGTTTTTATGGTTTTACAAGCTCCTTAAAATGTTTTTTTTTCATATGAATGTGTTTCAAAAATTGGAAAATTTTGAAAGAATAATACCCACTTTTTAAAATATGGATTAAAAAAATATATCTGCCTGAAGCTGAAAGGCTTATTTTGGAACATATTTATTAAAATTAGCCATCCATATTTTTATGACTGAAGGGCCATTGTTTTAGTAACTCTTAGCATAAATAAATCAGTTGCAATGTTGCCTAAACACAGTACCCAAAGAAACTGCAGGACTGAATGTGGAATCCATTTCATCTGCTATCAACTGTTTCATGTTGCTTAAGTAAATTATTATTTTTTTTTTTTGGAACTTTACAGGTGTATAATATTTGTACTTGAGTAAATTAAGTAAACTAAATCAGTAAACTGTTTTATCTAAAATCATATTTTTTGCTTAAAGAATGGAAGAAATTAAATTCTGATTTATTTTTAACAATACACATAATTCACATAAGGATTGGCTTGTAACATTATTTAGAAACATATTTTCTATTTTAAATGCTATATTTTTCAAAAACAATTTTTTGTCCTATCCCTCAGGCTCCATAGATGCAAGAACAAATGGAGTGGGGGGAAAAAGTTTAAAAGACAGGAATTTTTATTCAGTGTTGTTATTGTCAAAGTAAGTTTATCCAACTTTACCCTGGAAGTGTCTCACTTTATTTTTCTTATAATCTGAAATGTCAGCTAAAATCTTCTTCCTTAAAGACTTTAATGATGAGGCATATGGAGATAAGATTTTGACTATTAAGTCTCCCAAGCTGGCATCTGGACAGGTTTTCAGAGAAACTGATACCAAGGAATGACTTCTGTGTGATCCCTCAGGCTTGAGAACTGCCAGTCAGACGATGCTTACTCAAGCCTGCAGTTAATCCCAAGAGTGAGAGCCAACGCTGATTTGATTTAGTATTTTTAAATTGGCCTATTCTGACGAGAGGCCTACCGCACTGAAACACCTGCAGCCACTGAGACCTGAGTGTCAGAGCAGCAGAGAGTTACTGTTGTCATGGCATGTAGGTATAGGAGCTTTTTCATGCACAGTATCTTTTAATGTTATCTAAAAGACACAAGATGAGTCTCAGAAATTGAATATTTCACCATTTACTGTAACTTTCAATTGAAGTGTCATGCTGCGTTTAAAGATATTAATCAAAATGAAATTCACAAAACCATTCTTTATCAGGAGAGGTAGATATTATTTGAAAATCACATGTACCATGCACATAGTTTGAAATTTATTGTGGCTGGAAGTTAGTCAATGGCTCTGTCAATGAAATAAATGGCTAGAATGCAGTAGGCTATATGTTTTCTTAAATAACTTATCTATAAGAAAGACCTATTTTATAAAAGCCTGGAAGATTTAAAGTATACAATAAACGACTTTGGAGCTAATGAGATAGAGCAACAACTTTCCTCAAGGCTAAGATCTCCCTGTTTTTTAGGTTCACCATTATCTTCATGTCATCATTCATAAGTAATTTAGAGATTTTTATCCAGAAAATTATCCGTGGGATAATTTCAAATTGCCATCCTTTTGCCTTGTGTAGGCTATTGAGCAATGTAGATAAGCAGTGAAAAAAAGAAAGATTTTAACATGATTTTTACAAGTATAGAAACCCCTGTTCACAGCATGTATCTGACTTAAAGGAAGTTCACATCACAGCATGTAGAAAGTTTGAAGTTAAAATCCCTGTAAAATTGATAAAATACAAAAATGGAAATGAAGCTGAATCAGACATAAGCCACAAATAACAAATCAGTCTAAAGTCTAAAGTAAAGCTTTGGCCTTAAAAATGTCTTTCAAAAGAAATATATACTTTATATATGTCTGTATATACACATATGTATTACACATACATACACACATATATGTATATATAGCAGATTGATTTGTGAATGGGACTGCATTTAAATTTATTTGTACTTATCTAATATATTCATTAAAGTAGGCTAAGCTGAAATAGGGTATATATGCTAAAATTCAGTGGTTTATAGAACAAAATTTTTCCTTCTCAGGGTGTGATGTTCGGGTGGGGCAGCTCCCCTGAACCCATCACAAAGAAAGTCATGTAGGAGCATTTCCTAAGTCAGATGTGGAGGTGGTCATACATATCCTTTCTAATATTCCATTGGAGAGAACTTTGTCATGTGGCCTTACACAACTGGAAAGAAGATTATAACAATTCACTAGTTATAGGCCCAAAGAACAGGAGAAGGCAACATTTACATAAAATTATATAGATCAACTTACAGAAAACAAAATAGAATCAAACTATTTTGTGGTCATGTGATCCATATAATTAAGCTACCCATTATTTATTCATATGTTCATTTATGTATCCACTCAACTGATTAGGGAGACACTGTTTCAGCGATACAAACAAGGTCTTTCCTTTCATGGAGCTTTATTCTAACTTAATCACCAAAGAATCTAAAGACCTACTTCTCCCACGGTGGGGCCATCAGGTTGGTTGAGTTGATGGTGTCTAAGTTAAGCCCCTTGGGGTTTCTTAGAAGCCTCCATTGACTTTTTTCAAAAAGAACCAGAAAGAAATGCCAAAAAATTGATGACCTCAGTGTTAGTTCTTCTGGAGGTTTGTTTAATAGAAATGTACTAAAACTCTTGGGACTATTTAAGTCACAACTAATGCAAACCCAGAAGGAAATATGTTACCGAGGGATTTGTCTCTGTTAGCATTAATAAACAAAATAAAGCAGAAGGCCGGAAAAGCACTATTAACAGAGCTTCGAAATATGACATTTGATTAATATCTTCAAACCAGCTCAACAAATGTAGCAATCAAATATCACGAGAGTGGGGTTCAGAGCAAAATAGGCTGGCTTGTCTGCTTTATTCAGTATTCACGTTACAATGAGTGAGTAACAAAGGAAAGCAATGCCTTTTGTTGATTCCCCAGCTGTGTTTTGGGCAGGGGTAAAAATTACATTATAGAGGCGCTCCATTATTTCAAATTATCAGTCTTTATTTAACCTTTTCAGCCAAATGGTAGTGTGGCAACAGTAGAATGACATAAATATATATATATATATATCATATATATATATGGTCTGATGACAGAATTGTTAAAGTGTCATCATACAAACTGCCACTGTTTTGGAACTTAATCCAAAGGTAGAGCATTATGTTTGAAAATAGAAAACACATATACAATTTTCTAATATATAAAAAAGTTTGATGTCATGTTAAAATTATAAACCCGATAAAATTTTGAGGTATTGAGATGTTCTCATCTGATGAAATTCTAAGAAGGTTGATTAAAATTTTCATTTCATCATTTTATTGGGCCAAATGTAGGTATTCGAAGTCCAGATGGAGAGCAGGATGTTTACATGCTTTTTCGAAAATACATTAAGAATATTTCAGGTGGGGTCCCTTCAGAAGCCAACTTTGGAACAAGAATTCAAATGAAAGTAATTCTAGGGGAAAGTGATCCCTGAAGCAGTGAGAAGGGAGCTGGAAGTGTGAGACAGCAGTTAAGGCAGCTTGCATTACCAAGCAAGTCACCTTTGCAACCTCCTAGAAATAGTCCAAATCATGCCTCTGAGTTTTCTCAGCTGTGGGGATGGAGAACTATGAAGTCTCACTTCATCCTGGGCTAATGGTGACTTTGTGAGTTTCAACTTGCTCAGGCCACAAGCAGCGACAAGCATTACAGGTGTTTCCAGTAAAGTGTCTTTCATGTGCTGAGTGCTGAGATGATAGGACTGGGTGGGACCTTCGTAGCATCTGCAACAGGGGATAAACTAAGATATTCAAAACTAAGACACAAGGAAACATAGTGACTACCTCTGGATTAATGTCAGATAAAGTAATTTTTCTTAAGTAAAACATTGCTATTTTTCTCTGCTTCTATTGGCCTTGCATGAAACACAAATTCCTTTTTAAATTGTAGACAATTTAGTCTGTTATTTTTTTCATAATGTTTATTTTAGAGTTTTGAAGTAGTAGAAACTGAAATGCAACCCTGAAAGCTTTTGAAACCAAAAATCTCCTTCAAACCTGGAAAAAACAAGTAGCTGATCTAAGCAAAGAATCCAGAGCTCCTGAAATCTAGCTTTATGCTTTTACCAAGAACATCATTTTTAATTTAAATCAAACTTCATTAATCATAAAAATATTTGCTTTGAGTTTGCTTCAAAGTTTCAAAGGTGGAAACTATTTTATTTGGAGAAGTTTGCCTCCCCATTGGTGTCTTTTCCTTTCATAGTTTAGGTATTTTGACCTTTATTAAATCATACTAGAAAGATATAAAACTATTTGTGAACTTTTAAAAGGTCTGAAATTAATCTATAGGTCCTTCTATCAGGGAGTCATAAACAAATTTTTTTTCTTGTTTATGTTTGGCTGACTGGTGTATTTTTAATGGAAGATCAATATACCTATAATGGATTAGATCAGTGGTATTTATAATTATAATTGTTTACTTTTAAAAAAGGAGACTTTATTAAGTGACTGTTTACTGACATTAATATCTTTGGGAGAGAGCAAAAATCTCAGTAGATCTACAAAATGTTGCTAAACGTATGCTGATTTAGACATCTTTTCTTTTTTTAAAACACGATAGAAATAGGCATCTCTAGTATAATTTTAAAAACAAAATAAGAATATAACATATAAATAATTTATATTTGGATATATTTTATGCACCTATGTGCAAACATATATATCCACACATAATGCAAGATTGGAAAGAAACACATCAAGGATTAGCAGCCTTCAGAGTCAAAATGGTGCTGTCATAGGCACTTCACCTTTTATTTTATGTACTTTTTATATTACTCAAAATTCACAAAAGAGCTTATATTATTACTTAGATCATTGTAAAAATAGAGATATTTTACAAATAATTATGTATACTTTAATGATCTATGCATTATAGCGTTAAACACAGCAAGTGGAAACGAAAATAGATACAACTTTCAGAAGGTCATTTGGCAGAATGCTTGTTTTCTTTATTTTTTGTTTTCCATATATGTATACCCAACAAGTCCACTAATAAAAAAAAGCCTTTAAAAACGTATGAAAATAACCAGGGAAATACCTAAAGAACAGACAGTTTTTCAACCCCCTCCATCCCCCAGGCTTGTAGTAACTAGGAGCAAATTAGAGACAGAGACACAGAGAGAGAGAAGCCTCTGTGCACTCCAGTGTAAATGGAATGTCGGCCCAACTTTCTGGTGGCAACAATTAAGTAACAAGATCTCAGAGAGATAAGTAGAAGGAACCACAGGAAAATTGAGAGAATTTTGTGTCTTAAGCATTGAGACCAATCACATTAGAGTATAAAATATATTGATTGTATCAGTAAAAGCACAGTGAAAGGGTGAGTTGTAGGGTAAGCTTCACTTCTGATGCCTGGATCTGTGTAAAATTCTAGAATTGAGTCAGTAATTGGGTAAACTGTAGAGATTATCAAATGAAGGATTTAAATTAAGCTCTTTCTGGGGAGATTTGTTGAGATTTTGTATTTGTGTGTTGTTTTTCGGTCTCTGCCAATTCAGCTAAAAGTTGAGTAAGTGAAGTAAAAACAGTTAGCAAGCACTGCCTTTGCTACCTAAGAGTTTCAGTTTAAGATTCAGTGTTGACACCTACTATATACTACACACTTGTAATTTACAGTTTGAACAAATCTGAAAGATAAGCAATATTATTACCAATTTACAACTGAAGAAAATGAAAACCAGGAAGTAAACTTGCCCAGTCATAAAGCTAGTAATATAAAATTATGCTAGTACTTACACACACACACACACACACACATGCACACATACACACACACCCTCTTAAATTCAGGTTTGATCTGTTATTGGGGTGGGTGCTTCACTAGAACACTCTTGTTTCTTCCAGAAATGGAATATTTTGTTAGTTTAGCAGTGGGTGTCAGCAGCTGGTGTAACTAATGTAATCACATGAGTCACTTTCACTTGTTTTTATTGTTATTATTGTTTCTTCTATAGCCATTCCTCTATTACCCAAAATAGTAAATTAACTTCTTTGGTTTTAGTAATCTGGGGGGGAGATGGGAAAGCATGTACTGTATTACAAAACTAAAAGTTTAGCTATAAATACTTTATCATTGAATTTTATTAGTCATAAAAATCTACTCATTTCTTAATCTGCTGAACATTAAGAAAATTAATGGCAAGCAGCAAGTTGGCTGAAGAATCTTTTTGTGCATATTTATGACAAGCAATTTTTATCCAAAATAGATAAAAATCTTTAAGTCAATAATAAAATAACTAATTTTTTAATGAAAATAATCCACAGTGGAGTAATCAGGATTGAATTTAACCTTAAGGCAGGAATAACTAGAATATTGAAGTAAATACATGAAAGATTTGTTTTCAGACATTGCATAAAATGTAGCACAGGCTATGAACACTGAAAAAATGAGAACAAAGTGAACCCTCCAATCATGTTGGCTTTTCTGCCTGGTAGAAATGTGTGGACTCCAGGTGCAAGAGAAGGAACGTAAAAGACAACAATGGACCCCCTGACGTGAGCAATGAGACTGGGTTTTCCAGAGGCTGGGAAGGCTGTAAATTGGAAGAGCAGAGTTCTTCCACATGAAGAAGATGCTAATTTTTTTAAATAAAATTCTGTATAATTTTAGGCAACCCATTTAGATAAACTATTTTATTATCAAAGTGCTTCAAGTAAATGTTTTGCATGAATCAATTCAGTAGATCAAAGCTAACAATCTGGGATGTCAGAATATGTAATTGAGATCAATGCTCTCATCTGAGACATAAAAAAGGCATAAAAATATTTAAGAAACACTTCTTAAAACATTTGAAGGCTAAAAATAAAGACTTAGGAGGTCAGAGATAAAACTAAAATACAGGAGTCTAAGTTTGGCTTTGGAAATTCACTTTGTCCTGGGACTTAGCCAATTCTGAACAAGGATTGGGGGTACAAACACTAATTTTGATAGACTTGTAGGATAAGAAAGAGAAAAAAAATAGAGTCCAGGTTACACTGAGAGTGTAGACTATGGAGATTCACCCTCAGAGTAAAACAGTCAAGAAGTCAACCAACCCCTGTCCAGCTTCAAGTGACCTGAGAGCTCTCCCACCACAAAATTTCATACTGTAAAACTGGATTTAAATGATGATAGACTATAATTCTCCCATGCATCTGGCTGAAGCAAATGTCTTGAGAAAAATAAAATTATTCTGTGTTTGAAATTATTCCTATAAATAGTTTTTAAATACAAAGTCCATCACATAAAGATCAATCCTGTTAGGAGATAAGACAATAAGAGTTAAAAACATACAAATACAACAGACACAGAACACAGAGTGGAATTATCAGAGACAGGTGGTAAAAACTATGCTTATGTTCAAGGAGATAAAATCAAGTTTGAAAATTTTGGCTGAGAACTGAAAGGAATAAGTGACTTAGCAGATGAGAGAAATCAATTAAATAGAAATGAATTTCTAGAGTTAGAAAATATGAGAAAAATCAATTAAATAGAAATGAAATTCTAAGACGAGAAAATCTTGTACTCATTGTTATTTCAAAAATATGTGTTAACAGCAAATCAGACACCACTAAAGAGAGAATCAGTAAATTAACTAAGTCAAAATATTCATAAAAAAGCATTGAGAAACAAACAATATTAAAATAGATAACAGATGGTAAAGATTTGGGGGATATTGTGAGAAAGTATATTGTGGATTTTTTTTAATAGTTGATTTACAGGTTTCCTTTAGATTATTCTGTTGTTGTGAACTTGGTTAAGCAATTGGCTTTGGAAAATAGAAGGTGGTCAGAATTCTCATTTCTGGCAGAAGTTTTAAGAGATGGGACATGGTTGGACAATTCCTCTTTTCCCTCTGACACAGTAAAAGCATCCTCGAGGGACAGGGGCTGCTCCGCTAGTCTGGACGTTGGAATGAGGAAGATACATGGAGCACAGCCATAGCTAAAAGCTGACATTAACAGGAAAAAAAATTAAACTACTGAAATGTGGGGGCAGTTGTAACTACTCTATAGCCTAACCAAAGTTGACATAAACAAGGTCTCAAGGTTGAATTCAAGAGGCTGAAACACAAGTAAAATACAGCAAAAAAAAAAAGTTTTAAGATACAAAGGCACAGAACTTTTCACAATTGATTAAGGGTATCAATATTTTAATTCTAGTCTAACAAAGCCAAATAAGTATACAATAATAGAATAGCACTCCTAGGCACATTATAGCAAATCTGATTAAAAAAAAAAAAGACAAGGAACAAATCTACAAGGTAACTGTAATGGGCACCAAAAATATTATCCTAAAGGAACAAAAAGTAGACTGAGACTGATTGCTAACATGTCAACAGAAAATTGGAAGGTAGATAAAAAGGAAATGATATCATAGAAATGTTGAAAAAGCATCTCCCAAGGTAGAATTCATACCCATTAGAATTACCATTCAGAATAAAGCCAAAACTGAGCCAAGCCACCTCTGGCAGACTCCTACAAGAGGCAATCCTAAAAATTGTTCTTCGTGCATATGAAACTAATGCTGGATAGAAGGTAAGAGACACAGGAAGAGATGAAGAACAGGAACAATTGAAATGCTGCTTGTATTAAAAATTAATGTTTGATTTGTTTATGGAGAAAACATTTTCTGATCTCAAAGCTTCCTGAAAATTGAAAAACCAATAGGGATGTGTGCAGAGTGGAAAACAAATCTACAACTGAAATATTCTTTTTTTTTTTAACATTTTTTATTGATTTATAATCATTTTACAATGTTGTGTCAAATTCCAGTGTAGAGCACAATTTTTCAGTTATACATGAACAAATATATATTCATTGTCACATTTTTTTCTCTGTGAGCTACCATAAGATCTTGTGTATATTTCCCTGTGCTTTACAGTATAATCTTGTTTATCTCTTCTACAGTTTTGAAATCCCATCTATCCCTTCCCACCCTCCGCCCCTTTGGCAACCACAAGTTTGTATTCTATGTCTATGAGTCTATTTCTATTTTGTATTTATGCTTTGTTTTTTTATTTCTGTTTTTTAGAAATATTCTTAATACTATAGACAACTTACAATTCTCTTATGACAAATACATAAATTTGTTAAGCTATGGAAATAAAAAATAATTGAGTTACTTGTAGGTTCATAAACAGTTGCAAAAAATTTAACACAGAGAGATTCCAGATTTCCTTCTTCCAATTTACCCTAATGGCATCATCGTGTATATTTGTAGTGCAATGTCACAACTAGTTAATTTACATTGATACATTCCATTGATCTTGTGCACATTTCACCTGTTTTCATGCACTTCTGTGTGCTTGTTTACATCTATGCACTTTTATTGCACGTGTAGATTTGTGTAACTACCACAGTCAAGACACAGAACAGTTTTAGCACAAGGATCCTTTGTCATGCCTTTTGTAGATACACACTTCTGTCTCCTCCTGCCCCCATTCCTGACAACTATTAATCTGTTCTTTGTGTCTGTAACTGTGTCACTTAGAAAATAGTATATAAATGGAATCATACAGACTGCAACTTTTTGGAATTAGCTTTTTTCACTCAGTATAATTCCCTTGAGATTTATCAAAGTTGTCGCTTGTATTAAGATTTCATTTTTTTACTGCTGAGTAGTATTCTATGGTATGAATATACCACAGTTAGTTTCAACATTTAATAAACTGACTTTTTCCCCCTGGCTTGAGGCTATCATGAATAAAGTTGCTATGAGTATTTGTGTACAGTTTTCTGAGTGAACATAAGTTTTTATTTCTGTGTTAAATGGACAAAAATTTGCAAGATGATATGGTAAGCGTATGCTTAGTTTTTATAAGAAACTAACATACTCTCTTCTTGAGTGGTTGAATCGTTAATATTCTCACCAGCAATCTGGGAGTGATTCAGTTATATCATATCCTTGCTAGAATTTGGTGTTCAAAACAACACTTTAAGGTAAACCATCATATTGTTGGTTCCTGAGGGAATGTTGAAAGCAAAATTGTGAATGTTCATAAAATATTGAGTTGAAAAGACAATAGATTTCATAGAGAAAAAAATCACCAATATTTTACATTTAATCTTCAATTCATTGTATTCTGTTCCCCATGCCTTTCTTATATATCACAAAGTTCTGTCAGGAGGTCCCAACTACCAAATATGGGGCTTATTTTCTTTAAGTATTTAAGAGGAGTTTTAGATTCACAGCAAAATTGAGCAGCAAGGACAGAGTTCTTATATAGTACATGTGTACAAGCTCCCACACTATCTATACCCTTCACCAATGGTGATACGTTTGTGACAACTGATAAACCCATATAGGGATGTATCATCACCACCTAAGTCTATAGTTGACATTACAGTTCATTCTTAGTGTTGTGCAACCTATGGGTTTGGACAAACGTATGACACGTATTCGTCATTATAGCATCATACAGAATAGTTTTACTGTCCTCAAAGCACTCTGTGATCTGTTTATCTATTCCTCTTTGTCCTTCAACTCCTGGCAACCAGTAATCTTTCTGCTGTCTCTGTAGTTTTGCCTTTTCCAGAATGTATATAGTTGGAATCATACAGTATGTAACCTTTTCAGATGGGCTTCTTTCACTTAGTAATATACAATTAAGGTTCCTCCTTGTCTTTTCATGGCTTGATAGCTCATTATTTTTCAGTGCTGAATAGTATTCTATCACCAGGGTGTACCACAGTTTATCCACTCACCTACTAAATGGCATGTTCCAAGTTTTGGCAATTATGAATAAAGCTGCTATAAACATTTATGTTCAGGTTTTTCTGTGGATGTGTTTTCAGTCCCTTTGGGTAAATCCCAAGAAGTGCAATTGCTGGGTTGTATGGTGAGAGCATGTTTCATTTTGTAGGAAATTGTCAAGCTGTGTTTCAATGTGGCTGTACCATGTTGCATTCTCACCAGTCATGGATAAGAGTTCCTATTGTTGCATATCTTTGCAAGGTTTTGGTTTTGTCAGTGTTCTGTATTTTCATCATTTTAATAGGTATGTAGTGGTATCTTGTTTTAATTTGCAATTCCCTGATGACAGGAGTTTAGCATCCTTTTATATGCTCCCTTGCCATTTGGTATATGTTCCTTGACAAAGTGTCTGTTCAAGTCTTGGGCCCACTTTTTAATGAGGTGGTTTGTTTTCTTATTGTTGAGCTTTAAGAGTTCTTTGTATGTTTTGAACAATATTCCTTTATCAGATGTGTCTTTTGCAAATGTTTTCTCTCCACATAGCTTATTTTTATTCCTCATCGCGCTTTCCTGGTGAATCTTCCAAAGTTTTATACTCTATCCAAACTCTCAAATCCAGCTGATTACCAAGAAATTATACTTTTTTTTTTCCTATCTCCCATACCATTCTCTTTCAGTTTTAACTCCTTTAATTTCTGGTTGTTTTCTAAATTTGGTAATCATTTGTTTTATGGTCATTTATTGATATAAGGATCCCAAATGTGTGAGTCATCATGATAGGAGCTAGACATATGAAAATGAAAATGCAGAATCCTGGCCTATGGTTTCTCAAGAAATTTGTCCTCTTTTAAGATATATTCTGCTAAGTTGATCTTATTTACATTTTTTATTTTAAATAGTATATAAATGTTAATGACTCCTACCATCTCTATCTTCACTCCTTTATTGGACTTCTTCACTGAATGTTCTAATTGGTGAATTATCACCCACATTATATTTCATGTTAGTAAACTTTGCTGTTAGTTCGTTCATCTGACCTATACCTTTCTGGTAGTATAACCTTGCATAAGTGAATTTCTTAATTATATTTTGAACTTGTCCCTTTTCTCTGTCTCACAATTTGTTTTCCTCATTAGCTCCCAAATTTTGAAGAATAGTCTCTTGTCTGATTTCCTGCCCTTTAGTTGAGACCAAATCTTATTTAACAATTTTGTATAAATTTAAATTGTTTGCTGTTTAAAAAATACTTTCAAATCTTTTTTAATGTATATGTATATCTGTATGTATATATAATATTGGATAAACACATATTCTACATATATCTAATTTCTCTGTGTTTAAATTTTAAGAGGGGAAATGACTAGTTATGGGTTCTGAACCTGTTAAATTACAACTGTACAATAGCTTGCAGATATTTTAAAAGGTTTACAAATCATCACATTCTGTTTGAGATGATTTTATGAGTGAGACATGAACAGCCTGCTTTGAACATTCTTTACCCTTCCTTATTAATGGCTTTATTCAGCAAGAATGTATTTCACTTCTGACACCTATAATATATTCATATATTAGCAGTGACTCCCGACTTTTGCAGTGAAAAACATAAATCACCAAAGGAAGCATGCATAAAGGGCTGCAGGCCATAACAGTGTCACTCTCCCCTCTGTCTCAATTACAAGAGAACGCTCATCTTTTCCCTGATGCTTTGTGAATGTTGACAAGTGACTCATGCTCCAGAATTGCCTTCTTGATTATAAAAATAATATCCATGTGTTTTTCAAAATTTCTTTTATTTGAATTATTTATGCTAACATTGATTGCATATAAGTGATATTCTTTGAAAAATATTTTTCGTATCTTTGCATTTCTCTTTCCTATGCTTTTTCCCCCCTTCTCTTTCATAATGCTCAGAGAATGCTGGGAGAAGAAAAAGCAAGAGGCTTTTTTCATGTTAAGGAAGCTATCTGAATGATAATAAAGATCGCCTTGAGAAATTTCAGATGGTCTTTATTTAGAAATTTCCAAGGCAGCCTGACTTTGTGCAAAAGTATTCGCATAAGTAACTGAAAATTGAAAACTGTAGCTATTACATAAACAAGTAAATAAAGAAAAAATAATGTCTGAATGAGATGCTACTGAATTTGCACTCAGGAGACCAGGATTCAAATTCAACCTGGACTGCCAACCACAAAAGTCCCATGGGAAAATCGTGTCGTGTAAATTATTTGACCGAGGTCATCTGTTTGCAAAATATGGGGACATGACTTAGATGAAATCTAATTATCTTTCAATTTGGTAATCTGTAACTCTTAAGAAATACTAACAGCTTTTTAAAAAAATTCTTAGTATATAGTAGGCATTGGATATATCCTGTATCATTTCATACTTAACTCTATAGGTAAGGCACAATTTTATTTAAACTTGGAACAAAAGAAATTGAGGTTGAAGGGACTTAAGTAATGTGCCCATAACATCAAAAAAAAATCTGACCTGGTTCCAAGAGTCCCTGTTCTTTACTTCACGTATAAAAATGGCTTTATATTTTAAAATGGCATAGATTGTAGCAGTTAGGAACCTCTTTCCTCTGCTTTTCTTTGCAATCCATAGCATCTCAACTAACATTACCTACAGCACTAAGGATACTTTATTGGATGAACAGGGTCAAGTTTGGTTTTACATATGGCTTGATGTAAGGTTAAGTTTTTTAACACTTTTATTGTGGTATAATTCTTGTACAGTAAACTAGACATATTTCAGATGTATAATTTGATGAATTTGTATAAATGTATACACCTATGAAACCACCACCACAATCTTAAAAAAAAAAAAAAAGAAAAGATAAATGAACTTATCTACAAAACAGAAACAAATTCACAAATATAGAGAACAAATGTATGGTTACCAGGGGGTAAAGGGGATAGGAAGAGATAAATCAGGAGTTCAAAATTTGCACCTCTAGCTATCTTGATGTAGGATTAAATTTAATTCACATCTCCCCACACTACTTCCTCTCTGTGTATTTCTTACAATTCTCTTTTTTTTTTTTCCCACAGTTGATTCTTTTATAACTCACAGCCTCATCCTTTGAAATTTGAACCCATAGGAAAAGAGTAAATTTCCCAAGTATATTCCTGATACCTATTAGATCACAAGCTAACCTTGAACCAACCAGTGTAGACTGGAGGGTTGCCTTAGGCCAGGTTATATGTTCCCACAACTGTGCCAGGCCTAATAGTGGGTTACAATATATCCTCATATGAAAATTGGGGTTGTTAGCAGAATTGATTCTAGGAAGCAAATACAACTCGCTCTAAGCGGATTTTCTTTAGTTGTCTACCTGAATTCTATACCTCTTTCTTTCTTAACAGAACTCACACTTTCTAGAGGAGAAAACTTATGATTTTTATCACAGTCCATGCTATTAGGTGGAAGGAAAAGAGATGATGCAATTTCTGTATCCAGGAGTGTAATATATGTAGCCTTTGGCACTTAGAAATGCACGTGCCTCAGATGACATGATTGAATCATGAATGAGTATGAGACACAATGAAACTAGTATGCCAAGAACTAGGAATAATAAAATATTTTGAAATAAAATTTTAAAATAATATTTAATACACATGACTGGGACATTGTGTTGTACTCCAGAAACTGACACATTGTAACTATGTGACTAAGTCACACATTGTGACTATACTTCAATTAAAATAATAATATTTCAAATGATTAAGACATAAATGAGGAATGGACACAAGAATAAAAGGAAATAATCAAAAGTAGTGGATGGAATTTAAATGAAGACAAATAATGTTGTTAAAAATGTTTTTTTAAATTTGATTGATTAAGTGGTTAAATACAGCTGAAAAAAGAATTGGTGAATGGAAAAATATCACCAAAATGGAACATAATCACATAAAATACATAAAATAAAAAAGAGGCTTAG
The DNA here is from genome assembly GCF_048773025.1 of Camelus bactrianus. Taxonomy (NCBI): domain Eukaryota; kingdom Metazoa; phylum Chordata; class Mammalia; order Artiodactyla; family Camelidae; genus Camelus; species Camelus bactrianus. The sequence continues at coordinate 19,048,893 of NC_133563.1, read as the reverse complement.
AATATGGAATAAAATGATCTCACATATATCAAATAAAAAAATCTACAAGGAAAGAATAAAAACAGTGAAGAAGGTGATAATCAAGGAATAATTGCTGAGAAATATATTTATAAGTATTATATATCTGTATTATATATTAGTAAAACTTCATAAATAAAAAATATATTTATAATGGTAAAACTTCATACATAAAAGATAAATAGAAACATTGAAGACAGATATAAAAATGACATTAAAAGAATGATAATTAGACTTAAAACATACTTCTTATAAAATAATAAATAGTCAAAGGAAATAGAATAACATATTCAATAATTAGACAAGAGTGTGCTTAGCTAAACTAATATGAATGAGAATAAAATAAATTTTTCAGAGAAATCTGACAGCATTTATAACACATAATTTGACCCTGAAGGAAATAATTAAGAGTGTTCTTCAGAAATGAAATTAAATTTAGATTCTCAGATGAAAGTATAAGAAACAATCATGAGCAAGAGAACTTCTAAGAAAAATGGATGTATATTTTAACAATAATAATAAAATGAGTAATTTGAAAGTTTTAAAACTAGGCAATTAAAATATGCAAGTTAGGTGAGAAAAATTATAAGAAATAATTTTGACTGGAATTAAATAAGTGAGGTTTGGAGTTACAGGAATCTGGAAAGGATAAACATGCTAAGAATACATAGTAAAAATTAAAAGGTAACCATTAAAATGATATAAACTGAATTTATAAAAATACAAATAAATCTAAGGGATAGCATGAACACAGTCCAATAAAAAGTTAGAAAAGGAATTTGCAAGTTAGGAAAGGAATTTGAAAAGCCATATTAAATAATGGTAAAAAGATGAACAAAATAATAAAGTATAAATGACTCTAAATGGATCAGTAACCACAATGAATATAAAGAGACTAAAATCTTCAAGTAAAGAAAAATGTTTTCAGATGAATTTCAAAAATAACAACAAACTACCTGGATGAAAGCTCATGTAGGCATTTTAATATTAAGTGGAAAGAACTTAAAACAAATTGGAGATAAAAAGTAATGACAAAAGGCACAATTCACACAAGCAAATTAGTCTATGTTCACTATTCATTAACAGTGTTGCCTTATGATTTAAGAAAATTTTGATGGCACTCTGTGACAAAGCCCCCAATTCCTACGTGGAGCAGTACTCACACATACCTAATGATTTAATGCTCTCTTGTTGTAACAACAAAATACTGAAATCAGCCGTTGGTATAGAAGTAAGAACACGGTGTTATATTTACTGTGCTCCTCTAAATAATATTTAAACTGAATTAATTAGATCAGAAATCTACAAACATAATAAATAGAAACTATATGGAATAAAGGATATTTATAGAAATATTCAAAACATTCAACACGTTATCCAAGGCATGATATTTTAAATACAAACACGTTTTTATGTTTATATGGATAATCATGAATCTAATTGGAATGGTAGTTACTTATGGAAAAAAGCGGATTATGATTGGGGTAGACTAGAATGACTGTATATGTAACATTTTAAACATATAGAAAATATATTTTTTGTTAAACTTGAGCAAAGGCAGATCAATATATCAATTTCTGCAAACTTCGGTAGTGTTGAAATATTTAGTACTAAAAATCACAATATAATTACTGTATTATAAAGGGATTATGTATACAAGAAGCAAGCTAAAGACATTTGCAGAGGTAATATCATTAAAAAGTTACAGGCATAAATATAATCTAATGTAGGATTTGTAAGAAATTCAATATTCCAGGTGAATAGGGTCTGTTTAATGATGGAAATCCAAAGTAAGCAGGAGCTTACAAGTAGATTGGGGTCAGAAAGTAAGGGGTGAACTTTGAAATGTTGAAGGGTTAGGATAGTTTTAAGCAAGAATGATTTGATCAGATCTGTGTTTAGGAGAAAAAATACTGACAAGTAATTCTTTGGCAAGATGGAAAAGAACACCCAGAATTGTAAGAATTTTATTATAATTCTCAGGTGAAAATTGATAATGTTGCCAGTTAATGCAGTCACATTAGGGACTGAGAGGAGGGGAGTGATCTGAATTGCTCAACTGGACTTGAACTCTGGAGGAGAGGAATTGCTTGTCAACATGTTGATAGATTCAATTAAACAAGGTAGCAGATTGGTTCTATGAAATATAACAAATATGCTTTGTACTTGATGAAGTCCAGATTGCTTCAGTACATTCAATGGGAAATATCCAAAAGGCAGTAGAAAAAATACCAGATTGGAGCTTTGAAGAGAGGAGTTAGGAATAAAATGAAATAAATATCTTCTTATGAAAACACTGGCAAATAGGTGGTGGCTGATATTATAAAGGCTGAAAAAACATTGTCAGAAAGCTAGCAGAGAACATGCCTGACATTAAGCAACAGCTTTCAATTCTCATGAAAAGTAAGAGAAGATGTAGATTATATGAAGCATTCGGGGGAATTTTCCCATTTTTCTTCACTGTCAAAATGTTCAATAGTCTGTCTCTTACTGTCTCTCTCTCTCTTATCTGTCCATATCTGTCTATCATCTGTCTTACTATTTACCTTCTTCCAGTCCACGTCAAATGCTAATTTTTCCATGAAGCTTCCCTCATCTCTGGTAGAATTTCTCACTCCTGAATCCCTGTGGCACTACGTTTAACTCTTCTACCGTAAACTAAAGCATGCATTGTTATCTGTGCATATATTTCATTTTGTACTGCACTGGGAGGGGGAAATATTGAACTAATAATATTAGGATAGAGCCCCTCACACATCAAGAGTTTATGAAATGTGTTCTTAATGAAGATATAAATAATTGAAAGAGATTTTTAAATCAGTTATTTTCAATTGTAGGCTCTATCAAATGTACATTTTATACAAAGCCTTAAGATTATTTTGAAATTATCCATCGCCAATACCAAGATTGCTGATTCTATCTTGAAAGCAGATAATTCTAAATTTCACTTAAAGTGAATAATTTTGAGGAGGGGTGTGGGCTCTTTACTAATTCACAATACCAAAATAATTTTCTACTTTCTGAATAATAAGAAACTTCACAAACCCAGAGTGATATTTTTTCTCCACTCTGCTAAAATAGCTCAAAATCCTGCAGAAAGATTTACTTTAAGACATTCTTGCATATATGAATATAAATCTGAAATGAAACTGCTTTAAATGTTTCTCTATGCTAATGTACAATTTTGCAGCTTTAGAGAGGTTTTAAGGTGTCAAATACTTAAATGCTTTAAAAGAAAGTTAAAAATCTCTGAAATATCACATAAAATCAAAGAATATAATTTCTTTTTAAAAATCATGTGTTGTGTGTGTGTTTGTGTGTGTGTTTTAAGTAGAAGTGAGAGGTGACTTACTCTTTAAAAATCAAATACCTCATCCTCCATTATGTCTCCCTCCACTGCTGGAGCTGGTGTGGTGAGACTTCAAAAAACAAGTTTGCTGGATGCAGATCCCTAGGTCTGTTTGTTGAAGCCCAGATGTTCCTTAATGAAGCAGAAATTCATGACATACTTAGAGTCTTATTAAGGAGATGTCACTGGCTCTGGTCCTTTAGGAACTTGGGAAAGAATCTTCTCAGAGAAATCTTATACCCTAGGCACAACTCTACAATCTGATCCAAATCCAATATGCAAGGCAAATGTAGCCCATAGTCCCATTTGCTAATTATCTCTAAATCTCAAGATCTGTGAATCTCTCAGCTTCTGAATCCTGTAGGAAATTTCTTTATGTCCAAATTCGCTCAGTACCTACATTTCAATTTCTGGGAACACTTTCCCTCTGCCAGTTACCCAGCAACTGCAAAAATGTCCATTCTCTGCCCCTTGGAGAGCAGGAAAACAGTGGTATCCTTACCTGAACACCCCTCTTTAGTTACAGTTCACGTTTGCAATAGCAATTTCCCAGAGAGGAAACTCCACAAATTGGCACACTGAGTCCCAGCCCCCAAACCACTGAAATCCATTCAATCAGTTTCCTCCTTCCCTTGTCAGCATCTTGTTATTTTTTAGATTCAGACTTGATTCTGCCTTAGACCTAATTATATTGAATTGCCACCAGTACCTTTAATATTTTTTTTTTTTTAGCAAGGGAATTTTTTACCCTTAAGTTGTTTTCTTAGCTGCTTTTGTCTTGCAACAACAGCCATTCAAATATAAAATCACTTCATGTCTTGAAAAGACTGCTTTTATGCACTATTTTACTTTCATGTGTTTCCAGCTTCTTTTTCTTTTCTTTTTTTCCTGAAAATGTTGGCATTTACATTTTACTCAAAAATTTTAAGTAGGAAGATTTGGGATTAGGTTTAAATGAGACCTCCTCTCTGATTACATGAAAACATACATTCATAGGCAAGGTTACACTTTTCTGAGTTATTAATGTCTGTTTTGTGTTCACTGCTATAGAAGAGTAAGAGATAATGACATCTTTTATGTGTGTTGTTTTTGTTCATAGCTTTTGTTCCTTTCTCATGCAAGAAATGAAATAGATCATTGTGCTTAGTCACTTTGTCACCTTGGGAGCATTTGCAGAGTTCATAATTGAAAGCAAGATAGACACACTGTAACTATTTTTGTCAAAAAAATATATATGAAAGAATATTTGATCACTCTTAAGAGTCTTCCAGGAGCCCAATGGCCAAGTTGGAAGGTACACAGCTAAGAGAATTGTCCAGTCTAGAGCACATGACTTCTTCAGCAAAGACACTTGCACATCATCTCTGGATCACTGGGCACAGAAGCCAGTTAGCACTGTCAAGTCCTTCTACTGGACACTCATCATAAAACCTCTGACATTTTTAGAATAGGCATCTGGCTCTGACATTACATTCACTAGAGGAGATTCAACTGGAAGCCTACTTCTTTGACTTGTATCCCTTTTGAAGTTGGTATAAACAATTGAGATGGATTGCGTTCTTATCAAGTGCCTAGAAGTCAGGCAGGGAAAGTACATTTCTGACTTCACACAAGAGGAAACACAGTAATAACATGTAGACATTTCTCACACTGGCACTGGGTGTTTCAAGTTTCTAGACATCCCAAAACTATGAAAAATGCATGCTATGATCCACCATTTTGACTGCTCAACGTAAATATACACCTTTATTCCATACTCAGATGTCAAAGCCACAAAAACAGTAACAGGAACAGTACTGCCTCTGCCTAACATCACATTAAAAATCTCTTCAGTAATTAAAAGCATCCTTATTCTTTCCCAAAATGAGGACCACAGTTTCACAAGAATCCTTTACTGAGTTCAAAATTTGCAATCTCTGTTTCACATCACTTCTTCCTAGAATTATTTCCTAATTCTGCCATAATATTCTGTAATCCACGGACTAAGGTGCTCAAGTAGTTAGTATATACAAATACATGTACAACGCAGCATAGAAGAAAATGAGTAATTGCCACATTCCTCATTTTCGCAATTGATTTTGAGATTTTTATACCTAGTACTTGTTTTCTCCACTACCTTCCTCCTTTCCTTCATACTTGGTAGCGTCTCATTTGCTGTTTATTAATTTATTTACGCACGTGGGTTTACCGTAACTTTCCTGAGGGATCCAAGTCTCTGTAGATCTTATTTACATGGTATTTTAGTCTCATTTGTTCCTTACCTACTTTTTGCTCTATTTTGCAGCATCCACTCTATTTCCTCATGAAATTCAGGATCTTACACCTACCAACAGTCTAGCCCCCGCCCTCTCTTTTTTAAAATTTTACTGTTCTTCCAATGGCCCAATAAGCATAAAAGAATGAAGGGTGATCTCAACTTCTAATACAATGGTGACATCATGCTTGGGTCCCTTGCTAAAAACATTCCTCCTTTTAGTACTAGGACCTCAAAATCAGCAGAGCTCAGAACTATGAGGACAGAAAGAACAGTGTTTGCTAGTAGTTTATTTGATATAATGATGAGAAAAAAGGGTATAGCTCAGTGATACAGTGCATGCTTTGCATACCTGAGGTCCTGCATTCAATCTGTTCTTATTTCCCTGGGCATGGAGAATTAGCATCATAGTCACTGGCTCAGAGCATCCTATAGTAAACATAAGGCAAAACTAAAGAAATAAAAACCAAACTACTTTAGTCATCTAGATACTATAAAATATATTCTTTGCCCTACCAACCTGAATTTATGACTTTTTTCTTTACATAAAGAATCTTAGATTAATCAATTAGGTCTCAAGCAACATTAGCATTTTTATTACGCTTTGATCTCCATGATAATTGCTGTGCTTTTTTTGTCATTTAATATGAAACAATAAGAACTCTTCTTTTTTCTGTGAAATTATTTTCACTTCGGGGATTTTTATTCAACTTCATTGTAAGCTTTCAAATTGTGACGCAAGCCCCAGGTAACTGGGATTTCATGAAACATGAGGATGTAACATGTAACAACCAGTAACATGTAACAGTTAGTGATAATTCAGAATTGTACCTATTGTTAATCTCTTAATTTATACCTGAACTTAGAGTGAACTCCCTGAGATCTCAGTCCTAGAGCTATGTTTGATTTTCACATATGCTATAAAAATCTCAGTGTAATCTCTGGTTTTTAAGCATCCTACTTTGACTTTAATAAAACTGCTTCTGACAGTTTCAAAATTTAAAAACATGAGGAAGATTTTTTTGTTTTCATCTCTTTCTATACATCTATTATCATGTTTGAATTATTTAAAATTTTTCTTTACATGATTAGAAGAACGTTGAAGCTGAGCCTACCAAGAATTAGGTTGGAAGGGGAATATTCTTTCCTTCTTCTCCACATGTGCATGCACATAATTTTTAATTGCCTTTGAGAAAGGTTTTGCTTGGTATCATTTGGGGCTGACAGAAGGTGAGGAAGGTTTAGGCAGAGGAACTTTGAACTCAGTTGAGAGAGGAGATAGGAAAATGTTGTTCTTCTTCCCATGCCTGTGGAAATAAAATCTACATCCAGAAGCAAAAGGTCCTTATTTAGTGAAGAATCTTATACTTACTGTGTTATATCAAGATCAAGATGACAACATTCAACACTGAGAAAAGGTATAGCAACGTCATTCCTCTATAAACCAAAGTGGTGACTCATGCTAGAACGTGAAAATGAGAAGAAAAGCAGAGACCGTCACCATGGTAGAAAGGCACCGTCTGCACAGGCACCTGCCACAGAGACGGAGGCATGAAGTGTGCAGAATACGTTCACATAAGGAAGCTGGAGTAAATGAATGTGTGTGACATTCTGAGTAGCCATAATAACTCAGAGACACTCTGAGGATGCCCTGATACCTTGCGTCACCATGGAGGGACAAACCTGGTAGAACTATATGGGGATTAATGTGGAAGGGACATTATTTGTGCTCACAGGCTGATAGGGCCTCAAGGTATTCCAGATACATTTGGAGCTTTTTCTTCACTAGTTTTTCTTTAAATATTGGAAGTATAGAGATTTGAACTTTTATTTTTCTCTGATTATACAACCTGTATGTTTAACAAAATACAACTTGTTAGTCATTATTACTATAGAAAAGTCTAAGTAGCAATTTTCCTCTTTGCTGTTTCTGTTGTATTAACATGTGCTAAATTTTGGGTAATTGAACATCCATCACTATTAAAATCAGAAGAAAATTTGTATGTTCAAAAACGTACGCAATCTTTTTTGATCCAATAGACTGTGAGCTTTTTGACATATAGAACCAAGAGAAAGCAAAGATTTGGGAATCAAATGAACTATTCAGTTGAAAGTCTTTGTTAAAAGGCCTGATTTAAATAGAGGAAGCAAAATTGTATGTTCAGTTTTGTATTATATGTCTGGTTTTTTTTTTTCAGTTTTTTACTTCAGTTCTTTCAGGCATTATCTGTAGTATTTCCATAGGGAAATGCTCTGCAGTCATTTATAAATCATCAAGAAATATTCTCACTCAAAAAACATAGTCTTTTGTAAGAAAGTCCTTTTGGACACTCACGTCTCAGCTCAAAGTTGCCCTCCTCTGGGAAGCTTTCTTGTTTTTTCCACTGTCTGTTTATAATGCCCTTTCTATGTGTTCTAGAGTTTTTACCACACTGTATCAGCCACCTCTCATTATATTCAAGTTGTATTTATTTATTTTTGCTTCCCCAGAAAATTGCAAATCTGGGCTTGCTCTTACATATTGTGGTGTCCATGGTACCTAGACCCATGTTGGTTAGATACGACAAACAGTTCATAAGTATTTAATCCCTAAGGAAGGAGTGAATGTTTTCTGAGTTCTCCAATTTGAATACCATATAGTAGTGAGTCTCTGCATCTAACTTCTGATAAAATAACTGTGCTTAAATAATATCTTAATTTTTATCCTTGAATTTTACACACATTTTTGGAAACAAAATTGAGCTGTCCTTTGTTCTTCAGAATAAGAAAAAAATCCCATGAAAAGTAAGAAAAAAAAAGATTTAGGTAATATACAGAATATTTGTTATTTATTTTATATACTATAAAATGTCTAGAAATATTACTGCAATACCATGTCTCAATAGTAGCTCCTGGAATGAATTTCACTGTGGGGTTAATTGGATTGCATGTGTAATTGAGAAACTTGTCTCAATTCTTCCCTTCTCTTTCATAATCCTGGCTGGTAAATTTGCTGAGTTTGCCAATGTAACATAAATAAACAAAATTTGCAGTATTTTACAAATTATGCGTAGGAATGACGTTTCCTGATGAGACTGAGTTTTAAATTAAGTTTTGTGAAAGTCTTAATTCAATTTACTATATTCAAAGCAACAGATGGAAAAATCCAAACTTTCTAGTGGCCATGCTAAACATTTCTCATACAATGATACTTTTAGATATTATAAACAGTTTGTATCTGTCTGCATTTAAAAATAGAATTATCTTAAACTGCATCCAATAAAAGGCAATTCACTTTGCCTTTTGTAAAGAAGTCAAATAATTGTCTAATAAATCTATAATTTTCTCTTCACCTGACTTCAATTTCCACTATAATAATTTCAGGGACCAATTTCCTCTATTACTATCTATTTCCTGTGAATGTATTAAAATCTATTATTCCTGGAAAAATTTCTGCTAATTCAGCCTTATATTTTCAGATCCTCTAACTTTGTAACCTGTATGCAAGGTATAACTCTCCTTATATTATTCCTTTATGAATTTTCAATACAGTAATGACAATGGAGATGCTAATGCAACAATAGCAAATATTTATTTAGTGCCATTATATGTCAAGCTCTGTGTAAGGTTTTGAATGACGGCTGTGAGACTATGTGATGTAAGTGTCTTACATCACTATCTTTGTACAGATCCATTCATAGCAAACAGACCCACAGGAAATTTTTATGAGGTTTTCCAAATGTATTATGGATAGACAGTCTTGCTTTTCTGAGTTTATAAGAAAGTAAGGTGGTCATAGTGGTATAATTTTTTCATGCTTCTCCTTAAGCTTAAGAGGCTGAGACTACGTACTCTCCTTTAGAATCTGCCACTGCTCTACCCAGTGTGGTATTGTAGAAGCCACACTAGGTAATTTTCGAGGCTAAGTAAGAAAAGGCCAGTGCTTATCTGGTTGTCTCAGGGCACTTGCTTATATAAGATGTCTGTAGAAGTTTTTGGTATTAGAAGTCTAAGTACTCTATAAAGTCAATACGCTGTTAGGAATTTAAGTACTCAGGGAGAGACCATGTATAAATGCTCTTTTCAGTAGCCTCAGCTAAAGTTCCAGACAACCTCCAGCATTAACCACCAGATACATGAGTATAAAGAGATCTCCAGATTATATCAGCCCCTGCTTGTAAAGTAATCCCCATGGATCAGGTCTAACAAGCTAAGTCTCAGACATCAGGGAAACGAGACAAATCAAAGAATTAGTGAATGTGTTGTTTTTCTTGCCACCAAGTTTTAGGATAGTTTGTTATGCTGCATTAGTAGCTAGCAAAGATTGAGTTTCATAGGAGGATCACGTGAAATAGATGGACAAGATGACTATTTTGTTGACGTCAGCCAACTTTCTTTGACAGTCTCCCACGTTCTTGCACAATGGACTCAAGAATAATGCATGCATGGTGGCAGAGTGAAGTTTATGAACAAAGCAACGTCAGCATTGAGCCAAGTACAGGTGGGACCCTCTGCAGCTGCAGAGGTCCCTCATCCTGAAGCCAGTCTTGACTGCACACTATGACAAAGTATGGTACAAGTTGAGAGTATGGCCACAGGAGCCACATGGAAGCTTTGTTTCCATTTTATCATAATTTTCTAGCTGTTCAACCTTAGCCGAATTATTTAATATCTATTTGCCTCAGTGCTTTTATCTACACAAAGCAAGATAATAATATCTAATTTATGGAATTACTTTGAAGACTAAGTAAATTAATACATGTAAAAGCTTATAGAATCATGTCTCACATATCTTCAAAAATTTAACACTTACCATTGTTACATAATGCAATTATTTTTGAAAAATTGGTGAGTCAACATCTATATACCTTATCACAGCTTTTCCATAAAATAGCATCTTTTATTTGACACGAACCTTTCTTTATTGTTTTTGTGAACCACTGACATGAGGAAAGAGAAGAGCATGCCTGCCATGTTGACAATATTCCTGGTTTATGCTAATCTGGCATTTAATTTAGGAAACAAAATTAAGATCAATGAATTTGCCATTGCAAATTCTGTATATCCAGTGAATAGCCAATGACTGTATATCCAATGGAAATCCAATCTGTATTTCCTAAAAGAGTCCTGATTATCTAAACTGATTACTTTCAAAATTATATTCAAAATTAAACAAGTCATTTTATGATTTCTCTTATTTACATTTCTATATTTCAGCATTGATGGTGTGAAATAAATGTGTGTATTTGTACCCTAAGGGCATTCATTTGATCTAATTTGGAATTCATATCCTGGGTTGGTCAGCTAGCATTTAATCAGAAAGGCCAAATTACAGAGATAGTTACTGAAAGAATTTCCACAAACTGTATCTTGACTCAAGAATATGAGTTTGGCAAATTAGCATAATGGTTGTGAGACACTGAATCCCATTGGTAAGACTTTTCAAACTGTGTGTTTTTTTTATTTTTTTAATAGTTCCTAGAAACTCCACATTCTTACCATGGTCAGGGTATAAAAATCAAGCGAACCCTAACCCATATGCTAAAGGAAAATACCCTAGACTTAACTCCTAAAACGTTCTGAGCTCAGTTACTGACCCCGGCAACTTTTGATCACCTGAGTCCTTCCTAGTTGTCTAGCCTAATCTTATGTACAGAGTCTTTTATAATATACACCAAGTGAATATTTTAAGGAGGGTGCTCTTGGAATACCACAAATAATAAAAGCTGAAATTTCATTCTATGTTACAGAAGCGGCTAGCAGACAGTTTTTACCTATCTGCTTATGAATGTCTACAATGAGACAGAATAGAATCTGAAGTTTCTATTCTGTTGGTCTGATAATGATAAGTTAGTAGAAGTGGCTAACCTTCATTTACCTCTAGTGATTGGCAGCTAGCGGTATCGTAAAGAAGACTTAGTTGTGTATGATTAACTTGAAATAGGTCTCTCTGCATTAATTACTAAATATAATTAACAGTTCAATTTTTCTCCTAGGATTTTCATACCAATACACTCATTGAATTCAGAGAAAAAGTTGTCAGAACATGTCCTAAATTTTCATTAAGAAAATATCATCACCATGTTTTTTCATAACCACCTACAGAAAGGAATGCAATTATTAGACTATACACCAGATCCTTTTATTGTATAATTTTATTTTATTTTCACATTATTCTCTATTTGCGTAATTCTTCCTTTTTTTATTAATGAAGAAAATGAAGTTGAAAGATGTTTAGTATCCTAGCCAAGATTATATAATTAATAGATAATAGACCTAGCATTCAAATTATATATACATATACATATTTCTAAAAATGTGGTTTTTTTTTTAAGTTTACCTACCATAAGTCTCTCTTGTAGAGATAGAAATAGTTATAAGAATAATCCATGAAAACTTTCAGAAAATTTCTAGGTAGGGCTCATATGAAACCTGTTTTTAAAAAATTATTTGGGAATTACATACTTTTGATTCTTTATCAGGCTCAAAATAGATCAAAATCTTAATCACTAGCCATTTTTTTTCTTTCTATGATTTACTTAATGGTTTTTATTTCTATTTTAAGAATAGAGGTTTAGGTCATTCCCACCATGAAAGAACCACAAATTGATGGGATGTTTGTTGAGGGCACAGGAAAGAGGAAATGGGGACTGGATATGGAAGCTATACACACTTGCAACAACGAGGTGACCAGCTGTAAAAATGAGGATTAAGATTGTTATGAGTATTTTTTCTATGTATTCTGAGTATTCATATAAAATCAAATAGTAAATTAATAAACACTAAAACAGTATTTTGTTCTATACTCTCATTCTCTTACCATCTAATATAAAACTATTAATAATAGCTAACTTTGTATCTCAGTATTTTAAGTTTTAAGTCATCAAAGAGGAGTATGATTTAGCCAGAAGGGAAATGGGCATCCTTCAAAGGAAAAATTTTGTGTTCTCTTTCAGTGATAGGATTAGAGTGCTTTTGGGTGTACGTGGACCAAGCACGTCATTTTAGGAAAAGCTTTTGCTATGGTATTTCTTTAGAATATGAGCATGGTTATTAGAGCCATGTACAACTGCCAAGTTGTTAAGGGTCGACCAGGGTAGCTTTGAACTGCAGCAGTTTGGCTAAGGTAATTGCATTTCCCAGAGATTCCTGTCAGGTATGTTTCTGAATCAGATTTGGTTATAAGAGAGATCTGTATGGGATTTGATAGGCTAGAGTGAACCTGTTATTTTTATTTCCTCTGTCTCAGTGTAAGGCCAACTGCTGCTGCAGCACGACACGTTGATGATATGCTGATCTGGTACCTCCCCTTCTGCTTAGAGCAGAGGCTTTTCCTGATCTCCAGATCTCCTCCTTCAACTTCGTTAAATCCCGGGCCAGCGGGCCTGCAGATCTGTGATGAAGTGTTCCTATTTAAACTCTATGTCTGCTGTATCATCAAGATTAGAGGTGTTGAGTGAATTGGAGATGCTGCTTGCTTACATGAGTCCTCAGTTTGTTCCTGGGCACGTTCCTTCATGCTCAGCTCGCTTCGTAACTTTTATTATACCTCTTATCTTCAAGCTCAGTCCTAGAAATCGACTCAAAGATAACAAAGATGCTAACCAGCTACCATAATCGCATGCAGTCTAATGCCTATAAAAATTCCTTATTTTGTATCATTCATAGTGGTTCTTCTTCTCTCATTTAGCCTTAGCTGATAAACTATGTATATAGATTTACAGTAATTTCAGTAGATTTCACATACGTGATTTTTATTCTTGCTTAATGATGTAAAGATTCAAAGTTTAAAAGAATGTTTTAATTATAAAGCATAGTCTAGTGGATTGCTAAGTATAGTTCAAGACAATATATGAGAACATATTTCCCAAAGTCAAGTTACTTTGAGAAAAATAAATTCCATTTTGGATATATGAAGAATTTTTCAATGTATAGTAGACATATAAAAATATAACATAAACCTCCAATGATTAAAACAAAAAAAAAGTTCTACCATGGAGATAAATAGATTTCTAAGTCACATCATATACAAAAGCAAGTTTAAAATTGTTTAAAGAAAAGCATGTAGTATACGTGATTGACATGTCTATGTTTCTATCTTTATATGTATCCATCAAGTGCTTTCACTTGTATTCCCCTGAGTTACATACATTATAACATGTACTAATAACAAGAGAGGAAGACGGAAATCAAGTGGGAAGGAAAGAGTGTTAGAGTTCGGACAAATCCCAGCTAGAATGTGGAACAAGAAAAAAAATATATATGTATATTATATATAAGGAGTTAAGCAGTTACTTATTACCTGTCATTACTTATTACCTGTTCATTTTAGACTAATGTATTTTGCTTCTCTGAGTTGCTACTGAGTTAACTGTCTGGCCAACTACATCTGAAAAATCTATCTGCAGATTCAGTATATATTGCAATTTACCAGACAGGAGGGGGCAGCCTTGCACAGCTTTTGAAGTGACGGTGTGGTTTATACTTGGCCATTTAGAGGGGTAATTATGTGAGGAAGGGTAACAACCTTGTTACCAAGTTGTATCTCTGCACAAGCCATTGTATTTGCTAAATGAGATAGGGATAGCTCAATGCTGTCTCTTTATGTTTTAAACTGTATACATTATACATTTTGTATTGTAGCAATATTAAACCTTTATTAAATTGCTTCATAATATGTGAATTGCACACAAAGCTGAATATGAAAAGAGAAACCAATAGAAAAATGAGAGAAGGTAATACATACAAGAAAGGGAATGTTGAATAAAAAATTGAAAATGTGTCCATATATCATATTCAACAACCTAGGACAACCTAGAAGAGATGGTTAAATTCCTAGAAACTTACATAATCTTCTAAGACTGACTCATGAAGAAATAGAAAATCTGAACAGAATGATTAAAGTTAAGGAGATTGAATAAGTAATCAAAAACCTCCCAACAAACAAAGTCCAGGGCCAGAGGACTCTACTGAGGAATTCTAACCAAACAAAGAGGAATAAATACCAGTCCTTTTCAAACTCTTCCAAAACACTGAAGAGAAGGAAATTCTTCTAAACTCATTTTATCAGGTCAGCATTATCCTGATACCAAAACCAGACAAGGATGCTACAAGAAAAGAAAATTACTGCCAATATACCTGATAAACATAGATGCAAATGTTCTCAGCAAAATATTAGCAAACCAAATTCAATAATTACATTCAAAGGATCATATGCTGTGATCAAGTGGAATTTATTCCAGAGATTCAAGTATGATTCAACATTCTCTAGTCAGCCAATGTGACACATCAATGAAATAGTAAGTAAAAATTACACAAACGTCTTAATAGATGCAGAAAAAGCGTGACAAAATTCAACACCCAATTATAGTAAAAACTCTCAACAAAGTGGCTGTAGAAAGGAACAGACGTCAGCAGAATGAAGGCCATGTGTAAGCCTTCAGCTGACAGCACACTCCACTTTGAAAACCTGAAAGCTTTTCCTCTATCATCAAAAACAGGAGAAGGATGACTACTCTTGCCACTTTTATTCAACACAGTATTGGAAGTTCTAGCCAGAGCAGATAAGAAAAAGAAATAAAAGGAAACCAAATAGGAAAGGAAGAAGTCAAACTGACATTACATTATACGTAGAAAAACCTGAAGACTCCAGTAAAAAAACTATTAGAACTAATAAGCAAATTCATTAAAGGTGCAGGATACAAAATCAATAAACAACAATCTGTTGCATTTCTATACACTAATAATGCACTATTAGAAATTAAGAAAGCAACCTTATTTAAAATTGCATGAAAAAGAATAAAATAGCTAGGTATAGCTTTAACCAAGGAAGTAAAGATCTGTATATTGAAAACTATAAGACATTGATAAAAGAAGTTGAAGACACAAATAAATGAAAAGTTAATCTGTGCTCATGGATTAGAAGAATCAATTTGTTAAAATTCAGATGCTACCCAAAGCAATCTACAAATTCAATGCAGCCCCTATCAAAATTTCAAAGGCAATTTTTACAGAAATAGAATAATCCTAAAATGTGTATGAAACCGCAAAAGACCCCAAATAGCCAAAGCAACCTTGACAAATAAAAACAAAGCTAGAGGTAAACATGCTCCCTTATTTCAAGCTATATTACAAAAATAAATAATTAAAATATATAGTATTGGCATAAAAAGACACATAATGAAACAAAATAGCCCAGAAATAAACCCATGCATATATGATCAATTAATTTATAACACAGGACAAGAATATACAATGGGGAAGGGACTGTTTTTTCAATAAATGGTGTTGGGAAAACTGGGCAGCCACATGCACAAGAATGAAACTTGAACACTATCTTAACCCTATACACAAAATTAACTCAAAATGTATTAAAGACTTGAACATAAGACCTGAAACTATAAAGCTTTTAGAAGAAAACATAGGTGGTAAGCTCCGTAGCATAAGTCCTGTCCATAATTTTTTGAATATGACACCATAAGCAAAGGCAAAACAAACAAACAAAAAACCCCAAAATGAATAAGTGAGACTACATCAAACTAAAAAGGTTCTGCCTAGCAAAGAAAACCAACAAAATGAAAAGTCAGCCAACTGAATGGGAGGAAATATTTGCAAATCATATCTTGATAAGGTGTATACATACAATTCAAGAGCAAAATAAAAAAAAAATCTGATTAAAATGGGCAGAAGATCTGAATAGATATTTTTCCAAAGAAGGGATACAGATGGCCACCAGGTACATGAAAAGATGTTCAACATCATTAATCATCAAGAAGATGCAGACCAAAACTATTATGAAATATTCCCTTACACCTGTCAGAATGGCTCTCACCAAAGAGACAATAAATAGCAAGTGTTGGTGAGGATGTGGAGAAAAGGAAACTTCTGCACTGTTGGGGGAAATGCACACTGAGGCAGCCACTATGAAAAACATTCTGAAGTTTTCTCAAAAAATTAAAAATAGAACTCCCATATCATTGACCAATTCTACTTTTGGGTATTTATCCAAAGAAAATAAAAACACTAACTCAAAAAGATATATGCACCCTTATGCTCATTGAGGCATTATTTATAATAACCAAGATGTGGAAATGACCTATATCCATCAAAGAATGAATTTTAAAAATGTGGTATATATACAATAAAGTATTATTCAGCCATGAAAAATAATAAATCTTTCCAACATTGATGGCCCACATGCTTGGACCTTGATGACATTATGCTAAATGAAATAAGTCAGAGAGAAAAACAGATGCCATATAATCTCTTTTATGTGTGGAATATAAAACAAAAACAAACAAATAAGCTCATAGATAGAGAAAACAAATTAGTGGTTATCAGAGGCAGCAGGCAGGGGACGGAGGAATTGGGAGGAAGGTAGTCCACAGCAACAAAATAAATTAATTCATAAATCTCATTAAGTGGGGAAAACCCTTTATGATAATTACATAAGAATATTCTTAGAGTTTTGAGTAGAGAAACATCTATTAAATAAAACACAAAAGTATAAATGTAGTGAAAATATGAATGAATTCAACTACAATATAAGTTCTGTTTGTTAAGGCAAAAAACAGTAGAAAAATTAAAAGAATATATTTAAATACTTATCACTGAGGAATTACTGTATAGTAGAATAATGGCAAAACTACAAATTTTGAGATACTAGAATAATTAAGATATAAAAATGGGCAAAAAAACACGAAAAGGTATTTCACAGAACAGGACTACGAAAGGCATTATAATTATATGAAAAAAGACACAATTTTATGTTTAGGGAAATGCAAAGTAAAACCACAGTAGCATACTACATTCTTTATTTTTTAAATCTGATAATCTATATGAACAAGGATGCAGATCTAAGTAAATTGTGATACAATGCCGTTGAGCATATATAGTAGCATTACTATTTGGAGAACTGTTTGCTGTTAACTAGTATTGTAACACATAGACACAGGATATGTCTAAGCAATTTTACTTCTAGATATAGATATCCTCCTGTAAGCACCCCAGAAGAAACGTACAATGATAATTGTTGAAATGTTGCTGGTAACAGTCATGTAACAGAAGTAATGTAAACGTTCAACAAGAGTAAGATGCATAACATGTTATATTAATTAACTACTGTGCAATAGTAGAAAGGAAGAGACTACTGCATTTGTGTATCAATGCAAGTAAATCTCAAAGCATGTTGACTGCAAAGCAAATGCAAATCACAAAAATACACTGTCATCCACTTTACGTAAATTTTTAAAGTAGGCAACATTTAACAATACATTATTTAGAAATATGGACAGTATTAACTTAAATCTTTAAAAAAAAATAAAGAACTTTTTAATCTAAAAATTAAGATGGAGAGTATTACATTTTGGGATAGTCATGGTAGGGGAAAATTTCCAAGATACTGGCACTGTATTTGTTGTGTTAGATAATGGTTTAATAGGTGTTTGCTTTATTATATTTTCCACTGTTTTCAACATTTCTATTTTATTCGTTACTTGGAGTATATGTTGTATTGCAAAATTTATTTCTTCTTTAAATACAGCAATCTCCTCTTTGGAATGCATCCCCCAGTAATGTCAGCCATGTGGGCAAGAACATATATGTTTAATGACATTTACTGCTACACTATTTGTCATAATAAATTTTTAAGGCAACATAACTTCATCAGTAAGTGAATATTTAGAGACACACACACACACACACAAACACACATTCTGTGAGATGCCTGCACTCTTTTAAAGTATAAGTTAATATATATGTATTAATGTGCATGATGCATTAAAAATCAGCAATTTCTAAAGATAATTATAAAACAATGTGAAATTTTCAGAGTCTATGAGGAGTCATGTAAAATATTTCTAAATAGATAAGACATACTTGACTATTTGTTCGCATTAATTATTCATGGTCTTCCTGCCTTGAACATGATTTCTTTGAGGGAAACATACTTCCTCACCTCACTAACTTGGCTCTGTCAATTTTGCTTTGACCAGTGAAATATAAGCAGATGTGACATGTTCCACATCCAAGCAGACACCTTAAATTGTGCTGTCTCAATTTGGTTCTGCCTCTTTTCCTCACCTGCATAAGAGCACATCATGCTTGAAGTAGAGGCTATGCCTTCTCTCTGTGTTCTGGAATGAGAAGAGGGTGAGCTGACCTCAGATTAGACAGATCAACTCACCAGACATTCAGCCAACCAGCAGCCTTCAAGTAACAAGAGCAAGAAATAAATGTCTTATTGTAAGTCTTTGGGGTACTATGGTTACCTGTTACTATAGCAAATAATGTCTAAAACAATTGTTAAAAAGGTACATAGAGATAAATAGACAGACCGGCACATCATATTTTAATATTTAGGTGATAGTAAGATGGTTGTATTATGAAGTTCAATTAAAAGAGAAATCCTGGGGGAGCGGGGGACTGAGCTTCTATAACATCTCAGTAACACATACCACAGGCAAGTTCCCCTTTCAGGTACCGTGCCTAGTACAGTGTCCTGTAATGCCATAAACCTCAAAGAAATCTCATCAGCTCTCTTCCTCTTCAGAGCTGGATGTGGAAGTAAGAAATATTATTATTTAATGTAAATATGTATGTATGTATGTATTTATCAAGGATGTATCAGTGCCCCCAAGAGATGAGCAGTATATCAAAGAATTCTTGTCCAGATACTTCATATGTGTGTGTGTGTGTGTGTGTGTTTTCATTCATGTACTGGAATTGGAATGTGATCAGTGTAGAACAGTGTGTCTTCCTGGGAAAAGAATCAAAGGGATGTGATATGAGTTTGTGTGCGAAAAAGAAAGGTAGGCTGGTGATTTAACAGCACTCTCCTTGCCAAATATCTTGAAAAGAATGTAGATCTCTCTAGACTCTTTGCCCATGTATGAAAATTCTGTTCATAAAGCAAAAATCCAGGATAAACTCTAGTCATTCTGTTTTACTCCAGTTATACTGTCAAATAACCATTGTCCCTTTAATAAAATGCTTACTGTAATTATCATTCATAAGTGATGCACTAGGTACATTCTATCATAGTGGTAATGTATGTAACACCACATCCTACTAATTTCTAGAAATATGGGAACCCTTAGTATTTTTAAATATCTCTAAACAACTCGCAGTAGTAGGCTGTCAATGTGTGTTTATTATGCTCAAAAAGTAAAATGCACATTCTAATTTTATCATCTTAATTGCTCCCATTAAGTAGTCTAAATATTTACTCATTGTGCTTTGTTTCCTTCCCCCAAAGTTGTTTAGAATGCTTTGTGGTCTGGCTGGTGAGATAATCAACATGTTTCTGTAATAATATAAATCAAACAGGAAAATAAATCGGCACATTTAAACAAAATGCACACATTGTTTAGGAAACTAGAGAAAAACAGAGAACATTTTATTCACATTTGCACGTTTTCACATTTGTGATTTCCCTGTAGCATAAGGAGTTAGAAGTTATTGAGATGCAGCATAACATAAAACAAAAACCAAACTTCTGTATTCACAATTTATAATAGGTTTATTGTAATTGCTCTGTAATTTGCTTTATTTTCTCTGAAATTTATAAACGTTAGCTGTAACAGCTGGTATGCTCGTCTAATGCCTGAGGTGCCCTGTGTAAGTAGAGCTGCTAGCACTGACTTCCCATTACTCGAATAGTAAGCGGAAGCCCCACTTTTCCCTGTGTTTAACTCTCAGATCTTGAACGAGAGTTTTGGTTTTCCTCCACACAGAGCAATAAATTTGCATGAAACCTCCATGAGTATCTTCACTCCACGGAGACATATATAGTAAGCTCCTATAAAATGTCAGTGTGATGTTGTTATATGTATAGTTTCCTCATAAAGTAATAATATATGTACCTGTTTTGTGATCTAGAGAATATGATTTGGCCATAATTTCAGTCTTTCTGTGTGTAATACAAAATAGTTTATTGGTTAATAGAAAGCAATTTTGGTGATTGATTATTAATGGCAATTTGACCAAAAGGAACCTAAAAATGTAGACAGAAAAACTGAATACAATTTAAAATAATCAAGCATCTATTACTTTCGATTACATGTGAGTGCTAACACCTAGTTCTGTCCTTTAGGAGCTCTTAATATTTCTCTCATATACTGATTTATTAATGAATCTCTCTACATGGTCTTCCATTCTGGCCCAGAATAACTTAGGCTGTTGTTTCTATTTTCTTACAGTCTGTGACAGAAGACTAGGTTTGAATTTTTTTTCTCCCTTTTTCCTTCCCTCCCTCAATCCTTCCATCCTTTCCTTCCTTCCACCTTTCCTTCCTTCCTGCCTTTTTAATTTGCAATTCACTGCAAATTGATACTATTTTGAAATATTAAAAAAAACAAATTATCGGGAAAATAAAAATTTAAAAATATGACTTATAAGTATAAATTTTAGTATTTCAAAAAGAATAAAATTTCATTAAATGTAACAAGAACAGAGTACAGGAAAAAAGCAAGTAATTAAAAAAAATGTTTTTCATTGAAATATTTGTGTAGGTAATTAATATACAGCTGTATTGTCCAACGTACTGATAGAAATATTCTATATCTGGGCTGTTCTATTTAGCAGCCACTAGCCACATGTGACTATTGAACACTTAAATATGACTAGTACGACTAAATACCTGAATTCTTTAAGATTTAAATTAAATTAAATTAATATATTCAATGTGTCTAGAAGCTAGCCGGATAGAGACTCAATATTAAACATACAGCTATTTTGCCATTTCTCAATTCTGATCAAACATTTCTGAGCAAGATGATTACTCCACATTTTGAAAACTTATGTACTTTGAAAAACATGGAACATATTGATGTTTAAAATTTTAATGTGCCAGGTGAAATTACTGATTTAAAAAATTTAATCAAGTTTGGATTAATAGCAGTGGTATTTGTGGAGAATTGTTTATATCTAAGCTGTTTTATTGTTAAAAACACTCATGTAAATAAAAGTTTTATTACCAAGGAGTATTGAAAGAAATGAAGAGTTTTTAAGGAAATCTAAAGAAGTTCCAGGTATTTATTTTTAACTTTTACCCAGAATAGGGCAGTTGACACTAAATTTTCAAATTTATTTTCAGTCTTTTAGCAGTAGCCTCATTCTATAATTTATTCCTATAAAGTAGGGTTTCTTTATCTTAGTACTATTGACATATCTAGCCAGATAATTCTTTATTGTGGGAGTTGTCTGCTTATTGTGGACTATTTCACAGCATTCCTACCCTCTGCCCAGTACCAGTGGTAGAGCCCCAAGTTCTGACAGCAAAAAATGTCTCCAGACATTGCCTCACAGATGGCATCTGGCAAAATCACTCCTAGTTGGAACCATTCTATAAAATTAGCATATTTAAATATATATATTTATACTGCCATGTTATCTGGCCCTTTTTGTTTCTGTGTTGTCCTGTGGGACGAGGGGTATGGGAGGGAGTTATCTCCTAGGCCCATCTTGCGTCTCCTGTCAATGCAAGTACCAAATTGGACCCAACAAGGAATCAGTGTTTCTTTACTGGCCAAATCTTCCAGCCTTTTATAACAACTTTGTTGTTGCTTACTAACTAATGAGCATTACCATTAATTATTTATTAAAAATAATAGGTGACCACATGTCCAGAGTATTTTATAAAATATTCACAAATTTATATCTTCTCAGCCACATTAATTTTTTTCTTATAATTATAAAAAAAATCAGCATCACTAAGTCTCATATATCTGTCCAAACATCTAAGCTAAGTTTCAGAGACTTTTAAATATCACAGTATTTAAAATCATATGAGATTTAATACTGTCAGAACTAAATGTTAACCACGGCTAAGTGATATGGACTCTCCCATATCAGCTTGGTAAACCTATCTCCTCACCTTCGTTCTGTGTAACTGGTTCAAACTGACTCTCTTGAAGTTTACTTTTATTTTCAGGTCTCATGAAGAAGAAAGTATGTAAGATGCACAAACATGGTCTTTCTGATACTCCGTCAACATAAAAAAATTCTTATTTGCAATATAAAATTATATACTGGCACTAACGTAGTACTTAAAAATCTGCAATTAAACATGTCATGCAATAAGATAATATTCGATCTGTCCCATCATGCCCTGAATTACACAGATGATAATTATTGATACCAACAGTTCTTTGAAATTCAACCTTCACATGCTTTTATTTGTAAAGTCAGAGAAGCCAAATGACATGCTCCTAATATCAAATATCTTCTTCAAAGCAAACAAAGTGGAGAACTTTTATTGTTGGTCTCTTGACATTCATTATGCTGATAACTAGAAACACCCACTACACCAATCAGGTGTGAAGAGAGAAAATATGCTATGCATTTCAGAAAGAGGAGCTGGGTATAGGAGTGTTTGAAGTCTAAGGAAGCACAAACAAAAGACGATAACTCAAATATTAGAAACTGCAGGAAGTCATTTTCAACTTTAAGACTAAATGAAAAACAACGAGGTCATGTTTTCATAGCATATACTTGCACTTACTGCCTGTACTACTGGAGACTGCTGCTCCTGTTTAATACACACTTGAAATGCTGATACTTTGGGAGCCTACATCCTCCATCAGTCACCATTTGCTATCTTGGAAAGAATCACCAAAGACCTTGGGAGACGTAGCAACCTGTTTATGCCATGGAGTCTTTACGAGGTAAAGAGATGAAAAGTGGTGTTTGGATCCCATCTCATGCCTACTAATCCCTTATTGATGCCATCCATTAATCATCTTAACTGGAAGCCAGTTGGCAATGGAACCTTAGAATTATAGTTTTATGGTCCCGGCCCTGGCAATACAGAGCAGAACATAGAAAGGCAGGAATGGACTTGAGAAACATTAGGTAAAACATTGGCATATCCTACAGTTTCCCTTTGAGATTATGCGACCATTACGCATAGCACAAGTCCTCTGCATGGGGTCCCATTACTCCCCCAGGATGGAAAAAAAATTACTCCAATCTAAGCCTTTCTGTCCACTTCACTGTCCTGCCCACAGTGATTAACTCAGATGAACATACAAACTAAGAACTTTTAATTACAATGAATCTCAGAACTTTAAAAAGGATTGGAAAGCGTGCTTCATCTGTCTATTTGAACCTAAAAGTACATGGGAAATGAATTTCTATAGCTAAAATTTTCCACAAAGATGCCAAAACATACATAGTCCAGCCCATAGGTTGAGAAAAATCAATTTGGCTTTTGAAAATATTTGATTCTGCATGGCCAGATATGTGAACAATGATGGTTTTGAAACAATTTGCTGATCTTTTCCTTCAGTTAGCTTTTTTTCCTTTCCATTTTAACCAAGAGATTTCTAGCTATCACACCTGAGGTAGGTGTTTTGAGAGACCCTCTACCTTGAGAATAAGGAGCAAAATTGGTGGATTTTGACAACCTTCATGTACAGGAAGAGAGGAGCATATTTATACATGTATTAAGGATATTTTCCTTTGTTCAGTCAGTGGGATTTCAATTGAATGCCTTCTTAATAGCTAATTAATTATTTAATGTGTTTTTTTCTAGTGACCTCTATCATGTCTCCACAGAATTCCTTTCCTCTGCAACCAGAGTCAATTACATAGTTTGTAGAACCCAGTGCCAAATTAAAAAAAAAAAAAAAAAATGAAGCCCCTTGTTCTAAAAACCAGGCTAAAAGTGCCATTAATCTTACTAAAATATAAACATTTTTCCCCTCTTCCATGGTCTTTCTTGACTTTTTATGGTGTTTTTTTTTTTTTAATTTGCTATGTAATACAGTTCTAAGGAAAAATAGACAATTTAAAATTATTGGCATGAATTTTATCATTTATCTTTATATTGTGTAATGCCAATTTTATATACAAGTTTAAGAGCACAGAATCACTCAAATTATACAAGTCACGCTTCCTAGTGTGTACTTGATTATGGACTTTTACCAACAGAGTAGAAATGTTGATGGAAACAAACTCAACCGTCGTTATTTCGAAAGGCACACTTTACATCAGCACGCTCTTTTTCTGGTTTGCTGATGAGTGAGGAATGACCGAATGGAAAAGGGGCTATGGGTTAACCTATCTTTCCTTTTTCTTCGATGCAATTTTTTTTTTTCAGCATAAGTAATTGGCTGACAGGACTAAGACAGAATAAGATAGGGTTTCTTGATCTTTTGTACTTCTTAAAATGTCAATGCCTTCTTTCTGCCCCTGAGCAAGTTTTGGTTCAAGTGGAAAACTCGGCCGCCAGGGCCGTCTGAGACAGCATGTTGCCTACCTCATGGATTTTTGTGGGGTTCCCTTAGCTATTCCCACATACTTTGGTTCCCCAGTGTGTTCAGTGCTGGTTATAGAATCTATTTTTATTCAATCTGTTAGCTTCATCGTGCAACTCTTATCCTGAAGCTTAGAAATGTCACCTAAGTTGACTGTTCTTTGGACTCCATAAAACTTACAGTAGGTTTTGGAGCTGCTTATCCCAAACAGTGATTGTTCTCCTGTCTCAGAAAAAAAAAAAGAAAAAAAAAAGGTAGACTTTTTCTCATAAATTCTCCAATATTTATCCATTTATTCACAAATTATTACTGAGCACCTACTGTCTCCCAGGGACTATTCTAGTAGATATGTGAACTTCATCTCTACCTTTATGGAAATTAAATTCTAGTAAAGGGAGGTAAACAATGAACAAGAAACATAATTACATAGTATATTAGAATAAAAGAGTTGTATTTTTAAAAGAAAGAGAGCGGAATGAGGGAAAGGAAGGAGGGAGGGAAGATGGAAGGAATGGCGGGAGAAAGAAAGAAATATAGAAGGGAAGGAGTAAGGAAGGAAGGAAAGAAAGGAAAAAAAGAGAAAGAAAAATACAGAGAGAGGAAAAGGGATTTGAAACACCAGAGATGAGTACATGATGAACACCTTGCAATTTTAAATGGGGAAATTAGGAGAGGGCTCATTGAGAATGTTAGAGTTGAAACAAGACCTTAAAAAAAAAAAAGGATTTAAGGATGTTGAATTTAGAGAAAATATGCTCCAAGAAGAGACAGTGCAAAAGACCAAAGGCAGAAAAATTTCTGGGATGTCTGAGAACCAGTAATGAAGCTGGCCTAACAGAGGGGAGTGAGTGAAGAGGGGATATCTGAGAGTTACTGGGGCATGGAGAGGGTCATGTAGGGTCTTGTAGCCATTGTAAAGGTTTCAGCTTTTATGCTAAATGAGATATGAAAGAATGTGGAGTTTTGAGCACAATGATAATGCGATGTGATTTACTTCTGGGAAGTTTACTTCTGTGATGAAGACACTCTGTTACTTAAATGTAGAAGTGGGGAGAATATTTAAGAGAGAGTTACCAGGCTCCTGGTATGAGATGATGATGACTTGAACCAGGGAGGCAGCAGTGGGCATGTGAAAGCGGTCAAATTGTGGATCTATTTCTCTGTAGAAAGTTTACCTCAAAATGCCCTTCTTTTTGCAGGGACAGGGGGAGTCAAAAGTCACCAAGCACTCTTATTCTTCCCACGTCTCTATTTTCACTGTCTTCATCTAGAGCTTTGCAAATTTATATATGAATCTGTTATCCCCAACCCCAAATTATCAGCAAGTTATCTTGAAGGTATTTATGATATGTAATAATGACCATTGCAATATGTGCCCCAATCCTTTATGATGGGGCATAGATGACATTTCTTGTCCACTTAGAGGTAACGGCCTTTCACACTGGTCTACCTTACTCAAGGGACCATGAGACCACACTAGCACAAAGTTTGACAACTGTATTTTAAATTCCCCATGTGAGTCCTATAGGCTTTGGTTACCACACTATAAAAATTACATTAATTGTGAAAATTCAGATATCAGTGTTAGAAATAATCAGCCTTTGGCAATGCATATTATGAAAGTGTAGAATAATAGGACATATTTAAATTCAGAAAAAAAATTTCTTTTCTTCAGGTAAAACCATAAAGATAAAGTTTTTTGAATTTTTTAAATTCATTGAGATAACATTGTTTTATAATATATACATTTCATATGTACATTATATTTCAACTTCTATATACTCTGCAGTGTGCTCACCATCAAAAGTTTAGTTTCCATTTGTCGCTATTCTATTGATCTCTATTTTTGCCCTCAACCTTTCTTCCCCACTAATAATCACTGCTCTGCTCTCTGTATCTACATGTTTATTTTTGTTTGGTTTGGTCATTTTCTTTGTTTTTCTGTCTGTCTGTTTATTATATTCCACATATTACTGAAATCATATGGTATTAGCTTTTCCCTGTCTGACTTATTTCATTGACATAATACCCTCAAGTTCTATCCATGTTGTCACTAATGCCAAGATTCTGTCCTTTTTATGGATGAGTAGTATTCCATTATGCATATATATCACACACACACACCACACATTCTTTATCAACTCATTCATTGATGGGCTCTTAGGTTGTTTCCATATCTTGGCTACAACTATCCCACTTCTGGGTATTTATCTGAACAGTATGAAAACACTAATTTGAAAAATAAAGTTTTTACTGGAAGAAACTTGAAAAGGCATTTTCAAAAAAATATATAACCGAATAACAACAAATGGCACACATTTAAAATAGGAGAAATTTAATTCAAATATAATGCAGAGCTTTCTGAATTTCAGGGACATGAAGATTATCGAGGTGTTGTCCCAACAAACTAGAAGCAAGAGAGCAGCCATCTATTTTGTTGTTTAGATACTCATCTTCTACCTACAAGGGTTTTTGTTGGTCCCTTGAGGTTTTTCAGCTCTGGTTCAGTGATCCATAGTTAGTCAATTATTCATTCCAGGGCTCTTGAACTAATGTGTTTGGGTTTGTATTCTATATGGCTTAAGTCAATGATTTTTAAAAATGCATTTACATGGAACATTCAGGGGATCCACAACACTTGATTCAAATTTCATTTAAATATTTAATTTGTTAAAAACTAGAATTTAAAAACAAGTATACTTAATTGTACTACAGTTACCAAGTTTTAGGACATGAATGATTAACAATATTTTTTCTGCTTAAGCAATTAGTTCGATGCATTTGTGTGCTTACCCTGGAATTAAACATTCCCCTGCCAACACCATGCCTATATTTAAGCCTTTGATTTTCATAAATGAGTAACTGACTATGGAACTGGTAGTCCTGTACTGCCTTTTTTTCAGACTTGTAAAACTTCCCATGTAAAAGGGTACAACAGTACAGTATGATACATACTGTCATAATCTATATTTCTTCAAAATGAATTCAAACTCTTCAGATCATTTGAGTGATTTTTTTAGTCTTGAATGATGATGCCAGATTTAGATATAACATTTCAGTTCATAATGACATAAAAGTAAGCTGTGCAAAATAAGTTTAAGCATAATTGAGCATGATTTTATACTATACAGATTTATTGCTTATTGTATGTTTTGAATTATACACACATTTTATAGCTCTACTGATATGTATCTGCTTAAATGATATGAGCATTGTTAGATTATTTTTAGTGATCTAAGCATGAAATAATATTCTGTTGCTGCTTTTTCCCTTGGGGAAAGGATCATTTAATTGAAGAGGATCATGCTAACTTGAAAAAATAGTGAAAATAGTAAGCATTTGCAATTTCTCGTGTATGTGAATCAGGGTTTTTTAAAAAGTGATACAATGAAAACAAAATATAAAATTATAATTGATAAAAGATTGGAAATTTTGTTAAGAAGCCTATGTATCAAATGTTTGCTCCCATACAGATTCATTCTCATTGATTTATTGCATTTGCTTCCTTTCGTTGTGTAACACCACAACACACCACCACAAACTTTGTGACTTAATACAATATTTATTTGCTTACAGCTCCATAGGTCAGAAACACACAGTGTGGAATGTGTGGTTTCTCTGCTAAAGGCTGAAATCAATGTGTAGACCAAGCTGAGTTACCATGTAGCATCTCTGGGGAAACCTACTTCCAAAGTCATTCTTGTTATTTGCAGAACTCAGTTCCTGGTAGCTGTAGATCTGATATCCCTGTTTCACTGTGGGCTGTCAGCATTCTTTGCTCCCTCCATCTTCAAAGCTAGCAACAGATAATCTTGTGCCAAATCCCTTTCATGCTTTGAATCTCCACATGGTACAACTGGCACAGTCTCCTCCAGGGATAGCCCACTCTCTTACAAAGGATCACCCAATTAGGTAAGACCCGGTGAAGATAACCTCCCTAATTTAAAGTCAAATAATTTGGGATATTAATTATATCTACAAAATCCCCTCATACAACACCCAAGCTGGTGTTGCACTGAATAACTAGAAAAAGGTGTATAGATACCAGAGCATAGAGAATCTTATGGCTGATTTTAGAATTCTGCCTATTTTTTAACTAACGAAAATTAAATTATACATCAATTTATACATTAATTTTCTTTTTGTGTAATATTTAATCTAAACAAGTGCCCCTTTGGTTTAAAAATATTTGAAAGTTACTGGTTTTAGAGAATACTTTTGCATGGAAAATAGATATATCAAAATATTGATTATTTTCAAATAGATAATGCATTCTAATGTTTAGTGATGCATTGATTACTTTGAGCTTACAGTTTCAACCCCCAGCAATATTTTCCTACACTTTCCAGACTTTCATCCTTCCTAAGGCTCTAGCTCATTGAGCAGAAGTGTCCACTACTATGATTTAAAATTTCTGTTTGTGTTTATTGGAGTGATCACTGTTAAAATTTTTCAAGAACCATTAATTTGTTTTATTAAAGAACTTATATAGAATCTATTTAGAATTAATTTTACATGTATAAAAGAATTGCAGTCATAGCACAGACTTCCTATACACTCGTCACCTGATCAACTCTGACATCTTATGTGTCCATGGCTAATAAATCAAAACTGATAAACTAACATTATTACAATTTTATGACCTTAACTAGATACTGTATTTGGATTTCCCCAATTCTTCCACTAATGGGCTTCTGTTCCAGGGCCCTCTCCAAAATCCCATGTTGTATGTATTTGTCAGATCTCCTAATACCCTTCAATATGTGACAGTATCTAGATCACGCCTGATCTTTCACGATCTTGACCCTTCTGAAGGCACTGGTCAGATATTTGATAGAATATCGGGTAACTTTGTGTTTTCTGATGTTTTCTCATAATTGGACTAAAGTTATAAATTTGAGAAGAGTACTGTGGAGGTAATTATATCACAGTAGAGGAGTACATGATAGCAACATGAGATACCACTGGTGAGTTTAATGCTGATTGAACTCTGATTAGCCTTGTGTCTACAAGATTTCTCCACTGAAAAGTTACAGTGTGAAATAAATCACAAAATCTAGCCCATACTCAAAGGGAGGATGTAAAACTCTGCCTTCTAAACAGAGTTTCAGTTTGTAGACGTATGTTAAAATCACCACAGTAATTAATAAGTAGTTTGTGAAGCATTACACTGTGGATATGCAAATATCATCCTTATAGTTTCTTCATTAATTTAGCATTTGTCAATGTATTGTGCCTCCAGCCATTATTATTATGCTGTTTTAACATCAATTTTCTATTTCCTTCCTTTCTTCTTTGTTAACTAAAATTACGCTGTAAGAAAAATTTGTTTCTTCTTTTTAAATTAATTATGCATTCCCATTAAATTATGCTTTGTCCCATTTCTTTAATTATTCATTCATTTACTTATTCTAGTTTTCACTTATAATCCAATACTAATAATTTATTTTATTGCTCAAATCATTTCAGAATTGGCTGCTCTTCTAAATTGTTTCCTGTGTCCCTCATGCCCCATCAATTTTTCTTTTTAGCATTTCCTCACTTTCTGGCCCTAAAGGATGCTCCAGGCTCACTTTGTATTCTGCCTGCCCCTGGAATCAGCCATTTCTCTAAGAAGCCCTGGAGCCTGCAGGTCATTGAGGGTAACCATAGCAACCACAATGTTTCAACCCAGCTGGGCTCCTAAATACAATACAAACCCTCACACTATAAGGACGGATGAATTGGCTAGAGGGTTTTTCTATCTCTATGACCTGCTTGCCTTCCCTTTCCACACTTGCACCAGTAAGATCTGTCTCTGGCAACTCTCACAGCTGCATCCTACGCTTACTGTCACTTGATACTGTAAGCATGATGAGGGGATCTGGGACTGGGAGGGAAGGGAGTTCTCTGATGTTCAGATTAAACCTGTTTTGTGATGGCACTAGAAGCCTGGTTCTCAGTTCTGTGATCATCACAAGGGCTCCTGACCCTCTTGCAGTTGTAGTGGTTGGTCTAGCACATACCCCTGCTCCTCCCCAGTGGTTTGTCCTGTGACCTCAGTGCTCTGATGGATTTACAAAGAGTCAATTCACCCTTTGTCAAGCTTTTTTCTTGTTATAAAGGTAGGAAAGATGCTTTTCCAGTTCTGCTTCTCTGAGTTAAAACTGTTCCAAAAATTTAAACAAATAATAAAAAGAGGAATTATAATGTAATGGTATAAAAATAACAGAAGAAGTTTTGTAACATTTAATGGTCTCTCGTGGTTTTCTTATAATTGATTATTGGATCAGTGATGGACATAAACACCTAAAATTTTTCATGGTTAATTCTCCAGCATTTAAAATTTTAGGGTTCAGAAGACATAGAAAAGGTATTACTTTCCATTTGACATAACATATTATTGCAACTTTTGTAGCAATAGTTCATGAACACCTTGATTCTAGTGTAAATTCCAGTATTTCCAGAATACTGGGTGGATATTTTTATTAGTAATACAATATTTGCCTATTTTTAGAAAATTTAAACATTAGAGAAAATATTTTAAAAAATCTGTATCTTTAGGATTTTGATTATAATTTCAATTATGATTTAAATAGCAATTAAATGTCAGTTAGCTTTTAAATAGCACACATTATTTTAATATAAAATATGTAATATATATTTTATGTTTATTTCATAACATTGTATATATCCAAATAGATATAAATACAGACATATACTATATATAGATATACTATTCTTTCTCTATATTTATTCAAAACTTGGTGGCAAGGTAAGATTTTTATACTAGGCATTTGTAAGCAGTTTACAGTGTCTGTTCTCTGGTTGAGTTGATCATGCCTAATGCATGCAGTGCTGTGCTGATGCTGTTATTTTTAAGGCATCTGTTTTCATTTTTTGAAAGATTGCAAGGCTGAAAATATTCCCTTGTTCTTTTACTTTCCACTTCTTACCCTCCTATTGGTACAGTGCTCATCCTTTATTTTTAGCCTATTTGAGGAAGGAGCTATCCTGTTTGTTAAGACATTGTTTACAGCCGGTATTCATTAGCCATTTAGAAGTTTTCATGGCAAGATCCCTGTGAATCTTAGTGTTATCAGGTAACATTATTCAAAACAAGTATGATGTTGAATCTGTCTATGGGGGTCTGTTTCTCCACTGTCTATTCTAGCCCATTATCTCTTTGTCTGTGCTTTTGCCAATATCACCGTGACTTGATTACTGTATTAAATCTTGAAGTTCAGTAACGTCAGTTCTCCAACTTTGTGCTTCTCCTCCAATATTGCATTAGCTATTCTGGGTCTTCTGCCTCGCTAAATAAACTTTAGAACCAGTTTATCAATAGCCACAAAATTACTTCTGGAATTTGAGTAGGATTTCATTGAATTTATAGATCAAGTTAGGAAGAACTTAAATGTTGACAGTATTGAGTCTTTCTATTCATTGACATGGAATATCTCTGTTTAGTTATTCTTTGACTTCATTTAACAGAATTTTGTAGTTTTCCTCCTGTAGATCTTGATTTTAGATCTTTTATCTTTTCTAATATGTGCATTCAATGTTATAAATTTCCCTCTAAGTACTGTTTCACCTCATTTTGCCATTAACCTTTTAAAACTGCTTTCACAAATTTTGATAAGTTGCATTTTCATTTTCCTTTAGTTCACAACATTTTTTAGTATCTTTGAGATTTCTTTTTTTGACTCATGTTATTTTGCAGTTATTTTGGGATTTTCCAACTATCTTTCTAGTTTAATTCCATTGTAGTCTAAGAACAGACATTGTACGATTTCTATTCTTTTTAAATATGGGAAGGTGTGTCTTGTGGCCCAGAATGTGGTCTACCTTTGTTGACTGTTTCATTGCAGCTTGAGAAAAATGTATATTCTGTTGTTGTTGGATGAAGAAGTCCATATATATCAATTACATCAAGTCAGTTGATCTGGCAGTTTCTGATAAACTTTCTGAAGTCTCTGAACTGTAATAGTGTATTCATCAATTTCTCCTTGAAGTTTTATCAGTTTTTGCCTCATGTAGTTTGACACTCTGTTGTTAGACACATATGCATTAAAGAATATTGTATTTTATATTTTCTTTGAGAATTGACTCCTTTATCATTATGTAATTCTCGCTTTTACCTTTGCTAACTTTTCTTGCTTTAAAATCTTTTGTCTGATATTAATATACATACTCTTGTTTTCTTTCATCACTGTTAGCATAATACATCTTTCTCTACCCATTTACTTAATTTTTTTAATAATTCTTTTTTTTTATTTTTTGCTGGGAGGTAATTAGGTTTACTTATTTATTTTTACAGGAGGTACTGGAGATTGAACCTAGGATGTTGTGTATGCTAAGCATGAGCTTTACCATTGAGCTATACTCTCCCCCTCCACCCATTTACTTTAAATGTTTATGTGTATTTATATTTAAAATGGGCTTCTTGCAGGCAATATATAGTTGGGTCTTTCTTTATGAGCCACTCTAATAATCTGTCTTTTAATTGCTGTATTTAGACCGTTGACATTTACAGTAACTATTGATAGCACTGGATTAATACCTACCATATTGTTACTGTTTTCAATTCATTCCCTTTGTTCTTTGTTGATATTTTTGACTTCCACTCTTTTTTAAAATAATTTTTGGTGTTAATTGAGCTTTATATTATTCCATCTTCTCTCCTTTCTCAGCA
This sequence comes from Camelus bactrianus, assembly GCF_048773025.1. NCBI lineage: Eukaryota > Metazoa > Chordata > Mammalia > Artiodactyla > Camelidae > Camelus > Camelus bactrianus. The sequence continues at coordinate 19,015,363 of NC_133563.1, read as the reverse complement.
TATTTGATGGACTTTAAAAAAAAAATTTGTGGTTGCCCTAGAGTTTGCAATATAAATTTACAATTGATCTAAGACCACTTTCAAATAACACTACAGCTTCATGGGTAGTGCAAATAATTTACAATACAAAATAATCTAATCCCGCTCTCCTATTCTTCGTACCATTACTATTATTCATTTCACTTATACATTAGAAGTCACAAATATATAAGCATAAATAGTTAGATACATTGTTGCTATTATTTGGAACAAAATTTTATCTAATAAGTTAATTATGAGTAAGACAAATAAAAGTTTTTATTTTACCTTCACTTACTGACTATGCTTTGATGAAGCTTTTCCTTTATGTGCATGTCAGTTTCTGAACTATATCATTTTTCTTCTCTCTAAAGAATTCCTTGTAACATTTTCTGCAACGTAGGTCTACTGGCAACAGAATTCCTTAATTTTTATTTGTCTGAGAAAGTCTATTTCCTTCACTTTTGAAAAATAATTCCACAGGGTACAGAATTCTAGTTGTGCAGTGTTTTTTCTTTCCTCTCACCATTTTAAATATAGTACCCCACTCTCTTCTTGCATGTTTCTGAGAAGTCAAATGTAATTCTTATTTTTGATAAGTAAATTTTTTTTCCTTACTGGATTTTTCAAGAATTTTTCTTTTTCTTTTCTGCCGTTTGAAAATGAAATGATAGGCCTGGGTGTGTTGTGTGTGTATGTGTGTGTGTTTTGAGAATTTATACTGTTTGGAATTTTCTGATCTTCCTGAATCTGTGGATTGATGTCTGACATTGGTTTGAGAGAATTTCTCAGTCATTATTGCAAAGTTTCTTCTCCTTTTCTTCTTCTTTTTTTTTTTTTTTTGATATTTCCATTACATGTACTTTGTACATTTTGTATTTGTATCTCAGTTCTTGGGTATCTGTGTGTTTTTCTCTTTCCTTTTCAGTTTTGGATGTTTCTATTGATATAACCTCATGCTCAAAGATTTTTTCCTCATCTATGTTCAATCTACTAATATGCCCATCAGAGATGTTCTTTATTAAGACATTCTCTATTTCTATTACAATGTTTTTTTTTTTTTAACTACTAGCATTTCTTTTTGTCTCGTAAAGCAGACAGCATTCAAAAGCATATGGGCAACGTAAGTGCAGGTATGAAAAGTTTCTCTATAAGAGACCTTGACATGTTAGTCATAGTTGTTTTAAATTCCTAATCTGATAATCCCAACATTCTTGACATACCTGAGTCTATTTTTGATTCTGTTTCTTCAAACTGCGCTTTCTGTCTTTTGGTATGCCTTGTAATTGTTTCCTTTATAGCTGAGCTTGAAATAGTCAGTAAAGGGGCTGCTGCAAACAGACATTTCTTATTTGGTAGTGCATGTGTGCTGGGGGAAGAGTTCTATAGTCTCAGTGTTTTAGTCAGCCTGTAGCTCTGCATTATAAATTTCGCAAGTACTTCTCAGATTTTTTTAACCCCCGCTTAGGTGGGACAGGATGGCTAGAGTGGGATGGACTTAGGTATCTTATTTCCTCTAGGTCAGGTAGGCTATGACAAAAGCCCAGACTCTGGTTAATTAGTTTCTCCTGAGGACAGACTTTGTTAAGAACAGAGAGCGCACTCTAGTCTATTTCATAGTGGTTCTTTTTTTTTGCTGTCACCCTGCTGGAAGCCTGAGGGGATTTTTCTGTGATATTCTCTGTGAGAATCTTGTAGCGTTCCAGAAGGCATACTTCACAAAAGTGTGGGAGCCCCTCAATGACTGGCCCCACCTGGAGTTTCTAATCTCTCATACCTGTCCACGTTGAGCCTCCAGCATTTTATCAATTCCAGTTCAGTTTCTCTGACCTGGTGCTCATTCTCACAGATGTTTCTGCTCGTGGGTTTCTGCTCTGATAAATTGTGATTCTCTGTATTCCTTGGAAGTCTCTCCAACTTGGGGGTGGCAGTTTGCCCTGTGACCTTACTTTACTTAACTGAGAAGAGTTGATTATTCTGTGTGTTCAGCTTTTTTACTTATTGCTACAATGGAGTGGCAACTTTCAAGTTTCTTACATACCAGACTGGAAACTGCAATTTAGTTTTTCACTTCATTCCTTACTGCTGTTGACTAATATTCCACTGTCTGAATATACTTTATTTAACTGTTAATCTGTTAATGATCATTTGGATTGTGTCCACATTTTGGCTATTATTCATAATGGCGCTAGGAACATTTGTGTACATTGTGTGGGTGTGTATGTGTGGCATATGTTTTCATTTCTCTAAGAGTAGACATGCTTAGTAATATGGTAACTCTGTGCTTATGTTGTTGAGGGATTGCCAGTCTATTTCCAAAGCATCTGCAGCATTATATCTTTTTTGAAGAAATGTCTGTTCATATCCTTTGCCTGCTTTTTTAAAACATAGTTATTTCTCTTTTTATTATTGGCTTGTAAGAGTTTTTAATATATCTATATACACATTCCTTATGTCAGGCAGAGTACTGTACACCAGTTACCAATCCCAGGGGAGGGCTTTAAATTCTTCTGCCCATTACATCTTGGCATCAGAGTCTTAAGGAAAATACAAGTCAGCCAAGCACTGGCAGAGAACAGTGCTTCACTTATATAGAGAGAGACCAAGCAAGATCAGCTCGACGGAGTGCGTTGGTCTCCTATGGCCAGCAGGTCCTTCCCCACAGCTGATGCAGAACATACCTACATGCACCCTGCTCACACTGTAGTAGAAGAGCCCCATCTCCTCGCCTCACAGGACAGATAGAACGGCAGAGTTGGTCCTTGCCCTGTGATGCACGTGTTTTGAGCAGGTACAAAAGAACATTCATTGATCTTGAACTAGAGGATTATGTTCCCACACAAGACGGGAAGCCTAGCACAGGCTGTGTGGGCTCTTTATCTCTTGGTGAGGAAGTGTGCCAAGCCCAGGGCCCATTCTTCTGTGTCTGGGCTGGGACCTGAAGAATCCACAGTTGAGGCTGCCTTTCCCAACACTTATTAGCTACACAATTTGTAAATATTTTCTCCCATTCTGTGGGCTGTCTTTTCCTTTGATGGTGTCCTCTGAAGAACAGTTCTTGTTGGTATTCTTTGAAGAACAAGAGTTTTTGATTTCGAAGTTGTCCAGTTTATCTATTTTTCTCTTTTGTTGCTTGTGCCATTGGTGTTTTATTTAAGCAACTAGTACCTAATAGAACACTAGAGATTCATTTAATGTCTATGCAGTTTTGCCCTTTCCTGAATGTCCTATAGATGTGATCATACACTGAGAAGCTCTTTTAAAATGACTCCTTTGACTTCATAATATGGATTTAATATTTACCCATGTCTTTGTGTGACTTGATAGATCACTTCATTTTGTCTATTCTATGGATGCACCTCAGTTTTGTACCCATTTACTTATCAAAGGACATTTTGCTGGTTACCAGTTTTCAATGCTTATGAGTAAAACTGAAATAAACATGATATGCAGGCTTTTGCATGCACGTACATTTTCAGGTCAGTTGGGTAAATACGCAGGAGCACAACTGCTTGATCGTATGCTGAGACTATGTTTAACTTTGAAAGGCACCGCCGAACTATCTTCCAGAGCAGTTTTACCATTTTGCATTCCTACTAGAGATGAAAGAGATGGCCTTTTTCTCCTGATCTGAAATTGATATTGTCGAGGTTTTTGTTGTTGTTGTTGTTTTGTTCTGCCTTTTTTTTTTTTTCTTTTTGCCATTTTCACAGGGTTGTGTGTCTTCCATGTGTAATACTGGCTTTTCTTACAGTTGTTAATAAGAGCAAAGCTCTTCTCACTTTCTAATGAGAGGTTTTCAAACTGTGCTTAGCTGCCAGTGCTCAGGCTGACGTAGGACCTATCTTACGGTGGTGGGCTTCTGTAGGAAAGACAGTGTTGACTTTAATAATTTTTTAAACCATTCTGAGAAAGCATTCCATAAATTGTGAGGCTCAGAGGCAAAGAGATGCTGCTGTTTCTCCTCTTCGTATGTTTTTATCCTCACCAAATCCCTTAGCTCGCTTATGAGCCTTGCTTTTCTCCATATCCTTATTTTTTATGCAGGTTATATTCATCCATTTAAAGATCTTCACACATTATATAGGTAACTAGTCTTAATGAAAGTTTTCTTTTATTGCTTTAACTTTTTAAATCTGAGGTGGAGTATTGCTTTCACTAAATACACAAGGGTTTTGCGCATTTTTAGTTTCATGGTCAACACCTTAATCCTTCCCAAACTCTGCAATTTCGATTTATTCTTTCTCAAAATTCCTTTTGTCCTCTTGTTTTCTTTCTCCTGTAATCGCTGAGGTGTCCTCAGAGTCATAGATATTAGCCAAATTCGGTAGGCCTAGTTCTCGTGGTCACCTCTTCCCCTGCATATCAAGTTGCACTGAGTAAGTGTTGTAATCTCTTGTAGCTGAAGTACTGACCGCAAACCTGCCACAGCAAGCTGTTCATTGGTTACAGGGTCCTGGTTACCTGAGTTTGTGTATGTGGGGGTGTCATTTCTCTCCATAAGCTTTGGTGAGTCTTTTATAATCTAGCAATGATTAAATGATTTGTGCTAGTTGTGAATGTGGCCCAGTCCCCTTCATTAAGCAGAACAACTGAAAAAGAACAAAACTAGAGAGATCCTTGCCTGAGGTATTCCAAATCATTCGCTTCTCCTTTGCCTGCATCTCCTATAAGCTTTTAGTCATACAGAAATAGCCTTGACATTAATCAATATGCAATGGGCAAAACCATAGTTAATAAGCTTAATATATCATTTTGGGTGTTAATTAAAGCTCATTGTATTCACATTGGAATTTTAGGTCAGTTATTACCCTGGAGTATCAGCTTATAGACTTCTCAGTGATCCAGGAAATATAGCAAATAAAAAAAGGCCTATGTTTTTGTTTTATGTTGGAAGAATAACCTTTAGGGTTAGGGTTATAATTTCTGAGTGGAATATTTAACATAATTACATTCATATTCATAGGGAATCTTTTAGAAAATCAGAATGCTCAGAATGCAGTTCTATAAATGTTGTATCTTGAGCCAAATTAAACATGTAAAATGCTAAGTTCTCAATCTAAGGGAAAACGTTACCATCTGCTGTAATTACACAGAATGAGAAAGATAGTGAATGTATTCCCATTTATTGAATACAAAAGAGACACTTAAAGACAAATTGTTGGGCCTTGTTGGTTCAGTCTGTGATGTTTTCACTCAAGCAGAGTAATGTGTACATTCACTCAGTGTTATGTATTAGGTAGTTAACTATACTCACATTTTACTAAAAACCTTGCAAATGTTCCTTGGCCAGAAGGAAAGTACAATGAAACATGATTCTCTCTGTAATCAGTTAAAAATACCCAAAGTGACAGTTTACTTGGGTGACAGTTTACTTGAGATTTAAACATTTCTCTAATGAGGTATAAAAGCAGTTTCACTCAACTCAAAATGTACATTTAAGGGAATTTATCCTTCAGTTAGAAATACATTTTCCCCAACATTTCTCAAAGTTCTGAAATAGTATTTACTATGCACATTTCTGTAAATGCTTCCTAAATTTCGTTGATTGACATTATGTGCCCATAAAAATGGAAGAAATAAAATATGATCAAATTCAAATTCTACTTATCCATGAACAAAAGAGTTGTATTTGTTAGGTGAATGCAAATTATCCAGACTTTACTAAAAATGAATTAAAAAAAAAAAAAAAAAGGATGCTCAGCATCCCAGCAGTAGGGCTTGTATTTATCCACTTTCTGAATCAAAATGAAGTGTGGATCCAAGCAAACCCACTATGCCTTATTCTCAATGCCACTGGGCATTTCTCACAGCAATCTTAGTTGCTTTCAGTAAATTGTTTTTTCCTACAACGTACATTTCTCTCTTTCATAGTATAACATACATTATTTATGTTATGCCTAATTCTGTTATTGGAAAAAGTAAGTTAGTTTTTAGAGTTATTGATTTTACTTCGTCAAACATATGTTGTTCTTTTCTTTTTGTGACTAAAACAAAAAAGACACATGAAAGAAACAAAAAAAATCAATATTTCTCTGTTAACTATGTTACTTAAAAATTACATTTGGTTCAGAGAAATGCAGGATATGAGGGAGAATTACATGGAAACCAAATGTTCTTGCCTCCTTCCCCCAAGCAGCTTGCCCTAACCAGCCTCACCCTGCTTCTCTCTATTATGCACCATACCTGCGTGCAAGAATTATACACTGCATTACACATACTGCATTTACTTTAATTATTAGTGTGTATGCTGTTTCTACCATATTGGTACCTTATTAAGGGCATTAGATTATATTATTTATGTTAAAATATGCTGTCCTGAGCATAAAAGAAAGGATATATTGTTTATTGTATTGGGGTGAACTTTTACATTAAGAAGCAAAGGGGTAAATTTTCCAGATTCTTCTTTAGATTGGCTCATGCTGCTTTTCTGCTTGAAGTTAGTTTAGTAGAAGTTCGTCCCTTTACCTCAGTGTGGAAGGCTTTGGAAGGACCACAGAGGATTACAGGGGAAAATGTGTGGAAAATCAAAATACAAAGGTCTGATCTACGCCAAGGAATAAATCACAAAAGATTAACAGAAATATTAATAATATAAGATCCTCTACGAAAATGGACCAAACACCTTTGACATCTATTATAATTAATACTGATGATATCCTCTTCAGTAGGTGATTTTAGGTTGAAAACACATTCTCATCACTCTACTTTTTTTTCATTCTGCAGCAAGAGGAGGGACATACTTGCTTCTTTAGGGGGGACCTATTACACTTCTTGCAGAAAACCTGAGTTCCCAATTGCTTTGTGCAAGGTCTATAGTTCTGGGGCAAAAGGGAGTAAGTTTAAATTCAGGGGAAATGTTAGCATCTGGTGCACTGAACTTAGTTAAGACTTTAAAAAAATCTCCACAGAGAAGGATTTGGTGGTAGTGTAAGAGTGGAAACTTTCGGTGGGATCTTGATCTAGTGAGTTTATGTTTTAGTGATGGTTTCGTAGAGTAGACAATGTAGATTTCTCACTTTGGTGGTATGCAAAGCAAGCCCTGTGCCACAATGCCCATTTTTAGAGTTATGCTGTTGTCTTTTAACTGTTACAGACTTAACAGGTAACTCTAACAAGTGAGACTCTGTGCAAAAGTGGGTGAGAAGTTAAGTTTTTGCAGATGAATGGCTACTTTTATAAGGCATCAGTCTTAATAAAAACATACGAACTTCACCAAAAGTATTTGTTTGTGACTTGCTGCAACTTGATGTTGAACTGTTTAAGTACAGTCATTAAAATACATATGTGGGCGCTACACATGTAGGTGCTTTTTTTTAGAAGGCAGGCAATTCTGAGTAAATATTTAGGATACTATGAAAAAAGACTCTTCATATTTAGAACTTTTAGGCATGAAGAAATGTAACAATTATTTGCTATTTTTCTTGTGTTTTTAAGCTTAAAGTCAGGCAGGTAGAGTAAATGATTCGTGTGCCGCAAATACAGTGCATTTGTGAGGTTCTGGATTTTAGGCAGTAGGCAATGCTAGATCAGCTGAGTGAAATGCTGTTCATTATTTGTGATCAAAGAGGGGCAATCTGAGTGGCTATCCTTGTATTCAAGTAGTTTATCTATAGGCACAAGAGACATCCATCCTCTCACCATATGGTCAGGTTGACCTTGGGTTGTTTAGTCGAATACATTTGGACCCCTGACCATAGCTATGGAATTTGAGACTTAAATTATACAGTCTTTAAAATATATGGCAAAACTGGTCTTCACTGTACACTAAAGAATCCTTGCAGAAGTATTAATGACAACTTCATTTCAGAAATCTGCCAAAGAATATTCTCTGGCTGATGCATTCTCCAGTGTATAAGGAAGAAATCCAATCTAAAAGGCAAATTTCACATGCCTAAGTGATTCCATACCAGGGGGAAGACTCTATGAAAAGATTTATTCAAAAGAGAGTAGATGCCATGTTAGTAGACTGACTTACTCTCAGTTCAGCTCTGGAATTCCAGAAACATGGAGAATAGAGGAGAAATGAACGTTCAAATTAACTGATTTCAATAAACCATATGAAAAAGAAAGGCACCTCAGATGAGACCTGGTACTGGGGGGCTGCTACCACTACCAATTTGTAAAATTTGCCAGAAGGCAACCATGTCTCAGTTGACATGGTCCAAATCCTCTACTTATGGTAATTAAATAGTTTCACTCACATTTTGGTGGGAGATTCCTCCAAGTATATTAAATCATGCTGGTCATGGGCCCTAGACGCTTAGCATTTACTGACCAACAGCATCTATTTTCTTTTCTTTCCTACCTGTAAGAGAGAAGAATGTTGCTTCCTTTTTTTTTTTTTATTGGATGTCAAGTGAGCCCAAAGAGAAATACTCATTTTTTTTTGGATTGTCTCTAAAAAGTAAAGCTTCTTGTTTTTATTTTTTCCAATGCATGAAGCCATTTTCCTATCTTTCCTATCCTCATTTTAACCAATCTTGAAAAACATACACAGATTAAGAGAGAAGGGGAGGAAAATTTCTGTGAAAGACAGCCCCAAACCACCTGCTTCTAATTAAGCTACCCATACTGCAAAAGTAAAGCATTGGGGGATTTTTTTTTTAATGTCCCTACTACCCAAAGTCATCTATATAATTTAAGCATCTAAATTCCTATCAAAATTCCAATAGGATTATTCACAGAAATATAAAAAAAATATAATCCTAAAGTTTGTGTGGGACCATGAAAGATTTCAAATAGCCAAAGCAATCCTGAGAAAAGAAAGCAAAGCTAGAGGCATCACGCTTCCTGATTTCACGCTGTATAACAAATCTATACTAATTAAAACAGCATGGTTCTTGCATAAAAACAGACACATAGATCAATGGAACAGAATGGAGAGCCTAGAATTAACCACCCACAAATGTGGTCAATTAATATTTGATAAAGGAGACAAGAACACCCAATGAGGAAAGGATAGTCTTTTCAACAAATGGTGCTGGGAAAACTGGATAAACACATGTAGAAAAAAATGAAATTGGACCCCTAATTTATACCACTCACAAATATTCACTTGAAGTGGATTTAAGACTTAAACATAAAACCTTATATAATAAAAGCCCCAAATTAAAACATAGAGAAGAATCTTCTCAACATTGTTCTTGGCAAAGATATTTTGGCTATGACTGACCCCCCCACCCCCCAAAAAAACAACAAAAGCAAAACTCAATAAGAGGGACTACATCAAACTTGAAAGCCTTTGCACACCAAAAGAAAAAAATCAACAAAAATGCAACGTACAAAGAGGGGGAAATTTTTGTAAACCATTTATCTGATAAGAGGTTAATATCCAAAATTTATAAAGAACTCATACAGCTCAATAACAAAATAACAAATTATCCAATTAAAAAAAAGGGGGCAGACATGATACTATACATAGAAAATTCTAAAGATGCTTCCAGAAAACTACTAGAGCTCATCAATTAATTTGGTAAAGTAGCAGGATATAAAATTAATGTACAGAAATCTGTTGGATTTCTATACACTAACAATGAAATACCAGAAAAAGAAATTAAGGAAACAATCTCAATAACTATCACATCAAAAACAATAAACTACCTAGAAATAAACCTACATAAGTAGGCAAAAGACCTGTACCCAGAAAACTAAAGACACTGATTAAAGAAGCCAGTGATGACACAAACAGATGGAAGAATATGCCAGGTTCTTGCTTTAGAAGAATCAATATTGTTAAAATGGCCATAATGCCCAAGGCAATATACAGAAGCTGTGCAATCCCTATCAAATTACCAATGACATTTTTCACAGAACTGAAACAAAAAAAAGTTTCAAATTTTTATGGTAACACAAAAGACCCTGGATATTAAAAACAATCTTGAGAAAGAAGAATGGAGCTGGAGGAGTCACACTCCCTGACTTTAGACTATACTACAAAGCCACAGTAATCAAAACAGCATGGTACTGGCACAAAAACAGACATGCAGATCAATGGAACAGGATAGAAAGCCCAGAAATAAACCCACAATTTATGGTCAATTAATCAATGACATAGGAGGCAAGAATATACAGTGAAAAAAAGACAGTCTCTTCAATAAGTGGTGCTGGGAAAACTGGACAGCGACATGTAAAAAATGAAACTGGAACACTGTCTAAAACACCATATACAAAAATAGACTGAAAATGAATTAAAAACCTAAATGTAAGACCAGGTATTCTAAAACTCCTAGAGGAAAACATAGGCAGAAAACCCTTTGACATAAATTGCAGCAATATTATTTTGGATTTGTTTCCTAAAACAAAGGAAATAAAAGCAAAAATAAATAAAGGGGACCTAATTAAACTTAAAAGATCTTGCACAGCAAAGGAAACCATAAACAAAACAAAAAGACAGCCTACATAATGGGAGAAAATAGTTTCAAACAGTGCGACTGACAAGGGATTAATTTCCAAAATGTACAAACAGCTCATACAGCTTAACATCAAAACAAACAAACAAACAAATAGTTCAGGCAAGAAGTGGGCAGAAGACCTAAACAGACATTTCTCCGAGGAAGAAACGTAGATAGACAACAGGGATGTTAGAAGATTCTCAATATCGCTAATTACTAGATAAATGCAAATCAAAACCACAATGAGGTATCACCTCACACCAGTCAGAATGACCATCATTAAAAAGTCTACAAATAATTAATGCTGGAGAGAGTGTGGAGAAAAAGGAATCCTCCAACACTGTTTGTGGGAATGAAAATTGGTACAGCCACTATGGAGAACAGTATGGAGGTTCCTTAAAAATCTCAAAATAGCATTACCATATGATCCAGCATTACCATATGATCCAGCATCCCCATTCCTGGATATATATCTAGAGAAAACTACTTCAAAAAGATACATGCACCTCAGTGTTCACAGCAGCACTATTTACAGTGGCCAAGACATGGACGCAACCTAACTGTCCATGGACAGATGACTGAATACAGAAGATGTGGTATATTTATACAATGGAATATTACTCAGCCATAAAAAGAGTGAAATGTTGCCATTTGCAGCCACATGAATGAACTTGGAGGGCATTATGCTAGGTAAAATAAGTCACACAGAAAAAGACAGATATTATTTGATATCACTTATATGTGGAATCTAAAAACTACAGCAAACCAGTGAATATAATAAAAAAGAAATAGACTTACAGATAATAAAGATCAAACTAGTGGTTACGAGTGGGGAGAGGGAAGTGGAGAGGGTCAATATAGGGGTAGGGGATTAAGAGGTACAAACTATTAGGTATAAAATAAGCTACAAAGATGTATTTTATAACACAGGGAATACAACCAATATTTTATAATAATTATAAATGGATTATAATTTTAAAAATTATGAATCACTATATTACACACCTGTTACATATAATATTGTTCATTAACCATATCCTTCATTTAAATATTTTTTAAAACCCATAAATTAGAGTTTTAACAAACACCTCTGAGATTGAGAAACATAATGAGATTGCTCCTTTCACCAAAGTAACTGCCAATTATGGTATAAGGCTAAAATATTTTTAAGAGAGCCATCATCTAGCATTAAGTTTTGATATGGCATAACTGGGGTGCAGTTGGCTTGAAAAATAAACCATTTGTGTGCGTATCTAAATGAGTTGAGAGATCTTAATAACCAAACTACTCTGGTGGGAATTTATAATGGGTACAACTGTGCATAAAAGACCAAAAGGAGGATTTATGTAATTTGAACTTTGAAAAGGATGGAAAAAATTTTGCTCTTGGCAAAAGAAATAGCAAAAGATAAAGAATGGGAGAGAAGAAAATTTGTGAGAAAATTTGGAGGGCTGCAGTGAGATAAGGGGGACCTATGTCATGAATGATCTTATAGACCATATAAAGGAAATGTGACTTTGTTTTGAAAACAGTGGGGAGTCACCACAGGGGTTAAAGCAGGGGATTATATAGTATCAGCATGACATAGCTCTGACAGCAGTGTAAATGGCTGATGAGGATAAAGTCTAGAAGCAGGACCCTAGAGAAGTGATGGGTGAAGTATTAGTGGTCCTAGACCATAAAATGATTGTAGAAAAATAGGAGAAATCTGTGAGGTTATAAGTGGGCAATATTAACAGGAATAATATCTCACACACTCGTTGTGTGTGCGATATTAAGGAAAAGTAAACATTGATAAATAGTTGGTACTCAGAGGGCTCAAAACATGTAATTGATAGTAGCAGATGTCAAACAGAAAAAAAAAATTAAGCTGGGATTCAGGAAGACAATGGAACTAAAACTATAAAACATTATGCATTTACTGTGTGCCAATCACCACGCTAGGTTATAATCCTGAAATCATCACATTAGTATTATATGTAGGTACACCTGATCAGGATTGTTAATCACCTGTACAGATAATAAAATGGTAACTTGACTGTTTAAAATGGCTCACCAAGTCTCATAGGTCATAAGTGCTTAGTAAAGCTTTAAATTGTCTGTATGCTTGCCAGTGTAAAACGTGGTGGTACTAATTTAGAAAAGCATTTCTAAAAATGAAAAATGACTCCATTCAGAGTAACTGATTATGAATAGACAAACTGATTAGATAGCCAAAGTAAAGTGAGTGTGCAATATTTTTCTGAGTATTTGAAAATTAGATAATGAGGTTTCACTTTTTTCCTGCTGGATCCTTTGAAAATGATTCCAAATTATGAACGAGAGAGAGAGACAGCGAGCGCAGGGAAATTCTAGGTATTGTGTTCAAATCAGAGCTCTCCCATTCTATGACTCAGGTGACCACGAGGAATACTTAAATCTTTGCTATAGCAAATTCCTCATCTACAAGATAGGAACACTAATTATACATGACTTACAGTCTAGTGGTAATGTTTAAGTTACAAAGTTTACTCAAAGTTTTGACACTCAGTTTGCCCTCTTAAGTAACATTATTCCTGATTAACAGAAGGATGTTCTATTTCTTAATTAAAAGAACTCAATTACAGGGCTTTTGGAAACACAATCACATTTTCTTTTCCTAAATTTTGGCTTACATAAGTTGTGTACACTTTGAAATAACATTCTGCAGTAATATTAGAAGAGACTGATTTCCAAGCAAAAATGTAAAAGTAAACAAACATGCACTTTTTAGGTCAAAACTTAAAAAAAAAAATCCCAAGCCTAACAGCAAGAACATCTCACATATAAAAATACATTAGGTTGTATTTTCTTCTCATGTAACTTCATATATTGTTAATAAAATGGATGTTTCCTGTTTTCCTTAATAGAAACTTTAAAAATTATACATATAAGGGAAGAATTTTGTAATAATACATTAAAAATTAACTGGCATTAAAAAATCTTGCTACCACTTAGCATTTACCTTCATTTGATAACAGCTTTTTTTTTTTTAAATGAATTTTGTTCTTACCAATAGCAATAAAACATGCTTTAAAAAAGTCATCCAATCACTTTAATTTTTAGGATAATTCTTATTTTTACTTCAAGCAGATTGCAGTGTTTTAGCATCCAAAAACTCAGGGATATTTTTTACAAGGTCTTAACTCACTGCATCTGATCCATTCATCCAAAATTTCTCAGTCCACTAACATGACAGCTATCACTAGGAGAGTTTCCAAGCATTCTTGTAACACAATATTTTAGCGAATTTATATATTATTTGCTTTGAGGGAAACTGGAGAAAATATTTCTTCCAGAGTTATGCATTTACAGGATCCATAAAACATTTCAGGTAAAAATTCTTAAGCTCTTTCTTGGAAGGGAAAGAAAACATTACCTTAATAGAAACTGTCAGAAGGAGTTAAATTGACTGAATAGAAGTTTAAAGTGATTAATTATTAATTAAACCTATTATAAAGTAGAAAAATATATGTGTTTATAGTGTTGCAGAACAAGCTAATTTGGGATATTAATAGAATCATTTAACCCTCGTATTTTTTTCCATGATGAATCCATCACATAACCCTCAACACTGTAATGCACTATAGAGAACTCTGTTGGAAATTTCCTATCGATTGGGAAGAAAAGTTCATTGAAATAGATCTAATTCAAATACATGCAGATATTTAAAAATTGGGATTCTTTAAAGATCTTCTCTTTAGTTGGTCATTTAATTGTGATTCAGTGAGTGGCTATGTCTCTGTTTTTTAAATTATTCAACAAATAGTTTTTGAGCATCTTCCATATCCTGTACTGTTTTCTGGGGATATTTAGATAGATTGTGGAGCCATTATTTTAAAAAGGTTTAGGGATTTGGCAAGGCTGGTGCTGGGAGAGATGGAGAAGTCCTGTGAAAAGGTAAGTTTAATGGAATCTTAGAGCACAAGTCAAAGGTATCCAGATTGCAATGGCGCTTGTGCAAGGGCAAGAAGATCTGGGCGCAGAGCGCTCTGAGAGCTCAGAACCTGACTGAAGGTTCAAGTGCCACACTCAGCAGTCATAGGAAAATGAGCAGCATAATAATGGTGGCTTAATTTGTTTCGGATTGGCGTATTTAACCAGGGGAGACAACTCAAAGGAATATGTCTGGGGAAAAAAAAAAAAGCAGGAACAAATTATAGAGTTAATCCAGTGAAATATAGGGAGACTGTCAATAATCAAATGCAATATACAAAAGAAACAAACAAAAACATAAAGGAGTTATTTTGATTTTATATTTTTGATTCTTGTTATGAAAAGTCTAAAAACAGTAAATTCCTGTAAATATATATTTCCTAAGCAAAAGGGGGAAACATTTTCTTATGGAATAAAATTGTGATATGTCACTTTAGTTAGAATGTATTACAATATTTAAACCTGTGTCAGGAAGCCTCCGTTTCTGACAGTTATGTAGGAGATAGAATATTTTAAAATTTACCTTCTTACCTTTTGCTACTACTTTTTGCAGAGCATAACATCTATACATCTAAGCAGAGAAAGATTTCTGCTGTAAGCATTATATTACTCTGTACATGTTTGGCTAGAAACTAAAAGTTGGAAAAGATAAACAGAAGAGAAAAAAACGGAACATTAACAAGGAAAAACACATAACAGCAAAAAAAAAAAAGAATGAAAAGAACTGTTTGATGATGAAAGAAAATCAGAAGGTCAGACATAAATGAAAATTAAGAAAGAAGAACACTGTCTCTGTTTAATTTGCAATTATCAAAAAATTGTTTATTAACATATCTCCTGAAATAAAACTACACAGAGGTAAATGATAGGATGAAATGTAGACAATTACTTCTGGCTTTTTAAAATGTCCACTGAAAAGCAAATGTGTTTAAAAAACAAAAGAAAACAAAACAAGAGAAAACAAAAAATCTGGTTGATGGATCTCTTGTGTTTCATGGGTGTTCTTATAATAGCCTGAACATGTATTTAGTTCCTATCCTTTTAAAAAGAATGCATTACCACACCACTAATTACAGAGTATATTGTTCAAGCAAAAGGAGTGAGGGCAGCTAAAATATCCCTGTCTGTTTCAAAGGTCTCATTAAAATGCAACTGTGCTATTTCACTGAGAAACTATTTTATAACAAAATTATACCAAAGTGTATTTTACGTTGGCTGGAGCACAGTAGGGGTCGGAAAGAGTGACAGAGGCTTTGGAGATGTCTGATTTGTTTGTTTGTTTGTTTGAACTAGTAGAGGTGCCCAGGACACTGCATTTAACAGAGCTAACATCAGGACTGTCGACACATCATTCAACAAATGCCAGTATGTAACACATTCTTTAAGCCCAGATTTTTGCTCCCTGAATTCTTCTGCTTCCTGCTGGAGGACCTTTTCTTTATACTGGTATTCACCCAGATTAGTCTTTCTTAGACCTTCACTGTACCTAGGTGAATTTGTATCGACTGATCATTTTTAAGAAATAATAATAGTGTCTGTTTTTACTATTTTGAAGCATCTGTGCATTGTATGATGGTTTAAGTTTGTTTTTTGTTTTTGTTTTAAATTTAGCGTTGTATGTACACAAGTTTCCAGGAAGTCAGTGTGTCTGATGTTGATCTAATTTAGTGAATATACGCTCCATAAGTGGGTTTGAACAAATTTAGTTTCCAACCAAGGTGGGGCAAATTTTGCTTACTGAATTTAGGAATGACAGAAGTACGGTATCAAAAGGAATAAAATATTAGAATCTGTTATGCAGTTTGTTAAGTTGATACAAATAAATATTTAGTCTGAGTTAAGCATATCAATTATAAGATTCAAAGTCATTCAAATACAATGATCAATTGTAAACTACTAGTTTGTGTTTGTGTATATGTGTGTCTGTGTGTGTAATGTTTTACAATGGCTAAATCATTTTCCCAATCAAAATTATGTTTTTTTCTTTCAATAAGCACATACAGTAGGGTATATACCATATCATATCTAAGATTCAGATATATTAAGTGATTTTTCAAGGACACAGTGTGGATAAGTGGAGATGGCAAAATGGAATCTGAATTGCTTTCATCTTCCATGTTTATGTAATTATCTTGTTATGAGAGTAAGTGGGAAAGAGAATTCCTGAAGCAACTAAGGGTAAAAGGAAGATCAGGAAATCAATATGCAGTGAAAAGCCACAGTGTTCAGACATAATTGATGATAACGATATATCTTAATTTTTTCTAGTGATTCTTAGTATGGGTTATGGCATTACTGTATGGCAACATAGTGAAACGCCCATGATCTCGGGTATTTATTTCCACATCTCTGGTTCTGTTTGGGATTTCTCACCCAGGATTGTAGCTCATGCTCTACTTCTGCTGTCTCTAGATTCCTCCACACTTAAATTTCTGGATTGTTAACAGAATCAAAATTCTTGGGAGTCTGCTTTGTATTTTCCAAAACAATAACTCGTGTTGAGGATTCTTTCCATCTCCTGTCTCAGCCTCTTCAAAAAATAGATCATCTAGAGACAAAGTCTTTAACTTAGAAAGCAAATCTTACTAGTAGATATGAGACTTGCAGTTTTACAAAAAAGAAAGGCTATTCTGAGTTCTGTCTTTGAGCTGGTAGCAGCTTACATGCTTATTCCTTTTAGTATGGGGCCCATAATGATCTCCACGGAAGGCTATAAATTAATAAGAATAATCTGTCAACAAATGTATTAGATGATGACTGAGGGAATTACACTATACAGTATTCAGAAATCTATTCATTCATAAAATATGAATGGATGATGGCTTCCTGGGCTAAGCACAGTGCTAGGCACATTGAGTATAATAGAGAACAGGTCAGACATACAGACATGACACTGATTAAGTTTATCCGGAGCTGCACTGAATTCTGCCTCTACTACTTACATGTCCCTTTGAGAAAATTTCTAACCCTCAATGAGACTGTTTCCTTACACACAAAATAAAGATTATGATAATATTTTCCTTGTGGGATTGCTTTAAGGACTATTATGTAAGGCATATTGACTATATAACTCAGCACCACATAGAAAATATTCAACAGTTAGCTATCATTATTTTGTTTTCTAACACTTGGGAGTATATTGATTCCATTAATCCCTTTTGTCCAACTTATTTAAACTTGTTCCTTTAGTTACATCATATTGGTGATAGGAGTTGGGGGAGATGTGAGAATGTACACAAATGCTAAAAACAATTAATGACTTTTAGAAAGACTGTTGTGTCTAACACAATATAATCAATTAATTTGTGAGTGTAAGAAATTGTCAATACACTCTTATAATAAATATTTTAAATTGATAACTAAAAACCCACGTGAACAGCATAGGACAGATATTCATAGGCATGTTTTAAAAAGAAATTAAAGGATCATGATTAAATGGGATTCATTTCAGGGATGCAAGGATGGTTCAGTAGCTACAAATCAATCAGAGTGATAAACCACATTAGCAAAATGAATGATAAAAATCACATGATTACAACAGATGCAGAAAAAGCTCCTGACACATTTCAAAATCCATTTATGATGAAAACATTCAAGAAAGTAGGTATAGAAGGAATGTGCCACAACATAGTAAAGGCTATATATGACAAACCCACAGCTACTACCATACTTAGTGGTGAAAAATTTAAAGTTTTTCTCTAAGATGAGAATAAAGACAGGGAAGCCCACTCTTGTCACTTTTGTTCAAAATAGTATTGGAACTGGAGTTCCAATCCAAAGAAATCAGGCAAGAAAAATAAAATCATCCAAATTAGAAAGAAGGAAAACTCACTATTTGCAGATGATGTGTTATTATACATAGAAAACCCTAAAGTCTCCACCAAAAAACTTAGAACTAGTAACAAATTTAGTAAAGTTGCCAGATACAAAATCAATATGCAAAAAATATGTTGCATTTCTATACACTAATAATGAACTATTTTAAAAGAAAATTAAGAAAACAATCCCATGTACAGTTGCATCAGAAATAATAAAATACCTAGGAATAAATTTAGCTAAAGAGATAAAACACCTTTATACTGAAAGCTATAAGACACTGATGAAAGAAACTGAAGAAGACACAAGTAAATGGAAAGATATTTCATGCTTATGGATTGGAAAAATCAATATTGTTAAGATGTCCATACTACCCAAACCAATGTGTAGAGTCATTGAAATCAATCTCTACCAAAATTTTCCCAGAAATAGAAAAAACAAACAAACTTGGAATTTGTACGGAAACATGAAAGCCCTCCAATAGCCAAAGCGATCCTGAGAAAGAAGGACAAAGCTGAAGGCATCACACTCCCTGATTTCAAACTAAATTGCAAAGCTACAGTAATCAAAAGAGTATGATATTGGTATAAAAATAGAAACACAGATCAATGGACTGAATAGAAAGCCCAGAAATAAACCCATACATATATGGTCAATTAATTTATGATGATACAGCCAAGAGTATAAAATGGGGAAAGGACAGTGTTTTTAATAAATGGTGTTTTGAAAGCCAGACAGCTACATGCTAAAGAATCTGGAGCACTATCTAATGCCATACACAAAAATCAATTCAAAAATGAATTAAAGATTTAAATGTAAGACCTTAAACCATAAAACTTAGGCAGTAAGCTCCTTAATAATAGGTCTTGGCAGCACGTTTTGAATCTGACACCAAAAGCGAAGATGAAAAAGGCAAAAACAAACAGGTGGGATTACATCAAATTAAAAAGCATCTACAAAGCAAAGGAAACCATCAAAAAAATGAAAAGACAACTTGCTGAATGAGAAAATATTGGCAAATCATGCATCTGATTAGGGGATAATATCCAAATGTATAAAGAACACATACAACTCAATAGCAAAAAAGCAAACAATCCAATGAAAAAATGAGCAAAGGATCCTGAATACATAAAGCCAACAGGTACATGAAAAGATGCGCAACATCACTAACCATCAGGGAAATGTAAATCAAAATCACACTGAAATATCATTTCACACTTATTACAATGATTTATTATCCAAAAAACAAGAAATAAAAAGTGTTTGTGAGGATGTAGAGAGAAGGCAACCCTTATGCACTGTTGGGGGGAATATAAATTGGTACAGCCACTAAGGAAAAGTATATGGAGTTTTCTCAAAGAATTAAAAATACTACTACCGTACCATTCAGAAATTCCACTTCTGGGTATTTATCTGAGAAAAATAAAAATACTAACTTGTAAAGATATATGCTCCCCCACGTTTACTGCAGCATTATTTACAATAGTGAAGACATAGAAATAACCGAAGTGTCTACTGATAGGTGATTAGACAAATAATGTGTGGTTTTTGACAACATGGATGGACCTCGAGGACATTATACTAAGTGAAATAAATCAGACAGAGAAATACAAATACAGTATGCAAAATGGGTGAAGGGAGTCAAAAGGTACAAACTTTCATGATGATTATGGTTAATAATACTGTGTTGCATATTTGAAACTTGCTAAGAGAACAGATCTTAAAAGTTCTCATCCCAAGAAAAACTGATTACATATTGTTTATGTAAGGTGAGTTAGACTTATTTTGGTGATCATTTTGCAATATATACAAATATGAAATCATTATGTTGTACACCTTAAATTAATATAATGTTATATGTCAATTATATCCCAGTAAAGGAAAAAAAAAAGACAATCAATTTTTGTAAAAAGGAGAATTTAATAAGAAGTTATCACAGATTGGGGGAAGTTAAGAAGATAAGTAAATGGTAGTGTAGTGTTCTGGATTGGATACTGAAATTATAAGAAAAAGAGACATTAGTGGAAAAGGTGAAATTTGAATAAAGGGTGTACTTTTGTTAATACCAGTGTCAGTTATGTAAAATGGCAACATTAGGTGATGCCAGGGGGACGGTATATAAGTTCTTTCTGTGCCGTCTTCATTAACTCCTTAAACCATTTCAAAAGGAAAAGATTTTTTAAATGATAATATTCAGTATTTGAGTTATCCATAATCTTGTGAAAGAATAGTTTTTAGTAAATAAACCACATATTGAGAAAAGTGGCCCTTGAAACATTCAGTGATTTTTAATTAAACTTCCCCCACCCCACACAGAGTACACAAGAGGGGTTTAAGATATTCTTGTTAAACTGAAGCATCACAAATTGAATCACACCAGCAGTCCTGACATTTCTGATGTATCTTGATTAAAAATTTTTTTATAAAAATTGCAAAGGAAAAAAGAAAAAAATCTGAGGCAGTCATATAATTGAAAAGAACTATTTTCTTCCGTAAAAATCATCATGCTTTCTTGGGCAAAATTAAAAATAGTACTTTAGTAAAAAAAAAAAATAATAATTGACCCCTATCATCAGGTGTAGTTGCACACTCACTTCTCATTAAGCATGCAGACATTGCTGCTCATATAGATGATCTTAATTAAAAGGATGCATGTAGATTATATGTATAATATGAACAGTTAAAACTTAATAAAGAGATTCTACATTAATAAAGAAATTATTATGAAGACTATATATTTGCAAATATATAGAAGAAAAATTTCTGACCAATCATTTGACAGCTATAACATGTCTAACACTTTAGGCTCCAACTGGTAGTTTTGTTTGTTTATGGAAAATATTGATCATCCTCATGAAAGTGGAAGAGAAGAACGGAAAATTCTGATACAATTTTTCCCTTATGTAACCATCATGAAAATTAATTGAAACTCTGGATTATTTTTAAAAGGTGTTCAGGTAAATGCGAATAGTTGATATTTGCTTTTGAGTAATTATTTTTTTTAGATGCTTAATATGTATTCACTGGAAAAATGTCTGAATAACAATGTAATAATGGAAAAAAGACAGCTATTGGTAATCTTTATTGGTTTTTTCCCTCAGTAATTTTTTCTTTATAATGCAGAATATTGATATTTGTGTGGGCATTAAAGATTATATTTATTTCCATTATTTTAAAAAACATTTATTTCTGGCTTTTCCTTCTTCTTAAAGAACATTTTGTAGTAGTTCTTTAAACACAATTCTTTTGGCGTATATATACCTCTCTACTGAGAAGTTTCTTATCACTTTTTTATCCTGTCTAACTATAATTTCAGAGCTGAGATCTACCCTGTCCATCTTCATTAAACCAATTCAGCTCAGAAAATTTCCCATTCTGAAGTAATTTATTACTACTGTGAAAGGAATTTCATATGTTGATCCAATCTAAAAGAGTGCATACAGTAAAACTCATTATATTATTACCCTTTTCCTAAAAACAACTTTGCATTTCAATTATTTTTATATGGATATAATTATTATTGGCTGATTATATTAGCCTGTTAAGTCTGCCATTCTTTTGTTTTTCTTTGATACTTGAATTTTACTAAAAATAATGCCAAGTCATCTTTATTTCAGGGCCGACTGATACACTGATACAGAATCTGAAGACAGTCATGAGAAAGACATTGTACATGTATAGAATATAGTGCATGAGAATTAAGAGAACAATAAGTATGTGGAAAGTAATGCACTGTTCATCATGGAAGATAAATGAGAAGAAGAAATTATTGCTGAATGTCTCAGGCAATAGAGAGGTACAAGTGGGTAAGAATTTTTTTTTTTAAGTGTGGTTGTCTTGTTATTTTAGAAAAGATTCTGTATTGGGTAGATAGCTGAGCAAAATATATTTTACATTCCTTCCTAAAATAAGATTCTTAGAAGCCATGAAACATATCCATTGTTATTAATTAGCTTGTTTTTAAGCATTATTAGAGAATTGTTTTTCAGGAGGCCCCTCTTACTCAATCCCCAGCAGATAACCTTTTCTATTTGCTACTGCCACACTTTAGGTTAGTCTCTCCTAAAGTCTCACCTGGAACGTTGCTACAAGCATTTAACCGTTCTTGCCCAGCCTGAATCCATCCTTCTCACTATCATCAACATTATATTTCTCAGACAGAAATCTACCCATGATGCTCGTGTATAGTCTCTGTTACACGGAGGATAATGTCTAAACTTCTTGACCTGCTATTTAAACCCTCCTAATACTTGGCCTAACTATACTTTGAGCTGCCATTTGTCCACCCTGTCCTAATAGTGATGATGCTACAAAAGCCCATGCCTCTGTTTCAGTGCCCTTATTTTCTCTAATTAAGATATACTCTCCCTTCTTTGCTCTTTCCTCATTTAAAATTCAGTTCAAATGCCATTTCCTCTTCACTGCATTCTGTTACTCTCCAAGACAGCAAAGGAAAACGTGCTTAGCTTCTGTGGTTCCACAGTATTTTTACATATTTCTGTCTCTCCTCTGCCTTTCTCTGCTTTTCTTATTTTACATTGTGAACTATAAATCTAGACTTTAATGCACAGTAAAATATTATCAAATTGTGTAAAATTTAATTTTAAAAGTATTAAGACAGCGTCTCCATGTTTTCTTAAGTCTTACCATAGCAAATGGGAAAATGTGTTTCAAACAATTATAAGTTGATTAGAATTAATATCGCTTAATGTGTGTATAACTAGTGTGTATAACTAGTTCAGTTTCTTTTTGGATTCAGTTATGCAGCATCACATAATATACATGGTATATAGAAAGTTTACAGCATGTATGTCCTTCTGACATTAATGTAATTCATGGGATCTTCAACTTCCCTTCAATATACATGAGTTTCTTGAGAGTATAATTTCTTAATCATAACTATATCTAGATGTTAAAATATAGTGGCTATTAAAGTGTTTGGTATATAATAGGAAGTAAACATACACAGATTTTAGTTGAATTAATCTCTTCTAAAGGACCAGTGACAATGTGCAAATTAATGTAAATATAGAAGAAAGTCACCATCTCCTTCAAAATGTGTAACTTTGGAAGATTTGCCACCTTTTAAAATA
Organism: Camelus bactrianus; assembly: GCF_048773025.1. Lineage (NCBI taxonomy): Eukaryota > Metazoa > Chordata > Mammalia > Artiodactyla > Camelidae > Camelus > Camelus bactrianus. Next base: position 18,992,088 of record NC_133563.1, on the reverse strand, counting down.
TATTTGTTATATATAAAGAGCTTTTGGCTAATCAGAGCATATCTCTGAATTTATAATCAAAGTCAAAAGTCAATAGAAGGTTGGATTCACTTAATAGAAAATTGTATTGTTTAGAAAACATTAATGAAACTACCTACTTGTTAAAAGGCAGCTAATTCTGACATTTTAGGATTTTTTTCTGACTTACACATTAGTACTATTTACCATTCTTGCAGTAATGTCAATAGATTTGTAGCACTCGATATAGCAAAGCATTCTCATCAATCATGTCTCACAACTCCTCTAAACTCTGTTTAGTAATTAAGCATATTCTCATGTTGTATTTTTTCTGTATTCTTATGTCTTTCTCTCTTGATAGGGGAAGGAAAATGAGACTGTCTATTGGGTAATTATTATATGAGAGATTCTATGCTTGTAGCTCTGTGAGTTCTACAATTTTTTTTTTTTCCTGCAAGGATTCTAACCCCTATTTCATAGATGAGACAATTGAGAATTTGAAAGGTTAATTTCAGGTCAGCAATCAGGAGATATAGTATTTGCTAACTTTTTTTTTTTTCTCTCCCTTCTGTTCCCTTCCCTTTCCTTTCAGTCATTCAGAATTTCTGAATCAAACAGAGAACCATTTTATATCTGTTTAAAAATTTGCATTTAGATGAGCTTGGTGGTATGCTCATTTTCTCTTTTCCATCTGGTAAAAACCTATTTATCCCTCAGAATTTATTTCAAATGTTACATCTTCATAAAAGCTTCCTCCATTTAACATGGCAAAAGTAATTTATTCCCTCCTTCTTTGACTTTCCCACAAAAATTACACTCATTTCAGGTGAATACTTTAAAATGTTTAATACAAAGTTTGTGTTTGCAACTTCTCTACCGGAATGGAAGTCCCCTGAGGACAATGCCTTTATACTGATTTTCTTTTATTTCCTCCAATCTGTGAAAAGTACTCCAGGAGTAAAGATGTCTAAGATGAAGTCACAGTATTTTAGCTCTTAAATGCCTTTTGATAGATTAGCAAGATTTCAGTGATTCTTAATTTGAATGTTCACTGAATCATCTGAGAATCTTTTTTTTTTTAAATGGAGATACTCTCTCCTCTACAACTATTGCCATTCACAATACAGTGGTCATGTTGTATAGAGCTGTCAGTAGTCTGCATTATATGCTGCTGACCAAGTTAAAGATGGCTGCACTGGGACCAAAGCCAATACCAGCTCCAGTCTCCTGTGGTCATATGCTTTTACAGACCTAGCCACGCATGTGTAAGAACACCTCATAAGCGGCTTTTGCACAGGGCGTTTACGCATAAAGCATCACAGAAGCTATGCGTCAGGCTGTTACCATGCATATTTTGCTTATATTATTGAATTCTCCATATAACATGTACTAAATTTCTTCTTTCTTTTATGTAGTAGTAATCATTTGCTTGTAAAATATTTCCAAATGGATTCTGACTTATCTTAGTGAACAAAATTATATTTGGTGATGCATTTAGTATTTTTAACCTCATTTTTAAGGTTAATATAAATGACTGTGTGCTGCTTTTTTCACCAGGTTTTCTGTCCTTGTTTTCAGTCCATCCTCAGTCTTTTCAAGCCTTGAGGGCTCAGGTGCTGACTTTACCTAATCTTTGAAACTTCTTTACTGTTGTTGATAAATGGCATTGGGATTTATATGTTTTTTTTTGGACAGCGGATGGGATTCACAAATCACGTTTAGGTTTCTTTAGCAGTAGGCAAACCTTCATTGCATCTTCTCTCTTGACATCAACAATTGGCTGATGCCAGTGTTCTATTGCCTCCTTCTGAGTTAAACTGTATTTTGTGCTGCCACATGGAACCACTTTGGCAGAAAAGAGCGGCTGTGCTGCTGGGGACTCCCATTTGATGTAAAAGTTCGAGGGTGGTTTGAATATGGATGAAAGTAATTGTTTGCTTTGGTGAGGTTTCTTACTAAATAAATACAGAACAGCTTAAAAACAGGAAGAAAAATCTTCCTAACGCTACTTGGATTTTCTTTTTCCCCCAAGCACTAAAAAGCAAGAGAAATATTGGCAACCTAAGCACTATTTTAATGTGGTTTTAAATGCTGCATTATGACATACTACCTTTTCAGAATCAAGTATTTCAAAGGGCTGTAATGATTCAAAATTGCAATCAGGCGTTCAGAGTCAGTTTCTTTAGGATTTTAGCCCAATAAAAACAAATTCATTGGAACATGCTAGGAAAAAATAATTTTTTTAAGGACTTTACTTTTTTTTTCTCTGTTTTTCAGAGTGATGTTGCTACTACCACATGCACGCAATAAGAGGGTAGTAATGGTGGTTTATCTTCCTAGTTAGAAGAAAAGAGAAACATACAATTGAATGACTATTATTTAAAATTTAAAAATGTTTATGTATAGAAGTGAGACTAGATGAATATTGTGCTTAAAAGTATGATTTTAAAATAAATCATATATATCAAAATATATATATAAACAGCCAAAATTAAAGTATTTCTTTTACAAGAGGCATAACACAGTTATGCCTGGCTCGCGGCCTCGTTCATCTAAATCGCTGGTTGGATCCAGAACCCAAGCTTGACTACTCACACAATGGAGCAGTGGAGAAAACTCAGTGTGACCAGAAGGTGATCGGTGAGGGTGCACGTCTCACTTGGTGCCTGTAGCTCTACATAACAAGGGGAAGGGACACAAAAAGGCCAGAGGAAGAGAGGCAAAGCACTAGACACCAGTTAGGCAGAAAGCATCAGGGTCACTCAACAGAGAAAGCAGGCTTTTCCAAACATAAGGGGAATTTGAGGGAAACAGTCTAGAGCAAGTTCAGGCCCCACCCTGATGATTAACAGCAGCAAGGGCAGCAAGAAAGGTGAGGATTACAATTATGACTTCCATTAAGAGAGGATCAAGAGAGTCCACCTGGTACTCACATTTAATCCTCAAACTGCTCTTGTGAGACAGGCGTGACTGTCAGATAAAGGAACCAAGGCTGCAGTTCCATTCCTGGCCCCTCCCCAGAGCCCAAGGATCCGGTAAGCCTTTTTTTTTTTTTTTTTTTTTTGTATGAAATCAATGAAAAATACCCAATTACCATGTATCATGTACTCAAATTCTGCTAAAACTCAGGTACAGGTTGACTCTTGGCCTTGTCAGTGGATTTTCTTGCCTTCTGTCATGCATTTCTGAGTACTCCTTTCTCTTCAAACATGACCTGGGTTTGCAGCTGTGCTGTGACAGGTGCATGATACGGTAGATATTTTGAGCCTATTTTATAGGATTTCAAAGGTGTTACCAGTACTATTTTTGAGAAAGAAGACATTAAATTAAAATATTTAGCAATGAATTTGTTACTCAAAATATCCTGTTTTTTTTTTTTTTCATTTACTTACCCAACGTGAGTGCCTTTGTATCTGCGTATAGTTTGGTTCTGTTTGAAAGGATGGAGTTAGAGGGAAGAAGGTCCAAATTCTGTATTATTGACAAGGCAGAAACAGTTTGTGCATTATAGGCCTGTTTTCTTGCTGTTTACTAAGAAGCCTGGTTTATCCAGAGACATTTAAACATATGTTAGATCTTTTTCATGGTGATAAAACTGAGTTTAGCAGCAAGACTGATGACACCCAGTAAGCTGTATATACAATTGCTTGATTCATTCTGCTTTCATGAAACCCAGTCCTTTTTTTTTTTTTTTATTTGATAGTCCCTGGCATATTTTCTGTACTAATCTGTCCCCTAAACTTCCACTTATTTTGACTTGTACATTTCCATCTGACATATCTTTTATACTTTAATATTTTAACTAAAGTACTCCCACATTCTGCAAATCTCCAAATTAAAATATGGTTAAAGGTGATTTCTCTGTGCCTCCTTTCTCCAAGTTAACCATTTCTTACATTTTAAAGGTTTCTCTTTTCTTTTTTTTTTTGGCTATTTATCTTTCCTTTTATTTTGCTACTTCTTATCCCCCACAGCACACAATCGTTTATGTCATTTATTTTTATTTTTATAATATAAACCTTATTGTATATTGGGCATAACTTTAAAGTCAAATAGTATCTAATTTTTATTTAAAATTTAGTAGATTTTGCTAGGAATGTAGGTTCTTTATATTACGGATGCTGAGTTAACACTGTCATTTAACGTTAATCATTTCTATTGAATCTCATTATTCAGTTTTGTATTTAATTTGACTTTCCACCTGTTCTTAGCTAGAATCTTTAGCTATTGTTACTTTTAAAATTGTGATCTGTGCACAGATGAAAATGTACTCATAGTAGCCAAATGATAACAAAACAGTTGAAGTAGGAAGAAAAAAGAGATACTCTGAATGATCTCCCCATCTTATACAATTTCCGTATGTTCCTGTCTGTGAAAGTGAGAGTGGCCCACTGGCCTACATACCTTTTCTACTGTTGGACAGAATTAAACCACTTGAAAATATTGTCAGTCATTAAGGGAAACACAAAAAGAGTGGAGTAAACTGAGAAACTGGAATAAACATTAGCTGTCCTCATTCTAGTTATGAAAGTTATTTTCTCTGATTCTATTACAGTTGTTTTGTTTCATTTTAAAAACTACAAGGTCTGTCTTTCATATAACGGATGCTTACTCTGTGATTACAGAATTCCTCCCACATTTATAGCGCATGTGATTTGAGTTAGCAAAAGCAACTGCATGTTCCCTGAGTCTGAAAACACTACCATTTTTAAGACAGTGATGTTTTATTCCTGAGTGGCTGCCTACTACCTCTAGAAATTGGCAAAGAAACAAATTATTTTGAAAAACATAATCAGATCACGTCTGAACCTCAGAGGTATCATGTTCCTAAAAGATTATACACTCAGCTACCAACTTTAAAAAGAAAATTAAGCAATTTTTAATTTAAATATTTGTTATTTGATATATTTCCCTATATAATTTCTGTACCAGAAAACATACCAGAAGGATAGATATTACCCTCTTCCCCCTACAGATAAGAGAAATGAGGTTTAATTAGTTTGAGTGAAAGGCAGAGACTGTATTCAAGTCCAGGTCTGAATAACAAAAAAATGCAAATACTTTCTTCATGACATTTTTAGAACTAATGATTTATATTTTTCTAAAATAAAACAGAAACTACAAAGTTTAAAACCGACTGAATCACCTTAATATGGATGAATGCACACAGGAAAAGAATATGCACTCCAAACATCTTAATATCCCAAAGTTACACTTGCTGTAGTTTCAAACTGTATTCTGTGAAATCAGGTATGCAAAGTGAGTATTTTGTTCTTTTTTTCCCATAAAAAAATCCTAATTTCTCTTAAAACCCCCAGTATGCCTATGTATCTGAAACTTTCCTTTTATTGCATCAAAATTATGAGAAGATTAATGTTGAGTCAAGAGGGAGAGGGTTTCCATGTTGCCGACATTTTTCAAAAACACTGATACTGATTGACATGCATGTTGTCATGTCTGGTTTCCTGAATTTTGTCTTTTGAGTTGAGCTCTTCCTTTTTGTCGCTACCTCAACCAGCCTCAGCTACTCTAGCAGCAAAAGAAATTCAATGATACAACTCCCACATTGCTGTGTTAAGGGCTTTCACTACTCTTAGATACAAAGAAATTACTGCTCTTTTATTTCCTGTTCAACAGAATTTTATAATCATTCCCAAACTTCTATCCAGACATACTATGCAGTAATTTCTGCCCTGGTTTTTGTTCTTTTTTAACCAACGTTCTGATTCTTCATGGAATGGGGCACATTTTTTTATGCTTTTGATCCTCCAAATTTATCTGATTTGATCTGAAACTTCTTTCTGTTTATTAGTTTTTGCCTCCCTTTCCTGCTTAAGGTTCAGCCTTCCCATCCCTCCTACCTCTTCACAACTGGCAAATTTTCTCCTCTCAGTAAGAGACTTGCCAGTACTCACAGAGATTGTTTTATGTATTGAGTCTCCATAATGCCAAACTATTTTAGACTCATAAAAATTGTTTGCTTTCTACTTTATAACCTCTTTCCTGAGGCAACAGGCACAGGAATTTTGTTCACTAAATAGTGGAGGAACCAATCTGAGTTTGAAAGAGACATGTGGCTAATACTTTAAAATACTATCTTCCCTGACAGGGGTAGGGAAAAAATTAAAAAAAAAAAAAAAAAACAGGTGTGAATACAGAAAATTTAGATCTTCTATACCTATCATTAACATATGCAAATTGTATCACGATAATCTTTAAATTTCCACATCTCTGTTGTTTCTGTGCTCTGTCCATCTTACATATTTATTATTCTCTTTTTTCCCCCAGGCACTTCTTTCCTACAGAGCATTTATTAAACTATAATCACTTTATGTATTTGTCCACCACTTTTTGTATTCTTCCCACTCCAATCTGAGTTTCATGAGGGTAAGAAGTTCATTTATTTTCCTCTTTATTATGAACTCAGTGTCTGAAAAGATTGCCTAGGAAAGTGACCAGAAGTAGTTTTTCAAAGTGAGAGCAGTACTTTTCCGCCTCATAGATACGATCTGAAAAATCAGAGAATTTGTACCATCTGTGGGAGATACGTGTACATTTCATCCCTACACTTGTTTTCGTACTTTTCCTTTTGCCAGCCTGTGGCTGCTGTGTACCTTTCTCTAGAATGCTCTATCCATCAGGCTTTACCAATATAGATACGTCAGCAAATTTTTGGTCACCTGGCTTCTGAGCAGGTTCAGCCAGCGGGAGGCTTCATAAGCTATTTGAAGTTGTCTGAAGAGTGGAGTCAGTGTTTCAGTTCTGTGAGCTCCCTTTCAGTCATATTGTTGGGGGTTGGCTGCATCCCTCAAGCAGTGGCCACAATTTCTTCCCGGTAACTCATTCCACAGAGCCACCTTTCCCAGAAGCTGGTGATCACTGATTCTCCTTTGATTTCTTAGGTCTAGGATAGAAGCTCTTTCTTTCCCTACTAAAGCTGAAGTATCTATGCTGTAGCCAAGACATGGAAGCAACCTAAATGTCCATCAACTGATGATTGGATAAAGAAGTTGTAGTATATTTATGGAATACTATACTGAGTCATACTGGAATACTGGAATGGAATACTACTGAGTCATAAAAAAGAATGAAATAACACCATTTGCTACACCATGGATAGACCTAGAGATTATCATACTAAGTGAGGTAAGTGAAACAGAGAAAACAAATATCATATGATATCACTAACATGTGGAATCTAAAAAAGTGATACAAATGAATGTATTTACAAAACAGAAATAGATTCACAGATATAGAAAACAAACTTATTGTTACTGAGGGTGGGGAAGGAGGTGGCAATGGATAAATTAGGAGTTTGGGATTAGCAGATACAAACTACTGTCTATAAAATAGATAAACAACAAGGTCCTACTGTATAGCACAGGGAACTATATTCAGTACCTTGTAATACCATCACTCTTAATGAATCATTTTGCTATCCTTTAGATAACTCTGGACTCTGCAGAATTAGAGCTTCTGGTCCCCAAAGGAGTTATACTTTTGCCAGATAGATAGCAAGAATTCCATTAATTTGTAAGGTATGGCTGCTACCTGGGCACTTTGGGCTCCTTATTTTCAGGGACAGTCATCAGGAGGCTGCTGTTACACAAGAGAAAGAGATAGGAATGTGTGTGAATTCCAGGTGTTTTCCTTGGGTGCATCTGGGTATATTCTTAACTAATTGTGCCTGTGAATTAAGAGATTTAGCAAACCCAATCATAGAAATGTGTGATAACACAGGACTTATACCCTCAGATATGAGGGTCACAGTTAGACACTGGGGCCAGTGGTAGCTGGGGCAATAGAATTTAGAATGAATAATGGTAGAGTTGAATGATGAAGACTAATTGTGGTCCTGAAACTATTACAGGGTAAAGAGTACAGTTTTTCTCACTAACATTCCTCTTTTCATTTTCTTTTCAGAATAAAAGAGATACCAGCATCTTGCAGAAAGAGCTCCCAAAACTTGGAGAGGTGGATATGACTAGACCAAAAGTGACCCTGGGTAGACACGGAGCTTCAGCAAATTCTCAGTTCAAAGAGGTACTTGCTGTCCAGCTATAGGAAGCCTCCTTCAGGACTGCTTCTGACCATCCAGGAGGGCAGCTTCAAGGTCATGGTGGGGTAGTTTGCATCCTTTGAGCAAGGAAGGTACAAGCATCTGGCATTCTAGACCAGGGTAGAACATTGTGAAAGGAATATATATATATATACACACAATCCACAGACACTCACTAAGTTGACTGAGGCTTTGTTAGACTTGCATTGCACTCTGACATCTCCTTTTGTCCAGTCTTGAGCCCCCTTCCTTTCAGAGGTATCAATCTCTAAATTTCTAGCATTATTACATCTGTTTTATAAGCACTGTGGGAGAACCTAGTTTCTATCTAAAAAATCTATCTGAAAATTTTAATTCAGATTTGTGATGTTTGTGACAGGAATCAACGTTAACATGTTTATTTGAATTTAAAATCAAAGCCACGATATTTCTAAAAGAAAGTAGGTTTGATTTTGGTGATTGATTTGATGATGAGAAAAGAAAAATGCTTCCCATAAATTAAGGGAGCTAGATCTGTACTATCAAAATTTCATTTAAAAAAGATATTTAAAGCATGTTACATAACAAAATTTCACCTATAGCTATTATTAAACAAGTTTTTTAAAAAATTACATTTATAAAAATACCATATTAGATTATATAAATTGATGATAAAAATTGGGTACATTTACCATTAAATTATATTCATCAATAGATATTAAATTCATCTTTTTAAAATCACCATCCATCTCTTGTACAGATAACACTTTCAGTAAGTTTTATACTCTTGGTTTAGTAAATATTTATATGTACTTACAGTTATGCTGCCTTGATCAAGTGTATACTGATACTACTTTTAATTACAAATTAAACTTTAACAAAATAACACTTAAACTTACAAAAATTAATTAATTTTGATCCACTTATAATTAAGTCATAAGACATAAAGGCAGATTTTCTTTTTCCATTGGTGGTCACTATTTCACAGGAAAAAGAAAAGCCAACTGAAGTCCAGGAGCCTATATGAATTTAAATTAGATTTTTAATAAAGAAAAAATAAACATATAATGCATCTACTTTTTAAATTAATATCCAAGTACATGAGGATCTACTCAATAAAAAAGAAAAAAACACAAAAACTTTATCAGGTTTCTACAGTAATTATACAATGTGGAGAAGGATGACAAAAAAGGAAAATGTAGGACCTACAGATATACTTGTTTTCTAAAATTCTAAATATAAAAATTAGGATTAAATGTTTGTTAGTTCTTTTTAAAAACAATGCTTCATTTTTGCAATTACTAAAAGGTTTCTCCTAAGTTCTGAAAATATAATCATTTAATATTTTCTTGTTTTAAACAAATTAGAAAATAAGAAAAATGTACTTAATTTCAAAAAGTATCTTAGTTTTAGGAAAAAAGTCATTTAATGGTATAATTCTTATCTTGTGTTTCTCTTGAGTATTATAGCTAAATTCTTAGAAACAGTTTCTATATTGACAACTGTGGGCATGAATGGAGTCTCTGTTTCAGTCTGGAAGGATAAAACATGGAGAATTCTGGCATTTGTGTGTAAATTCATTATTTTTCCTCTGAGGGGAGCTAAATATATGCAAAATTACAACACAAATGTTAAAAAAAAATGATGTAAATAACTGCCAAAGGGAAACTGAATGAGGGCATAATGAGGTATCACTGTGACAATGGAGCTGAATGACATTATGCCGTGTGAGAAATCTGTCCCATGTGTTAGAGAGTTCACATAAATTACTTGAGCAGAGCTAAATATGACCAAAATAATGCAATATGAACTACACTGGTAAATGCTAAGGGGAAACTCACTAGGAAAAGTATGATCTTAGTTGGGTTAATTAGGTGATAATTCTAAGAGAGGACGGTTTCTGGAACAATTTTATAGCAGAATGGAAAAAAAAATCAGAGAGTTAAAAAATAAAGTAGTGACAGTTAAAAAATAAAGTAGGTTGTTTCTGTCAGTTCCTTGAAGCAAAGGCAAAGAAGCTGAAGGTCCTTAGTGCTGAAACCACTGTAACAATATTAAGCATGCCAACACCAAATATAATTTACTTTCCTCATGTTAAACAATACCAGAAACAGGTGTGATTTTCTCATCCCATGCTAAAACGGTCCTGAGAACAGGCAACTATGGCTTAGCTTATAGCATCAGGAGATACTTGCTCCTGTAACAAAAGACAACAAACCAACTAAACAGGCTTATTTTTCAAAATTAACAGAATGTTCATCAAGATTTCTTCAAGACTTATAGCTCATTGTGTACACCAATCCAAAATTATTATGACTTAGACTACGCCCAGTCTCAACAAGCTTTCCCTTTTGCAAATTTAACCATAAAAATCATGCAGTCTTAGGCATTCCCAAGGTGGTAATCATCATTACATCCATAGGTTTAATAAACTCAACTTTGTCCATTCAGGTTTTTTGGAGCCCTTTTGGGAAAATGAACAATTTGAGACTGGGTAAATTATCTTATTACTAACTTTGTTGACAAACCTATTACGTTGTAAAAATAAAAATACAATGATAAAAGGAAAAAACAATAAAAAAGAAAGCCAGGTAAGTTTCCATGTAATCTTTCTGGTTACTTAATAGTTTAACAAGGCAGAAAAAATTTACTTGAGGCTACAGATAATGAGAAAAAAATGGTTTTGTTTCATATGCAGCATCTATTCTTGGGAAATGAGGTAAATTACTAGAAGAAAACAAAGAATGTGAAAACAATGAAAGGAAAGACATTATATCTTATAGATAAGTTACCTATAACTGACAGCCTAAAGACTATTGTCATATTTTGTTTCTACTATGTAAACACACAGAGATATATATTGTTTGAAAGACAGTATATATTTAAGTTTTACATTTTGCAATAATAGACAAGAATATGAGAAAATTACATTTTTGGTGTGATACAAAGAACCAATCATTAAGTGGCAGTGTGCACACTACTTAATGCTGTTTCTTATAGTTTCAGGAATTTTGACTGTCCTAGTCGTTTTTATCATAAATATGTGGAAATAAATACCTTAATCAGAAAGAACTGATTATTATCCTAATGATTGTTGCCCAAGTTGATTCACAACAAATACTCCTTAATTTTTACATTTCTCCCTTCTTAAATGGCTGACATTATTTTTGACATATTAAATATGTTTAATAGTGAATGCAGGAGGAACAACAGTAGTCAAGCCAAATTGAACTCCTGTAAACTGAATGCTAGCCCAAGACAAGAAAACCAATGAGAAACTTGAGCTTCACGGAGGCATCTTCCTATTTTATTCTCCTCCAAGGAGCAAAAACTAATTAATTCCTACTTTACCACTCCATTAATTAGGGCACCCAGGTAATTCTCTCTGGGTCCACTTCTCTCTATATGACTTTATGAGTCTGTTCATCTCTTCAATTCAAACTCCTGTGTTCAAGCATCTGATTTAAGCGTGGTGTTTCCTGGGAAAATTCATCAGAACTTACAAACTACTAATCAGCCTGGAAGTGCTTGACACTTGAGAGCAAGTGAAACAAAGCCAAACAAAATTTAGCCCTGAGATTTCCGTGTCAAAATCTCATTCCATGGAAACATACTGTCCAATTTGGGATCTCTCTCTGCTCTGAAAAATCTTTACTTGAGATGTTGTTAGTGCTCACAGACAGACATGCAAAAAGTTAATATAAATGTTTTGTGGACAACAGAGCTTAAATTCAGGACTCAGAGAATTTCTACAAATAACATCCTAATAAAAACGCACCTAGTAGGAATATCGGGAACAACATGCAGCCCATTGAGATCACAGCTATAATTTTCATGGAGTATAGGGCCCCCTCAGGCCAGCAGTGCTCAGAGGGAATGTATCTGAGTAACAGTAAACTCTAAATAGACCAGTCCTTTAGATGACTTGAATACCTGATTCAAATCTGTTCAACCTCTGATTGGATTGAGGTGATCCAGGATAGCTACTGCACTAGCCTATGTGATTAGACATATGCAAAGTTGAATTTTTCTGGAACACCAGAACATCATCTG